>NW_026125856.1:0-600000 GCF_943737965.1 Phodopus roborovskii | reverse complement strand
CAATGTGCTAATCACCATCCACTACCAATAGTAGCTCCTCTTATGAGAGCTGAAAAATGTTTTTGTCTATGGGTATAATGGTGTGCTCTTACAGCACCAGATATTTGGCAAACTAAGTACAGAGGATCATTTGAACCCAGGAGCTAGAGGCAACTCTGGCTAATATAGCAATGTTATGACTCTTCAAAATATATATTTGTAAAAATACCATTTATGATAAAAAAACTTTGCATCTATTTGTTAATCGAGAAAATAAAATTAACACTTAGAATAAAACACATATCAACTTTCATTTAGTAAGTTTTCACTATCTACCAGTGACTGGCGTATACACTTTAAATGGATTAAGTTATTAAATTATCATGATAACCTCATAAATAGAAAGGTAATATAATTTTCATTATTTAATTTGAATAAGGAAACTGAAGTGCAATAATACTTATTCCTTGATAGTACAGATTTTCCCTTCTTGCATTTTTGTATATTCTTATTTCACAATTAGTGTGTCTCTTTTTACAAAAGCATGAAAACCACTCTAAAAACAGGCTTTTAAATTAAAAAAAAAACTGAAAAATTCCTGAAAGTCAGGGAGCAGTCCTCTTTCCTTGCTACTCTGAACTCTTTTTCCTGGCTTGTGCCATTAGCTTCCATAGTTTTCATCAGAGTAAATGGCTCACAAATACAAATTTTGATCCAGTAACTGTGATATTAGTTCCAAACATAAATTATTAGAAACTAGTTGCCCCTTCTTGGATACTGTTGAAACAATTCAAATTAACATGTTCTAATTATACATACCAGTTGATCAAAAATGGTCTGCCTCAGTGCTTCTTATTATCAATTAAATGTGCTACCCGAATGTGCAAGCTGGATCGCTGTGACTTGTTTTTCATTCCTTCCCTTCTCCTGCCCTCTACAGCTAGCCAATTTATCACCAAGCATATACTCCTCCTAAAATATATGTCAAATCCGCCTACTTACTGCCACTCCTGTCACTATCCAGCCACTGGCATCACTTATGATTACCTCTTTTAATGGTTTTTGTCATATAATTTATTCTTTTCAAAGCACCTAGGGAGAAATTACTAAATATAAAAAGAATTCTGCTCAAATCTCTCAGTGCATCCTTGTTGTTCTTAAAATAAACTTATAGCCTTTACCATGACTGTTGAGACAGAAACTGCAGTTTTAATATCCAATGTTTCCCCAGTTTATAGAAAAACAAAATATTGTTAGGAATAGTAATAAGGTGGTAGACAATAAAACTCCCTCACAATATTATTATTATAGGTGAAGTGGCCATCCAAAACAATTCTGGCCAGCAGAATAATAAAAAAAAAATCTATAGGATAGTACTTCCTGAAAAAGCTTGCCTTACTGATAGAAAGGGATAAACTCAGCTGGCAAATGTTCTTGTTGCCTCCTGCTATCCCTTGTCTCTCCAGAGGTGGAGATGCCATCTTAGAAGATAATGATGGATGAGAGTCACATTTACAGAATCACAGAAAGGAAAGACTGAGGCTTCGATACCTTACACTTGAACTAGTCCTACCATGCTGACATTGAGATTCAGCTTATATGAGACAAACCATTACAACTTGGTTTTTCTTCCATGTAGCCTAAACAATCCTAGAACACACAACTTTGGATGTCATGGCCTCTGCCTACTTCTTTATTCCTTTTTGTTTGTTTGTTTGTTTTCTTTTTAGAGACAGGGTTTCTCAGTATTGTTTTAGCACCTGTCCTGGCATTCACTCTGTAGACCAGGCTGGCCTCGAACTCAGAGATCCATCTGCCTCTGCCTACTCAGTACTAGGATTAAGCGAGTGTACCACCTTCTTTACTTTTATCCCAAGTGGCTCTTTTTTCTCTATTGCAGCCACAGTGACTGACTGTGTCTTTCTTTTTGGACTACTCCAATTATTTTCCTTTTTCAGGGTATTTGCATGTGCTGGCCTTTTTTGCTTGAAATAATTTTGCTGTCTTCTTATGCATCTTACTTCTACTATTATTCAGCTCTAGATTTAAGGGGAATCTTCTCAGTGTGGACTTATCAAAGCAGCTCAGGCTAAATTGAATGTTTTATTAGTACCCTGAACTTTTCTTTTGTAGCATATCTATAACCAGTTATATTATTTTCTCCTTTTAGTTTAATACTTGTCTTCTCACTATACACTGGACTCTCAGGAACTACATTTGCATATCTATCCTCTATAACAGCGCCTGTCACACAGGAAACACTAAATAAACATGTACTAGTAATTGGCAGAACTACTGAAATGTCGTGTCCTTTGTGGCATTTTCTTTGCTCTCCTAAATCCTGGTTTCCATGGCATTTTGTTTTAACTCCTATTTTAATTCAATATTTTTAACAAAGAAGGGATGCTATAGAGGGTTTCAAGGCCTATTTATATGTGAAGCATGTAGAAATTCCTTATAATACAGTATCTTAAGGGGAATGGTTAATGCATCAGCAAGATACAAAGGTAAAACAAAGAAAAGACCAGTGACTCTAGTGAGGTGGTAGAGATAAGGCAAAGGAAATGTTAAGGAAATTCAGGAAATGTTAAGATTTAAGCCACATATTGAAGAGGAAGGAAATATAGGCAATGAAGGTAGTATACAATGAGTTATGGGTGTGAGAAGCTGAGTATGTTTATCAACAGAGTATTAAGTATGAGAGGAGCATTAGAGGTATAGCATGAAGGACATATTTGAGGGAACAAACTGTTTTCATAAAGATGGGTTCTCCATGGGAATGCTCTTATGACCTTAAAAAGAACTTGCCCAAAGAATTGCAGAGCAAATAAAATCATGATATGTTTTGTTTTGTTTTGCTTTGCTTTGCTTTGTTTTGTTCTTCAGAATTTGTGTGATCAACTCCTTGAGGTATAATCCTATCTCCAAGTTATTTTCCTTTGAGACATTAGCATGAAAATAGAGCCATATGCATCTGCACCATTGCCCTGCCCATCTGCTGTTACAACTGGTTCCATGTGTAGAGCAAATTATCAGGAGCCACGACTAGAAAGATAGACACTTTCAAGACCATGAAGTGCATTTTCTATCACCATCAGTGACTAATCAAAAGGCTTCAAGCAGAGGGAAGATTGCCCTAAGATTTTAGTCTTAAGAAAACTTTAAGGGCAACAAAAAAATGGTTAGAGCTATATTATAAGAGTAAAAATAACTATTGAACCTCAACTGAGTCAGTAGAGATCAAAAGTCAACACAACAGAATTGTGGAGATGACTCAGACCCAGAATTAACTGGATGCAATAATCGATCAGGCACGGAAATGAATAGAAGAGAAAGAGATCATGAGTCCCTGGAATTTCTGGTCTAGAGACCACCCATTGTGTCCTTGTAGTGAGAACGGTAATCGATAAGGAAGAGTATGGTTTAGAAGCTATAATTAATTTTAGTCTGGGTGATGTGGTATTTAATATATACAAATGGACTTATCCAGCTTGCTAAGTGGGCACATGGGTCTGGAGCTCCAAAAGAGCAGCCTAGATGAAAGACCTATGTGACTTAGCTGAGAGGATGCTAGTCTAAGCCAGTAATTCTCAACTTTCCTAATGCTGCCACCCTTTAATACAGTTCCTTGTTTCATGCTGAACCTCTATGCCTAAAATGATCTTCACTGCTACTTCCTAACTGTAATTTTGCTGCTGTTATAAATCATAATGTAAATATCTAATATGCAGAATGTCTGATATGTGATCCCCAAAAGGGGTCTCGACCCACAGGCTAAGAACCACTAAGGTTATGGCAGTGGCTATATAAATGCTATCCAATAAGGGAAGAACATCTTTGAAAGGTGTAAGAATTTAGAGCACATAACAACTGGTGATGAGGAGAGTAAAATAGACATTAAATGATGAGGTGACTGTAAGTCAAACCTGTGGGTTCTGGTTTGAAGACTGTATTGCTCCAGTGGTATGGTTCGAACTGGATCACTTCAGTTTTCACATGGAGAAGCCCTAATTTCTGATGTCTTACAATTTGACTGTATATATGATTAAGAATTTGGAAATATGCTCCTCAAAAAGGTAAGTAAAATAAAATAATGTTGTAGAGATGGCCCTTTATTCAAGGTGACTACTATCCTTATAGAAAGAGATCAGGAGCCTGGTGTGACATGCACACCTTTAATCTAAGCACTTGGCACTTGGGGGGCAGAGACAGGTAGGGCTCTGTGAATTCCCGGCCAGCCAGGGCTACATAGTGTGTCCCTAGAGTAAGGGGTGGGGGGGGATGGTGGGGGAGGAACAAAGGGAAGGAGGAAGAATAGGAGATTAGAATACCAACACAAAGAAAAGCAAGCACCATGTGACCAATAAGCTAACCATATGGAAGCAAAATAAAGAAAGCTCAAGAAACAAATATGGAGCAAGTGGAATGACTGTCCCAGAGGGGATGGAGGACACCAAGGAAACAGTGTCTTCCAGACACAACAGGACCAACACACATGTGAGCTCACGGAAGGAAGGAAAGGAAAGGAAAGGAAAGGAAAGGAAAGGAAAGGAAAGGAAAGGAAAGGAAAGGAAAGGAAAGGAAAGATCTTGATCTTGGATTGTAGCTTCCAGAATTGTAAGAATGTGTGTGTGTGTGTGTGTGTGTGTGTGTGTGTGTGTGTGTGTGTGTGTGTGTGTGTGTTGTTTTCTAAGGAATATATTTTCTACATGCAAGTCAGTAATTTGGTGGTACTTTATTATGGTGGGCCCAGAAAACTAATTGTAGTGGCCCATCAAGATGAGGATTATGGGAAAGAAAGTAGGTTGTTAAAAAAGAATGTGTTTGATAGGTAACATACTGAGTTACATCCTGATACATATGATTATGATGTTCAAATGGCTGGGTTACAGGTACAAATTTGGATGGCATTGCTATATAAGAAATATATTAGCTCCAGGACTTGATGAGATCATTTAAACAGTTTATGTAAAGTGAGGAAAAAAATCATGAAGCAATATAATGAATACCAGCATTGAGGGACCACCTAAAGGAGAGAAACAAAATCATAGAGATGGGATGAAGAGAGAAAGCTCACAATTACTCCTCATTATATCCTAGTTTTAATTATAATTAATGAAACACATGTTGATCTTGTCAAACAGTGCTTTTACATAGTGAGGCACAATATCTTATTTACTTCTGACTCTCCAGAACCCAGGAAAGTACCTGCTTCTTAATATCCCTGCAATAAATATTTGCTTAATTGAATGGAATTGAAATTAGAACTTCATTCCCTTTTTTCCTCTGTTTGCTTATTTCTGGAGTGTGCAGCATGTATTGCCACTGGTATTTTAAGTTCGTAGTGAAAAATCATTTCAATGTGTCCTAAGCTTGATCCCCTTCCAACCCAACCCCCAGGACAATAGTTTTCATTATAACCTGTCTTTGCCATTCTGGATGGAATTCTGTGCACAGAAGTTATATACATATATGGGTATATCTATGTAACAAATCGCAGCACAGCAGCCCCCTGGGCTCCCTCCGGCTCTGGTATGACATATTTGAGCCATATAAATTCAGCTTCTTCTCTGGCATCTGGTTGCCGACTCCCTTGCAACTCCACCTCGGCAGTGGTCTCTCAGTCCTCTCAAAGCAGGCAAGGAGCACTGTGTGCTGGGAGACTATGGCAAAGAATCCTCCAGAGAACTGTGAGGACTGTCACATTCTAAATGTAAGTTGATTCATATATTTTCCCTTTTGAGCAGAAGCATGCTTTCACAGATTTATTGTATTGCAGTGTGAACATTAGAAAGTGAAATCGACGGAGACTTTGAATTATGGCTTGCTATTTTGAGGGTTATTGTGTATTGTTTCATTCTTTCTGTTCTTTGCTTAGGCAGAAGCTTTGAAATCCAAGAAGATATGTAAATCACTGAAGATTTGTGGACTGGTGTTTGGTGTCCTGGCCTTAATTCTAATTGTCCTGTTTTGGGGGAGCAAACACTTCTGGCCGGAGGTATCCAAGAAAGTAAGTAACAGACACTTACTCAGTGTTTCTTTTCTGAGTTTGGTTGAATTTAACTAGTGAATTAATTTAACTTGTGAATTAATATGAAAATGAAAACTCCTTTCATCTTTTTGCATTCAGTTAGGGGCATAGAAAATGAAATTGAGGTTTTTCTTTCATTTAATTATGTAGGTGAGGGGAAATTGTCTTCTGCATTTTGTTTGGTTAGTAGTGACAGGAAGTAAATTTACTTTTATGGTTGACTTTAAGGAGTTAAATCTCCTGGAAGCTTTTTTAATGTAAAAAAGAAACACTACTTTCCATCTTTCTTTCCATTATCTGGGAAGAAACTGATGGCAGAGTAACCAGACAGTCACGAAAGAAGAAACCACCCGAAATGGCAGCAAATGGTTTTCAGGGATCATGTTCTGACTTAATGCATCTGCTGTAAGGACAGGCAGCAAGGAACACTCCTTTTTCAAAGGAGCAATTCTCATATCTGAGTTCATAATTATTTGTTACTTAACCAGAACTAAAACCTTTCAGCTCCTCCAGAGTCACAACTATTGTCCCAGTGAGATAGTAATGCCATGGGTAGATACAAGCAGCATTAAGTCATTAATTACAGATATGCCAGAAAGCTTCTGATATTGACATCATTTGAAGAGGCTTGGTTGTCATTATGGTTTGTATTCTCATGCTTCTTTCTTATTGTTATTCCTAGGCTCATGTGCAATAGACAAGTTTAGATGTGACCCAAATAAAACCATAGTCCTTTCTTGCTAACAATTTCCATTTGGATGAGAATTAGATGCACTACAACCCAAGAAGATGGGTTTTTGGCCTTGCCATATTCTTCTCTATTTGTGGGTCCTTGCTGTTGCTGCTGTCACTGCTGGTATTGTTGATTTTTGTCATGAGATGCTCATTTTTACTTGGTAGCTGATGTAGGGAAGAAAAGGCACAGATCCAGGAGGAAAAATGAGACAAGAAGAAAATGGTTTGGCATGGACCATTAGGAGCCAAAGGAGCAATAGGAGCAAAGAGTTCATGGGGAAAAGGGGACAAAGGTGGAGAAAAAGAAAATAAACTGGCTAACTATCCAAATAAAAACAGAAAAGTAAAGCATATCTACCATGGGATTCTCCACCTCTGCTGCAGTACTTGCTTACATTTAGTCTCAAGGGATACTTTGTAAAGTTTAAGTGGGATGAAGAACAAATAAGCCTACTTATTTGTTTGCCTTTCTATTTACATCATGTTCCAGAAAGGTTTTCAGGCATCACCCACTACTATTAGCCCACCCCCACTGCCCTACTACTTTTGAACTACTTACTATTCAGATGGCTTTCTTAGAGAAACCAACTATGTTAAGGATAGCAAGGTGTGCAAAGCTACCAACATCAGAAAAGACACAGAAGTTGAATTGTGAGCTAACATTCATTCCAGTACAATTACTTACTTATTACCCCATAGCTAATTTCTAAAATGATATGCTGCCCCGAAAATTGAATCATTAATTCTCTTGGAAATTCTAAGTACGGGACCATAAGTCATATATGTTGTTGTGAATATGATACCTTCATTGTATATTTTGACCATTCATAGATACCTATCTGAACAAACACAAGAGACTTTCTTGATTCCTAGTATCCACTGCCACTATAATTCTAATCGCATTTATGTGTTTTTCTAATCTCATAGTGGCATTTGCTTCAGTGCAGTAATAAATGACTGGGAGGGGGTGACTTGCAGTAATAAATGACTGGGAGGGAGTGACTTGCCTTTATCGTGTAAGAATCCACACTACCTAACCAAGTTCATGATCTCCCCTATCTTTCAATTATACTATCGTCATTTCCCATTCCAGTTCTTAGAAATATGATTTCCAAACCGCAACTCTGTAATTCCTGAAGCCAAACAAAAAAACTCAGTCAGTGCATATATGGAAAAGGTAAAAGTATGCCACTGATTAAAGTGTACTTAAAAAGAAAGATATCAAAGCAAAATGAAGCAATTCATCTGAGGATATAATTTTCACGAAAAATAGAGGAAAGGAGGGTCCAAAGTCCATTATGAAAATATACAGATAAAAGATATTATGTACCTCCAAGGATAAGTTTTTCTACTATAAACAAATGTTATGTACTTACTATTCCATGGAGAGTTACAATGTTACTACCTTTCATGTATAAGTCCAGGCCTTCACCACAAAGTCAGGTTGGGGTCAGTATAAATCAGGAGACTAGGTAGCAGTATAGATTCTTTATTCAATCAACTACTACCTTCTGTGTCTCAGAAAAAGAGCTTGGGAGGCTGTCCATGTTCCTAGTGACCAAGACTCTGACTAGGCCTAGATCTGAGCAGTTAAGAATCCAGGGGAAATAAAAGTAGTCTATTAGTCTGGGAAGAATATTTCCAGAGGAAAATGATCCAAGCATCTTGTACACATTTAAGACTCTCTCTTAAATAGTACGGGCTGGAATGAAACACTGATTAACAAAGTAAAACCCATAGTCTTCTGGACTTTGCTTTGGTTGCCTATGGGATTTGTGAGGACTGTGGGGCCTTTGATAGAAAGAACGACTGAGACCTTTGTGCATATTTATTGCAGTGATGCCTTTGTTGTCTCCGGGCTGTCTCTGAGTTCTCAGTGTTTGCTCTTCCAGCCCCCACAACACTCCTTCTTGTTTTCTTTTTCAACATCTGTTTATAATAAACAGTGTTTATTTAAAATCCTACAGCTGGTGTTGACATTTCCATGCTACTAAGTCTTTCCTTCCCCTCCCACCTTCGAATGCACAAAAGATCCAGATAATTGATTGAAAGACTGGAGTAAGCGATATTTGACTCCAAGTGTACCTCAAGCATGCGTGTGAGCACACGCACACACATACTCACATCACTTATCCAGGAGAAAAATAAAGGAGGATCAGCTCTGAGAGAACTTCCATCATTCTTTCCAGGCCCTAGGTTTCCTGAGCCATAGCCATTCCTAAAAGACTTGAAAACGTCTTAAAGAGGCTTGAGGAAAGCTTAGTCCATAAGGTTATGTGTTCAACTTTCCTAACTGAGAAGGAAAAATCATATTCCATTCCAGAGATTTCGAGAGGTCTCCATATTGAAGCTTCACTTCTAAACAGTAACTTCCTTACTATCCATGAAGCATACTTACTGGGGAAAAATAATCTTGCTTAAAGCTCCCTGTGTTCCACATTGAACTTGAAAGAATTAGAAACTAACTCCTCAACTAATTAAATCAACATGGAGAAAACAAATCAGAAAGGCGGTAGCTCTTAAACCTGCAGTTTATAAACTCAGCACAGATTTTTGTACCCCACTCTTCCAAAATTTTGTGGAATGAGACAGAAATGCAAAGTTATGTGGATGAAATGGCGTGTGTTTCCTGCCATAAGTCAGAGCTATGTGGCAATTTTTAGGCCTTCTGGGAAGTAATCAACACCACCCCCAGCAATCAACATATTCCGGGAGACGCTCCTTCAAATTCCACATTCTGGTAACATGAGATGAAAGGTCATGGGGATAAGCAAGCATTCTGTCCTGCCCATGCAACCTCAATGCAGAAGATCACTGAAATAGTCTCATTTATGTACCATACCCAAGATCATCCCAGGCTGAAAATCCCTTACACAAAAGAATTACTTTCTCACCAAGTCTCAGTCCAGTTTGCTTTGTGGCTATTTTTCTACTACTAGTATTAGCCCCAGACCAACTTTCTTCACTCATCTCTAGGTACACGAAGGGACAATGTTTCTCTCTAGATTGTCTAGGTTTTTATACACAGCAGTACAGTGGTTGAAACATGGTACTGGAGAAGCATTTATATCCTCAAGGCTAAAGCTAGAGAAGTAAGTGGAATTTCTTAAGCAGGGGAACTGAGCTTTACCAGATGCTGCCACATCAGCATTTTTCTTTTCTTTGCAAGATCCAAGTTCACCCTTGTACAGTGATCCTTCCTGGGTCAGTTGCTATTTTGGACTATTCAGGCATACCTCTCACAAATTACAGGATGCTAAATTCTGATTGCTATGAATATACTCTTATTGTGTGTATATAAGGTTGTATTTACTGTGCACTTTATGGGACATGTGAAAATATAGCCTTCAAACAGAGCTGTATGGAGCTGTAGGGAGAAGAAACCCAGGCAACCTGAAAAGCACCAGACAAACGTGAGGCTAATTGAATTTGCCAACTCCCCAACATTGCAGCTACAAAGGGCATACAGCTAGGGACTGAACCCTCAGAGACATGCAGTAACTTGTTCAAAGTCATACAGCTTGTAGGTGGAAGGACTAACATTAACACTGGAATATTTTCTGAAGTTTCTTTCCTGTTTTCCAGCTGAATTGGGGGATTGGGGAGAGGATTATGGATACAGAAAAACTTCTCAACTAGTTCTAGTCTACAGATGAAGTAAATGGCCTTCCTTCCACCCTTTCTTCCTTTTTCCTTCCCTCCCTCTCACCTTTCCCCCTCCCTCTTTTCCTCCCTCCCTCTTTTTCTCCCTCCCTTCCTCCTTCCTTCCTTTCTTTTTTTTAAGAGTAATTTCTGGTTGCCAATATTTTCAGGACTGAGAACTGGTGACTGAAGATGCTGAAGTCCAACTATGCATAAGAAATAATCTGTCAGCACTGTGTTGTTGGTAGAGCAATACCCAGAGGTCCTTTAATTCTCACAGGCTTGCTCTGTAATAATATAGTACAGTACCTTTCCTTCCCTTCCTTCCAGCCTACCACCTGCTAGCCAGCTATTCTGAGCATGTATTTCAACTTTGGAGCATGTAGCTCATAAACAGACAGTAAAGGATGAAGGTGGGTGGGGAGCAGACCAGCTAGATTAATCACAGGTTTCAAAAAACAATCCTAAGCCAAATGTCCTCAAATCCCTGTCAGCACAGGTTAACACTGCTTGCCCCCAAACAGATCCATCACACTACCCTGTGAGTCAGCTCTACTCTTTATAAAAGCTTTCTTTTCTGATTGCAGAGACTGTCACCAGACAAGAAAGCAAGGTAAAGTGTTCACATTGCAGGAGGAAGTTAGGGCTTATTGGCTGCCTGAATGGAGGATTTATCTAGACTGAGAACAGAATTCCTGGACAGGCAGAAAAATGAATTTATGCCCCCCCCATATTTTGTTCGTTTGGTCTCCTTACACATTACCTGTGTTTTATCATACATCCACTAATCCGCTGACTTCTCCGTCCTATTCCAATATTCTAACTCTCATAAAATCAGTAAGAACCCATTTGGATTGTGTTAGAAAGATGGTCCCTCTCATATCTCCTGTTCCCTGTGTCACAGTACATAAAATGCATCCATTACAACTTCATTCCTTTGAGTGAAGCATTGCATTCAGTTTTGAAAACTGATAAATGTCTTTTCTGTTGCTAATATCTAAATGCAAAATCATTTGTCAGATTTTCTTCTCTTAGATAAGACCTCTAAAGCACTGGAAGATTCCTGGTTGTCTAGACAAAAGACAAAGGGACAGATGGAAATGAGAAAAGCATTGAAAAATGTGATGAGGGTTCACAGTGAACAGGGTATGAAGATATCAGAAAGGGGGGCTCATCTATTTGCCAACTTGGCAAGGGCATAGTTCATGTCACATGCTATCCTTGCTCTTTCTCTCCTGGAATAAAGCCAAGTTGGGGGCAGACACTGAGGAGAGATGCTTGGAGCCTGCTCACACCTTTCTAAGGTCAGCCATCCTGTCTCTGCTTTAGTTTGTTCCTGGACAGGGTAAAGCCATTTAGTGCTTCATCTCCAGAAGGCACTTCAACCCAGGATCCAGGGAGCTTAGTAGACAGCAAAGTATTTCTGATGCCAAGGGTATGAGCTCAGTCTTCACATGGGCCAGTGAAGCTTGCATAGTCATTAGCCAAGAAGTGTGTTCCATGGGGACCTGAGTGCGACAGTATGTCTGGATTTACTCAAACCCATCCCCACACAGTCCAAAGTAAGTCATTGGCATCATCCTCCTTAGACAAAGGACAGTCTGTTTCAAAAGGACACCTTTGATAGCAGAATTCCATCTGAGTGAATATGTAGCTCCTTTCTCCACCCTCCCACACACTAAGGATTCATACACAAATGAAGTCATTCTGATCTCACTCTAGTTAAGAAGCTCCCATTGCTAACACAAAATCTACAAGCTGATTAATGGGTACAATTAACGCTGAGGCCTCTTCTCTCATCAAAGAACAACAAGGGCAACACAAACAAACCAACAAACCCAATTTTTTTGCAGAGCTGTTGAAAATAATGAAGATCTGCTGAGCTTGGCAGTTTCCAATAGTACTCATCCAGAAAGGTGTCCAAAAACAGTGCATTGCCAAGAGTGCAGGAAAACTCATTCCACACAAGCACACTGAAATTTTAAATGTCACCAGCACAGTCCCATACTCTTCTACTGATGATTGAAAATGCAGTCTGTATTTTCTCTTTCTTTTGCCCAGGTAGGCTACAGTCCAATATCTCCTAGTCTCTAACCCCGTTTTTCCATGCAATAATCCATCAGTGGTGCTACTGATGAAACAAACAGCCCACCCCAGCCCCTGGTGGCTCCCACTGTCAACATTTGTCTCCACAACGGATAGCATTTCTAAAGAAACTACCCCCATTGGGAAGCGTGACAAGGCAGTGTCTGAAGTGGATGCCTCTGTCCTCTGCTAAGTCAGCTTACTGAAAACTCTTTTTTTTTTCCATACCTAGAAGTTTCTCTTCTCTAGCTGGCTTGCAGAATTAGAACTGAGAGGATATAGGCAGAAGCAATTAACAAGCCTAAAGGAGTTTTCTACCTGCCACAAACAAGGCCAGACTTCCTAAGTTAACTCTGCAGTTGCTGGAGGAATTTCCATATTCTTTTCCTTGACTTTAGAAGACACTACCAATTGTCAAGGCATTCCTTTAGGAAGATGAGAATTGTCATTGGGGAAAAAACTTAATCGGCAAATAATTGCTCTCCATATTTAAGGTACTACAGGGTCACAGGGAGGTAAAATGGCTTTGCCTCTGTTTTTCTTTTCAACAGCTCCATCAGACTTTTCATGCTTGAAGTAACACTTGTTTCTACAAACCCATCCATTTTGTTTTTCTACTTGAATTGGGAAAAAATTTGACCAGGTTAAACTAACATGCTGTCACAGACATCAGCAGACAAAACAAAACAAAACAAAAACAAAAACAAAAATCAATGCAAGTTCAGGGAAAAGGATGCCACTAGGAACTGTGTTATTAGAAAGCAACACTGGCTCTGTAGGCAATTTGCTTCTTCAGAAGGACAAATGAATACATAGAAACCTAAGCAATGGGGAGAAGATAGACTTGTAAATGGCAACATCAACTCTGTATGGTTTGCAACAGAGATCAAGTTCCTTTGGAATTGGTATTTGTCTATAGCCCCAAATATGTCCCAATTCATAGGTTAGATGCTTAACTCCAAGTTAGAATAAATCAGGGGACTGGTCCTCTTGGTCTGTAGTGAGAGAATTGTCTTTTAGAGAGCAGAAGGAAGGTTGGGGATTTGTTTCAGCCACTCAAGAAAGGCTTAAGGAACAGCCACTCAGGGGCATTCTCCTTGGAAGATTTTGTTAATTTATGACACCTCACTCACCCTGTCACCAAAGTCTGTCCATGGACAGGAATCTATAGAAGCTGTAAACAATGAAATGAAATTTAAAGACACAGACTAGCAATAACCTGAATGGGGATGGTTCACCTAAAAATTCCCTACTAAGAGAAGGCAGATGACTGCTACATTTAAAGAATGAAGGAAAATAAATCTATACAGGATAAGATGATAACTGAATATTGGCCAGTAACATCTTCAGATTCTACAAAAGACAAATACAATACTATTGAAGCACTTTTAAAATCCTGATAGGTACAGGAATAGAGAGTAATAGCTAACTGCTCTAAGTGTTTTCAAATTGCTTTCTTGGACGTACTAGATTTTAAGGAAGGGATTGGAAGACTTAGACAAGAAGCAGTAGCTTCAGGGAACAGCATAGGCTTGAGGTGATCCCTAGGCTCAACACAAGTGGGAAATACTTCAAAGGCTGATTTGCAGAATATCATTTGCCACTTAGCCAAGGGTGCCAAAAAAAAACCATTGGAATTCCTCATAATTAGCTCAGCTACTTGGCTCCAATACAAAACACTGACTCTTAAGGGACCCCCGTGTGTCAGCCTGTACGTTAAAACCCACTTCAGTTTGATCACAAATATTAAAGAACGTCCAATGGCAGTCTGCTGTGATGACCCCTCAGTAGAAACACTGTGGAAAGAGAAGGTGCCCCAGGCGTTTCCCCCCAATTAAAGCGTTTCATGGTGGAGCACACAGACTGTCTCAAAGCTTGCTTTTCTTGATCTGCTCTCCCAGACCTACGACATGGAGCACACTTTCTACAGCAATGGTGAGAAGAAGAAGATCTACATGGAAATTGATCCCATGACCAGAACAGAAATATTCAGAAGCGGAAATGGCACTGATGAAACATTGGAAGTCCATGACTTTAAAAACGTAAGTTTACTGTTTACCCTGAGGCTTTTCACTTAACATTGAATCAAGTTAAAAGTAGCCTTTAACCTTCACTTCATTCAAAGTTTGCTAGTCTGAGGCTCTGGTAGGTCATGGAACTCATTGAGGTCATTACAGGAAATTAATTGTGCTACTCTTTTGTCTGTTTTGTAGGGATACACTGGCATCTACTTCGTAGGTCTTCAAAAGTGCTTTATTAAAACTCAAATCAAAGTGATTCCTGAATTTTCTGAGCCAGAAGAGGAAATAGATGAGGTATGTGAGAAAAATGATGGTAGTAAAACACATAATTTACTGCCCAACTGCTGTATGGAATGCTCTCTTCTCATTGGATCCTCAATCTTGTAAATAGGCTCTATTGTCATCCCCATTTTTCAGATATAGGAGCTGGGACTTAGGACAAAAGAGTGACTTACTGAAAGTACATAGCTAGTGAGTAGCAGATTGAGGTCTTGAATAGAGGCCTTTTTAAAAAAATGAAGTTCATCCTTTGGGACTTTGAACACTACACATTAATACCCATATACCTATTTAAAAAAAAAAACAACAAAAACCTATGAAGGCGGGATTTAAATGAGTCCACCAGACCCAAGATAAATGATAAATAGGTATGTATTAAGGAAGCATTTACACAAATAATAGTAAACATCCACCACAGTCTTTCTGCTCATGAGGATTCAGTCTCTGCCCTTCTGACGCTTTTCCTGCAACCCAAGAGAGTGAGCCAACCCCTCCTCTTCCTTATAAGGGATCACATCTGCACACTTGAAGTCACACCCATAGGATGTGGTCACCACCTCCAAGTTCAGTGGCAAAGCAAGATGCCACTACAACCCTATGTATTTTTGCTCCCAAACCAATGGTTTCTAGTGAGAGGTATAAGTCAGAAGAACAAAAGCAAACATGTGTACTAGAAAGACTTAAAGAAAACTAGGCCAGGGATGGAGAGGATGGCTCCTAGTTCAGTTCCCAGTGTGCACATCAGTCAGCTCATAACTCCAGCTTCAGGGGATCCAACACATCTGGCCTTCATTCCCAATGCAAATATCCCAACACAGATACACACACATACACATAACTAAAAAATAATTAAAATAGGCACTGGAGAGCTGGCTCAGAGGTTAAGAGCACTGACTACTATTCTAGAAGTTCCAAGTATTCAATTCTCAGCACCCACATGGTGGCTAATAACTATCTGTAACTCTAGTTACAGGAGATCCAATGCCTTCTTCTGGTGAAACAGACATCCACACATGTAAAACACCTTACATATAAAATAATAAAAAAAAGTAAAATAACAAATAAATTGTGGTTTTTTTTAAAGGAAATCAGTGCCAAGGCTACATACTACTTCCGTCATACTTCAACATCTGCCTACTTGAAAAGTCTCTGTTTATTCACTTTACTATTTTATGCTGAGCTACTAGTGTCATAATCCAAAATGCTCCCTGGTAGAAGCAAAAATAAAGGCAAAGACTTTTACTGGATTCTCTGGAAACACTGCTAAACTGGAATGACTAGGCCATGAAGCCATGGGAGATGGGTCATCACTGTCTAAAATACAGCCATCCTTACAGCCTTTGCAGTTCTTTTGGCTTAATTTAGTTTGGTTTTACATTTAAAACTGGAAAGCCTAAAGTGCAACTGTGGCAATGGCATAATGGACTCTGTATACATTGAAATCTCTTTCTCCCATATTCTTTTTCATGTTCTTCCAACAGGCCACTTACATGTATTTCTTTTTTTTTTTTTTTTTTCTTTTATGGAAAGAACTGATGGGTTACACTATTTCTCCTGTTCCTTACCCAAGACTCCTTATAGCTGTGGCTAGTGGCTAGTTCCGATGTTACTTTCTCATGCTATTGCTCTCTTCATGACTGTAAAAGTTACAAACCCGGTTTCCTAGAATCCCCCCACAAAAGAAAGTATCCCCAAAGAGGATGCTTTGCTGCCAAGATCCATGGTAGATTTTTCAGAGTTTTGTTTTGTTCTTAATAAACTTAGATGCTTCTGGAAAACAGATCGACTTCCAGGAAATTAGGAAGTAGTATGGACAATGATAAGATGAAAGGAGATTAGGATTTAAATGATACTTTAGAGCCAGAGAGAAGGGTCAGCAGGTGAAAGCACTTCTGGGCAAGCCTGATGACCCAAGTTCAATTCCCAGGATCTATGAAACACGAGGAGAAGCACTTCTTTTGGGTTGCCCTCTGATCTTCACATGTGCACTATGGCATATGCCCTGCTCCCCCAACACATAATAAATAGAAAATACTTTTAAAGAGACTATATGAAATATCATATGAAAATGTTTACAGATAATGTATCAAGCACAGACAGGCAACAATGAGAGCCTAAAATGATTGAATGGGACTTTTTGAATGATACAGAAGCCTATGTCTTCTTTGGACCTCAATTTTTTCCCTGTTCATTTGGTGGGATATATTAAATAATACACATATTGGTCACATGGTAGTAAAATTATTTCATCTCCAAGAAAACATAATTTCACACTACAGGTCTTTTTTAGTGGGACACATTGTGGTTGTGGATTACAAAATCTCTGTAAGTCTGTACTTCCTTCACCATTGTGTCTATGGCATGTGCATGTAAAGCATGCAGAGCTGGTATATAATAGCCCTCGTTTTTGCTAACAAAGCTAGTCAGCACATCAACCTCATCTTCTACAACCTCTTTCGGTGTGTTCCAAGGTCTTCACAGACTGAAGGGAAAAAGAGCTTGAAAGTTGTGAATGGTTCAGAGAAAAAAAAATATATACAGGCATATTTTGGAGAATAAATAAATAAATATACTGAAACCATAAAGTCAGGAAGACACAAAAGAGGTACTAACAGGCTTTATTAAGAGTTTGGCTAAAGTGTTGAAGCCTTATTGACAGGTGGGAAAGAACTATGTATTCAAGGTAACAACTCCCAGCACTAGAAATGGAACTGAAGGTATTTTTGTTTTTTTACAAAACCAAGAAACTCTGTAAACCAGGACCTCCTGTGAAATAAACCGTAATCATCTAGAAGGAATAGAGTTAACGAGTCCACCTTCCATACTGAACATTAAACACAAAACACTAAACTTAAACATTAAACAAAAAGCATGTAAATACAAATTTTTCTTAAAGACAATATTATAGGCTAACTTGGTATTTAACTGATCTGGCTAGTTAAGGTTATAGGAGTTGTTTTTCTCTTGAGGTGAAATTCTCTATTCAACCTTAGCTTCACTCCTAAAACAAGGCAGGTATTCACCCATTTAAAGGGGAGAAATTTAAAACACTCATGTTCCAGATAATCAAATTAAAACTTGTGTGGCCTAGGGATTTCCCAGAACATGATGGCAGACAGTTCTCTTATTTAGTGAGCAGCAACCTTGCTGCCAGACCCAGAAAGAAAGGATCAGTTAGTTCTTCTGTGTGCATCTACTGTCAGCACAACATGGAGACAGCTCTCCAGCAGCCATCCTCAGCACTGCAGTCATTACTCAGGCTTAAAACATATACTGTGTTTCAGTACTTCATAATATCTAACTTGTTGTACTAATTTCCCTACAATCCCAAACCTGACCTTTCTTCTTTCAGAATGAAGAAATCACTACAACTTTCTTTGAACAGTCAGTGATTTGGGTTCCTGCAGAAAAACCAATTGAAAACCGAGACTTTCTGAAAAATTCTAAAATTCTGGAGATTTGCGATAATGTGACCATGTACTGGATCAATCCCACTCTAATTGCAGGTATAGTGTCCTATCCCCAATCTAATGCTCCTCCCAATGACACTAACATGCTAGGCATGTTGATACATCTCTGCATTCCCAGCATCCATGAGTCTGAGGCCAAGACTTTGAGTTCAAGGCCAACCCAAGCTATGTATTGTCTATATACTATACAGGTTGACATATGTGTGTGTGTGTGTGTGTGTGTGTGTGTGTGTGTGTGCTTGTGAGAGAGATTATATATATATATATATATTATCACAAAAAAGATAGTAACAGGTTAATGTTTCCAGCATTGAGAGACCACATATCTATGAGAACAAATGATCGGTTTATACCTTCTTGGATGAAACTATATATGCTGACTGTGGTGAAGAGGGAATTTTTCACAGCCAAGTTATAAATCAGATAAATTAATGCTGACAGGCTTTTAAAATATCTCAGGAAAGGCAACACCACCCTAATGTGACCAGTGATAGCAAAAAGCTAATCTATCTTTCTTTGTACATCGATATTCATTGCAGCAGGGATACCAGACTATTCCTCAAAACCACAGTGGCACATCCCAAGAACCGGAGAGAGATGAGACCAAACTGTACCGCTGTCTCAAAAATTCTCATGTCAAGTGGCATTCTCTCCAGAATATATGACAATTATGACAATTGTGACAGTGCAGTTTCTTTAGGAATGTTTGAGGAATCACTATAAATGGAATTGAAGGTTAGAGGTGCAGAGCAGAAAAGTACAACGTTAATTCAGGAAGACAAAGGTCCCCAGAAACCTTATTCTGTTGGGCTGACACAGACTTTTGCCTCCCTCACTCTGCACAAAGACTACTTTATTACTCAAAACAGGACAGTACCAACAATGCATGCTTCTACTAGTATCATTTGCATTTTTAGATGACAAAATGCAATCTGGTATCCCAAACTGGATGCTGCTAAACAAAGAACATGAATGGAAATATTGATGAATAAAGCCTACCATTTAGTTAATGTCAATGAACCAATGCTTACTTGTTATTTTTGACAATTGCACCACAGCGGTGCAAGATAATGAGAACTAGAATAAAAAAAAAATAAGTAGAAACTTATACTTTCAGCAAGTCTAGCACAGGCATCAGTTAAAAATAAATAAGACATGTGGCCCTGTAGCTCAGGAGTTAAAGCACTTGTAAAAAATAAATAAGACACTGGGAGTAGTGCCAGAGAGAGTTCTCAGTGGTTCAGGGCACTTGTTGCTCTCAGAAAAGACCCAGATTCAACTCCCAGCACCTACAGGTGACTCAGAACCACTTGCAACTCCATTTCTAGGCTACTTAATACCTTCCTCTAGCATCTGTGGGCACCGTATGCATGTGGTGCACAGACATATATGCTGGCAAAATATCCATATATGTAAAAAATATAAATATAAAAAATGAGACACAAAAGAGAAGTGATGGGAGGGCAGCTGAGATGAAGTCAAATCAGGTAATCAGGAAATACTTTTGAGCACTTGGAGCTAAAAACATTGAGGGAGACAGAAGTTCCTTGTCTTGTGTCAACTGAATCTACTACTAAGAAAAGGGGCAAATGTTTGATGACAAATGAAGTTAGTGACAAGTGAAATACAACTATCCACTTAAAGAGCTAAGAAATGCAACCCATGAATGTCTAAAGTAAACCAGTCAAAAAATATACCTCTCACTAACTTTTATTCTCCTAAACATTTCTCTCAGAAATGCTTGCAGAGTAATGTCATCACAATTTCTTATTTACTATATTAGTTTCAGAATTACAAGACTTTGAGGAGGACGGTGAAGATCTTCATTTTCCTACCAATGAAAAAAAGGAGATTGAACAGAATGAGCAATGGGTGGTTCCGCAAGTAAAGGTGGAGAAGACCCGCCACACCAGACAAGCAAGTGAAGAAGACCTTCCAGTAAATGACTATGTGAGTATGAGCCACTGAACTCATTTTCAGAGCAAAAACCAAAGAGCTCTCATAAAGTTACCTACCTCCCAAAGCAGTTGAAAAAATTATCATAACTTTAATAAACATTTAAGAAACTTGGACTCTCCAGGAGTACATTGACCACCAACTTTGATGTCTTCAACTCTGTGATTTGGCTAAAGAAATTTCTCACCAGCCTCAACTCAGAGTCACCTAGTCTTCCCCTGTTTCTATTTGGTGGGACTCCTCCCTAGAGACTATTTTCCTTCACCGCTACCTTCTTCTTTCAGACTGAAAATGGAATTGAATTTGACCCCATGCTGGATGAAAGAGGTTATTGTTGTATTTACTGTCGTCGAGGGAACCGCTACTGTCGCCGTGTCTGTGAACCTTTACTAGGTTACTACCCATATCCATACTGCTACCAAGGAGGACGAGTCATCTGTCGTGTCATCATGCCTTGCAACTGGTGGGTGGCCCGCATGCTTGGGAGAGTCTAATAGGAAGTTTGAGTTCAAATGCTTAACCTTCTGTTAGCCAACATATAATAAATGCATGCTATTCAATGGTTTTCTGTCTATGAGGCGTTTGCCTCCTAGGAGCCTATCCTCCAGAATTACTTTTAGAATATTCCTCTCTTCATATTCTAATAAAATTCTACATCATCATCAATGGCCTTGTTGCTGCTGAACACAATAGTACCCATTGTGTTTGCTGAGAATACTTCTGACAATTGAAATGGGATAGACCTGCCTAACATGGATGGCAAAAATGTCAGTTTGCACTACATCAAGCTTGAGTAAAGCATTCCAGTTCCCAATGCCCATATTTTTGCTATTCAGTTTTGACAATGTTACCAGAAGCAATGAATAAAGGCATAAAATTGTGTGCATAGTCCCAATGCTTAATTACCTGAAGGATGCTGTGGGCTTGCTTAAGTGTCTATAAAACTGCTGGTCAGGCAGTGAGTCACAGCAGGGCAACACTAAAATGTGGTAACTGCTCAGACTCAGCAAAGGAGAAAGCTAACTTAGCAAAGAGGGTCCTGGGTTTGCCTCCTGTGAATGGGAACTCAACTTTGGACAAATTCAACATTTTAGAACCTTCACATCTGACTTCTCCTTAGATCAGTATCTGGTTACATAATGTTCCAAGGCAGTTTTATGGAACATGAAGACCAATAAATAAAATTCACAGAAACAGACACAGGAAATTACTGGGGTGAAGAGTCAAATGTGCTTTTTCCTACTAAAGTACAAGGAACTAGCAATCTGCTACTTAAAGAAGTGTTAAGACCTAGTGTCCAATTACATCATATTTTCTTAGGAATAGATAGAATACAAAGGAAAAAGGGAAAAAGTGGTTGGAGGGTGATATTAACTTCAATGTCCAGTTTCAAATTTCATGCTCTGCCAATCTGTCATCCCTTATAGTTTTATTTGAAGATAACACTTCTCATCACCAAAGTATTTGTAGGCCAGGAAGTCATATACTCTCACTTCACTGTTGAGAAAATAGATAGAAAGAGCTATGATCAAGAATGGCTTAGGATTAACAAGTTAGTAACTACTACATACTTGAATTATTAATAGTCACAAAATGAAAGTACAATCAAATATATCTGACAATACATAGCACTAAAATGTTTCCTCTTTTATTAATAAAAAAAGGCACCAGACCTTTTTTGGATTACTTCAGTTATAACAGGAATTAATTTATGTTTGAAGTAGACAAATTCAGAATATGAGGATATGTAAACTTAGTGATGTTAGCTATATTTTTAAGTAAATTATTCTTTTTAACACTGTTTCCACCAATTAGCCAGTAATTTTAAAGATCTAAGGATACTAAAAATTGGGTAGTCTCTAGCATAGTATATGTACTGTGTGCTCTGTGGTGGATACAAATTAAGTTGAAGGTATTCCCAAGAACAACAAGAAGAATACATGGTCATAATAAATACAGGAACATATACAAAACAAACTACAGTTATATTTCCTAGGTACATTTGCTACATATAGAGCTACACTCACCCACACAGAGAAGTATACACTGTTCTATATCACAGTTTTTAATTCAGGGTTCCTATTCACATTTCCCCTCCTTTCTTTCCTCCCTCCTCTCTGTCTCCATTCTGGAATATTAACACAGGGTTGTGAGCATATGAGGCACAGAAAGCATTTCTTGTTCAAATAACATATCCTACCCACTAATAATTTCACCATGGAAAGTATGAGTCCTTTAATGAGGCAGACTATCAGATCAAGCAGGGAAAGAAATGAGCATGTTTAAGAAGCAATCAAACCATCTCCTGGTTTACAGGGAAGAAAAACACCATCACAAATAAGCAAAGAAGCCCAAATACATTGGCCTATTTCAGCTCAGACACAAGCCAGAACAGAAAAGGAAACAGTGTGATCTCACTCCTGCCACAGCTTTTTGTCCTCCTTTCAATCCTATGTAGAGACTTCATGCCTTATGGTATGCTCAGATACACTAAGTTAGAGCTAGAAGAGCCTCACTTGCTCCTGACTCTCTTCCCAATCCAAAGGAGCAGCACTGAAGAACACTGACCTCCTATGTGTATGCTTCACCTGTGTGTCTGTATGTGCACTGTTTGCATGCTTAGTTCCCTCAGAAGCCATAAGAGGGCACAAGACACTCTGAAAATAAAGTTACAGACAGTTATAAACCATGTGTGTGATGCAAACCCAACCAATCATTGTCCTCTGCAAGAACAGAAAGTGCTTTTAACTGCTCAGTCATCTCTTCAGCCCCCTGTAGCCAGTATTTTATTAAGTAATCTCTCCACTGGCAGAAATTTAAATGTATCTTTGTCCTCTACTCGAGGCTCTTCCCAAATGCTCCCAACCCTCTCTCCTAAAGCATCCCTCAATTATTTTCATAGTCTAGTTCATTGTCTTAGCTTTGACCAAGACAACCTGTCCTTGCGGAAATTCCCAGGGTGGAGATTAAAGTTAACATAAATGCTTTTACACAAAGTTTACTTTTCACAATTATATTTTAGTAATGTCATTTTCTTACCTGAAAGCTACTTACTACATTAAAGATCAGGTGTAACTCACCCACGAGATATCCTTAACCAAACCACTCTCAACAGCCATCTCTGATACCTATTTTTCCTCTACCTATTTTTTCCACTACCATATCTTCCCCAGTTGGCAAGTCTCAAACACATTTGTTTCGTGTTCTTTGTCCATTCATCCCATCATCTTCTTTCACTCTTGCCTACACATGCAATCTAAATTTTCTGCATTTCAGCATAGTATCTAAAGTATATGGGAAACTCCTGAACATATTTTTGTAGGCAACAAGACATAAGAGGAGGAGGAAGGTAGAAGAGAGGAGGTTAGAAAAGAGTACAATTTAGGAACAGCACCAAAAGTTAGCTTTGAGCTTTGTTCAAACTGGCCAGGAATGTACTTACCATACTTAAAGACGTTTTCGTATTCTTCATCTTCTGACAATTACAACAGTGAGGAATGCTCTGATCCCAGAATGATCCAATGTCCCTATGACTGTCCACAGCCCAGTGACATATTTCCATTATGAAACTACAGGCTTCTGCATTTTAATCTCAAATTCCAATGATTCTAAGTATAGAGGGGGGAGGCAAAAGGCAAAACTTCTGTGAAATCACAAGAAATACATTAGCATTCAGATTCTTTTGTAATCTAAATTCCAATTAAGAGAAGTCAGGTGAGGCAAAGCCATCCATCACTCCCACTCGGCAGAAGGACACTATGCATTAGTGTGCATAGCACCTTCCTGCACACCTAAAATGGCTCTTTGGCAGGACTAGGGGCAAAGAAAATCTATTTTGAGTTTTTATATATAAGGCTCACTGTCTGGCTGAGTCCAAAACTGTCACTTTGGCTCCTAAAGTCTAACGCTGAAAGCTTACTGAGATAAATATGGACCTTCTCATTCAGGCTGTCAGGAAATGCGTGGATCTATTTTATTTATACTCTTAAAAATGATTTCATTTTGGCTTTCCTTTTTTGAAGTAGTTTCATCTAGGGCTTAATTTTGCTGACAGCATGCTGTTCTCTAACAAGAAAGAAAAGTAACTGCATATTCAAAACCAGGTATAAGTGAATATACAAAAATTATTGCCCCTGACATCACAGAAGTCCTGCTCCAATGTCTCCTAGAGTATTTCAAATCAATTTCTATGAAAGCCACTTATCCAGTAACTGCAATTGTGACTTCTTTAGATGAATATTCTGTTCCAGTATTTATGGGACTAGAAATAGTCACTTGCCTACTTGCTGCTCTGGTATTTGGTTCTGTTTACCTATATTTTCCTCTACTTTCTTCTTATTCACGCCTATTGTCCTTGGTAAAAGGGCTCTAAAAGACAGGTCTATTGAACCAAAGGAAACGAACCAAACCACAAGAAATCTTTCAGCCAAAACAAATGGCAGCAAAAACCAAAATATTACAGCAATTCCATAGTGCTGAGCTGATTTCTGACTGTGATATTAATATACTGTTTACATTTATCCTTCCCTAATTGATGCTATCATCTGCCATTCTGAATTTTCCACTGACAGCAGTATTTGTGCTGCTCTTCCCGAGATTTTGGCTACTAAAATACGACTCAAGCTTACACCCTTATCAGTCTACATTGAGCCAAGAGGAAGACACTTGCCAAGGGCAAGGGACTTAAGGGTACAGAAACTAGCCAGAGTTCAGCAAAGAAAAAGCAGCAGTGTAAATGCCAAGAGGTAGAAGACAGAATGAGAGCTTATTAGTTTTACAAAGGAGTCCAGATTTATTTTACAAAGGCTTGCCAACTAACAAACTCACTGTCCGCCTGCAATCCATTCCTTGGTGTGAAGGTTGCCTATTAAACAGCAATGTTGTTTTAGCTGTATATATCTAGTAAGCCAATATGCTGCAACCTGCCCACTCCAATCCTTCCAATAATAGTCTTTGATGTTTTGTTCATGCAAAATCATATCATTCTGAAATCAGAATGGTTTGTGGTTGACCTTTTTCTATTTCCTGTTCCTCTAAATTACTTCTCCTTTTAAGAATGTCTTCCTTTAAGGTCATACCAACCTAGGACAACTGTCACACTAATACCACCACCAACATAAGAATCACCAGTATTGAGCTTGACAATGAAAATAAGATGTCCTTCTTATTTTATAGCATATTTATGAAATATTTTTCATGATACAATCTATGAACTTTAAAAAACTAAGAAAGTGTAAGACAGTTTTTGCTAAAGGATCCAAAAGAGCAAAAAATTCTTCAAACTCTCAGAAAACAAAACTTATCTTTCAAAAGACAACAGGTGATTTGCTTTGAACTGGACTACCAAGTGTTCTGAGAGATCTGGAAAGCTTTATTTCCAGAGAATATTTCTTTTTACTGTATCATTAGGATCAAGTTTGGCTGCACAAAACAGTAAAACCAATGTAATATATAAATAAGGTGAGCCAGGTTGTTCAATCAAATGACCTGTGAGCTGCTCCCCATTTCTGATTATGTAGTTTTACGTTTACCTCATGATCTAAGACAAGTCTAATTGTAGTTATATCCATACTCTAGACTGGCATCCAAAAGAAGGTACAAAAGATAAAAATGCCATCCTGTCTTTTGTGTAGAATTGGGTTTATAGATCTAAGCTTCAATTTAATTAAATATATGACCAAATGGAGTTCAAAAATATTTTGTATTAGACTCATGACTACTACAAATAAAATCAAGATTCTGTTAGTGATGAAGAAGTTGCAAAGACACAGTAGAAAGGATAACTGGCAAGTTGGCAGTTATCTGGTAATTTGTCATTTGTCATCAGATCGAAAACCACAGCTACTGATGACTTGTTACTTTTCACAATCCCTGTTCAAATCAATTATATTACTTGCAAAAGGGTAAAAGTCATTAACAAACTAAGACTTGTTCTTATATATTCACAAACCAGTCTGGTTAACTTTATCTCAGAAGAATGAAAGCAAAGGGGAAGCAACAGCACCTATGAAGAAATGACAGCTATGGTAATAGTGTGAAGTCAAAACACTGCACAAGGCAAGGTTGAGTGTAGAAAGATGACCAAAACCAACTTTACTGACTCTGACTTTGCTACAGCTCCATCCCACACATCTGTGTTAAAGCAATGGTATAAAATTTCTACAATGTACAACTCACACCCAAAGATAGAACACAAGTAGAGCAATCACCTACTTTTATTGTTTGCAAAGCCTGTATTTGTGGCAAAGGAGAGAGCATGAAAAGATTTAGAATTGGATGTGGAAGTCCTTTAAACAGTCCTACCTAGTGCCCTAGAGTCAGAATATTGCATTGTTTTGGAGAAAACTTGGAGGACAGGTTTTGCTTTTCAAAACTCATTATATTTTGGAGTAAGATGATAGTATTCATTAAAGGCTTTTATTTGGAAAAAGTTAATTGCCTAGAGAAAATGTGTTTTCCATGGTGGAGAATCAAAATATGTCTAAAAGAACAGAGTAGATCTCATGACATATTATACACAGAGCAGATGTGAAAGGTTGAGGCCAGGAAAAATTTATTTTCCTGTCATTCAGGGAAACCTCTCTTTTCTATCAAAAGTCAACAATCCACACATAGTTTTCAAAATCTGGATTCATCGGTCATCCCAATGAATATGGATTTGAACATATAAAAGGCTGAACCAATTTTTATACCAATTCCAAGAGGAGAAACTTTTATATTCTCAGATATTACAGTGATTATTTAGGTCTTAATAAAATAAATAAAATTATTAGTTAGAAACTCACTCAGTTTGGTGGGCAACCAACAGAAAATTATTCTCTGCCAGCACATTCATCATGAATACTCAACAAATATTAACTAATAACCTGCAATGTGGGAAACCAGGTGTGTTAATGAAGCCTGTTAAACTACTGAGAGATTGTTTCACAGAAATTCTACTTGTCAATATATGTTTTATTCTAAAACTTGTTTTCTGATCACCTGCCTCTTATTGACGCGCAATTCCCTGCCTTTGAGTTTATGAAAAGTGGTACAGAGAAGACTGAGACAGGCTTGTCATTAAAGTGGAGCACTATTTGGGTCTTGGATAGTTTGATTTGTTGAAGTTGGAAAAAAGGAAGAAAAGGCTGATACGTGTTTTAGCTTATCCCCAAAGCCTCCAAACCCAGTCTTACTCAGTACTCCTTGTAGATGAAAATTAAGCCACTTTCAGGAGCTGAGAAGGAGAAGAAAAACTTCAATCACAGAACACTTTCATATGGAAGTCTAATTACACAGAGCAAAGTCTATTGTTTAACAAATTTAGTAATTCAGCATCTCCTAAGTTTTTTTTACCCATTTCTCAACTTTTCACATCCCATCTTCAAGTACTCACTCAGAGCCTGTATTATACACAAAAGGAGACCTCAATTTCATCTCATGAGGTGACGTGTAGGAGCTGTTTTTCTATGGTTTTACATAGATATTAGACCTATTAGATTTCACTATGTGCTAACTTTGAAAAATGAATACCACAACCTAGAAGGTCACATTCCCGCCCTCATATAGAAGTGACACTTGTCTCTTTCTATTCGACCAGAAAGAAAAGATACCCATGGTAAAAGGAAGAAAATAAACACCTCAGTCTTCTTTGTTTTACAAAGCTTAAGATCAACAGACTTACTGTGCTCTCTACTGGCAAAATCAAGAGCTACAGGCAGCATCAAATACTTGGAGAAAGCTTTACAAAGCTAGGCACTAATGATTACAGTGCTCAGAAAGAGGATCTCTTACTGCTGAGTTCAAAAATTTCAAGGCAGCATTAGCTAGCAAAGTCAGAGCTACTCCAGGGTCAAGGTGAATGTAGATTCATATACTAGTACCATGTGAGATCATGGTCCGTGTCATGAGCTGTTCCTGTATGCTACAAAAGGATATGTACCCTGGCTTGATGGCTCTCACACTGTAGTCTGTATCAAAGTGTGCAGCCTTAGCTCCATGGTGCAACGGGATTGAGTAGCTTTGAGAAAAGGTTCTACGATTCATAGTCTATCAATTTTTCTGTCCACTAGTGATTCTGCCACATATAGCCTGGGAATACTTTTGATTATATTTATTTCCATTTTATATGTATGGATGTTTTGCTTGCATAGATGTATGTGCACTGCATGCATGCCCGGTCACCATGGAGACCAAAAAAGGGCATCAGATCCCCTGAAACTGAAGTTATAAATGGTTATGAACCTCCATGTGGATGCTGGGAACCAAATCTTCTCTCCAAGAGCAGTCAGTGCTTTTAACTGCTGAGCCATCTCTCCAGCCCCAACCATGAATACTTTTGAATAACACTGACACATTGTTACAAAACATCTTGACAGTATCGTTAGCTACATATAGTTTGCTATATAATGAGATAATTTGAAACACAAATGAAGTTCAGAGAAGTGAGGGATCTTCTTTATAGTTGGCATAATAACTCTGTGTCTGAACCTCATAGCATTTGGGTATGTCACATCTCCAGTGATAGACCTTCCATTTCTTCATTTTGTGTCCTCCCTTTAAAGCATCATTTTCTTCTTTGTGTTCTCTGCATAAACTACTTCTAAAGTAACAATGACCTAATGGTCTTCTTCTCTGAACTTCTACAAAAACAAAAACAAAACCTGTGAGTTAAAAACATATACAATTCTTTCTAGGTGTTACTATGAATGCAAAAGGTTACCAATAAATAGCCAAATGGTCACCAGAAATTATATGTTCCATTCAGTGTCTGAGAGCAATTTATAAAAGGGAGCTGCATTTATTTTACTTTTTTTTTTTTTTTACATTTATTTGTAATGGTGAGTATGGACATGTGAAAGTCAGAGGGCAATTTAAGGAAGTCAATTCTCTCCTTCAACAACGTGTGTTCCAACGATTAAACTCAGGTTGTCAGGTTTTGATGCAACCATCTTTACTCGCTGAACCATCCCACTGGCCTGGGAGCTACACTTTAGCCACAGCTCAAGAAATGATATTTTATCCCCACTCTGGAACAGGAAATAAGTCAGACATGATTTGTCTTCTCATTTTGTTGCCTTTTGTTTAGTGACTTTTCCGGACTAATTCCCTAAAATTTATTTTACCTATACCATCAGGCAGTAAGTTTCTGCTCAGTTAGTTTGCTCCATCATTTGCCAGCAATGATGCCCTTTACCATCTGGGGGCACACTTTCACTGTTCTCAATTGTCAACTCTGGCCTAGCCTTCACTCTGGCTTGCCAGAGACTTCAAGTTTGCCAGAGGTGAACTGATAGGCTGTTCTCTCAGGTACTTCCTGCAATTTAGACAGCTCCGAACAAAGAGGTAGCTGTCTAGATCCCTTGAAATAGATCAGCCTGTCATTAACACAGATCTTTCTTTTAGGTGTTTGGCGACCTCACACAAAAGCCATATTAAAGAGCTGTAGCTGACTATTTTTGACAACTGCAGTACAGATAGGGCCTCTCTCAAGAAGTAAACTGTCTGGTGAAATAATGAAAACATTTTGTAAACAGGCTTTCCCCAGGGAGCCATGAGATAGGTCCAACAGTCACATAATTCCTAGGGAGCTTCAAGAATCGCCTGCCTGATCTGAGCTCTGGAAAGCTGTTGCTTGTCACAGGTGCTGCAATTGCGATTCTGCAGGTCTTCAAGGTGACTGTGGAGCTGGGGAGAAAGACATAGATACAGGCCAGGTTCCAATGCTAGGAAGTGCTATGGTAGAAATAAGTCTTCCTAGGATTACTTTGGGCCTTTGATGAATTCCCAGATATTTGGAAAAGTTGATGTTTATCATTTTTACTTATACTGTTGTTGTTCTTGTGGAGGATTAGATTCACATAAGATTTTATTCTGCCATGCAAGCTGTGCCACCTCATTAGCTATTATTTTATTTCAGAAGCTATTTCTAGGATTGATTCCCTCTATATACCCCTATTTAACCATTTCTCTTGAAGGGTTTTGTACCAGGTCATGCCTACCTTATATAGTGTTCCAGAGTGATCATGGAACATTATTTATTTAGTGAAGGATAAAATGAAGCTGCTGGGTCTGTGGAGGGGAAAGATAAGACACTGAGTTAGCAACTGATATTATCTAAAATATCCTTTCCCAACAACTCTTTAAAAAGGTAAGATGTGAAGACTAAAAACAGTTTGTATGAATGCATTCAAAGATCTAAAGGAAATCATGGCTTTAAATTTTCTAAAAGGAAACATGACAATGATACACTATCATTTCAACATAGAATGTCAATAAAAATAAAGATTTTTAAAGATCCAGATAGAATTTTAAAGGAACTTTAGCCAGGCATAGCATTCGGGAGGCAGAGTCAAGGAGGCAGGGGATTGCAAGATTAAAACCAGTATGTGTTATACACAAAACAAAATAGAAAAGACACGGTGAAGAAAGGGAGGGGGAAATAGGAAGTAAGAGTAGAACCAGGGGAAGGGATTCTAAAATTTAAAAGTACAGTAATAAAGGATTTCACTAGAAGGTGTCAACACCAGATTGAGCTTCAAAAACATCAGAGAACGCAAAGATAAATCAAGATAGATAGCACAGTCTGTGTAACAGAAAGCAAAAATGATAAAGCAAATGAACAGCCCCTCGGACTCTTATAGTGCACCACCAAACATACACATGAATTAAGGAGTAGAAAAAACATTTAAGGAAATAATGGCCACCATGAAGAACTTTGATCCACATATCTGCACTCAAAATGTGATAGACACAATATCTATATCCATGTAGATCATTATGAAAATGCTGAAAGACAAATGTTAACTCTTGAAGGCACCAAGAGAGAAGCAACTCATTACATACAAGATCCTCAATAACATTAACAGTGGTAGCCTCATCAGAAACCACAGCAGCCACAGTGCATTGAGAAGATATACTCAGAGTGAAAGGAAAAGAATCTCTATCTAATTCTGTATTAGAGGGTAAAGATATGTCTCAATGTTTAAGAGCACTTGGTGTTCTTGTAGAGGACCCGGGTTCAGTTCCCAGGACCCACATGTGAGTTCACAACCATCTGTAACTTCAGTTGCAGGGTATCTGATACATTCTTCTAATCTCCATATGCACCAGGTATGCATGTTATCCATATATATCCAAGCAATACACTCATATATTTAAAATAAAATAAATCTAAAATTATTTTCAAGAATTTTAGATTTGACAAAACTATCTTTCAAAACTGAAAAATAGTTGATGCATTCCTAGACGAACAGAAAAAGCAAACCACAATGTATTTTCACTAGTATGCTTGATATATTATAAATATGAAAAAGTATCCTTCAGTTTGAAATGGGAATACTAAGCAATAACTCAAATCTACACAATAACATAAACACTAATAAGGCATATCACAGATAAACATAGGGCTGTACAAATGCATTTTATAAATTTTATCCTCTCTGATCCTAAAGTATTTCAAATGAATAAAATATTTAAAATATGTGTAATTTGTCCGCAAAGACTTTTCTGTAAATGCCCCACAGCAGCATTCTCCATAGTAGCCCCAAACTCAAAACAAAGTAAATTACCATCAACTGGGAAGTGGGTAGACAGAATGTGGTATAACCATACAACAGGGAAGATGGCTCAGAGATTAAGAGTGCTGACTGCTCTTCCAGAGGTCCTGAGTTCAATTCCCAGTAACCACATGGTGGCTCACAACCATCTATAATGTGATCTGGTGTCCTCTCTGGCATGCAAGTCTACATGCAAGCAGAACAACGGATGGATAGACAGACAGAAAGACAGACAGACATTTAAAAGAAACATACAGCAGAACACTACCCAACAGCAAAGAGACATGCTCCATCATGGATGAATCTTACATTCCATGGAATAAACTATGTTCAACCCAAAAGTCTATTACATGGTTCTGTTTGTATGAAAGTCTATAATGAGAAAATGGATTAAAGATTGCATGCACTAGAAACAATGTTTAACTGAAAACAAAAAGAAGTAATCTTGTGGAGATCAGAAACATAAAATTAATTTATGGAGATGACTTCACCATACAGTAATATTAGTGAAATACTGAATTATACAGTTGAAATGACTGAATTTTGTGGTAAGAAAAACATATTTCAATAAATTCCTTGTAAACATTAGACAATACAGGCACTTAGTATGTATCAGACACTATTTTAAGTATCTGGCATACAACAATTCACTTAATTCACTCAACAGCCCCAAGAAGGAGATAATAATGTTTGTTCCCCTTTCTTTAATGATGAAACGGAGGCACAACGAGAGAAATAACTTGTCAAAAAGCACACATGAATCTTGTTGGCTTGGTTCTATAATTTGTGTTATATTCTAAATCATGACTTTATTTGTACAGGGGAAAACAATGATGTATAGGTATACTGCTATATGACAGTATACAGAAGAAATTACAGGATTGCTTGTTAGCAACTCCCTAGGAAACAGGAATGAGGGGGGCCCAAAAGGACCTTTTACATATTACTCTTTGAACTCTGAGATCTTATACTATTTATAATAATTCATGTATTCTTTTTGTAGATGACACATCTATTTTTACATCAAAGTACTGGTTATCTTTATTTGTTTGAGTACACACTTTAAGTTTTCCCTAAACATTTTTATATCTTTTCCCAGTTCTTTGAAGAATGTTTTCAGGAGGTCAAATTCCCCACTAATTACTGTGAAACAATTTCTGCTATATTTCATCCTTCCAATGTCAAAGCCCCAGGGTACTCTGAGGCCAAGGAGGAGGACTGAATAGGGCTGAGGCACACTTCATGAAAGAAGAGCCTATCCTATTTGCACTGCTTGACAAAACACTGATCAAATTGGATTCAGGGTTCAGTGAGCTCTGGTATGAAGTTCCCATTCCCCAGAATATCCTGTGTTCCAATAGGGGTGCTAGCTGCCTGAAACATTACAGCTGACTGACAGGAAGAGATTCCTGCATTCATTTACTCATAAGGAAAGAAATCCATTTCATGAAAATTGTCTGGATTTGTGCCTACAGCATGAGAGTGATACTGCCTCTGGCATATGTATGTCTGTGCAAGAGGCTTATTTATTTATCTGGTTTTATCTTTTGCTCAAGATACTCACATGGGAATAGACTATAAAAACAACCAAGAGATGGGAAGTATCTTTACTATCGCAGGAAATAACAGCTTGGAAACTTTTAATTGTACAACAAGATGCATAAAATTAGTGCTTAATGTTTAAACAGTAATAAACCATTTGTGATCATTTCCTTGATTCAGTAATGTTGAGGGGTCCACCATGAATAACAACAGGGTGGACTGGTTTGTAATAATGTACTTACTGTAAACTAACACCTTTCATGGGCATGCCATGAGAAAACAAAATGCCCTTTTCATGAAGGCCTTTCTTTTTAAAGATTTCACATTTAGTAAGACTGTTGCAAAGTATCTGGAAGAGAGGAAGGTTTTGTTTTCATATAGGATTTTCTGTTTGCTAGATACAGGCTATGTCAGATAATCTCCTTCGATATTAAGATGCAGAAAAATCAATACAACATTATGTAGGGTTAGGAGTGTGTGGCTCAATGGCAAAACACTTTCCTAGAGTTGTGCAAGGAATTGAGTTCAGCTCCCAAACACACACACACACACACACACACACACACACATGCATGCACATCACAAACAAGATACAGCAAAACTCCAGTAAAAGTAGTGTAGGTTCAAAATCTGATTTATGTCCAAATCCCAGGTCTTTCACTACTAGCTATGTGACTTTGAACAAATTGGATAACCAAATCTTCATCATTTTTTTTAAGGTAGGGAATGGGATCCCACTACCACCCTACCTGTCAAGAAACAACAATCTTCTATTTCCTCTCTGGAAAAGGAATTGAGTTAGGAAAGAAAAATCTTGTGCATCACTGTGCCTATCACACCAAATCCATTTGACTTGCTTTCCTGGAAGAAGTGGCGCAAAGCTTCTGTGTTCCAACACAGAAAAGCCCTTCCAAGTCACTACTTCAATCCTCTTAACCAAAACCTTTGAAGATATGGTGATGATACCACCACCACAAGACCAGGAACGGCAATCCTACCCAAAGAATTTGTGATCACCTGATAAATGTATGTGACAGAGACAATGAGGACCAATTCTTACAGCATCTGCCCTGTTTTCCCCAATTCTCATAAACCACTTCACCCTGGTAAGAGGCAAATCAGGGCACACCAAATGCGTACTTGTTGCTGGCCATATACCAGTTGTCATTGAAGGCTGTTGGGGAATGTTTATGTGATCAGAATGCTAAGCTTCTAGGTATCAGAGGGCAAGGGGAATGCAAATGAGTTTCTTGGACCAGCACAAAACAGAAGCAGATAAGAGATGGCCTTGTTCATCATCTAACAGAAGCATGTAAGAGATGGCCCTGTTTGTCATCTACATTGAGTTTTTCAAGGTAACATAAGCATAAGGGAAGAACAGAAAAGTAAATGCAAGCCCTTGAAAGGACACCAGGAAAGAGGAAACTCCAGTCAACTAGAAAGATCAGTGAAAGGAAAGAAGATCAGCATCTCACACAGTCAAAGTAAAACAAGAGGGGGGAAAGTTTTCAGTGGCATCAAACACAGCAAAAGGTTATAAGAAGAGAAGTGGAAGAAGTTATCAAACCAGAGGGAAGTTCACAGTGGTTTCTGAGGTTAAGTGGTTTCTGAGGTTAAGTAGTTTCTGGGTAGGTAGGTGGTTTCTGTTACATAAACACCAGCTCACATAGAACAAGATATTTAGAACAACATCTTGTTTTTCCAGGACCATTAAAGAGTTGTTATAATTAGACTCAGTCATTCATTCATTTATTCCATTAGCATTTACGGTGCTCTCATAAGCACCTAACTCCACTAAACTCCACGGGGTAGGGCACCTAATAGAAAATCCATAATTAAATCACAATGCTCCTTTTTTAGAAGCAATCTGGCAAAGTTTTAAATGAGAGACTTCTTAAAAAATGAGTCTCACTGCCCTGTAGCTATTTCCAATTTATATTCTTTTCTAATATAGTCACCTCTTGTTTTTCTTTTCTTTTATTTTTTTCTTTCTTTCTTCCTTTTTTTAATTAGGAAGGTCAGGTTTGCCTATCTAGAACAAGGGGCACCAAGTTGGAAGGAAAAAAATTAGTAAAATCAAAATACTGTGAGGAAAGGCAGGAATGGTATTTTTATCTTGTGTTAGATTTTGCTCTACAAACACCGAAACCCACGCAACATAGTCCAAAAGGACCAAATCAGTTTCACACACACACACGAACGGATATTGCCTTGCATCTCATAACTTAGCAGATTTGTTTGGCCACAACTCTGGCAAAGTACTAACTTGATGTTGAGGGGAGGTTAAAAAGAGCAAATCTCAAAGAATCTTGTGTGAGTTCCAAGGGAAAACAGAAATGGTATTCATTCCTTGTATTAAATATGTATGTCCACAACTCATGGTGCCTACAACATAAACTGACCACCCACACGGAATAGCCATGGAAAATTACCAAGCATTCTACATTTTCAGAAAACTTGACTACAGAGCTCTGGGTCACCAACTAGAGCTCAGAGCCCCCATGTCATGCAAAATCTGGCACCTGAGAGTAAGGCAACTCACTGGATGCATTCGACATGCCAAAAAAGAAGAATCATTTTAAATTTAAATATGGATATGATATAGAGAAAAAACAGCAAGTTTGACACATTTTTATAAAAACAAAGCTTCAAAGGATTTTTTTTTGGGGGGGGTGGTTGTCAGCAGAGCCTTTAACGGGTGAACAATCTCTCCAACCCCAAAGGATTTTTTATGAAGACTCAAATACAGGCCTATGTCACAGAGAGAACTTATTCACCAAACTATTATGGGTTTTAGCATGGGAAGGGGCACCAGTTCGAAGTGCGTAAAATTGACTTACATCGTTAGAACCCCTCGGTCTCACCAACTATTGTTTGGGGTATTTTACCTTATTTATTTATTTTTGATATTTTGACACAGGGTTTCTCTGTGCAGCCCTAGCTGTCCTGACCTCATTTTATTTTTTTTTTTCTTTTAAATATTTGCTTGTGTATTATGTATACAGCTTGATATCTGCATGCATTCCTACAGGCCAGAAGAGGGCACCAGATCTCATGATAGATGGTTGTGAGCTGCCATGCGGGTACTGGGCATTGAACTCAGGACCTCTGAAAGAGCAGCCAATGAGTGCTCTTCACCTCTGAGCTATCTCTCCAGCTATTCTAATCAGTAAAAGCATGTGAAACTTTCTCTGCTCAGGTCGAACCTGAGAAAGCCAGGGTACCCATCACCACCAGAATTACTGTTTACAATCCAATATGCACAAACAGAAGGCAGCTTTATGAGTGGCCTTTTGTACAGTGCCGTGCAACATGAGCCCGACTTAACACTAACCAAGTCACTTGGAAGTATACTGAGAGGTATAGTTTCCTTTTCTTTCTTTCTTTTTTTCTTTTTTTCTTTTTTTTTTTTTTCTTCTTTTTTTCTGCTTCCCATATTTTAACTCCCTACAGTTGTTTTTAGTGAGGAAAAAGAAACATTTTTACAAATACTAAAAACCTTTAAAATCTTTTCAAGATTAAAAGTGTCTTTGAGACACTGTTGTGATGACCCTTGAAATGCTTATTTCCTTCCTGTCATTAACCCCTATACCTAGAAATCTGCTTTATCAACTGTTGGCTGCTTCCACATTTGTACTCTTAGCCACTCATATCAAAAGACACACCCATCAAAAATTCAAGAATACCCTTTTTACACAACTTCAAGCACTTCAACACAAGTGCCTGAAATTCATCAAATAGGGTTTTTTGTTGTTTTAACATCTAATTGCCCAAAATGGGTTCATTATGAAATTTTGTGTTTGTGTACACGTGTTCATGTTATCGATTTAAGTGTCAGACATCATCCATCATTTTGGTTTTTGTTATTTCTTGAGACAGAGCCACTCCTCAGCACGGAACTCACCAAGTAGGTTATGTAGTTAGATAGCCATCCTGCCCACAGTTGATGCACTGATGATACCCACAGGTGCACATGTGATTGGGGGGTATTAAGTTTGTGGTCCTGAACCCCAGCTTGCTCTCTTTTGGTTCTGGTCGGGTCACACAGCAGCCTGACTGTGGATACTTGGAGCGGGAACTTGAAGGCCATCAGTTTCTCATGTGACCTCTCCCCAAATAAAATATAATAACCCATATTATAACTTTGTCCCATGTGTCTTAACCTGTGAATCTATAAAACTAGGTTGGCTGGCCAGGAGGGCCCATCGATCTTCTGTCTCTACCTCCCCAGCGTGCAACTCCTTACCTGGCTATTTTAAGGCTATTTTAAGGGGTAAAACTCCGATCTTTCTGCTTTCAAACCAAGGTAAACAGTTTAACTGAGCTGGCTGTCCAGCACCATAGGTTGTTTTGGTCTCCTTTTTCTTTTTTTCTTTTATTTCTGTTTTGTAGGACTAAGAATTAGGGCCCCATTCCTGCTAGGCAAATGTCGTATCCCCTGGAACCCAGATCCAGCTTTTTCATTACATTTTTATGCATGTATATAATATACTCAGATCATAATCCAGTCATTCACCTCTTTTGTGCCCTCATCCACTCCAACTGGTCCCCTTCCTTATTATGAACTGGGTAGGTTTTGACCATTTTGTTGATAATAATAATTGCCTCCTTACCATGAATTAAGAGGTTCACTACTGGATGCACAGACTTAAAGTCAAAGAAACAATAATTTCATTATTCTAAAGACACAGGCCATATGATTTCTCATGAGACTTTTCAATGCAAACTATACAACCAAAAAAGCCTGACCTCTTAAGTAAATGCATGCTATTTGATGACTTGGAATGTGATCTTATCACAGAGAATACTATTTTTACACAAGAAATGTATTTTTTAAATAACAGTGTCAAAGCCTCGACCTTACCTTTCATCCCTAAAAATGGGACTCCATGTAGGGCTTCACTTTCTCAATGGAAAGCAACCATTCCAGTAGATTTTCTAAACTTAAAATGACTCTTTTAGAGGAAATGTAGGGTTTATTGTGTGAAGGATTTACATTTATTAATCAAGATACAAGCCAAAACGAACACTATTAAAATTAAGCAAACTGTTGACAGTTAATGTGAACCATTACTTTAGTTTGGTTAGGAAAATCTAGCTAAAGTTAATCAAGGTAAGTTCCATTAAATTTAGAAAGAAAATTCAATAGTTCTGATACCATTAAAGTAATAATAACCTTTCAAATAACAAAGTATAATCAGTATAAGTGCCTTAGTTTGAAGACAAAAATACATTGTGTGCTCAAAGTGGATGCGTCACAGAACATGAGTAGTGGCTCATAGTCTTAGTGCTTTGCACCCAAAGCCTGAGACAGTTATCACCACTCAGGAAAGCTAATGATAGGCACCATCTGATGACTAGCTGGAAGGAAATTACACAATACGACTCTGCGATCAGCAGAGACTAATGAAACAGTTTCTTCTTGGTGCAGATTATACAATCAAACCACATATTCTTGACTAGTAAGAGGTCCACTCAGGGAGGCCAATTTTCTATCATACTACATCAACAGTAAATTCATAGGGGTTAAATTTCCATCACCACTATATCAAAACAGCAAATTCACAGTGCTTTTCACAGTTGCCACATGGAGAAATGAAATTCAAGGGAAACATGTTATTATTTCATTTACAATTTACTAGCTCTTCCAGTGTTTTGGAGATACAGGGATATAGGAATAGGACAGAAAGTGGACATAGAACATAACAATACAGAAATATCTTGATTGAATAAGTCTAGTTTTTCAGGTGTAGTTTTTCAGGCTAATCAGATGTCAGTCTCCATCCAGGCAATGTTAAAGCTCACAAGGGTAACCTTAGTATTCAAAAATTAAAGAGAGAAAAGGTTAATTTACTTGTTACCTAATTTCATTATCTGGATTTGCCTACACCCTGCTCTATTTCCACTAATGAAGACCTCCCCATTTGCTCCCAGGCTATGCCCCAATTAATATATAACAGGTACACTAGAGATTAATTCAGCCAGTAACAATTGCCCTCCACATCTGGTATCTGGTTTAAGCCAGATGAACTTAATTCACCTAAATCTAGTCTACCAGAAATACTTTTCTATACAACAACACTCTGAAGCACTGATTAAGACTGTATGGTGATTGAAAATTAAGGACTAGGGGAAAAGCCAACATTAGTCAAGAGCAGGACATATTTTCCTGAACACATCACGAATTAAAGCTTATGACTAGACTATTTCTCCCTACGCTAGGTCCAAATACATGAGAAAGGAGACCTCTTGTGATCTTCAGGTTGGCATTTATATAGTTGATACTTAAATTCAGACAAGCTCTTTTATTGCACAAATGCTTGAAAAAGCAAGCATGGATAGGCCTGGTTAATACTTTAGCCCAGCCTTGCAGATAAAAAGCTAATCTGCCTAAACAGTGCTTACATACCAAGAAGATTTAAATAAGGTATTGGAGAACACCTTGGAAAATATAGTTAATAATTCATATGTTCTAGCTACCATAAAACCAAAAAATAATATGAACAGGGCTAAGAATCAAACTGAACACACCTTAAAGTTGGAGAGGAATAAGCCAGTGTGTATACTGGTTATACTATTTCATACTGATTATTTGTTATGGCACGAGAAAGGCAGTAGGCGAGAAAGATTCCAATTAGCTGGAGGGAAAAATATGAACAAAATTAAACACACACACATACACATATGCTATATACTTACTGGTAGGATTAAATTCTAAATCTTACTTTTATAGATTCAAGGCATGATCGTCTATGACAATGGAAATTAAAATTTAGACTTACTTGTAGTTGTGTAAAACACAGGAGTCAGGAAATCCTCCACTTTAAGAAATAAACTAAATAATGACTCAATTACAAGTCAAAATCAATAATAAACATTGAAAGTAAGTCCCATGACTATACCATATGAAAATCCAGAGGGCTTCTATCCTATGATGGCTTATTGACTGTTTTTTGAGAAATAAGACTTCTCTTATGCTGTCTTCAGTAGCCAATCCCCTAAAGCAAAACCTTCACATCTTAAAAGTGAAACCCAGCTGGGTGAATTGGCACATGCCTTTCATTACATCACTTGAGAGGGAGAGGCAGGTGGATCTTCTTGAGTTCAAGACAGCCTGATCTACATTTTGAGTTCCAGGCCACCTAGGAATACATTGTGACACTCTGTCTCAAAGAAACAACCACCACCACCACCCCCAAAAAAAAACCACCCAAACCTTTCTCTTATACCTACAAAAATAAGATATTTCACAAAGAACAAAGAGAGCTTACCTGAAAGCAAGCAACTCCAAAAGAAATTCCGGCAACAACTCCCATTTCTGACTCTATAATTGTCATTACCTTTATGAAGCAACCCTAACGGCAAAGGAAAAGACAGTAAGTACAAAACAAGAAAGCTTTGCTTTTCTTCCTGGCAATTACTATTTTGATCATTCAGCTGTCACAGAAGATGGTTTTGAGCTACAGCTAGTCTTTATCATTTCCCCGAAATCTAGCCTGTCTTATCTGTCCCCAGTCTCAACTAGTTCCACCTTTTGGACAATGCATTGGAAAGTCACTTGCTAGTTGTAGTACCAGTTACCCTACAAACTTCAGATTGTGTGATTCACACGAGTAACATTTGTGTCCATTTTGTACTCCATTCGATCCTCAAATAGTGTCCAAAAAATGTCCTAAAAGGATCCTTACCTCTTCGTTGACTTTATCTGCATCTCGCTGAGGAGAACAGCCTTCCAGTTTACAGCAGCTCTTGGGAAATCCGGTTTCTGAGTAATAATTAGTACCTTTCCAGTCTCTATAGTTGGTGACACCACAACAATGCAACTGGAAAGAAAAATTAAAAAGCATTTGTAGTCGTTCATCTTGCTGGTTTGCAGCCAAGCATTTAACCTTAATCTTCTATTGTAGTATGTAACCAACACAATATGTAAAATACTCGACCACCTCTCTTCTTGATTAATTCAAGAGACTGTCAAAAAAATAAAAAGTTTTAGGCTGGCTTTATTCCCTGTCTAGTTGGCACTAACAGTATTTGTCTATGATGTAAGTAGGAGGAGAACAAGGACATGCAGGTAGACTAGCACATAGCTTCACAGTATCACCCCACACTCCTTTTCCATACATGGGGGAAACACCTGCAGTCTCGCTCCATCCTTTCCACTGAAGCAATAAAGAATGTGCTTCCCGAACCACCCTCTCTGTGGAGTGTGGGAGGGAATGAGATGGGAGGGTGGTCGGGGAGCAAGGGAGGGAGGGAGGGTACTGGTGTTGATATGTAAAATAAGATAAATAAATAAGTAAATAAGATGATAGTTAAGAAAAAAAAAAAAGAATGTACTTCCCTCTTAGGAAGGCACCAGCCCTAACCCACTCACCGTACTCTGGATCTCGTCTACAGCTTCACTTCTATAATCCCCTGTGGAGTTGTACTCCTTCAAAGCATTTTCATAGTTATTTTTAAAGCTGTTCTTAATCTGTATCAGAAAAGTAAAATGCCAGTAAACAAATATTCTAGAGCACATGGGGTTGCTGTATCATATCAAATAAGAAATGCTAATGTCTGGGCAATGGTTCTATCTTTGATGTGTGGTAATTAACTTCCATGTTCCAATTTTGTTTACTAAGGGATGTAGTTTATCTGAAAGGACTATAAGGCAAAACATTACAATATAATACCTACAAGTTCAAGATGCTTTGAGAGCACGTACTTAGGCAAATGGTAGCTGAATACTACTTTTTTCACCCTTAGGCCTAACTCTCCACGTACAAGGCTGATGCTTATCAAAACTGAGCTGCACATTTTTACTTTGGAAGATTGCACTAACTTCAAACCACACTTGATGAATGGCTTCTCAACAGTGCAATGCCTACTTGATTTTAATAAATGACTGTTAAGATTTTGATAATGTGCATTAATTGTTTCTTTTCAAAGGGTGGCTTATGGGGAGGTATTAATTTTCTTATAGGCTTACAGAATTTTACTTTCCTATTAGTAAAATTATAAAGTACAGCTTTAATTGGTGTGTATGCACCAAATTACAATTAGAAACTAGTGTGAATGTGGCACCGTTTCCTTCTAGTGATTACTATCTTACAAATTTTTGAATGTTCATTTGCATTAAAAGTATGTTAGAATTTGTACTAGAAAACCACTATTGTCAGATTGAGGTTCAAGGCTTAGCTTGAAATACGGCCTGAAGTGGTTTTAAAAATAATGAAAGCTGTCACACCGCACTACTTAACCTAAGATGATAAATTTTAACATGGTATGATTGTCTAATTCAGGCTTACCTCATGTCTGAAAACAAATCCTACAATGGCGGCAACGAGTTCGACTAAAAAAATGAGAGTCAGAAACATTGCATACTGTGGGATTAAAAAAAAACAGTTCAAGTTAGTACAAATAAGACTCATTGAAGCTGCAAGTGGGAAGGTGGCTGGAGTTCTGGGCAATCAGTTCAACATATTTTTATTGAAAAGGGTGGGGAAGGCAGTATCAAAATATCTACTTAAACATGGAAGCCGATAGTGGGACTGTTAGCTTTTTTTCCTAAGGAATAAGGAAAAGTGTAAACAGTTATGGCCAATTCTGAAAAACAAAGACACAAGGCTGGAACATGTCGGACTTTTCTAAGAAAACTAAGAGTCTAAGAGTAGTCTAAAGAAATCAGAGACTCACCAGTTTCAGCATCCATGCAGAGGCTCGACAGGTAGCAAAACAACCAAATGTGCCCAAGAGAATAATGACAGTGCCCGTGCCAATGAGCACAAAAGGGACATTGGTGGCCTTCTCATTTAAGAGGGAAAAATAATTCTCCAGGCTCACTTTGCCCCAAATGCCAACAGCTAGAAGGATAACACCAGTGATCTACATAAGAAATCAGAGAAAGAAACAATTAGGCACTACACAAGCTTGTGCCCTCTATCACTAACTCAGGAAGTGTCTAAGACACAATTCGTGTGCAAATTAATTTAGCAGTCTGGTTGCCTCGGTGCAATGGCTAGGATAAGGGGGGTGAGGGGCAGGTGCTGACAAGGTAGGAAAGGGTTCTGCAAATAAAGAAAGCTTGTGGACAAGGCATCTTCTCAAAATTGCATAAAAATCCATCTGTTTTGTTGTGTAAAACACATACCCCCACGGCATATGTGTCTAGAGATTAAAATTTCCTTAAGCAATTTACTCCAGTCTGAAAAAGAAAGCCATTTTGTAAGGGAGAGGGCCAGAAGCGTTTCTGGATTCCAGAAACTTTTTGCATTCCCCATCCCCAGTTTAGGGATGGACATAGGATACAAAGGAATGGTACACAAAAGAAAACCCAAGGATAGACTGGCAGGAATACAATCACACCATACTTACCTGTGGAAAACTCCCCTCTTATGAAGCAGTGAAAAGAGAGATACTATTATGCAAAAGACCCCTCAAAGGAAATGAGACAAGTCTCCAAAGGTTCGAGGACACCTCCTATGCTCTAGAGGCTTTAACTCTGTTCTTCATCTCTCGTTCCAACCTCGATCTCCTGAGACATCTGGGTTCCACTTCAACCAAGTATATCTCAAGATCCCAGCGCCGATGCCTCAGAGCCCCGGATCCCACATCCGGGACCCTGCCACTGCGGCCTAGGCCACTGGTGGCCAGCGCTGGGGTCGCGGGAACCACAGCCACCCAAACCTCATCCCATTCCAGACCTGAGGTTCTCTGCTCCGGGTCACACCCACCACCTAAGCCAGGGTTCCCCAGCCGTTCCCGTGTCTCACCCAAAAGATGAAAGTGTAGATCAAGAGAACGCTTTTGAAACAAGTAATGACTGGTTTAGTCTGCAGCCTCCGAGATGGGGACGCCATGACTTGCCCGAGACCCTGCGCCTCCGCACCGGGCGATCACTCGAGCCAGCCAGGCGCGGGAGTTCCCGAGTTTCCCCGGAAACTGCCGAAAACTTACGAGTATCTGCAACTGAGAAGAGCCGGAAACACGCTACGATTTTCTAGAGGGTCAAGTCTAGGAGGCTGTCCAGAAAGTTGCGACAATTTAGGAGCGCCCCCTGCTGTACGTTACTGAAAACGTTCTAAGGTTCTAGTGGAGCTTGGCTTCTTTTTGTTGTTCCTCCTGTGGAATCTTTCCTGTCTCCTACCTACCCCTCTCCCCCAACCCTTTTTTTTTTTTTTACTTCATCATATGTTGTCTATCACTGCCAGCAGTGCTGGAAGGTCCAGCCTCCCAGGTCCCTAATGCCCTAAAAGAAAAAAAGAAAAACAAAAATCAGATTATCCCTCCACTTGGATACGATTTTTGCTTCTCACGAGAGTAACAAGTAGGAATATTTTGTTCTAATCAAGTTCGTAGTACTAACATAAATACAAATTAATTAATGAAGTGATCTAGACAACTGATTTCCCTTTTTACTGATGCATTAGTTTATTCCCTAGTGTTTTCTTTCTAGAAATGGAGAATAATAATGGGGAAGTATTCATGGAGGTACAAAGACTCAATGTTAATATATTATTTGATATATATTCCTGTTTCTTTGATAAAAAAAATATAACCTCTCATGAGAAAATGATAATCTCTGTAAATTCTGAGTTGAAACTAACAGCAATCATGCAAAATCATATGTTTCTTTGTCTATACAGGGAGACAAAGCAGTGAAGTTATATAATTGTATGTCTAGACATTTAAAATGTGTGAATATGCTATTATCCCCTGCTAAAGCATGTGTGTACGTACTTGCTTTGGTGTTAAGTATTATGGATATATTGATCTATCCTGTTATGTCACAGAATGCATATTGAGGACTGGTTTCTTTGAGAGCAGAGATGGTTAAGTGTGTGCTATCACTACAGAATTTTAAGGCAATATCAGTATCTATGGAATATACTTTATATTTAATGAAGACCTAACAGCCAGGTTATATGTTCATGGAAGACAAGTGGATGCCCAAACTTTTTCTACTTGAAACTGTGCTTGAAACACATGCTACCACAGAAACAGAGAACAGGAAAGTTCCATTGACTGGATCATGAAGAGCTTTCCTGTGCTTTAAATATTGACCTGGGACCAGTTCCTATAACATCCAACCAGATGTCTGCAGTCCAAGGAAACAACACTTGGAAAATGAGTTACTTCATTGCCAGGGTTTATACTAAGTTTTAACTTTACATTACAAAGATGTGATACACAAATGCATGGAAAACAGTGGTGTGTGTGTGTGTGTGTGTCTGTGTGTCTGTGTGTCTGTGTGTGTGTCTGTGTGTGTGTGTGTGTGTGTGTGTGTGTGTGTGTGTGTGTGTCCGTGAGGAAGGGAGAGACTGTACTCTTGTAAACACTTTGAGGTAAAGTCATCAGGAAACATAGCAGGCATCCAGCTTTTAAATATGTTTACCATAGGGCAGCTGAAGGAACCCTGCTGTAAGTATATGTAAGGCTTCATCCTAAGCTAACTGACCTTATCTGGAGACTCCTCTATTAAAAACAACAAACATCAAAGAAAGTCTCGCTAACTCCTTGTCATCCTAAACAGAAATTTCTCTGTGAAGTTCAGATTTGTTCCATGCCTAGGAGGGATTTCACTGTAAGTCTGAAAGCAAAGTAATATTTCTGTAGCTGAAGCAAAAACAAAACAGCTCAAGCTAAAAGGCACATCTTATTTCCAAGATTGGGTTGACTTTCCTCCCCTCCTTCCTCTGCCACTCACAACGCTGCTTTGTTTGAAGGACAGTCAATGCCAAACTAAACCAAAAGCTGACATGGAAATTAATATTCCTATGGCCACAACACCTTGTACCAGTGCCTCCTGCCTCACTACACCCACTTGCTTTCTCCCTGCCATGCCACAGAATCCAAAAGTTTAGTTTAGTTAAAAATCTAGGCTGTGGTCTGGATCCCAAACGAAAAAGATAGTTAATTCTATCTAAAGCAGCTTAACATATGCTTCTTTAGGCCACAAGATAAATGTATTCCTTCAACAACAGTTGACTGCAGTGCTGGGCACCATGTACCAACCACTGCTGCTAAGCCCTTGATACCCACCAGCTCCTACCTACATCACAAACGTCCTATTATGACCTCAAACCTACTACTCTCCTCATGTTACAGATGAAAACCCAGGCTCAAAGAGGCTGGGTAACTTGCCCAAAACTAAGCCTCGCATACCTCTGCTTCCTTCATCAGACATGGGGCACTCTCTGAAATGAGACATGACTAATATAAAAACAAACAGCTATCTTGACTCAAATAGAGCCAAGATTGTTCCGGTTCAGACTGTGGATCACAAGTAGGTGCTCTGCAGAACCCTTAGAGGCCCTGCTGCCTACAGTTCCACCTTGCTCTTGGGGAGGGGGAGATTCCGTTTTGCTTTTGCCTTTGCTCTAACAGTCCAATCCCTCCCACAGAAAAGGCTCCAGTCTTCTTCTTTTTCTAGTTCTGTCTGTTATTTTCTCTGTAGTTTGGGCAAGAAGAATATACTTGATGCCAACAAATGTAAGAAATTAAGTTCCTTAACTATTTTTGCATTCAACATTAAGTAGAGATTTGTGTCTCTTTCCTATCAAATTCCTGTAACCTTCAAGATTAGGTTTAAATGGTTTTCTTTGGCAGACACTGGGCATGGGAATCATCATAAACAAGAGCTCACTTTTAAGTCAGATGTCCTCCATGGTGCCCCAATCCCTTATCCCCATTAAACCCTTAAACGAAATCTTAACGCATTTCCCACTGTTTTGCCAACATGAATAATCTGCCCTACACCAGCCCAATAGGATTATCCTTTGAACAAGGCTTGCTCCTTATCCCCCCCCCCACCAGCTTTTGGACATTAAATCTATGTCCTCTACACAAAGTCTACCTGCACAGGCCCCAACCCAGTGACAATGTTCTCCCTCCCACATCCCAGTCCTCTAACATTCGTACTTGTAGTCTGACCACATTCTGGTGTTAACTTAGACCGTTAGTCAGCTACTGTAGTACTACTCACCTACTCTACATCCTGCTGCCTAGATGTCCAGATACTAAGGAAGAGCCTATGGGCCAGGGCCACTGCACCTCCTTTTAAACCCTCTGAGCACCTAGGACATAATGCCTAATTGATGACCTCATCCAGTTTTCAGCCAATCCCTGTTTAGCACATGGCTCAGTAAGATCATGGCTGGTCTAGAAGTAACAGCCTATTCGTTACTCAGGGACTGACTAAATTAAACAAAAACTATCCAAATAATTCTAGTGTTACACTGTCACAAAACAGGGAAATTAATCTGAGTGCCACATAATGTCTTCAGGCATTCCTATTCTGACTTTAAAACCAGTAAAAAGTCAAAGTATATTTTATCTCTTCTTCACATAACAACCTTGGCATTTTTTACTTCCTTATGCCTTTTCTAACATGCCTCCACTTTCCCCTGGCTAAATCCATATGATAACATTTAGAAGTACCTCCCAGTTATTTTTCTAAAATGCAATATTGGATGTTATACCATCTTATACATTATAATTTCATCAACTGATCAACATATGTAGTGTTAAGGTGGCTTATTTTCCTGAATTGCTATAACTTTTTATTCCTTATTATCTCTTGTGTGTTTCTTCCTTAATTGCCTGTTATATGTCTATTTTTTCTCTTCACTTGTTACTTATTGAGACAGATTGTATAGACCAGGCTACCTTCAAACTTATGGATATCTACCTGCCTCTGTCTTTTGAGTGTTGGGATTAAAGGTGTGTACCTCCACACTTGGTCTTATTTATTTTTATGTGTGTAAGTTCTAAGCCTGCATTTATGTACCTCTTTGAGCATCATTGAAATCACAAGAAGACAAATAACTTTAATATTTTTAAGAGAATAAATTTTATTGAATGTTTAGAAGCTTCATATTAACATTCTTTTCTTTGTAGTCATTTTTTGTTTGTTTGTTTTGTTTTGTTTGTGTGTATGTGTGTGTGTTGGTGTTTTTTCTGTTTGTTTGTTTTTGTTTTTTCCTGAAGATGGTTTCACTATGTAACAGCCTTGACTGTCCTGGAACTTGCTCTGTAGATCAAGCTGGCCTTGAATTCACAAAGATTAACCTGCCTCTGCCTCCTGAGTACTAGAGTTAAAGGTGTGTGCCAACCCCCACACCACCACCACCCTGGCCATATTAACATTTTTAAGTTGAAATGATACTGAACTTTAATAAATTTAGCGTGTGTTTTGTCTGTATTCCCCTCTTATATTTCCAACCAGAGAGAACAAGAGAGAGGCAGAGACAGAATTCATATATTCACTTTTCTTAGTCATGACTTTGAATCTTCGGACCCTAACTTAATCAACTTCATTTACTGTGACTCCCCTGAATCATCTTACTCATCAGTTCCCCCAACCTAACAGTGACCCAAGTTTATGTCATTTCTTTTGCCTGAGAATGGACTAAAGCCCAATTCTTCCCACCCCACTCCATTCCTCTGGCCTCCTCTTAGAGTCCATAGAAAACCACACTATAGTTTTGGGTATTTTATTGCTATTGGTATGTTGTTTTCCAGTTATCTGAGCCATCTTTCTCTCTTATACTCATATACATTCTCTGATAACTGGATGCAGGCTCTATAAGACCAAAGGAGCCACATTGTTCACTCAACAACGTATCACTGATACTAACCTTATTTGATCGGAGCAACAAAGATTCCCCAAACACATCAATGGTCATTAAACACATTGTTGTTTGATGTGAATTTTTTCCTACTTTTTTCCCTGAAGACTTTCAAGTGTCTAGATCAATATAAAACACATAGTAGAAGTTCAATATTCATTGAATTAATTACAAATGAATATCAAGATACCAGGGATTTTATCTGTTTTATTCTCCATTCTACCCACCACTCTCTCACATTAGATACTTGAAAATTTAATTAAACAATGAGGCAAAATTGTGTCCTTTACTTTGTTTTATATAGTACCACACTTTTGAACCATGGTAGATTTTCAATACATATATGTAATTGTGGTTTGGATATGAAATAGATTCCAGGACTATTATTGAACTTTGAAAATTATAAATCCAATTCTTCCCTTGATAATCAAGAAGATGTTATAAATGCACTTACACACAGAGCAATGTTTTTCATCTACTGGAGTTTCTTCTTTGTGAAGGAATACTGATTCTTTGCAAGATGTGGTGGTGCATGCCATTAATTACAACACTGGGGAGGCAGAGGTAGGCAGATTTCTGAGTTTGCAGACAGCTTGGTCTATGGAGTGAGTTCCATGACAGCCAAAGCTACACAGACACAGACACACACACACACACACACACACACACACACACACACACAAACCCTATCTCAAAAAGAAGAAAAAATACTGATTCTTTCACAATTTTATACAGATTCAAAAATACACTTTGTTACATGCATAAATCATTTATATACTATCTATGGAACTCATTTACTGTTGCTCTTTTGTTTGTTTTGTTTTCATTTTTTAAATTTTTTATTTCATTGTACATTCCAACCACAGTTCTCTCTCCTCCCATTGCCCCCTCATTCCCCCTATCCCACTCTAGTCCACTCCTCCTCATGGGTAAGGGCTTTCATGAGGAGTCAACATAGTCTGGCACAGTAAGTTGGGGCAGGGCCAGGTCGCTTGCCCATGCATTAAGAATGAGCATGGCATCCCATCATGGGAATGATCTCCAACAAACTCATGTAACAAGATAATAACATGCTACTGCTACTGAGCATGGCATCTCACACTAAGGAAAGGGCTCCAACAACCTAGCTAATAGTGTTGCTCTTTTTTGCATATATTTGGGGTTGGGTTGAACACTTGGGATTGAATAAGAGGTTATGGATCTGGAAGGGATATGTGTGGGCATGGAAGGAGTCCAAAAGAGGGAAAAGTGGAGTGGAAATTAATGGAAATACAGAGCTCATGTTTGAAATTCTCAAAAAGGAAAACTGATTGGTAGGTTTTATAAGGGAAAAAAATGTACTTTGATCATATTACCCTCTCTTATCACCTCACATGATTCCAAATCCTTTTTTGTTCCCAACAAGTCCTCACTTTACTTTCATGTCTTTTCTGTGCATTCAGTTAGGGTTGCCTACATCAGCACGAGTCATTAACGAACCAGTGGCTGCAACACTGGAGAATATGACTTCCTTTCCCCAGGAACCATTAACTCTCTTCTGGGGTGGGGCGACCTGACAGTTCCCACCTACACCATGATGGGATGCTGATGTGCCCATTTTCATGTAGGTCTCATGCATGTAGCCACTCTTGCTGTGAATTCATGAGTACAATAGCAATATCATATACCAAAGACAGCATTTCATAGAAAACACTGATTTTTTTCTGAGATATACTCTAACCTAGCTATCCCAGGCTATCCTGTAACTTACTCCACATCTTAGACTAATCTGGAACTTACAATTCCCATGCTTCATCCTCCCAAGTGCTGGAATTTTAGGTCTATACCACCAGATACATCTAAACTGAATTTTCAAGAGATAGAAATGTTAACTGTGAGTAGACAAAGGGTTAAAGGTGATCTATACTATGTAAGAATAATGTCATTGCCAGACAATAAGATGAAGAAATCTTGCACAATGAAGAAAAGAATAGCCCTTCATCCAAAACCACTGAAAATCACTTTAGCAATAGGTAGCAACATAGATTATTTAGATTTACTTAAAGAGCCTTCCAGAAAAGCCTTACTAGGCAGACTTTCTTCCTATTAGTAGTATGGGAAATTAATCTTGGTTCTTCAGGCAAGTGTTGGTAAGGGAGGGGTATACCTCAGTTGTAGAATGCTCACAGGGCATATAAAAAGCCCTATGCTTGATGCCCTACAACCATATGTACACACAAAATGCATGCTTTTTTCGTAAACATCTTATAGTAAACTTATGGCCAACGAAGTTGTTTGTTTGTTTGTTTGTTTTAAGAAAGAAAAAGAACATCAAGTAGGGTGGGTAGGCAGGTGGGAGGGTCTGGGAGGATTTGGAGGAGGGAAAGCCATGATCATGATGTAATTATTGTAGCAAAAATGTTTCTGAAAAAACAAGAGAAAAGAAATTAAGTCATTGAGATGAAGGTCTCAAAGTGTGTCTGAACCAGCATAGTGCACATGAAAAAGCAACCGTAAATTTGAGAAAACTAAAGAAAACAGCTTGGTATTGGTGCAAAAATAGACAGGAAGACCAATGGAATCAAACTGAAAACCCTGATATTAACTCATATAGCTGCAAACACCTGATTTTTGACAAAGAAGCTAAAATTATATAATGGAAAAAAGAAAGCATCTTCCACAAATGGTGCTGGCATAACTAAATGCTGACTTATACAAGACAGTAGATAGATCCATATCTATCTCCACGCACAAAACTTAAGTCCAAATGGATCAAAGACTTCAACATAAATCCACCCACACTGACCCTCTTAGAAGAGAAAGTGGGAGACACCCTTGAATGAATTGGTACAGAAGACTGCTTCCTGAACATAACACCAGTAGCACAGACACTGAGATCAACAATTAATAAATAGGACCTCCTGAAACTGAAAAGCTTCTGTAAGGCAAAGGACACAGTCAACAAGACAAAATTGGCAGCCCACAGACTGGGAAAAGATCTTTACCAACCCCACATCTGACGGAGGGCTGATCTCCAAAATATACAAAAAAATTCAAGAACCTAGTAACCAAAACACTAAACAATCCAATTAAAAAGTGGGGTACAGAACTAAATAGAGAATTCTCAATAGAGGATTCTAAAATGGCTAGAAGACACCTAAGAAAGTGCTCAATATCCTTAGCCACCAGGGAAATGCAAATCAAAACAATTCTGAGATACCATCTTACTCGTGTCAGAATGGCTAAAATTAAAACCACCAAGACAGTTTATTCTGGAGAGGATGTGGAGAAAGGGATACACTCCTCTACTGCCAGTGGGAGTACAAACATGTATAGCCACTTTGGAAAGTAGTATGGCGGTTCCTGAGGAAAAATGGGAATCAGTCTACCTCAAGATCCAGTAATTCCACTCTTAGGATGCACATTTGTACAACAAGGACTTCTGTTCAACCATGTTCATAGCAGCATTTTTTTGTAACAGCCAGACCTGGAAGCAACCTAGATGCTCCTCAACTGAATAATGGATGGAGAATATGGGATACATTTACACAATGGAATACTGCTCAGAGGAATAACACAATGAAATCCTGAAATTTGCAGGGAAATGAGCAGAACTAGAAAAAAACATTCTGAGTGAGGTAACCCAATCACAAAAAGACAAACACAGTATGTACTCAGTCATATATGGTTTTTAGACATAGAGCAAATGATTACCAGCCTACAATACACACCGCCAGAAAAGCTAGGAAACAAGGAGGACCCAAAAGAGAGACACACATGGTCCCCCTGAGAAGGGGAAAGGTACAAGATCACCCAAGAAAATTGGGAGCATGGGGGATAGGGAGAGAGAGTTAGGAGGAAGAGGAGGGGAGAGGTGGGCATGATGGAGCAGGAAGATTGAGTCGGGGAAAGAATAGAGGAGAGCAAGAAAAGAGATACCATAATAAATGGAGCCATTATAACCTTTAAGAGAATTCTGGCACTAGGGAAATGTCCAGATATCTACAAGGATGACCCCAACTAACAATCTAAGCAGTAATGGAGAGGCTACCTTAAATGCCTTTCTCTGATAATGAGATTGATGACTACCTTATAAGCCACCCTAGAGCCTTCATCTAGTAGCTGATGGAAGCAGAAGCAGTCACCCACAGCTAAACACTGAGCCCAACTCCTAGAATCCAGTTGCAGAGATAGAGGAGTGATGAGCAAAGGGGTCAAGACCAGGCTAGAGAAACCCACAGAAACTGTTGATCTGCACAAGGGGAAGCTCATGGACTCCAGTCTGATAGCTAGGTAGCCAGCATAGGACCAACCCAGAGTCCCTGAATGTGGGTGTTAGGAGGGCTAGGCTGACTATGGGGCCTCTGGTAATGGATCAGTATTTACCCCTAGTATACGAATGGACTTTGGGACCCATTCCACGTAGACAGATACTCCCTCAGCCTAGACACATGAGGGAGGGCCTGGGCCCTGCTCCAAATGCTATCACACACTTTGACGACTCCCCATGGAAGGCCTCACCCTCCCTGGGGAGATGAAAGGGGATAGAATGGGGGTTGGTAGGGAGAATAGGGAAGTATAGGAAGGTGAGGGCCTGAGGTTGACATGTAAAACAAGCTTGTTTCAAATTTAAAATTTAAAACTTATCAAAAAAATAATTACAGAGAAAATTTTCTAAGGAAAATCTAAAGTCAGCTACATGTACCCCCTCCCTTTGGGGTTGGTGAAATTCCTTTTCATTCACTGCTGATGTCACGCTGAGTCATAAAATGTAGTGTTCCTCCAAACACATCTCTGGAAGTCTTTTGTTAGTCATCACTACACTCAGAGCTTAGGTCAGTGCCATTCACACTTCCCCTATTCTGCAGCAGGCAGCTCCAGCTCCTTTAATCCTCCTTTATCTCCCTCCCCCAAATTTTTTTTGAGGAGTAACAACTATAGCTTTGGGGATAATATAGCTTTAAGACAACTTTTGGCAGATGCAAACAGCCCAACATCTGGGCAGTGTTACTAGAATCCCAGCGGCCCTGACAGACCAGGAGCCACTGGTTCTAGGAATGTTAAAGTAGAAGGTTTTTTTTTTCCCCCAGACTGATGAGAGGAGCAGAGAGCAAGGAGAAAGAGGAGAGAGAATGAGACCACAAAAAATAAAATAAAAAACAAGTAAGTACTGCACTTCATCCCTCACACTGCCCTGCCCCGTTTCACAGCTGTGAAGAGGTCAAAAGACCAGGGACTTAGATGGTATGGCTGGAGGTGGACGGGGAATGAAACTTTTTTAAATGAAATTGGATCATATGCTGTTTTCATTTGTGCTGGCTGCAGATGCATGTTCCTGCTCTCTTCTCAGCTTCCAGCAGAAGGATGGCTCCCTCCGGTGAGTCAAATTTTTCAGTCTGAGACTGGGCAGGAGGTGGGCAGGAGAAAGGTCATAGGCTCTAAGAGTCTGGGGGCTGACACAAGAAAACCTTTGTCCCACTGCAAAGGAACTGGTTTGGGGCTGGATATGGGAGAAAGGTCGGTGATTAGCTCATTACCCTGGCTCTTTTTTTAACTCTTTTTCTGTTCACACTTGGTGCTTTAATCCATCTATTTCCTTTCTCTCCTCTAGATTTTCTTTTCTTGATAGAAACCTTATCAAGCTTTCCTCACTCTTTACCTCCACCCCTTACTCTTGCTTTTCCCTCTCTCCTAGTTCATAAGCACCACAGATCTAAAGCCAAGGAGTAATGACTTGGAAAATGAATTTTTGCCTTTATCAGATGGCCCTTTAAGGACCCTGCCCAGAACCTGCCATTGGTTTTTGTTTCTACATTTCTGAGACTGACTCCTTCTCTGAGTGTAGTATTGCATGGGAAGCATGTGGATGAATGGATGCTTGTTGAGAGGTCCAGTGACCAGTTTTTATTGATGGGCAGCAAGGGTTAGTGCTGCTGCTTGGGGAATATGTGTCCAGTAGCACCACAGAATTCTCTCATCTCATCTCATTAGTGGGAAGATTTCCCCAGAAAGGAAAACTAGATAGCAATAGAAGCTTGGTCATACTCTCATTGTGGGCCTCATCAGGTCTTCTTCACCCTCTCTGCCATCCTGCCAGTTTAGCACGGCAAAACTAGAGGGGTAGGCTGGACTTGAAAGCCAGAAGTGACTGTCACTAAGCCTCAAAACCCAAAGCTAAGAAGAGAGCAGAATCATAGTTACTGCCTGGAGGAGAGAGAAAGGAAACACCCTGTTTTGTTCAATATGAAACGAGTAATACTAATGGGAAAATACACTGATTGTTTCTAGCTGTAGCAGACGATAATATATTCCATGAGGTAGGTACTATTGTTCTTGTTTTATATGTGATGAGACCAAGGCTAAGAGAAGTTGCCTCATTTGCTAATTGGTGACAGGCCTGCCTCACTCTAGAGCTCAAGGTCTTAGACCATATATGTTAATGCTTCTCCAGATTTGTGGTTAAGAAACCCTGAGAGGGAAAAATCCCTAACTAGCAGCCTTTGGATTTCCAGATCCCCTCCTAGTTATGTGTGACTTTATGTTAGCATTTCCCTAGTCTTAGAACTTCAGTGTCCCTCCCTGTGACTTGAACCATACAATATTCACACTGGATAGCACCAGAGGAAGTTGAAGATTAGTTACTTAATGCTCTTCTCTTCCTGCTTGAAGGAAGGGGACCATAAATCTAGGTAAGTCTTATCATCCTATGAAGTAAGAAAGGTTTATGAGGCAAATTATACAACTGGAATTGATTAATGTTAAAATTTCTTTCCTAACAGATCCCATATATCTACATCTTCTCACTTTGGGGAGCTCATAGCTGACTCAGTTCTGAAAGTCATTTTCCCTTACCCTGGTACGTCTGGCCACATAGCCCTATTCTTGCCTCCTGAAGCTTCCCTGTTAAGGATGGCTGGTCAACTGAGTCAAAGAGGTGTTCTCTCACTGCTGCTCTTCCTAATACCAGCAGTGACACCAACATGGTACGCAGGTAAGTTCTGGGAGCTATTGACCATTCCTTCTAGGGTGATCAAAGAACTACACCAAAACATAGAAGAGGCAAGGATGAGACTGATATGAGACATCCCTAACTTAGACCCAGAGAAAAAGTGTTAGGTGGCAATAGAGATGACCAAATCTAAGAAAGAGCTACCGATCAAGGCCCATGAGACACCCTGGCAAGAGCTACTTGACAACAGGCTGTGCGAACACAAAAGTGAATGAGTGAGACAGTGTGGCCTTTGAGGCTATGCTTCCTGTTTTCTTTTCTTCAGTTGCTCTTTTCAGTTAACTTCCTGACAACAATGGGGTTTTCAGGTTTGGCTGTGTGTTTGGTTGCTTGGTTATAGGTTTTGTTTTCTATGCAGGGGGCTGCACGTAGAGTCTCACAAATGCTAAGCAAGTTCGCTACCACTGAACTCTACCCACGGCCCACTGAAAACTTCCAAGATGTTTTTAAAAAACTAAAGATTTATTAATATTACCTCTTTCCTGAGTCAAATATCCTTGATAAGACTACAAAACAGGACTCAGATTGTGTATCTCTTTTGGAAAAAAAAAATAAGGGAGAGAGGCAGTCTACTAAGAGGGAACAGGAATCCACCAGACCACTACCCCCTCTTTTTTCTTTCTTCCTTCCAGTTTATATGTAGGATTTGGACAGCCATTTTTCTTTGTACAGCCTTTTTTGTTGACACAGTCAATGGCAGTACAGACCACATTTTCTTAATTAGGAATCCCCCAGTCTCTTTGGGTTTGTTTCTTATTTCAGAAAGAATGTTGCTTTCTGGAGTCCTGAGTATTTCATTCTGCGCCCCTGGGAGACATAGTGAGCCAACAAGAGTGGTCTGGGGAGGAGGAGGGGTAAGGAAAGGATACTGAACCACCATACAGAGGTTTTTGACTAGGTTCCAGTGGCATTTCATAGCGCTAAGAATATTCTGTGGCCTGCAGTGTCTGCCCTCAGAAGGGCTGGAGAGAGCAGGGGAATGAGACAGTCCCAACCAATGAGGCTAGGAAAATTTCCAGAGATGAGGAAATAACAAACTGCAACCATCACAGCCACCACAATTGCAGCTAAAATTTTCCACATACCCCTAGCTCCCAGTAGAGGCCTTTGGCAGCAGCTCTGTTTGTCTGGAACAGCTGCATCCAGCTTTCAAACAAGTATGCAAGCTTCTTCCCCTCTTTGGCTTAACCTGGCTTTGTAGGGGGTAAAGCACAAGGGCTGACATTCAGCTGAAGAAATTCAAATCAAGCCCTTGGCAGAGTATTCACTGTTTGGGGTTAAAAGAGCCCCAAGTCTTTGGGAGAAAAATATGCAGCTGTTCTCCCCAAACACCCTCTGGCTTCAATTCAAGTATAGAAGACCAAGATCTACTCAAAAGACCACAGAACTAAGGGAGTAGAGATCTGATGGTTCAACCCTCAATTTTGAACACCTGTACAAAACTCATTAAAGAGTGAGATATTAGAGTTTTTCAGACAAGGCATTAAACATACTTAACTTCATGTGAGGTTCTCAGAGGGCTGTTTGCAAATCAGACACTCCCCACTTCTACACCAAACCCCACAATCAATACTGCATCCCAGGAACCCATGAGGCTAAGGTATCTGGCAGCCCTATAAGCCTTCTTAGAAGGCTGCATGATAATAGATACTTGAAGATTGAATCATTCATTTCAATGTGGGCTCAAACACTGTGTTTGTGTCCATTTGCCCATATATTCATTTATTCACTCATTCAACAAATGTGTGTTGAGCATTGCCTATATCCCCCAAAAACTGTTTTGTTCTCTTGCTTGGCTTTGTTCTGAAATGGGAATGGCACAAAGAAATCAGCCAAGTATGGACTACGGGTGAGTGAGAAAATGCATCCAGGAATAATCAACAGAGAGTGGAAAATATTAGAAAATATACATGAGGTTGAGTGGTTAAAAATGTGTACTGCAGTATCCGTATATTTCAGGAAGTCACACTGTATTTGTCATCAAGGGCAGGCATTAATGTGGCTCTTAACATCATCTTCAATTATGAGATATCTTTCCACCCATATATTCATGAAAGGCTGGACTTAGAGGGTCCCACTTGGCTGTGGAATTTGAAGGAATCCAGTAACAGACCAGACACAGAGAGGAAACACTGACTGATGGAAAGGAAATGAGAAATGTTCAAGCAAATGGAATGATACAGAGGCCGTGTCCTTCTGTATAATTTCACTCTTATAGCCCACTTCAGTATCCCAACATGTGCATAAAATATGCAAAAGTAGGCAACTAGGAGACATAGGAAAGTTTAAGCGGTTAACTAGCCCAAGCCCATTCCTGGTACAAAGGAAACCTAGCACTAGCTTAGCTACCTCTACATGCTGGTGAAGACTATAATTATGTGATTGAGTCTTCCCCTCAGTTCTCCCACATCCCCTGTAATTCTGGAATGGCATAAAATGCATAGTGGTCTATGGTCTTCCCCACCCCACCCCACTGCCACAATAAAAATTCTAGATTGCAAGACAGATTTTGGTTCATTATCCCTTCTGGACATAGTCAAAACACCTCCTCTATCACCATTTGAATTTTAGTATCTGGGACTAGCCCATAAGGTTCAAACAGACCTGGGCTGCGAGATCTACTCTGCAATGTACTATCTGAGTCAGCCTCTGTGTCTTATACATAGGAGGTCATTAACGGTGTGTACCCAGTTGAGATGTTATAGCAACATAATGAGCTACCATATGCTCTACATTGTAAGAGCTAAGTTGTCATGGCCATTACTTTATCCAGACATAGGCCTATGACACCCTGCTTTCTCTTCTGGTGAACAGCTGTTCGCTGATGAGCATTTCTTCACAAGCTAGCTCTGCGTTAAGAATGGGGAGACCTAATACTTTAGCGAACCAAGCACATCTGGCCTCCTGTTTACAGGAACCATGAGGAATTGAAGCTACCACTAAACTGAAACAGGAGTCTATGCTGCACAAACAAACCTCCCATGTTGGAAAGAAGAAGAGAGGAACCATGGAGAAATAAAGGAAAGTCAGACAAACTGAAACATGACAAAAGCCAAACCAAAGAGAAAAAGTGAACCCTTTCCTCTGGAATGAGAGCAAACCAGTGAGGACAAGATTTCATAAGACAAACTTGCAATTTGATTCATCTCCATGTTTACTAAGTTGGACTCACTCACACACACACACACACACACAGAGAGAGAGAGAGAGAGAGAGAGAGAGAGAGAGAGAGAAAGAGAGAGAGAGAGAGAGAGAGAGAGAGAGAGAGAGAGAGAGAGAGAGAGAGAGAGAGTCCCAGCCTGGGCCCTAGGGAGTCAATGAGCTTCATCATCTTGCCCTTTGCTCCACCCTTTAGTTCAGGAGGCTCTGCCCAAGAAAAGGCCACAAGCTTTTGTACTCTGTGTTTACATAGGTCAAAGGGCTTCAGCTCTAAAACCCAGCCCAGTCCTAGAAACACACCCTCTCCTGGAAATGGAGAATTGTCATGAGACTCCAACACGGCTGGCTGCTCTGTTCCTGAACATGCATTAGAGCTCAGGGGCATTAGAGAAGGCCTTCCAGAAACTTTGCTATGGAAAGAACAAAATTGTTTTCCAATTAGTTCATATTCATGACCGATTTCCTGCGTCTGGTGGAACACACTGTTTAGTCTCCCTGACAGCCGCAGACCTGCCACCACCAGGAACTGTGCCACTTAACTGGATGGAAGTAGATAGACTATGGATGTTTTCTAGTTCAGCAGCTCACTGCTAAAGCTGCTTGTGACCGGAAAAAGGGGAAATTATCCCAAGGACTCTGCCTTGGGAGAGGGGGCACTACGTGTGTGAGGTCCTAGGTTTAATCAAGAGCACTGAGAGAGAGAGAGAGAAAACTTACTGTGAGTTCTCTTTTTACTCCAAAAAAGAATAAAGTGCTTATGAAAGAATTCTCATTTCCATTTGCCCTTTAAGCCATCCATCTCGGCCTTGGCATGCCACAACAGCAATTAACAATCAGGTGCTTAACATACCCTGTAGGCTCGTGAGAGAGCCTGAAATATTGTTTCCCTCTGAACACTGTGTACATGTCTGTCACCGGAGAAGACACTCAGGCACTAATATTTCCTCAGATCTGGGACAACATTCCATCCCCAGAGCCTGGCAATCAGTGTCTCACCAAGACTGGTGAGTTGCATCAAGGGAATGGGCCATTTATAGTCTAGATTGGTAGGTTTATTTTGAAAGTCTTCTCATGCAACCAGACACCCCACCACACCTCACCCCTCTGAGGTTGCTTTCTGTATACCAACCTTACTCACAATAGTTCTGCAGTTTTACAAATCACTTGGCAGCCCTATAATGAAGTGCTGGGTCCTTAGAAAAAAGACAGGGGTTAGGGTACTGGGAAGCACTTGTGTGAGAAAATAATACCCTTTTATGTTTTGTTCTTCATTCTAGGCTCAGGTTACTCTCCAGATGAAAGCTACAATGAAGTATATGCAGGAGAGGTCCCAGCTGCCCGCACCCCAGACTACCAAGGTAATTCTCATTGTTTCTCAAGCTCGGGAAGGATCTTTTCTGAACTAAGATCTGAACCTTCCCACAAATATCCTCATCAATGCTTAGTTCCTGTGTATTCAAATTGCAGCTCAGAGACTCACCAAGAACTAGGGTTTTCTTTGTTGTTGTTTTCATCTTGTTTTTCTTAGTCTTTTGGTTTGGTTTTTAGGCATACACTCTAGCACTGAGCCAAATTCCTCTTGTTTTGTTCATTTCTTTCTTGAGACAGGGTCTAACTGTGTATCCCTGGATAGCTTTAAACTCAAGATCCTTCTGCCTCAGCCTCTTCAGTGCTGGGATTACAGGTGTGCATCTCCACACCCAGCAGTCATGCTATGCTTTCTAATTACAAACTTGGTCACTGACTTGCTATGTGGTTTTACCTCTCTGGCCTGAAAGTTGCTCACCTATTATGACTCATTAGCATGGGCTGAGTATCTGCTCTGTGCCTATTCCTGTGCAGGGTAGGCCTGTGGGGAATACAAGGACTACTACAAGACTCTTTCCCTCTCAACCAGCTTGCATTCTGTTGGGTGTAAAGTAAGAATAAATTTAATACATGCAAAGTAAATAAATGTGAAACTGTGTGGTAGACTTTTAAGATGAATCAGGAAAGAGGTGATGCATGAAAGATGACATTCAGGATAGACTGTTGTGAATGGGGAAAGGTGATAGGTAGACATTTGCCAAAGCAGATGGCCAACTATATTAAGGTAAAACCAAAATCAGTACACTAAGGAACTAAGAAGAAATTGCACTAACTTTAAGGGATGGAATATGGGTGGAGTAGTAGAGAATAGAGTTGAATATAAAGAGTGAACTAGCAGAGGCCCAGTGACCTAGGGGTCCTTCTAAGGAGAGTCAGAAAGAATGCTGAATAGTAATTCCTTTATTGGATAGCAAGTCAATTCAGATGATGTCAAATATGACTTCAATTTATGACTCTCTTTGTCCATACTTTCCTGGACACACATAAGAGTTTAGCTGTTATGCTCTACAGAGTGGTCATAAGGTTTTTCACGGGTCAGTGACACTGTAAAAGGTATTTCAGAACACTAACTAGGTTATTCTGTTTCAGATGAAAGAAGTAAAGTGTGAGTTATGGAGAGTTTCCAGGAGTCAGTTACAGTAATGTTAGGTGGAAACATTTGAGTCTGGAAGCAAATAAATGTAGAGTAAGGATGAGCCCCAGACGGACTAGAGATGTAACTCAATAGTACAGTGAATGCATGGAGTATAGAAGGCTTTCCCGTGTTTGATTCCCAGCATCACAATAAAGGGATGTCTTCCAGAGATGTTTCAAAGGAAATGGTAAGACTGGGTGCAGATTTGATGTGCTAAGGGGTCAAGAAATTAATGTCTGAAAGAAACCAATCTGAATACCAAGGAGGACTCTTAAAACCCTTTCAGAAAGACAAAGTTTAAAAAAAAAAAAAAAGTAAGCTAGGAGCCTGTCAGATGGCTCAACTGGTAAAAAAAAAAAAAAAAAAAAAAAGCCTGCTGACAACCTGAATCCAATCCCTGGCACTACAAAGGATAAGGACACACAGACACAACTACATGTGTGAATATGTACTCATGTGGATGTACATACACACACACAGAGAAAGAGAGAGAGAGAGACAGACAGACAGACAGAGAGAGAGAGAGAGAGAGAGAGAGAGAGAGAGAGAGAGACTAATTTGGAAAGTTCCTGGGTAGATAGTTGAAAGAAAAAGAGGAAGTTTTGTGAGTACCCAACTTAAATGAAAGGGTTCTCTGAAGAAAGGGAGAGCAAAGGTCAATGCCTTAGAAGACATTGTTATATATGAGTAGGAGAAAAAGATACATCAAATGAGAGTGAGAAAGTTAGCAGACATTGTGGAAGAAGACTGCCTATCAAGAATATTACAAATGCTACAGATGAAAAATTAGAAATATGGAAAAGATATGGAATCAACTATGTCAAACATCGCAAAGAGATCAAATGATAGCAAGTATTTCAGTTACTGAGGAGGTAAATGTCTGCCTTTGAGAAAGCAGCTCCAGTAGAGAAACGATCCAAGTTTGGGGTTCTTCTATGCTCCTTTCTGGCTATCCCTTTATTGTCTTCCTTTTTTTAACTGTTAATGGTGCACAAGCACTACCTCTGAGTCTAAATTCCCTGCAGCCAGTTTCCCATCCACCCACGGATATATAGCTGGCACAACACATCTTAAAAATGGCAGTTCTCCCTTGAACACCAAATCATATGACCTTGAACTTCAGTCTCCTCAGTCTCGCAAACAGCAGTGAGCAAACACATCCTTTTCTTATTGGTTCCCCTTCCTTGGATATGATGAGAACTTCTTATTCTGATCACAGTTGAAGCCAAGATAGGAATCTGGGTCTCTGGTAGTGACCATGGAAAAAAGAGTGCAAGCATCTGAATTTTGGACAGCGTCGACTTAGCTCCAGAGCTCCTGGACTGCATCTCTAACACTTCTAGACACACCCATTTCGAGATGTCTAAAAAGCAATTCTTTTTTCTTATCTGAAAAAAGTTCTACTGCAACCTGACTGTCCTACCTTCTGATAATACTACCAATACTACCCTTACTGACTCAGACTTCAAAATACCTCAGTGTCACTTCCAACAATCCCCATCACATTTAATAGCCCCCTTTCCTCATAATTTATCACTAGTCATCCTCCAAGACCTATTATTTCTTTAATACATGGGATTGGAATCGTTATTATATATATATATATATATATATATATATATATATATATATATATATGAAAAGGCTGTTATTTCTTAATCAGATTTCCTGGCTCAAGTTTCTGCATTCCCCCAATGTAGTGATCTAGTAAACCCATTTTAAATCAAAATCTAACCTTAGGTCTCAGTCTGGCAACTTTTACACCATTTCTCCACATGAAATCCGTGCTTTAGCTAGGGTGGTTACTATGTTTTTTTCCCCACAAATTGGTTTAATACACACTGAATTTTCCCTCACCTATTCATTCATTTTTCTTATTACATTTATTCGTTTATTTGGAGGAAGTGTGCCACTGTAACGCGTACGGTTTTTCCGCCCGCCGCCTGGTATTGTCCTGCCGCCGCGCCAGCCCCAAATAATACACAGAGACTCTGTATTTGATATTATACTGTTGGCCAGGTACTAGTTTCTTATCGGCTAGCTCTGCCTTAGTTATTAACCCATTTGTGTTAATCTATGTATGTCCACGTGTTCTTCTTACCGGGAGCCAGCTGCCACATACTGCTCTCTCCTGACTCTCCATCTTGGCTCCTCCCAACTCCTTCCTATTTCCTCCTTGTCTCCTAGTCCCTCCTATCTTCCTTTCCTATTGGCCAACAGTGCTTTATTATTAACCAGTATGAGAAACATATACCAGAATGACATCTCCCATCATATGTGGAAGTCAGAGGACCATTTGACAGAGAGTTGGTTTTCTCCTTCTAGCTTGTAGAACCTAGGCAGCAAACACAGGTTGTCAGGCTTGTTTGCAAGTATATTTACCCACTCAGCCATCTTGCTGGTCCTGATTATTTAAGTATCTTCTGAAATTAATGTTTAGTTTATTTGTTTGTTTGCCAAAACCATCTGGCCTTCATTACTTAACAAAGGAAACCATGTATATCACTCCCACTGAAGCATATGAAAAGTGGGTGCTGACTGTTACCTTCTGGGAACCAAAATTAGAAGAATCTGGTACTAAAAATAATCAAATTCAAAAGGTACTTCTTTATGTGGTGTTGTGAGTTAAAGTAGGGCCTCGTGCATGCTAGACAAGTGTTCTACCACCAAGGCAGACATCCAATACCAGAGCTACTTCTGAAGGGTCTGGCATCCTCATTATTACTACTTACCTGCCTCACTTTTTTTTTTAGTTATCAAAGGCCCTTTAGAAACTTATATGTCACACATTAGCATTTGCCTTGGTGTCTACTGTCCAGTAGCTCTCTTTGGAACTTAGTCTCCAGGCCTAAAACAAACTAAGGCTATCAATGAAGCATGCAGAGGAGTGGCCAGGAAAAGTACAACCTGAGGGTCTGGCCTTCTTTGTAATCCTTTTTGTGCCTTGTAATCATTTTCTCTGCAACTGTACCATTTCAAAACTTCCTGCAACTTAGAGGCAATATCACCGAGGGGAAGTACTGGAAACAGACACCAGTGTATTGGTGCTTGAAGACACGTGAGACAGTGGCTGCAACCCAGACACTGATTTGAACAAAATCATTCCTGGAAGTGGGTATTTCATGTGTGATGTTTTAGTTTTTGCTGTTTTTTGTTTTGTTTTGTTTTGTTTTGTTTTGTTTTAGAGTCAGCGTTTCTCTGTCTTAACAGCCCTAGATATCCTGGAACTAGTTCTGTAGACCAGCCTGTCCTCGAACTCACAGAGATCCGCCTGTCTCTGCTTCAAGAGTACTCGAACTAAAGGCATGCACACCACAACCAGGCATGTGTGGGTTTTCATTTGATTGTCACCACAGCCACATGGGGCTGCTTTATTATCTCCCATTTTACAGAAAACTCAGCTCAGGGTGACATAAATTAATGAGGTAGAAGAGATATTTAAACCTAGGTCTGTCTGACTACAAAGCCATACTTATTACATCCCTTTCATTAAAAAATGTAACTTTTTAAAGATATGGAGAAAAGATAACATGCTAAGCAGCTGCCTCACAGCTTGTCTCAACCCTGAGGAAACTAATCACTTCCTAGATTATCTCAAGTTTACCTTAAAGATGGACATTTCCTTGTCAATCTTTCTCATCCTTGTGTGCCTGAGGAGGGGAGGGAGAGAGAGAGAGAGAGAGAGAGAGAGAGAGAGAGAGAGAGAGAGAGAGAAGAGGGAGTGAGAGAGAGAGAGAGAAGATGGAGTGAGAGAGAGAGAGAAGAGGGAGAGAGAGAGAGAGAGAGAGAGAGAGAGAGAGAGCCCTTCCAGTTGTTTCTTAACTCTGGCCAAGATGTTATTATGGGTCACTCATAATATTAAGTGTTCTATAAATGTTACTCCATTTGCATAAACTACATGCTTGTTATATTGTGATATGCAAAGATCTCTAAAATATATTATTCACTTCAAAAATAGTGGTTAGAGCTGGGCCTTTAGGTCAGTGATAGAGCACTTGCCCAGCATGCATAAGGTCCTGGGTTTGATCCTAAGAAACACAAAATATAAAGTGCTAGTGGGAACAGTGTACACAATCTGCTACTGTATGTGGGAAAAGAGCAAAGAAAAGTAAAAAGTTATACAAGGTTTTGCATTCTACCTGTAAGCTGTTATACGTAGCTTAGGCATATGAGAAAGACTGAGAGGAAATATTTTACTGTGTAGCTATTTACACTTTGAGAGTCATGAACAAGTGGATAGATTTCATCTATAAAAGATCAGTGGACACTTCAAAATGGTAGTGGCGGTAACAGATTTTTGTACTTAGAAAGACAAGTTTTATAATAGACAAACTTAGGTTCCATCATGGCCCTGACCCTTACTTCCCAAGTAACCCTGGGAAAGTCATCTAAAAAAATAGGGATAAAGACTGTGGAACTCATGGAGTTATTAGGAGAGCTATATGAGATGGGCACAAAAAGGGAAGAGTGATGCCTAAACACAGGACTATTATTACATTTCCCAGCAGATATTATAGGATGCATTATTTAACCATATTCTTATTTCCAGTTCCCACTGGCAGTCGTTCTGTATAGTTGTTCAACCACTTATGACTCTCTTTAACTGTATTGTCACCTCTCCTGTATTTCTTCATCTCATTCACATCCCTGGCATGAAAGGCATTGTCTGCCATGCCTCACTGACTTCCACATAACGTATCTATCACCATCCCTGTTCTACCAGTCTGGTGGCCCTACCCAAAAAGGAAATGAAGTCAATCTGGAATTACTTGCTCTTGAGAGGTCCTGCTGGCTTATAAGCCTCACCTTGAAATAATCTAGAACACTGTGCTATCGATTCCATCAGTGTTACCAGGCTACACTTCCTAGAGACTACCGTCTCCCTTATTTAAAAGCTGAATTTGTGGTTTTGCCCCTTTCCTGTCTCCCAACATTCTGCCTTATGTCACAATTCTTCTGGGCTAGCAATTTAAAAGAAAAAAATTTAGAGACATATATATATATATATATATATATATATATATATATTGTGTGTGTGTGTGTGTGTGTGTGTTGAATGTATAAAGTGTAGGAATCACAAAAAAAGTATGTGATATTTGTCTTTCTGAGACAAGGCCAGCAAGCTTGAACTTCTTTACAGTAGCTGGGCTCTTTCCACTCTCTTTACATTGATTTTGAGATTTGTATTTCTCTCATTCTTCTTTCCTCTATCAGTTTCAATCTGGTGTGTGTTATCCTTGACAGAATATGGGAGACAAATAGAACAGAGTTGCTTTTCAGGTCCTGATCCCCCATGTTTACATCTTTGTGATAAGTGTTGTGGCTTTGTAATCAGCTGCTCTGCAAATCTAGCACTTAACAAACATTATGTAATTTGGAGATGGTGTCTCCAGATAGCACTGGAGACACCTGCCACTGCCACTGCCACCGACTTCAACTAAAACTAGAAGCCCCAAGCATGGTCCTGGTTGAAGAATAGTTTTCTCTCTGTCATTTGTCTTCACTCTCCCATTGCATGCAAACAGAGGCTCTAGCCTTTCATTGTTCCTTGACCTCCTGATGTAATGTGCTTTTGGTAAAAGTTGCCCCTATCTTTCTTTGTCCCTGAGATTTGAAAACCAAATAAATTTATATGGTACTTTTGCCTTCCAAATGGTAGGCAAACAAATCTGTGTCATGCTGTGTGTGCAACCCTGTGCAGGCCACCATCCAGTTGTTTCCTTGTGTTCCTCTAAAATCTGAACCATATAGAACAAGGAATAGTGGTACAGACCTGTAATCCCATCAATCAGGAAATTAAGGCAGGGAATCATGAATTTAAGGCCAGCATGGACTAAATAGCAGACGCTATAGTCTCAAAAAATAAACAATGGAATCAATGGAAGAAGCATTTATTTTGACACCAGTAAGGTGTCTTTATGATATAACCACCCTGTAAAGTTGTATTCTCAGCACTGAACTGGGATTAGTTTTTCAGTCCTCAGTGATCTGCTTTGATGTCATGTTCCTGTTTTTTTCTAGTCTACATTTTCCATGTTTTTTTTTTAAGTTGTTTTAACCTTGCATACAGCAGAATGCACTTTCTGGTGTACAGTTCTATGAGTTTTGACAAATATATAGACTAAGATAACTACCACCAAAAAGGGAAGAAGTTTTATCACCTCAGAAACTTGTCCCATGCTGCCATTTTGTAGCTCTCCTCTATCTTTTTACCTTTAATACCTGGCAATGACTGACAAGTACTCTATGCCTATAGTATTACCTATATATGTCTTTTTATTTTTGTCATATAATGAATTCCTGTTTCTCTAGCTTCCCAAAACACACTTAAACTTCATCTGTGTTGTCACATGTATCAGCACTTCATTCTTATACAGAGACAAACTCATTAATTCCACTATTCATACGTAGAACCAATTTTTGAGAATTATGAATAGAGGTACTTTAAGCAGTAGTGTATAAGGTTATGTGTGAACCCAGGTTCTCATTTCTCTTGAGTAAACAAGGAAGTGAAGTTGCAGGGTCAAATGGTAAGCCATCCTTTCTTTACACAGAAAGTAGGATGGCTATTGCTCTGCTATAAACTAGTATTTTACAGTATGTCAATACAATGTGGAAAAGTTCTTGTTTCTTTCTATCTTCTTCAGCACTTGGTGTAGTCATTTCATACATTAGATATCTAGGGGATATATTGATATTGCCCTGAGGTTTTAATTTGCATTTATTTAGAGAATAATGGTGAAGAACATTTTTCATGTTCATTAATCATTCATAGATACTTTTTATCTCGTGCCTTTTGTCTAGATTCTAACTGGATTCTTTGCAGTATTTCCATTTTTACTGTTCACTTTTAAAAATTCTTTCTACAATCTCTATCCCAATTCACTAGTCTTTTGTTGTGAATGTGATACTTTTGAAAAGGTCCAGTTTGTTGATCTTCTTTAATGATTTGTTTTTGGTGTCATGTCTAAGACGTCTTTGCTTATCTTTGAATCCCAGAGATTTTACAATTTTCCATATGTTTTGTGCTTTGTTTTCAATGCAAATCTAACCTCCATTTTTATTAAATTTTTGGTATAAGTTATGAGACTTAAGTTCTATTTTTTCTTCTCCTGCCTCATTTTCACACATATAATTCCAATTTCTCCAGTACCATTTGTTTTGCAAAGCTGTTTTTTCTCCATAGAATTGTTTTTGTACCTGTGTCTAAAATCATGCTGACCTGCTTAAGCCTGTTTCTGGATATCCATTCTGTTTCACTGAGTTCTGTGTCTTCTCTTTTGATACTACCACGCTTTTGTCATTGCTGTTATTGTTTTTATTTATTTTTGAGGTTATATTTTAATTACAACATTTCTCTCTTCCCTTTCCACATAACCCTCCTGACTCTCCTTTGAATTCATGGCCTCTTTTCCCATCAATTTTTATTGCATACATTGCATACATGTATGCATTTGAATATATGTATCATATATATATTAAATGTAACATATACATATATACACAGATATATATATGTATAATATATATACATACATACATATATATATATATATATATATATAATTAAATGTTGGTAGCTACAGTTACTCTGTTGCAAAAACTGACCTGACTTTATGCTTACAGATATGGAATTCTAATTACAGAAGGCCTTCCTTACACATTGGACATAGCATTATTGCCTATAGAGCAAGGCTTTTCCCCCCTCTCTCCTAGATGAAGATAAACTTGTGTTCTTTTAGAAATATTTATATTTAGGAATATATGTGTACAAGCCTAATGAGTTCATAAAATGTTATTTGTATGTATGTTTTCTTGATTGACTGAAGCACTAGACAACCAATTGGTATGCTTGTCCCTAAGGAGGCCCACCTCTTCTGCTCCTAGCTTTACTCAGTTGCCTATTGTTCTCTCTGTAAGGTTGATTACTGTACTTCTAGCTTACTTTTCCTCTGCTACTGCAGTCCCCCGATGGTGTTATACATTGAATATCCAGGATGGAGAAGCCACATGCTACTCACCAAGGGGAGGAAATTATCACAGCAGCCTAGGCACACGTTGTGAGCTCTCCTGTGACCGGGGCTTTCGACTGATTGGACGGAGGTCGGTGCAATGCTTGCCAAGCCGGCGTTGGTCTGGAACTGCCTACTGCAGGCGTAAGTTGTGTGTGAGCATATCCTGATGTGTGTATGAGGAGAGTGCAGCCTGCTGGCCATGGAAGGTATATACCTGGAAGTTTTACTCAGTGCAAGTTGGGAATTTTCCATAGGCCTCCAACAGAGCTTTTTCTCTTCCTGACATTGTAGTTTATTTTTCTCTGTATGTTATTACTGTCCAAGTAATATGGGTATTTAAGTCACAGCCAGCCACTATGACTCATAGAACCCAGAAATGTGTGTAGGAAGACCAATCTTGGCCCCGAGAAAGTGATGTAGGCCTGGGCCATCTCTTGGAGCTTCCAAGGATGTATTCCAGACTCTTTCTCACTTGTGGTCAAGTGTCATCCTTCCTACCCTACAGTCTCAGAAGGTCTTGCCAGTAAAGTTAATGAGACATCTGCTAGTCTTCATTTTCTTCTTAAAGTAGGAAGACTCCCCAATGCCATAATATGGGGTTACAAATACACACAACCCAAATCCTATCTCTTTTCATCTCCCATACCTCTTATTCAAACTCTTCAGCCCTTTGACAGCAGATATTTGTCTTCCATATGTGGTCAGCAAATAATTTGAAGGACATCCACGTTTACAGGGCCTTACACCGGCTATTTCAAGAGCTCACTCAGCAACTCAAATACCCTTGGGTTGCTAATAGGCTAATGAAATAGAAACTTAAATGTGTGCACATGCACGCTGGATGTAAATGTGCTGGGCATTTGGAGATAAATAAACCTGGTGAGAAATATCTGTGAAGGAGAGGAGAAGGGGGTGGACAGAAATAAGTCATTACAACTCTTCAGGTGATGATAAGTAAGTTGCTTTAGGACTTAAACTCCATTATTTCCCAAATGAATTTGAATTGTACTGACAAAAAAGATTTAAGGCTATTAATTAGAAATATAAAACTAGTCAAAAGCATAGAAATATACCCATTTCCAGGTGCCTAGAATGAGGTGGTTATTGCAGTTGAGTCCTGTATTCAGCTTTGACCTTCCTTGTGGTGGAAGCTATTGTTTTCACTGTCATATAATACTAAGTTAAATGAATTCATCCAAGGAGACCAATTTTTATGATTTCTGGTACTGATTTCAAGGAGGTCATTTTTTAATATGATTTTTACATAACAAATATAGGAAAACTGTAAAGCAAGCTTCATTTAGTCAAGAAGCAAAAAGGAACAGAGCCTATGAAGAAATTTTTCTAAAAAGTTTGAACATTCAAACTTATACAAGATTATAACTTAGACAAGATAAAGAAATGTACATGGCTTACTTCTCTCAAGTATCAGGTGTCCTAAACAAGAGCAATGAGAGGCTCACAACTATTCTATGCTAACACATTCCTTTATTAAATATCACTATGCCTTCTAGACAGTGGCCTGATTCACATGTACAGAAAGCCAGCTGACTGACTGTAAAAGAACCTTTGGCTGAACTGTGTGTACAGCTAAGGAAACTTGAACATGCTTTAGGGCATACATACAGTGTCTGAAGAAGATACAGCATCTACAGAATAAGAAACAAAAGTTAACCATTGCCGATGCTTTCCTTAAATTGTCCTATTTAGGTAGAATATGACACTGATCCCCCTATGATAGATGCTCATACATTACCTCCAGATAGTTCCACAGGGTGCTGAACTTACTATTTGGTTCTCTCTTAGAGATGAGATGCCATGCACTGCCATTCATCACTAGTGGCACCTATACCTGCACAAACGGGGTGCTGCTTGATTCTCGCTGTGACTATAGCTGTTCCAGTGGCTACCACCTAGAAGGTGATCGCAGCCGTATCTGCATGGAAGATGGACGATGGAGTGGAGGCGAGCCTGTATGTGTAGGTAAATGCTGGTAGCTCCAGTTACTCTAGTGCAAAAAGGGACCTGGCATTATGCTCACAGAAGATGTGGAATTCTGATCATAGAATTCATATACAGTGTATGAGAATACATAATGGGCATAGCATTATTGCCTACAGAACCAGATTCCTTTCTCCTCTTTCCCAGATAAAGGCGAACTTTTGTTCTTTTGCGTACCAGTGGTGTGTAATATTGCTTCCACTAGGGAAGGTAGGGGATCTATAAATCCACACTTGATCTTTGACCTTGGCAGACATAGATCCACCCAAGATCCGTTGTCCTCACTCACGTGAGAAGATGGCAGAGCCAGAGAAACTAACTGCTCGAGTATACTGGGACCCACCGGTGGTGAAAGATTCTGCTGATGGTACCATCACCAGGTGAACTTGAGTCATGCATGCCTCTAGTGTCCCCAGCACTTTCTCTCAGTCCCCTGGGGTATTCACAGTCAAACAATACAGGCTGTGCCTAAAGTGATGATGTGCCTCAGATCTCAATTCTAACCATCTTTCCCTCAGAAACTCAGTGACTCCTTCATCCTGTCTCATGCAGGGTGACACTTCGGGGCCCAGAGCCTGGTTCTCACTTCCCTGAAGGAGAACATGTGATTCGTTACACTGCCTATGATCGGGCCTACAACCGGGCCAGCTGCAAATTCATTGTAAAAGTACAAGGTCAGACAAAGCTCTTCACTGGACACACAGTTCAACATTCCTGTTCTGCCCTGACCTTCATAAACCCACAACAACCCCCTCCTCTTGTTTATATTGAGAGGTGCAAAGGGGAAAGGCCAACTTCATCAAACAGACTTATTAAGAAAATCCATATTACATGGGCATAAAATTGTTGCAGAAACCTTGACTCTTCAATAAGACTCTATAATTCTTCTAAATCTAGATAAAATTTGCAGTTAGTCTATATCCATTTCTTTTCTTGGCCCTAAAAATTCATCAAATTTAATACACACACTCACATCTGCTGAAATGATAATGTTTGTTGTCTGGTGTTTTCCCCTTTGATTCTTGTCACATTGTTTCCCTTTGTCTTTCTCATCATTAAAATAATTCATGATCACAATTAGACATTTTAAAATAAAGAAATAGCCAGGTATAGTAGCACATGCCTGTAATCCCAGAACATGAGGCAGCAATAGGAAGATAGCAAGTTCAAAATCAGCCTGAACTACATAGCAGGGTACTGTTTCAAAATTAAAATTAAAGCAATACATAAACAGAATAATTTATTAGTCCATCTCCCAGGGCTCATTGTTGATAACATTTTAGTATCTTCCATATATGTATATGTATATATCATAATTTATATACATATATGCATATGTATATATCATAATTTAAGATCACCCTCTCCACTTCCACTTTTCATTAAAACATAAGCAATTTTCCCATATTCATTGTTGTTTTCATAAATATTTTCAATCACAACACAATAATTGGTTTAATCATTGTCTCTATCACAGACTCATCTGATGTATATGCTATTAAAATTAAGTCTGACCAAACATGGTGGCACATACCCATATCAGTACTTAGGAAGCTAGGGCAGAAAGACAGTGAGTTTGGGCCCTCTTGGGCTCCACAGAGACCTTTACACTGGGTATCTATAAAAGTCTACAAATATAGATGACAACATTTTCTTTTACACATTTAGAGTCACCTCATGACTATACATGTGTGTGTGTGTCTGTCTGTAGGTGTCTATGTCTGTGTTTGTGTGTGTTTCTAAAGACTAGGAACCTGTTTTTGAATTTCATATTTAATTTCTTAAGGAAGGAAATTGTACCCCCCTCCCTAGCTACTGGAAATACAGAAAAAAACATTCAGATAATCTCAAGTCTCTTGCTCTAGAAAGTCTGGAGTTGACCCTTTAGCCTTTCCTGACTGTAACAGATACCACAACCCCTAACTTGATCTTCTCCCTGGCAGTGAGACGCTGTCCAATTCTGAAGCCACCACAGCATGGCTACCTCACCTGCACCTCTGCGGGGGACAATTATGGTGCCACCTGTGAATACCACTGTGATGGTGGTTATGAACGCCATGGCACCCCATCCCGAGTCTGCCAGTCAAGTCGACAGTGGTCAGGATCACCACCTATCTGTACTCGTGAGTGAAACTAGGAAATTGGTGAACAGGCCTGTGGCTCAGGGGCATTTTGGAAGGACTGCTTCCAGAGGTCTAATATCTCTGTGTGTGATATGAAAATGGGGGTTCTAGTATAGGTTTATTTAAGGGCCAACACTCTCCCAGAGAATAATTATACCCCAAGAAAAAGGGTACAAAATATTCAAGTTTCCTTCTGGAATTCACCACAGGGGAGAGCAAGGATGTAAAAGACCAGAATGCCTTGCAGGGTGAAAAAGGGCATGTTCTGACTGACCATCTGCTTTTGCCCTAGGTATGAAGATTAATGTCAATGTCAACTCAGCTGCTGGCCTCCTGGACCAGTTCTATGAGAAACAGCGACTCCTCATAGTCTCAGCTCCTGATCCCTCCAATCGATACTACAAAATGCAGATCTCAATGTTGCAGGTGAGACCTACTCCCCCAAGGTAGACTAGCAAAATGTTTTCTCTATGCAGCACAAAACCTATGCATTCCTACCTTTTGTGGGCAGTATTTGATTTGATCTATCATTAGATACACTGGTCACATTTTAAAACATGTTCATTTTGTGGAAAACACAGTAAGTCTACTGCAATGGTGGGTGTATATTACAAGGAACTGGGTGTAGTCTGGAAAAAGAATGTGGAGAGACTTGTAAAATGGCTATGATCAAATGTAAATATTAATAAACTACATATGTGTTTTCAAGGAATTTCACTAGTATAATAAGTGCTGGATAAGTACCAGGTAATGACAGGTATGCTACTATACTACATACACTACTAGTTCTCCCACCAACCCCTATGATGTAGGCATGATTTTAATCCCCAACTGAAGAGGTGAGGGATCTGAAAGCAGCCACACACCTAAGAACACTAGCTTGTGAGAGGTAGAACTACACCTGAACTCAAGCTGTCTAGTTCTGGGTCTGTGCTGTCAAACACTATCAGTACAAAAGTGCTGTGATATCATAAAGGAAATCAGGGGAGTTGCATAGTGATTTTCACTGGTGAGTGGGAGAGATAGGTAGGAAGGTAGGTGACTGATAAAAAGATCAGACTGTCACAAATTATGTTTCTCTTTTCTACTCCACGTTGCACAATCAGGTTCAGACACTTAAATAGGCTAAAGAAAACACTTCAGTGTAACAAGTACTTCAGGAATGACAGGGAAGAGGTTGTACAGACCTCATAACATGTGATAACTTGATTGTAAGATTGTGTGGTGGTTGCAGAAACCCTTCCTTTCCCATGTTGCCTTATGTGGTCCCAGAAGGGAGACAGCCAAGCAGCCTAAGAATTTAAATGCAAGAGGCTATTCTATTTAATGTTCTTTCTACCTCCCAGCAATCCACCTGTGGCCTGGACCTCCGGCATGTGACCATTATTGAGCTGGTGGGGCAGCCACCTCAGGAAGTGGGGCGCATCCGGGAGCAACAACTATCAGCCAGCATCATTGAGGAGCTCAGGTGCAGGGTGGGAGGCTGCAGGGAAGGGATGGGCAAGAACCTGATACAGGATACTAGCTAGTGGGAGCGGGGGAGCATTTGAACTCATAGCTGCACTATGTCAGGAGAGTGATTCTCAGCTCTAATGGAACATGGCAATTAAATGGAGGCTTAAAATACGCATAACCAGGCTCTCCCACAAAGTACATCTCTGGGCTTTCATGAAAGCACCTCAGGTGACTTTGAAGAACTGTGACTGAGAGAGACACAAAGGATTCCACTCCAGACATGAATCACTAGGAAGCTTCTGATCATTGCCTACAAGCTCCTCTGTTTACCTTCAGTCTCCAAAGGAGAGAAAGGCATCTTTGGTCACTGAAATCTGAATCGTATCTATCTGTCCCTCATGAAAGAGAAGGTTAGAGGTAGCAGGTGGTAGAAGTTGATTTTTCTCATTATCTATCCATTATCAGCCTTACAGTTCCCCAATTATGCTCAGGTCCAATAAAGCCATCAGTGTTCTCTGTTTGAGAAACAATACCTACCTCTAGGGTTCAGTTTCAATGGGGACAGAATGATTGCAGTCAGTTAAAGAGACTAGGAAACACTCCCAGGAAGGAGACAGCAGACTTGAAGCTACAGGTGGACAAGTTAAGCAGGATTTGCTTATCAACCTTGTGGTTGTTTCGTATGATGTGCATACAAGTCATAGTGTCTGCAATCCGAGCCTCCTGGGGTTGCTCCATGCAGCCTGCACACAGTAGGTAATAGCCTTGCTTAAAGTGAAAAACATGCTACAGATATACCAGGCTAGGGTGAGGAAGGAAAGCTAGATGTCTAAGGTTACAAAGACTAGGAACTGAGCAGAAAATAAGCCAAAGGGATCTAAGTGTGGGAGGGCCACAGGAAAGGGTGGAGCTATAAAAGAGCAGAGGGTAGTATAGCGCAGTCTTTCAGAACTTGGGCCAAGGTCTCACATCTCTCTGGGTTGCTCTATCTAGGCAATTCCAACGTCTCACTCGTTCCTACTTCAACATGGTGTTAATTGACAAGCAAGGTATTGACCGGGAACGCTACATGGAACCTGTCACCCCGGAGGAAATCTTCACATTCATTGATGACTACTTGCTGAGCAACCAGGAGCTGGAACAGCGTCGGGAGCAAAGGGATGTATGCGAGTGACCTTGAGTCAGTGTGTGGCTGAGGTCGAGTGTTCAACTGTCCTAGGTAGCTTAACCTGAGGAGGAAATGTTTTCCCACAGTGTTGGGAGCAGAACTCAGGTGGGGGTGAGGTTTGCCAAATCTAGTACAGTTCCAGGCATCATGTTAGGGCAGAATATTCATTTTCCTAAGCAAGGCTCCACTTCAGGTAGCCCAGAAGGAGCATATGAAAGTAGGTAGGTAATGAGACAGGCCCTGGGCAGTGGGTTGGGAGTAGATGGTCTTTTCCTGACTAGAGAGAGCCTCTGCCTAGCTCTCCAAAGTCTTTCAGATAAGTAAATTCTAAATTCATTCATTTACTGTTGTAAATGGTTCCTTTACTCTATGGTGACAGCAGAGGGCAGCATTACAACAGACAAGCAGGGCACTTGAAGGAAATATAAATAGATTTTCCTTATAGTTAGTTAATTGTATTAGGAGCAGGAGAGGGGTGAAAAGGGTTTACAAAATATTCTTGGAGCTATTTGTCACTTCCTTTTCCAGGACACTGGGCTAAAAAAGTGTTGCTTGAACCATTGCTTCATCGAGAGTTAGAAAAACATTTTTCCCCAAGAGTTTGGGAAACAACTACTGGCCATAACAGGATGTTCCTTCCTAGACACTCCAACTAGCTTGTGGGCAGGAACTTCTGCCTACTGAGGGCTTTAGTGGCCCTGATGGTGGCTCTTCATTAGAGGCCCCCCAGTCTTGGAACTAGATTAACTTTAGGAATTAGGGAGACAGCTCAGCTGGTAAAATGACTTCCATGTAAGCATTTGGAGCTGAGTCTGATCCCCAGGATCCATGTGAAATGGCTAGATGTGGTGGTGTATACATTAAATCCCAATGGAGAGGTAGAGATAAGCAGATATGTGGGGATCACTGGACAGAAAGCCTAGTCTAATGGTTAGTACCAGGCCACGTACCGAACACTATCTCAAGAAACATGGTGAATGGCATGAGGAATGAAACTCAAGACTGGTTTCTTATCTCCACACACAGGCACATGTGTGTATATGCACAAGAGTGTGCACATGCACACACACACACACACACACACACACACACACGCATAGCCACCGCTACCACCACTGCCACCAAACATAGCAGCAAAGCAAAAGGGATAGTCTCCTGAATTAACTTCCTCAGATACCCACTTTTAAGAAATGAGTACAGAGCAGGCAGCTACAGGAGCCAAAGTCAAGAATGGGAATCAGGCCAAGGAAACTTGAGACTGGGCTTTTGGGAAATGGAGCCACACAGAGATCCCTGCTTCTTTTTCTTTCTTTCTTTGCCTTGCATCGTTGGTGCCCCAATCCTTGCTCCTTATGCTGGACCTTAAATCCAGGGTCTTCTTCACTCCAAACACTACTGTGGAGACGCATCTCCAGCTACAGGTTTCTGCTCTGACTTGTGTCTCACAAGGGGTGTTTCACCAGTGTTTGAAAAAAGTTCTTCCCTTGCTTCAGAGAACTGGCTCTTCTACAGTGATGGAAGCCAGAGATGTAGTCAACACTCTGATGCCCTGTTCCTTCAACGTTTTCCTGGGAACCATCATTGAGCAACTGAAGACATGAAGCAGGCTGAGTTGGGAGGCAGAGATAATAATGCTCAAAAACCTACTATGTGCCAGGTGCCATGATAAACCCACTATTGATTGACTCAGAAGTCTTCACAAGAGCCATAGGTGATGTTATTAGCTCCCATTTACTGATAAAAGAATTGAACCCCAGTCAGGCTAGGCAATATGCTAAGATCCCACAGCTATTAAGTGTCAGTTGAGCATAGACACCAGCAGCCAGGCTCCACTATGTCATCTTTTTTCTACTTCCCATTAAAAGATAATTGAACACTCTAAGGAGAAAGGTTCCATCTTCAATGGATACAATATTCACAGTGGTCCCAGGAGGAAGGAGCAAAATGAAAGGTTCTTGGGCCAGGAAAACTTCTCTTTAAAGCAGAGGCATATATCATAAGCCTACAACATAAGGGCATAGCAGTGAATCAGAGAGACGCAATTTCAACTGGACTTTCAGTGGAAATTTTACTTTTAAAAGGCAAAAAAGAAGTGAGGCAGTTGCTTGGTAGAGTGGAATATGGAAAGAAAATGATCAAACTAGGAGGGGGAATTCCTTTTCTCCATCTTACCTTGAGAGAAATGCTGGAGCTTTGAAAAGCTAAAGGCAAATCATACATAGGCAGAAGGTGAAATACAATGAGTTCATGTAGGAAATTTCTGGGCAGAGCAAAGTCTGTGATTCCAAAGGCAAAGGCAACACATTGGGAAAGATGAATGCTCTCATTGTCTTTATGCTAGCATTTCAAGTGGCAAGCTAGGACATTCTAGCAGGTCAATAGCCTAGAAGATAATACAGGGCCCCACTTCCTCCTGCAAGGGCCTGACCCTTGCATGTAAATGGTCCAAGGAACTGAGGCTTAGAACAACTTTAGGGGTTTTATATCATTTGGAGTAGCCAAGTCAATCTTGCCTTCTTTAGGTAAGGTTTTACTGTAACCTCCTTTGTAGTACTTTGTAGACTGTGACTTAAGAAATTCAAGTAGGGCCAGGTGTTAGTGACACATGCCTTTAATCCCAGCACTCAGGAGGCAGAGGCAGGCAGATGTCAGTGAATTCAAGGCTAGCCTGGCCTACAGAGTGAGTTCCAGGGATAGCCAGGACTATTACACATAGAAACCCTGTCTCTGGGAAAAAAGAAAGAAATCCCCTCTCTTCCTGTTATCTTCTCTGTCCTTCTCTCCCTTTTTGTCACTCTTCCCCCCTCCTTCCTCCTTCCTCCCTTCTATCCTCTCTAGCACATATACACAGTGTTGTCACTGTGCTGGCTTACTAATAGCCAAAGCATTATCATTGTCCTCCTTTGCAAATTAATCCTATTTCTCTAAGATATTTTGGGAGAGAGGAGTCATCATTTTGTTTGATGCTTTGCCCTTAACAAATACCATTCTCACAGAAGGCAGCATGGTAGAGTCAGCCTTGGATTCAAACTCCAATTCAGGCACATAACAAGGAGCTCATGCTTCATCTGCAAGAAAGGAAGGTTTCCTCTTTCATAAGGTGTTGGAGAGAGTCAGATAATATCAAGCAAAACCTTGTATACGGGATGCATTTAACTTTTTGCAAATACGCTTTTGCACAGAGGCCAAGAATCACTTGAGCTGTAGCTAGAAAATCAGAGCCTTATTTCAAAGATGTGTTGTATAGTGTCTTTGATTTGGCTCTTGAATCCAAATAATGGAGTAAATAAGAAAAAAAAAACAATCCCAATTTCAGAAAAACTGAGTAATCTAGAAGTACTGGTAGCATGAAAGGTGTTCCCTCATGCCTGTGTGAACATCTCTCTTCTTCTTCCAACAAGCGGCAGTCTACAAAGTCAAAGGCCAACTTCTGTTGGTACCCGAAGAGGGAAAAATGCAATGCTACTTTTTGTTTCCAAACATATAGGACAAGGAATGTGGGCTCAACAAAGGTGCCAGACAGCAGTGTGGGAAAAGGCAAATTTTCTTCCAGTACAGCAAGGTGCATTTCTTACTCTAGTTCTGACCTTCAAGCTATGACTGAAAGTGGCAGCAATAAGTCTGGGCATCAGAGACGAAAGCATCTGCAGAAGTCAAAGTGTAAACACTCAAGTGAGAAAGCTTTATTGAAACACACATACATATTAAGGTAGAATGGCAAAGAACAAGCATGAGCCAGGACTCTTGAGTTACACTTCCACTATAGTAACGATCCATATTGAAGGAATCTTTGAAAAACTTTCTCCCCAATTCACACATGTAATCTTAACCACCCCCATCTGTCGTAATCCAGGGACCTTACAGGAAAGTCAATTTGCAGCTGGCCCCATTAACAGGGATTTCTTCTCTGGCACAGACACCGTCCACACACAACTCTGTATAGATAGACTGTGATGAATGAAAAGTCCAGTTTAGAAGAGTGAGTAGCAGGAAATGAAAGCTTGCTGGATCTTTTAAGTCACAACATGTTATTTCCCTGTTGCCCATAGGTCAAGTTTAGGACACAACCAAAAATGGGAACTGAAAATATATTAGCTCAAAAGTCAGAATAGCTTGGCAACTCCATCCACATTTTCAAGGGGTGGCAATAATCCCAGCCTAGGGGAGAACTGTATGATTTAAACAATCTTTGGCTTTTCTGGCTCAAAGAAAGGTACACAGCCTATGTTCTATGTAGCAGCACACCCCAGACACAAACTTAGAGAAAGCTATAATATATGAGAGTGAAGATGTCTCATCTTCCATTAGGGAAATAAGGAAATACCTCTTCAAAAAGCGCTGTGTGAAAAACTTTATTCAGAGCCACTTAGTCCTTCTGGGATCAGCTAGTAGGTCTCACAGGGCATGTTAATGACTTAGTGAAAAGGCCATTACTGAATTAAAGTGATTTTTCTAAAGTGACTCTATTATAAGGGCTCTCCAAAGGTCTAGGAAGGTGCTGGGGAATTTTCACTGCATTTCAAAGAAAACCAGTGTACTCACACAGCATGGAAATTGCTTAAAAACAAGAAAAACTAAAAGGCAAATTCTAAAAATACATCAAGGTAGATGATGAGATAAAATATAAACTGGAGAGGAAGGACTAGGTATAAATCCTTCTCCCATAGTGTACTGTCTTTAACAACTAAACTTTGCTTCCAAGAGCCGTGGCCTTTGATCTAGACCTACAAACTAGAACTACTGCCAAAAGCAGCCATACTTCCAGGAAAAGTAAAAGCAAGGATAGCAATATAGAAGGTAGAGAATTGCTGTAAAAGGTTTTTAAAGTTAATTAAACCACAGAAAGTTAGAGGCAACTATGTACTCTGAAAAATATACTAGCCTATACATAAATAAAAACCATTTGAAAAGACCCTTATTTTTGGGCTGCTTTAAAGGGAGAAACATAACTGTGTCACACTAGCTAGCAAAATAAGATCTGCAGAAATACATGTTTATACAAATACATGCACACACATTAAATTAGCAATCTCTCCTATGGTTGCTTAGCTTCCTTTTACTTGGATTGACTAGGGTTGCGCCTACAGATAAAGATAGGGATTCATACACCCAGCTTCTGTTTGACCATTGAAGAACGTAGCTCCAGAGTTCCTTCTGCCCAAGACCCTGGATACTGTTGCATCTTCTGCCACAGGCTCACTTCTTCACCAGTCGAATCCATCCAGTCCACCACTTCGCCATTACTGATCCCTGAGGAGAAACGCCAGAGGGGGCTGAATGGAGTCCCATCACTAGCCCATCAGGGAGGATGGGTTATGTAGTGAAGAAGGCCAACACAGAAACAACAATGTACAGTGAAGAGAAAATGCTAGTGACAGCAAGCTGGCAAGCTGAGTCTACAAATACTTGTGCCACAGAGACAATCAAGGAAACTGCAGGTTGATGAAATGGAACTTGAAATGGCATAATATCAGTGGGGGCCTGCTTTCAGTGGCTTTTCTAGAGCTCTGGTATCTGACACCCCATACTAGAACTGCTACCCTTCTGTCATTAGCAACTTGCCTTAATTTTTTAAAGAACAGTTTATTGCATACACAGTAAAAAGGCAATGGGCTGGTTAATAACTAGAGTACACATAGGGCCTTAACATTAAAAAAAGTTCAGCACCTTCTCTCTCTTTTTATGTTGTTGGAGACAAGGTCTTGGCTGACCTTGAACTTGTGGCAAGTGTCCTGCCTCTGCCTGCCAAGTGCTGAGGCCAGAGGCATGCATAACCATGACCAAGCTCTGAATAACTTTTTCTATAGTTATAAACTCTGGGTCCAAAGGTAGGATTATGTGATCTTACTCCTCATTTATTTTTTTTTTTTGGTATAGTAATTCATTCATTCAGTGAACATTTCCTGAGTGCCTACTCTATGCCAGTTTGTGGATGCAGTGATGAACACACAAAAAATGTCCCTGCCTTTGGCAGCTTACCTGGGAATAGGAAAGACAATCATTATAAATTCCCAACATAGGAAGTAACTTGGCATATTTGGAGAGCAAAGTAAAAGTTATGGTGATTGGAACATAATGAGTGAGCAAGAAAACAATACAGGAAGGATAACAAAGGAAGAATCAAGATTTTATGGGGTCTGAAAACTTAAGAATTTCTGAGCTGGAAGAAAGTCACCAAAGAATTTTACACAGGGAACTGACATGAAGTATCTTATATGTGCAAAAATATTATAGATGTTTTCTGCTAGTTATTCATATACAATAAGTAATCAAGGCCATAAGAATGAAACTGGCAGATATGTTAAAGCAGAGCTGTATGGAGCTAAGGATAGCTATGAATGTGGCCCAACACAAAATCGTAACTAATTAAAACAATGGAGTACTTTTTACTTTCTATGATTTCTTGATAACTGGATTCCAAGGTGCTTGATTGTCAATGCTATACTTGAAAATGTCATGCTATTACAATGTCAAAAGATTGGATAGGCCTGATCAAGACTATAAAAAGAGAAAGAAAAAAAAAAGAGCATCCAAGCCCAAGCCCAGAGATCAGTGTCATTTAAAGTTTGAATACAGAATGAAGAGTCCATGAAGGAAATTGAGAAATGGTGTAACATGGAGTCACAGAGAGCCAAGAATGGTAAGAATTTCAAGAAAATAGGAGCAATCTGCTCTATTTTTTGTTTGTGTTTTTGAGACAGGATTTCTCTGTATTGCTTTGGAGCCTTTCCTGGAACTAGCTCTGTAGAACAGGCTGGCCTCAAAACTCATAGAGATCCTCCTGCCTCTCCCTCCCGAGTGCTGGGATTAAAGGTGTACGCCCCAATACCTGGCGTAATCTGATCTACTAAATAGTGCTTGGGAACTTTAGAGAGACAAAATCCTCAGTTTGGCATGAATGACTTATAAGAGTAGAAAATAGCAGCCATATCACAATGGACTGAGAATTGAAGGAAAGGCTAGGTAACAGACGTCAGTCTTTTTAGAGTGGGTGGGGACATGGTCAATGGAAGATTTACATTTATTTAACAAAATTAGGCCTGAGCATCTTGGTTCATGTCTACTATCTGAGCATTTGAGAGGTAGAGCTAATGAGTATCAGGAGTTCAATGCCAATCTGGGATCTATGAGACCCTGTCTCAAAAGAAAGAAGGATATAAACAAAGAAGTTGGTATCATCAGAGCACATGTGTATTCCCCTCCAATAGTTGAATCAAATGAAATCGATCATATAGAAGAAACAAAAACTATAGACAAAGAATCACCGAAAAGCAAGGAGTAAATCAATCCTTGGAGAGCAACGATTTGCTGGCCAAAGACCCTTCTCACTACACCAAGATAGAAGATAGGAATCACAAGTCAGGCATTTGGATAATTTTTAGATTTTCTTTTGTGGGAAGATGATGAAGTTCCAGCTTTCAGGGTCACCTTTCTGTACACAGAATACTGTATGAGTTCAGCCTTCACTTAGGCCTAGCAGGTAGCAGGCACTCAGTAAGTACATGTTGGATGTTTTCATTAAAGGAAGAAAATTTCTGCCAGAACAGGTCTGTGTATATCATGGAGGGCAAGAGGTAGGAAGAGTAAGATAGATCAAAGGCCTTTGAGACAAGTGATGATCGGATGGAAGAGAGTCTCACCAGTGCCAACACCCAGCCTGACCCCTCCCAGGAAGTCATTGCTGGCCAGGGGCTCCCGGTCCCATACAGTCAGTTCCAGGCACATGTGTTGTAGATCTTCCAGCCTCACACCATTGTAGACAAATGTATGGTTGTAGTGAGGATTCAGGGTCTTCTTCATCACAGGAGTTTTACGCTTACTGGCCTTGTTCCTCATGGGAAGGAGGTATCTGGCAGAGGGTGGCGAGTTAGCAACACCTACTCAAACTGGCAGTATGTCTACCCTTGCCCCTACCACAGGCCTAGCCCAGGATGGCAAGCCAACACCCAGGTCCCAGTACACACAAGCCCTTCTTTGAATGTGCTAAGGCATATTTCCTACTATTCCCACTAGATTATATACTTCCTTTAACCTGGTGAGTAAATGAATGTTAGTCTCGCACAAGGTAAATGAAACCATTACTAATATGTATAAGCTTAGTCAACCATGACTTCTTGGGGAACTTAAGTCAGTATGTCATCCCCAATATAGATGAAGCTTACTCTACTTAAAAATTATGGACAACAGAGCCTTGAATCCTGTATCCAGACACTCAGGGAACATGGACTATCCTGTCCATCTAGGATTCGGGAAGAGGACTAATCTGAGAAAGTCAGAACCTATCTGTCTGTCACCTTCCTCTTTGAAAACTAGCACCACAGTTGAGACCAAACTTATCTCAGACCAGTGCAAAGGTAGGGGTGGAGGTCTCACCATTACCTAATCTCAGAAACAAAGCTGTTGAGGGTGGTGGGGCAAAGGCTGGATCTACAGAGGAAAATTCAATTGAGTTCCCCGCTAACTTGCTTGTCCTATAACTGGTGATTTGATGCTGGTCCAGGGACTCACCCCTTGACAAAGCTGTCTGAAGTCCCTCCTGATTTGGCAGCAGTCAGATTCTTGGCTTCTTTGATCCACACCTGGAGTTCTCCCCCTTCCCCACCTTTACCTGTAAGGGATGTCAGCCATTGCAAGTGAACCGCCACACTGCCAGGTGTGTCCTGTGCTTTAACTATATAGCACTTCCTCTCCTTGCTTAACTGAATCATGCCTATGCCCTGTGTTCCTAGCACAGTGCTCAGCATAAGCAGTAGGGACCCAATTAATACTCCCAACAGCAACAAATGCTCATTGAAAACTTGCTGTGAATCACCTCAAGCATTTAATTCCTCCAAGTATCCCTATGAGATACACATTATGATTTCCCTTATATTATTGCAGGAGTCAACTGAAGCTACAAGAAGCAACATTACCTGGCATTTGCTAAGCAATTACAGCAGGAATGAACTCCTCTGCTGAGTTCTTGATCTCAACCCTTACCACACAGGCCTCATTTACCATTTTAAATATCCCTTTCCCTGGACGGATGCCTTGCCCTCAGTCTGAATACAGGCTAATTTTACTGATTCTTTCTTTATTTTTTTAGTATCTACTTTCAAAGAAAAGTTCCCTTCCTTTGACTGGATCCTGTCTTTCTTTCCTTTCACCATGACCAATTCCCCTGGCTGACAATAACCATGCTCATCACCTCTGCTTCTCCACCTCCTTCCCAGCCTTATGAAATCAGATTTCGCTAATACTTTCCAGCCCAATCTGAACAACCAGTGTCTTCTGAGGCTTCATCTGGCCTGACTGCTTGTGGTGTTGACAGAGGCTGACAGTCCCTGCCCACCTCCTCTTTAAACTCGCTGCTGGCCTTTTGACATCCTGATAACCCTCTCCCTCACTGACATTTTCCATCTCTTCATCCTTTAAAATGTTTCTGGTTCAAAAGGTTTGCTCCTTGCTTCTTTTTCAGTCATTTCTGCACACCCTCTTTGGGACCTATTGATCCCTCAAATCTTCTACACTACACTTTGTTGAAAGCATTAAAAAAAGAAGAAGAACTTTGGTTTGCCATTGCCAGCAGACTAAGTTAAACTCTTCACTCAAGGTTTTTTTTTTTTCCTTTTTCACTTGGCTCCACACTCATCTCCAGTCCCATCTGTACTCATACACATCATAACCCCAGCTCCACTATAACTGGAGGTAGATGACCTAAACTCTGTATTTACCTGGCATATACAGAATGGGCTGTTTTGTTTTGTTTTTCAGACTTTGAGACAGGGTCTCATGTAGCCCAGTCTGATCTCAAATTCACTATGTAGCAGGCATGATGATGACCTTCAATTCCTGACTCTCCTGCCTCCACCTCCCAAGTATAAGTTTATGCAATGCTCCCTGCATACAACAGAGACCCTTATGCATGCTACACAAGCACTCTATAAATGGAACTGCATCCCCTGCCTACACTTTATATTTTTCTTTTCTTTTTGTTTACTTTCTCATTTTTTTTAATAGGGTCTCATTTTATAGCCAAGTCTAACCTGTTATTCAGTATATGACCTATCCAGCCTGAAATTTAATAGTTCTGAGTGCTGGAACTATAGGCCTGTACCATTTCATCCAGTTACCAAGCTCCTTAAGAACCTGTGCTAGTCCTGTTCCTTCTTCCAGAAGTGCTCCTCTCTTTCACCTTCCTTCCTTTTGTACCTGGTAAAAACCTCAAAGTCCAGTTTTAATAGTACTTCCTCAACAAAGCTCTCTCTGTGTCCCTCATAGATGGGTGGTTTGGGCACATGATTTCCTTTGTGATTTAAAGAAAAGCTGTCCTCAGAGTACCAGTACCATATCTCTCTCATCTATGTATCCCCAGTCACCAGCACCATGCTGTCTAGGTTAGTTACTCAGCCTTGCACTTCCCATACTTCACCACTCTTTCCAAGCACCTTTCTCAGCCACAAAGCTCCTGTTCTCTTCTGCCTTCTTCGTCTTAGTAGCTTGACACAGATGGAACTGTGTCACACTAACAACCTAAAGGTCATCTAAAAGGAATGTCAAGGCCATGGCATTTCCTTCCAGTTGAGAGAGGTAAAGGCTTCCTTAGGAAGGGACTCCTACCTAGAGGATCCAGGAAACATCCCAGCCTGTCCTAGCCAATGAGCCCATACCAATCTCTCACAGACCCTGTACAAAAGCTAAGAGCTGAATCCAGGGGACCCAAAGAAAACTCACTCTTTTTCCGGTCACCTCCAACAGGGAGTTTGGAGGCTGGGATGTATTTCAATGAAACCACCAACTCGCCTTTGTGTGCTGGCAAGCCAGGTGAGGACTCAGCACTGATCTGAAACATAGGGAAACCCAACAAGTGAAATCAGGTCCCTCAGGAAGCACTGGGACCTCCTTCTGAGAGGGTTACAAAAGCTGTTCCTATAGGTGGCTGTAGTGGCACACCTCTTTGATCCCAGCCCTGGAGAGGTTGAAACAAAAGAATCACAAGTTTGATGGCAGCCTAAAATAGCCAGACCCTATCTCAAAAATAACTAAGAAAATAAATAAATAAAATGATGCCAAGAGCAGGTTCATGGCCCTCTTTAATGACTACAATCCCGCAGCAGCTACCGTTTTCTTTGGCAGTCTCTTCGGGAGGAGATCCAGAAGAACCAAGGCTCACTATTGTGTATTCTGGGGATATGATCACTAGATTCCAAATGCTCTCAAAGGTATGCCAACAAGGTGGCCACACAAACTTACAAAAGAATGAACGGCAATGGCATATCATTAAGGATCTTGCTACCAGCACTGTTAGTCGGGATCAGAAAGTGGAAGCAAGCAGGGTTAAGAGTGATTTTAATGCCATCATGTGACATGTGGCATGAGGTTATCAGAAAGAACACAGGCTATCTCTGACAGCCCAAGTGCAAGTTAAGAAAGGTCAATGCAGAAAAGAAAGCAGTCAACTTTCCTCTCCTCAGTCATAGTTTGAACATGGCCTTCCTCTTACAATTCAGCCACTTAAAATATAACCAGTGATTCCAGCCATGTTACCTGTCCTGGCTATGTGTCAATTGTTCCTAGAAGTGTTGCTCTTTTTTTTTATTTCAAATCCTGGTTGAATATAATGCATATTAATTATATCCCCAGAAAAAATCCACCTTATAAACGTTTGGTAAAATAAACTTAAATCTTTGGTTTCATTTATATCCTAAAATATGACTATACTGAATTTATACTTTCTGAAAATGGGTAATATAAAAATTATATTTACGTCTAAGTAAACAAAGAAAGAAGTAAAAAAACTGTCTTATATTAAACATAAACATAAGCATAAAATATATTAAAACTAAGTATGTTATTTATACTGTGTAATGTTTTTATTACTGTCTCTAATATAGTTCTTACTATTTGCCAGAATGCTATTTGTAGTATATCATTTGTTTAACACTTAGAGTATTATCTATGAAATTGGTATTATCCTTATTTTATGGCCTATTGAATAAAGAAACAGAGAAGTTAAGTCAATTTCCCACAGATACATATCTAGTAATTAGCAGACCTAGGATTCAGATTCAGACACACTGGTTGCAGAGTCTATGCTTTTTATCACTAGACTGGATAAAATAATCCAAAAAGTGAAGAACAATCTAAGATCAGGGAGAACAGACTGGAAAAATCCAAAAGATCTTTCCCTACTTACTCTATCACCAATAGTGTCCAGTGTGTGAAAAAGAGTAAGAAGTGCTTTAAAAGTTGTTGGGGTTGCACATATTTTAGGGTCAGGTAAAAGTCTGCTACACAGATTTTAAATAATTCAGTTTGCTTGTTTGCTTCAGTGTTGGGTATCAAGCCTAGGGCCTCACATGCTAATCATATACACTACCACTGAGATATATGCTCAGCCCCTGACTTACATATCTTTACTTAAGAACCATCACTAGATTCCATGTGCCAGAAGGACAGGAGCCAATCTTATTTCTGTTCATCCTAGAAAGGCCAAGACTTAGCATAGTACCTGGTTTGCATAGGTATCCCATGTTGACTGAATGAACATAACAACGAATGAACAAATGTCAAGGACAGAAAGCAAATAGCTCTGGGAGGCAGAACTGCTTCACTCTCTTGGCTCACATGGTATTACTTCCTTTATGCTCCAGTTTTCCCAGCAGGAGCTGGCACAATCTAGAGATGCCCTTTCATCTGCCCATGCTCTTGAGGCTGGGCTAAGCTAGGTGCTCACCACAGAGCATGCTGATACTGGTAGGTTTAATCTCCTATGTTTCAGTAGACTTACTGCAGCTCCAGAATATATAAGCTTAGTCTATAGAGAAGATAGATAAGAAGTGGGAAGGGATTGTTAGCAAGAGAAAACAAAACAAAACAAAATCTCAAAACCAGAAATGCTGAATACAGATTGTTTGAAGTTAAAAAGAAATACATGATTTTTTACTTTTTAACTAAAACTTTTGTTTTAAAAGCCTTACTTTATATATAGCATTACAGCTTACATATTAAATAACACTAGTATAATAATGTGATAGAGTTATAAATATAAGATATAAGGCGATATTTCAAGTTATTAAAAACTTTTAAAGAAGGAGACAAGATGGCATTTTATTTTGTAACTATCTACACAACTTACTAATTCCTAGGTTGTTGACTTAGATGAGCTATTAAAATCCAGAGTTTAGTATTGAGTAGATGACAGGTTTGTTCCCACAGCACACTTTCATTTTGTTGAAAATATTCCCAAAGAGTAAATACCCCCATTTTGATGTAAGACATTGCTTTCATGGGCATTCAAAGTGGTTTATAGTGGTATTTTCAAAATAATTACATAATATCCAGGCCACTGGGAGAATGATTTTCATATCAAATGCTTAAGAAATTCTAAGGTTCTAATAGAATATTTTACTTTGATAGTAATTGCTTTCCTGTTTTATGACTATTTAAAGGTTGAAAATGTAATGTCACTAAATTTTCTGAAAGGCAACAGCCATCAAATTACTAGATATACATCCTCTGACTCAGCTATTTCACAACTAGGGCTTTCTCTGACAATTACATTCACCAAAGAAGGCAAAGATAGATGATGGGGTGTGTCAGTGGTACAGCACTTGTTTAATATATGTGAAGCTCTTGGTTGGATCACCAGTACTGGAAAAAAGATATACAACAGCATAGTTTTTAAAAATAAACAATGTAAGTACCCACTGGTAGAGGACTGGCAAATAAATGTATAATACAGAGAGAATATTATATAGCAAGTAAAATAAGATAGATCTGTGAGTAATGGCATAGAGGATGCCTATGATAAATTGTTAAAATCAAGAATCTCTATCTATATATACATACTATATAAAAAACAAGAAATATGAATTCACTTGGGCCAAAAAGAACACATTATGTATGCATATGTATAAATGGATAGATAGATGATAGATAGGTAGATGATAGATGACAGATAGATAAATGGTATCTATGCTGCTTAATATAAAAATTCTAGAAGGATGCTTAAATACTTGTTAAGAGTGGCTATTTATAAGTAATGAAATTTACTTTCTTTTCACATGTTTTGTTGTTTTAATTTCAAACTCTATATAGATCATTTTATACTTAATATTTTTAACAAGGTAAAAGTTGAAATATTTAAAACAAAACTAAAAGACAAGAATGAAATGGAACAGATAAAAAAATATATCTCTTCCACATCAGGTTCACTTTCTAGAGGCAGCCTCATGCTAAGTTGCTAGACCATCTTTCCACAGATATTCTATATGCTGTGCATTGTTTGAAACATTGAAAATACTATTATTACTTGTAAAGAAGTTTGTCTTTGATTTCTTTGATTTATTATGATAAATGGGAAATTACAGCTAAAGTTCTCTGATGTAGCTACTTTATCATAACCAGAATTTCAGTAAGCTATGGAATGGCCATTATGTTGCATTCAGTCCTGCAACAGGAAATAACAACACTGCTATGCCACTTTGTAGAAGACTAAACTGAGGCTCACAGAAGGTTTGTGGATTCCCAGTAAGATTCTAATCCTGATCCACACAAAACTACCAACTACTATGGTGCCACCTTACTACACTAAGATCTGAGGTGCCCTTGCTAAAGTAAAATTCTCCTGACCTGCACACATAACCAAGAGGACAGCCAGTGCAAATCCACAAAATGGTCTCACTTTTCACATCTAAAGCAGGATGTTTAGCTTGGAAAGGGGTGTAGTTTAGGATATGCTCCAAAGGTTAGATTTGAAAGGATGTGCAAGTTAGGATGTCAGGATACGTTCAGGTTCTGGACGGTTAGCAGGAAAAAGCTTGGCATGCAGAAGCTTCCTGCTTTGCCTGAAATTGCTCCTACTTGCCTCCGAAATTGCCGCCAAACTCAGAAAGGCCAGCAGGGTGTGGTAGAACTCTATAGAATACTACATGCAAAGCTACTTCCAACCCAGACCAGCAGAGGCCACTGCAGACAATCCACCTGGGAACCAAGCTGGGAAAGACCTCTAAGGCAGACTACCTTTCCATGTAAAGGGAGGCAATGATCCAGCTTCTTATCCAGCTTCCAAGAGTCCATGTGGACCTCTGCCTCTCCAAGGAAAGTGTTTCTGCCAAAACGACCATGATGCCAAACAGAAAACTGCAAAGTCCGCTGAGCCAGAAGAGATTCTGAAATCTCATACTGTAAAGGGAAAGCAGCCCACAGTGGCCAGTTAGGAATAGCTCCGCATAAAGTAATTCTTCCAAATCCTAAGCAACCTGCCCCCGTGGTCTGTCCAATGGTTTCAGTTCTTAGGCACTGAATAGCTCCACTCACACCTTCAACTTCTCCTGTTTCACTAACCCTAACACACATAGTCCATAGGAAGCCAGGGGAAATTTAGTTTTCCTCCAGATTATCTGCAAACAAGTGCCAAGGCAGTCTTTTATTTCCAACCACTTCTAAATGTTTTATTACATTTTGTGTATGTGCACATGCTTGTGCATGCATATGTGGGTACACGAATGCCATGTGCATATGTCTGGGTATGAGCACACCACAGTGTGAGTGTGGAGATCAGAGGACAGCTTGTAGGAGTTAAGCTGTCTCCTTCTACCATGTGGATCTGAATAACAGAGCAAAAATTGTCAGACTTTACCTGCTAAGTCATCTTGCTAGCCTTCAAATGACTGCTTTTTTTAAAGGTTATATTTACTTTTCTTTTATGTGACCCTGTGTCTGAGTATATTTATGTGCAGTGCATGCATGTAGATGTCCACAAAGACCAGCATATGACATTAGACCTCCTAGAAGTGGAGTTATAGGCAGTTGTGAGCTGACATGTGGGTGCTAGGAATTGAACTCAGATTCTCTGCAAAAGCAGCAAGAACTCTTAGCTGCTAAATCATCTCTCCAGGTCCCCAAATGACTTTTTAAAACGAGCTATGGGGTCATGTGAATTTCCAACTTCACAACAATCCAAAGAAGCAAATTCCCATAAAAGGTCAGGATATGAATAGATGTTCACAGTGAATCCCTAGGCACAGGCATGGTCATCTACCCATGATGTAGAGGCACAGCCACACCACAAAAGCATTAAAACAAAATAAAACCTTCTCCCTTCTAGGCTGAGAAACATACCCTAAAAGTCTCATCATATAGTGGATTGATGGTGTCCCGCTTGATGCTGGTTTTTCGTTTTCCTTGGCGGGACTTGTCAGGCAGAAGATAAGTCTTCACATATCTAGAAATGAAAGACAACCAAAGTCCCTTCTTTACTTCCCTGCTCGGCATGCAATGAAACAATATGTCAACAACTTCTTCCTTGTTTTTCCCAGGCCTTAAGCTCTTTAGTATATGACATCTCACTACTTTATACCCAGAGAAGTGATAATTTTTGTTCAAGAGTATCCAGACAGATTCTAAGGTCTACTTTTTCCAACCAAAGTATTACTCAGGAGCCGGAAGCACTCACGGGTTAGAACGCTTCTTCGCTTCATCAGCATAGGCTAGCTGGTGGCATTCCTTTACATGGATGATCAGAGTCTGTGTTTTCTGCTCAAACTTTAGGGAAAAGATGATCTTGCCAGTCACAGAGATGTTCCCAAAATCACCAGCTTCACTATAGATACTCATCATGCTGCCAATGGTACTCTGAGGATAAAGCAATAACAAAAGTCTAAGGAAGACACTCCCCATCCCCGATTGCTCCCATCTTCCTTTGTGATGAAGCCAAAAGTCTCAGAAAGGCCCGCAAGGAGCCAGTACTGCCAATAGTCTTTTATCCAGAGGGTAAGTCAGTGCCAATTGCACATCCAAAATTGTTTGGGTTAGGTATTCATATCCTGGCTCACACAGACTTAGTGCCTCTTTCCCCCTTGTTTTATACAGTCTATCGATGATTTTCCCCATGTGTAGAATGGTGAAAAGGAGTGAGGAGGTAAGGTACAGCTAAGCCCATCTGTGATGTGTGTTATGCATGTTGTAACATTGGCTAGGTGGTGTTAGCTACCAGTTTAAAATGGGGCCTTAATTATTTACCTTCTATCTAATGATATATACAGAGGGAAGAGATGGGCCTGAACTGAGAACAGCAGGAAAGCCACCACTGGAAAGAGAAAGGCACCCTCCTCTATGGTAGCAGTCAGGTATATGAGGTGAGCTCTTCTTCTTCCCAAATCTGTTCACCTAAATAGATATATTTGTACTTACAGTAGATACAGGCCCTGATTATCAAAAATCCCCCAAAATGTCCATGAGGCTGCTTCATATTGAACCCTATCCAGACCTTGGTGGAAATCTGGCAAAGGCCTTTCTTGTGCCACCTGCATGTCTTTAGCATGAGAATAGGGAGTGGCTTCAGATGAAGAAGTGTGGGCTTGTTTCCTTCATGGAGTTTGTTTCCTTTCAGAGGAACAGCTAATTTTCACAAAGCTGTGGTGAAAGAATGGGCAGAGTCTTCCTCCCTTGTTGGAGAACCTCCAGATCAGAGGTTCAAACAGTCATCTAGAAGTTACACTGAGCACCTAAGCTCTAAAGTAAGGACAGGAACAAACAAACACATGCCCCCTAAGCTCTAAAGTAAGGACAGGAACAAACAAACACATGCCCCTTACCTAGGAAGAGCGACTAGGTCCTGAGTCTGCACTAGGGAGGCTGGATCTTCTTTCTTCCTGGTACCCAATGTGTATATAAGCACAAATACATAGAACATACCATGGAGGATCCACTTTGCATGCTGCCTCTGGCCAGTTTCTGGCGATGCAACTTCACCAGATGGTCAATATCCTCTTCCTCCTCCTCCTCCTCTTCCTGGAACAACAGAGACTTGGGAATTAATAAAAGAAAGGTTCAAAAACCAATGTCTTTCCTTTAGTTAAGACCAAAATAGGTTACAAAATCTCTGAGGTTTCATGTGAATATGTATGTGTGTATATGTTTGTATCAAGAAGTTACTACTCCAGAAATTGGTCATTTCACCTTTCCTAAAAAATTAAATAATTCAGATGGAAGAACTGAGTACTGAAGCCAGCTCTATATTTAAAAGTTTAATATGGTGACCAAGGGAAATGTAAGAGTACTCACCACATCTGCACTGAGGCCTGGTACAGATTTGCTCCTGTCACCCAAGATGCCACTTTCTTGTGATGCATCTTCTGGGCGAAGGTCTATTACAGATTTAGTGTATTCTGCATGAAAGACAAAACATTTACATCAAAAGATGGCTGCTGTGCTCCTCACCAAGAGCCCAGCAAAAGTATGTAGAACATGAGGCCCATGTAGCCATGAAGGGAAGGCTACCTGAAGGCCTCAGGACTTTTTTGGTGTTCTTCTTGAATATCATTTCACCCTCGTCAGCACACACTGCATTTTGGCTCCCTGGCTGAACTTCCTAAAAAGAAACAAGGGCAAGGACATGGGAAAAGACCAGCAGGTAGACCAAAGAAATGAGGGAAGTGTACTCACAAAGAGCTTATGGGTCAGATTTTAACCGGACTTGACAAACTTAAAGATAAATACAAAATCCATGTTTACACACATTTCAGCCAAGGCCTATGAAATGTTTCCAAATAAATCTGAGATAAAATTTTTAGTTGAATTCCTGATTTAAACTATGACTTGAGATAAGAAGACAGGAGTGGAAGGAGTGTGAGGAGGTGGGAAATGGGAAGGGAGAGATAAGTAAAACCAATAGCCTGCAGCTTACCTTTTCAACATGAGATTTGGGAGCAGACATCTTCTTCCATTCTGGGAAGAGTCCAGATTTATCGAAAGAATCTCTCCTAGAAGATTCAGAAGTTAGAACTAATTCATGTCTTCCCCCTTCCTCTTCTAGCCAGGCCCCAAAGCACTAGCAAGGAAGGTGAGTCATTGCCATGACAATAGCAACCAAACTGAGACATCACATTTCACATCTGAGTCAGCTTGAAGGAGTGCGAAGAGCAGGCAAGCAACTCTGCACACACACACACACACACACACACACACACACACACACCACACAAAACAACAACAACAACAACAACAACAACAACAACAACAACAACAACAACAACGCGCACACCCCCTTTCCTATGAGACAGTAGTAAAATCCTCCACAGGGCAGCATCCAGCGGCAGTTAGCTCATCCCAGGAAACTGTGCTCTGTGCTACAGCAGTTGAAGTACTAAAGAGCAACTCCTGGTGAGGTTGGAAGAAAGAGTCACTAAACAGCCCAAGGACAGAAACTAGGAACACTCAAGGCAGAAGAAACCTGCATCCTGATGCTAGAGAACAAGATGAGAGCTCAGCATGGGCAGAGGTGAGACAGATGGGGAAACTCCACCTGGAGGTGCTATCCGAGTCAGCCGTGTAGCTATCCAGACTCTCGCTCTCAGCCTCCAGAGCGCTCTTTCCACTTTTCAGCTTTGGCACTTCAAACAGCACACTAGAATAAAACCAAGACCTGGTGTTTACACTAGAATAAAAATCAAGATCTGTGCTTTATTGGAAGTGAACTCTCCTGCCTCTGGATAGGTATCTTTCCCTCTGATCCATAGTAGTAACCTGAATAATTGTTTGAACATAAATGTGAGTCAATCGTACAATGCTGGGACTCACACCTAGGGCCTCACATGTGCTAATCAAATGGTCTCCCAATAAGCTGTATCCTCAACCATGTGAGGAGACTTTTCAAACAGTCAAGTCATTCCCCATTTCTTTGGAAACTGAGTTCTGGCTCTGTAGCATAACTTGAAACTTCTAATGATCTGCCCATTCTAAGGCCTCCAGGTTCATCTTTCACCCTTCAGTCTTCTTCATACCCTACATTCCAGAAGACTAAGATCTCCTACTTTCTAAATATCCCAAAGCTGTTCTTCTTTCTATGGAGACCAGGCTGGCCTCAAACTCACAGAGATCCACCTGCCTTTGCCTCCAGAAAGCTATTACAGGCCTGAAACACCACACCTGGAAGTAATATTACAGCCCTACTCCCTGATTTCTTCGGGATGTATTCATTCATTCATTCATCCACTCATTTATTTTATGTGTATTATTTTATATGCCTTATGTATGTATATGTGCCATGTGCATGCTTGGTGCTCATAGAGGACAGTAATATGGCACAGGATCACCTGGAACCTGAGTTACAAATGGTCATGAATCACTAAATGGTTGCTGGGTCCCAACTCTAGGTCCTCTGCAAGAGGATCAAGTGTTCTTAACAGCTGAGCCATCTCTCCAGGCTCACATAGCATTGTTCTTAATACCCAAAAGGTATAAAGAATCCAAATGCTCATGTAAAACTGAAGGGATAACCAAAATATTGTATAGCAATACAAAGTAATATTGTACATCTATAAAGAGCATAAAACTCTAGTGTCTACAGCAACATGGATGAACATTGAAAAATTTTATGCTAACTGAAAGAAACCAATCAGAATGTCCAGTTTGTATGACTTCATTCAGATGGTAAATCCAGGGTATGCAAATACAGAGAGGTAGAACACAGATTAAGGGCTGGAAGAATTAGCAGGTGCTAGTTAATTTACAAAGGTTTTTTTATTTTGGTGTGGGGTGATAGCAATGTTCTGACAAGCAATAGCTTTGATGGTTGCACAACATCCTAAAATTCCTAATACTCATAGATTGAAATTTACAAAATTGAAAATTATGGTTTAATGTCATGTGAATTTTACCTCAGTTTGTAGACAACAATAAAGAAGCAATAAAATCATAACATTGGTTCTGACATCCTCTCTCTCTCAAATCACAAATCATAGTCTTTACAGTGGTCAACAAAGTCTTACATGACTGGCTTCCCATATATTTCTCTGTTTGTTTCCATATACCTACACTCCCTCAACTCAAATCCAGATTACACATGTGTCAAACTCATTCTGAGTTCTTTAGATGTACTAAGTTTTCTGTCTACAATGGTTCTACTCTCCAAATACTCTCCATGTTTGCCCCTACATTTTTTCCAAATGCTACCTGACTATTCAGACTTGCCCTAACTATCCTAACAAAAACAGCATATGTATACACGTGTTCCGGGCACTCCATATCCCTTCACTCCAGCTAATTTTTCTCCATCACACTCGACAGACTATGTATTTGATTATTTGTTTTATGTACTCCCAACTCCCAAATCCACAATCTATAAACAAGGGACCTTTTTGTGTACACCATGGTATCCCAGTACCTAAAACAATATCTGGCACATGGTAAGCTTTCACATACATTTAGCAAATAAATGAACAAAAACAAGGTAACCAAATCTATACTATCTCAACCTCAATGTCTTTGCCAGTGGAGAATAAACTTTCCCACTTGTCAGGTGATGTTTGAGATAGGTCTGTGCAAACAAACAGAAAGAGCCGAGTTGAATTCTTACGTATACAGAAGGTGAAACAGAGGTCATTCTCAAGAAACGTACCAGCTTTATCACACAAGACACAGCAAGGTGCTTAGCTTTCTTTTCTTTAGTCTAAAATCATTCTTTTATCCCCTTTGCTGCAAAATGAAAAGGAACTTCAAACAATCATTCCTCTAGAGACACTATTCAACAATGGCCCATGGAGTGTTTGGTGCTTGTATTTCTTTTCTTTTCTTTTTTTTTTCCCCTAAAGATGAATACGTTCTGATCCTGAACTGATGTAAACAACCGTAGGGCAAAAAAGCAATTATTTGACATCTGTGCAATAAAAATAAAGTCAGGGTTAGGAGTCCTGGCCTTTATCTGTATGATCTCAGGTAAATCATTTATCCTGCTTTCTTTTCTATAAAAATAAAAGGGTTGAATTCAATTATCTCTGAGGCTCCATAATTTTATGTAAAAATCACTTATGTTCACTCAATCTGTTTTCATGTTTATAATAAATAAGAGGCTTCTCAATCCAATGAGACAAGAGGTCCCAGACAGCCAGAAGCAGTAGATTTCAGAAATTGCATTCTGACCAGTGATGTCAGATGCTTTAATCAAGTTCAGCAAATAAAAGCCATTTTTAACCTTAACTACAAAGGAATAAGGGGGCCTCATCACCTGGAACAGATGACTCATGCACCCAAGGCTATCTGATAAAATCACAGTACATATATACAGTCAAACAGCACACAAGCAGAAAAACGAATGAAGAGCTCTGGTGTTGGAAAAGTGCCTGTGTTGCAGTTTTCTGCTGTTTTTAACTAATTGGCACAAATCAGCTGTACGTGCCTAATTACGCACGCTGATGATTTCTGGCAATAGATATGCACTTCAAAAGCTACTGCTACAATTAGTTAAGGAACATATTAATCACTCTCCAAAGTGTCTTCATGCCCCTTAGCAATCTCTCCTCTCCTTTCTAGGCTCTTGTTCCAGGCAAATATTGATCTAGTTCTGTTGCTAGAAATTAGTTTGTACTTTCTGAAAATTTATATAGCAAAATCATATAGACTCATAAAGGGAGTACTCTTTTTTGTTTTGTTCTATTTTTGTTTGTTTGTTTTTTGAAGTGTGGCCTCACTGTGTAGCTCTAGCTGGCTTGGAATTTGCCATGTAGACAAGGCCAGCCTTCAACTCAACAATCCACCTGCCTCTGCCCTGTCTCTAACTGCTGTGATGCTACATTTTTGTTTTGTGCTTTTCACTCATTTGTATTTTGAGATCCATTTATGATACCTTTTGTTAACTGATAAGTACTTTGTGGCTAGTTTATCCATTCTCCTGTTGGTGGGCACTTGAATTGTTTCCAGGTTTTAGCTATTGTGAATAAAGCTATTGTATACATAATAGACCCTAAAGGACACCACCAGAAAACTTTTAAAACTGAAAACTGCCTTCAGCAAAGTGGCAAAATAAAGAATTAATACACAAAATCACTAGTATTTTTACACACAAATGAAAAGCATACTGAAAAAGAAAACAGTTCCAGTCACAATAGCTTAAAAAATACATTGGAATAAACCTAACCAAGGATAAAAAAGACTTCTACGATCATCTTAAACACTGAAAAAATTAATTGAGAAGTATACTAGAAGATGGAAAGACCTCCCAGGTTCATGAATTGAAAAAAAAATCAATACGTGAAAAATCAAATTGTGAGATTGACTCTTTTACTAAAAGCAATTTACAGATTCAAATAACCCCTACAACAGTTGTAGGCTTTTCCCTAGGGCCTCTCTCTGTCCTGCTGAGCCATGGGCTTATGATCAGGTTTACAATACCAGGCCTGAATTCTTTCTGTGGAGCAGTTAGCTATTGCACGAGTGGCTGTATTTTTCCTGGCAGGTCAGTATTGTAGCATCTAGGGTTGGCTTTATGGATGCCTTATTCCTTTGATAAAGGGTCTTCCACCAAGCCTAGAGCTAGGCTGGTTGCCAAGTCTCAGTGGTCCTTCCCCTCCTTCCACATAAAGCAGTGGGTTCAGGCACATGATAATACCTGGGGTTTACATGGAATTTAGGGATTGAAAAATCAGGTCCTTGTGCTTGCAAAGCAAGCATTCCTACTGACTGGCCAATCTTCTCAGCCTCCCCAGATATTTTGTTTTCTTAAATATAGGGGATTTTTAGACTTTTGATTTGTGGACTTATGCCATCCAAGGACTTGTTTTGAAAATATCATATTATAGACACGTTAAGTTTAAAAATGAAAGTAAAGGACTTTAAAAACAGTCATACAGACAATTCCACACATTTACACCATCTAACAATGCCACAGCCATCTTAGTTTGCATAAATATACTTTATTCTGTTTTCATAAGCATAATGTAGACTTGATGAAGTGCATGAGCTCAAATGCAAGATGTTAAAACTACAAAAATGATAGAACAGCTGAAGAAAATGAAACTAAAATCTAAAGAAGATAATTTCTCCAGACCATTAAATTAAAGTCAGAAAGTGGGAAGGAAGAGACAGGGGGGAGAGAAAGAAAAATAATGTCTCAAACCAAAATAGCATGGAGGGAAAGAATAAGTTGGGGTCTCCATAGATAATTGCTTCCATCTCTCTCTTTTGCTCTTGCATCACAAAGTTTTAAAACACATTACAGAAGTAGAGGATAAATAAAATCCAATATCCTTGAGGTGGTGCCCTTAACTAACAAACAGGAAAATGTTTAAGGACATGGTACAGAAAAATTCCAACCATGCAGAAAAAAAATATCAAGAGTATGTCATTTATGAAGAAAAATAGTTCAGGATAATCATTGTTGACTTACATTCTTGTTACTAATATTCATGGAGAAGTATTTCTTTCCAGTAAATCCAACTACATCCACACAAATTCTCACACCCATGCACACCTATGTGCATTTGTGCATGTACACACACAAAGTTACCTACAAGGGTAAACATGCCGATGTGACCTTCTTCAATGGCCGAAGACAACAGAGCTACATCTACAATAGTATGAAAGAAGAAAGCACAACTCAAGTTTGTAATGCTCAGCTATGATGCTATTCAAGTACAAAGGTAATTGGGCAGGCATTCTGAACATGAAAGAATTCAATAAACATCACAAACCCTTCTTGAAGCAACTTCCCAACGATGAAATCTAGACAACCGAGAAATACAGCCAGTAAAGAATTCGGGAGTAGAGAAGAATTCTTATAAATATGAAACTAAAACTAAACCAATTTTTAAAGTCTGATGATTTATGGTTGCATAACAGAAAGAACACATCCCAAAGCATGGCAAAAAATTAAATATTTTTTGTAACAACAGCAAGAATTAAAGAAAAGATTGGGCAGTATGGATGAAAGCTAACAGTGATTGGGGAGATGAATTTGCTCCACAATTAAAGATACATATTGCTCTGGCAGAGGACCCAAGTTCAGTTCCCGGTACCCTGGTCAAGTGGCTCTGAAAGCACCTGCACACATGTGAACATGCCTGTATATGGACACATAACTTTTTAAGTAGATGCATTGTTGTTAAGAGTTAATAGCTTTCTTTTTCATAGCACAGTGCAGCATAAGAACAACATAAATTTGCCAAAATGTTATTTACAAGGGGCTAATCAGATCAAGATTGTTTTTTCTTTCTCCTTCTTTGATTTTACCTGTATTTTCCAACCTCCCTCTAACAATGCCTATATGGATTTTAGAACTAGATCAAATGATCACCAGCCTATAATTCACATCACCAGAGGAACTAGGATACAAGGTGTATTCTAAGAGATTCATATAAAGTCCCTCACAGAACTGGGAAGGGACAAGTCCCCCAGAGCTCAGGTGAAGTGGGGGAGGACAGCGAATGGAGAGAGAAGTAGGAGAAAATGAGGGGGAGGAGAGGAAGGCATGTGCGACCAGGAGGATTGAGCCTGGTTAGGAATGGAAGATAGGAAAGAGAGAGACAGAGAGACAGAGACAGAGAGAGAGAACATAAAAGAGGGAGCCAATATTGGTTTGAAGATAAAGTTGAACACAAAGAAAGGTCCAGAGAACTACAAGACTGCTCCCAACTAACAATCTCAGCTTCCGTGGAAAGGCTATCATAAATGCCCTTCCCGGAGAGTGAGATCAACAACTAACTTCTCCATGGAGCCTTCAACTAATGCCTGTTGAAAATAGGAGCAAACACCCATACATAAACACTGAGTCGAACTAGAACCCAGAAGCAGATGGAGAGGACAAGACCATGTGGCAGAAGCACATAGAGACAGCTTACCTGAACAAGGAGGAGCTAAGGGCCACTAGACTGATAGCTGGGAAGCCAGCAGGGGACTGCCTCGGCGCCCCCCTAAATATGGGTCTCAGCCAGAAGGTCTGAGCAGTCTGAGAGACCTCAGACAGTGGAGCCAGGATGTATCCCTGGTGCACAAAAGGACTTTGCAAACATATCCCCCATGGAGGGATAACTGCCTTATTCTAGAGACAGGAGAGAAGCCCTAGTCCCTACTTCACAGGACCTGTCACATCTACATGACCCCAACTGGATGGCATTCCCCTACATATGGAATTGTGGTGGGGGGATGGGAGGGGAGGGTGTTTAGAGTGCATGTGAGAGGGCAGAGAGGGTAAAAGGGAGGGAAGGGGGGAGGGAGGGCCGAAGGGGAGGGAGGGAGGGAGGGAGAGGGAACTGGGATCGACATGTAAAATAATAAATTAAAAAAAATGCTTTGACTCCAAAATTTAACTTGAAGAACAAGTTACTGGGGAAAAGGATTTCTATTTTTGTTTCCACAGAAAATGAAAAGATGTGGATTCCTTCCAGACTAATGTGGTTTGATCACACCAGACCGCCTGAAACAGAGTACAAGCTGATCCTACATTCAAAACAGCTGGACAAAGCAGCCCTACAGACTACAGCCAGGATTTCTGAATCTTCTTCGAATCCCCCATGACAGCACCCCTTACCAGCAGGAAGTAGTTTGGAAAGAACGACGCCCAAATTCCCAAATATTGTGTATAAATGTTTGTTTTCATTTAATTGGACTTTGTTATATAAAATTAAATAAAAAAAGAACATAAATTTGCCAAAATGTTATTTACGTGGGGCTAATCAGATCAAGATTGTTTTTTCTTTCTCCTTCTTTGATTTTACCTGTATTTTCCAACCTCCCTCTAATAATGCCTATTAGTTTAGAAAATTAAGTGAAACTAATAGAAAAATTGAGCAATAGTAAGTCCTTGGCTCTTACCTGGGTTCCTTCTGTTGTTCCTGAATGATCTTTCTTCCTGGCCAGATATCGGCCATCTGTGTCTGCTGCAGGAGGGCCTGTCCCACCGTCTCTCTTTTATTTGCTTCAAAACAAAAGCATGGCAGGGTAGAAGTAACCAGGACAAGGAGGGAGACAACTGTCAAAGCATCTCCCTCAGCCCCATGCTGGTGGCAAACCCCTTTAATCCCACTGCTCGGGAGGCAGAGGCAGGAAGATCTCTGTGAGTTCAAGGCCGGCCTGGTCTACAGAACTAGGCTCCAAAGCAATACAGAGAAACCCTGTCTTGAAAAAAACAAAACAAAAAAAACCAAACAAACAAACAAAAAACCCAAAAGCATCTCCCCCAAAACACACACTTGCTGATGAGACAGACACATTTTTTTTTCTTTTATGTTCCCACAAACTGGTTGAGCCCCTGGAGTTAAATGGCCACTGGCTAGACTGCAGCTTGATTCCACACAAGCCTAGCTATCCCTGACAGCCTCTAGTCTGGATCAATACCTGCAGGCTTCTTGCGCAGAGACACCCTGATTATCTCACTGCCTGTTCGGTAAGCGAAGCGGTTTACTTTCTGGTCATAGAACCAATCTCCAGTTGCTTTCTTCAGCTCTCTGGGAGAAAAGGAAAGATTAGATTATAAGTAATGACCTCTGCCATTCAACTAACCAAGTTGATGAGAAAACAAAAATCACACTACAGCCTGACTCGTCTCCCTTCTATTATGCTGTGCTGTGGTTAAGTGTGACACTCACATTTCCTTGGCGCACACCTTGCACCGCCAGGAGCCATTATTTTCCAGAACGCGGCATTCTCGACACACTAAATGATTACAACCCACACAAGTGTTGTTCTTGGGAATCAAACGGCTCAGGCCCTCCTGGCATCGGGCACAGGTCCGATCACTGTAGTGTTGGCTGCCCCTTTTGGCACCTTTCCGTTTTATCTCCAGTAGCTCATTCTTCAGTCGCCTGCCAAGACCCAAAAGAGAAGCACAAGTTGAGGCATTGAGAGTAAGACTAGTGGGTTGTGTAAAAGGGAGAAACTCAGAGCCCAGCTTGACCCCACTGAGCTGTAAAATCATATTCTAATTCCGACAGTCAGTGAAAAAGCAATGGGAGAGCCTGGGTACCCTTGGTTGGAAGCCTGCAAATGCAAACAATTCTGGGCCACTTACCTAATCCTTTTCTCATCTGCTTTTCTGAGTTCCTCATCTCTCTGCAGAACATTGAGGATCAAATCCCGTTCCATATCAGACAGAAAAGAGAGGTCTAGTATCTCCGACATGATGTATTTCGTCTTCTACTCTTTATCTTCCACTCTCTAATCTTCTTTCTTCAGAGCAACTGGTCAAGGAGAGTGACCAGAGTTATCTGAAATAAAAGAACATTACAGTTCAAAATAACCAAACAGCCCTAGAACCTTTCCCTGGGATACCTCTTTCCTTGAGTCAAACTAAAGATACAAAGTAAAAGAATCTGATCTATTCACCATTTCTACTTTCACCCTTGAACCATGTCCTACTACTACTACTATTATTATTATTATTATTTTAGAAATTACTCATGACTCTGGGAAACAGCTGGGTCATTCAGAAAAAGCATCTTCAGAAAGATCATAGAAACAGCTGGCTCAAAGTCTCCCTCCACAAAGTACGTCCTTGAAATCCAACTTTAGTATTCTGTGTTCTCAAGTTCCAAGTCTATTAACCCAAATAATAAGGCAGGGGTCTCTGCATTGAAGGGGACTATCAGTTTAGGCTCAGTTGCTATGTTCCTGGAATTTAGTTAGCTTCCTTATAATGTTTCAAAAGATTCTACCACCCCTGCTACCTCCCAAAAACTTTCATTGGCCCTACACTTGAGAGTAGCTTCTCCCATTTCATGAACATTTGGTGAACACCATTCTATGAAGTATTTTTGCAAAGCACTGGAGACACAGAGATGAGTAAATCATACTCCCTGCCTTTCAGAGATTTACACACATGAACACAGTACTCTGTGCTACATGCTATCAAGGAACTGCAAATCCAATCTATGAAAACGTACAGAAGTATCTAATTACATAGACAGGGGAGGCTAGATAGAAAGAGACAGAGAAAGAGAACACTATTCACATGTAAGGGTTTTTACAGAGCAAGTAGTTTTTACCATATTAAAATGGGTGTTTTCCAGGTGTGTGGGTGTGTGTATGTGATGTGCATGCAGGCACAAGGTTATACCAGAAGAGGGCATCAGATGTCATGGAGTTATAGGCAGTTATGACTCATTCCACACAGGTGCTGAGAACATAACCAGAGTCCTCCTGAAGAATATTATGCATTCTTATCCACTGAACCATCTTTCTAGCCCTGATGAGTACTTTTGTTGATAAAGGAGAATGGGAGGACAGATGGGTTAGAGACAACTTATATGCCTCTTGAGTATTGTTGGCAATGATGAAGCGTATAAGCCATTACATACACAGTAGAAATCTATCAAGCATCTTTGGTAATGGCTTTTGATGTGGTGGAGGTGAGGCAAAAGGCAGTTTTATTTGCTAAGATATTAAAGACACATTTAGTCCATTATGAGTTCTTCTTTGACCTATGAGTTAATTAGAAGTGTCTGGTAAATTTTCAGACAGTATTGAGATTAGAAATATCTTTTAAAATTAACTTCTTATTTAATTTCCTTGAAGTCAAAGATTGTGCTTTGTATGAAAAATAGGATTTTTCATTTACTGAGACTTATGTTACAGTCTAGTACATTATTAGTTCTTGAGGTAAATATTCCAAGTGTGCTTGAGAAGTATGCTTCCAACTGGATATATTTCACTTAAATCAAGTTTCTTGTACTGTTAAACTGGTTTATATATTTAATATTTTTTTGGTTTTAATTTTTTGAAACAGGCTCTCATATAAACTAGGCTGGCCTCAAACCTGCTATGTAGCAAAGGATGTTTATCTAGCCCCACAGATTTTTTCATGAGACTACCCTGTACTATCCTAGTAATTACTTCTGAATATTTTTATTATTTCTACTTCTTTCCCAGTTTGGAGTTCTGGGCCTAGGCCCAGAACAAGGAATAAGCAGCTTCTTTAATTCGCATGTATTTAATGCTAAAGATGAGGACAATATTCCATGCAAATACCAAAGTAAAGGGGAAACTGTAAATTTATCAACCAGAAGAGAAATTTGACATATTTTTTCAAAGGAAATACATAAGCAAGTTGAACAATTAGTTTGGTTTAGTGAACATATTTAGAATTCTACATGATCTGTACCCTGGTCCTATAGATTAAGAAATATTAGTGTATAACTATTAATTCTAACTCCAATAAAGCTAAGTTTTGAGAAGAGAAGGAGCAATCTTTTGTTTTCTTTATTCCTCTCCCCTATATTAAATCCCAACTGTGGTTTCCCCTCCCTCCACTCCTCCCAGCATCACTCCCCTGTCCTCCTGATCCATTTCCCTTCAGAAAAGAGCAGCCCTCCCAGAGATATCAACTGAACACTACATAACAAGTACAATAAGACTAGATATATACCCTTATATGAAGGAGCAATCTTAAAGTATCTTAAATTCCAAAGATAGCATTGAAAATGAAAAAAGACAGCATGAATAATGAAAATAGTAGCATCAGACAGCGTTGGATGCAAATTGTGACCATTTATTAGCTATATGACCTTAGGAAATACCCTACCTAGAAAGTCATTCAGATAAATGCATTTCCTAAATAGCACTTAAATTAAAAATGACTATTGGTGTTCAAAAAATGAAAAGTGATGCAAATTAGAAAACACCTCTTGCAGGAGAAAGAAAATCCAATAGATTTTATTGTGCTACATTTGTTGAACACACTAATACCCTCTCTCTCTCTCTCTCAAACATGGAGGCTATTTATAAATGTGAAAACAGTAATATTTGGGTTCAACTTAGAAACTTCTGTCTGATATAACTTCCTTGAAAGAAATTCTTGAATATGGACTCACACAGCAAGGAGCTTAGGTCACCAGACATTACAGTATGATTTCAATGTATTGATGATTTCAATGAGTGTCTTCACTCAGAGATCCATTTGTACTTACGTGTTTTGATTTAGATCCACAAAAACTGAAAAGTGGTAATGGAGCTGAGATAAGACAAAACAGGTGTTTTCCTGATGCAGTGTGGGTATTGGTCTGAAATACTTGGACTATGTGACTCTGTGTAAACTGCTACACCACTTCCCTAGTGCCTTCTTTATTTGTAAAAATTTATTACACATTTTGAAACTGGATTTACATACCTGAGATTATTTTGTATGGGTTAAGTGAGTTTTAAAATACATGAAGTGCATGAAGTTATGTGAACATGGAGATGATGTGTAGTGACTTTATAAAAGGGGGGATGGGATGGAAAGGGAGGGTGGTAGGGAGGGTAGAAGAGAGGGAGGGAGAGGGACAGAGAGGGAACTTGGATCAATATGTAAAATAAGAAAAATAAATAAATAAATTTTTAAAAATTAATAAATAAGTAAATAAATAAGTCTCACTCATTATAGGGAACCTAGTGTTCCACTGAGCTACACCAGCATGGGTCATCACTTTATATATGTAAATTCAGCTTTTCTGATTCTACTGCATTTTGGAAAAATGTTCATTTGATTTTAAAGAATATGGGTCTATCACGAATTAAACTCTAGCTAGATAGTATGTGATGCTTTCAACCTTTTTAAAATAAGAAATCACACTGATATCCTTACATATAACTAAAGGATTTCTGAAAAACTGACCAATGCTCAAGGGCTAAAAGGCTGAGGTGATAGTTAATATTTTTCTAAGCTTACAAGTGCTAATTACATTATGTTTTACATGTCAACTCTAATTGATTAACAGTCATTTCCCACCAAAGAACAATGAACAATTTTGGTAAAAATTAAATATTACTAAACATAAAGGAAGGAACTTGATTTCTTGAAAGGATGTTACTTTATCCATGAAGCCCTACATTAAACTACTCTTACTAAGTCAATATATGGTATACACAGACACTGTTTTAACTTTCTTTTTATTTATTCTTTGTGGCTTTCACATCATGGATCTCAATCCCATTTATCTCCCCATTCCTTCAGATCTGCCCTCTGCCTTTGAAAAATCCCCCCAAATAAAATAAAATAAAATTTAAAACAGAAAAAGAAAAATCTGATCATGGAAGATAATGTGTGACACAGTGAGTCACACCGTATATGCTTTAGTCCATAGTCTTTATTTGGCAGTGTTTATTGCAAAGGGACATTAGTCTGGTTTGAGGCCTCTGCTTTCTTTCACACTATTGGTAATGCATCCTTACTGGGACTCCTCTTAGTTATCTTGCTGTTACCCTGGGTTGTGGAGATCCTCCAGCTTATGCAGTTCCTGCCCCTCCATGTGCTTCAGCAGATCACAGATGGGGTGGATTTTGGGTTGGGCCAACTCATACGTGCAGGGTTGGTCAGCCAGCCAGGTCTCCACCATCCTCACCACCAGGGCAAGCTCTCCAGTGTTGCCTTGGCTAATTCACCTTATGCAGCAAGGATCAAGGGGTGGACTGGTTTTCCTGTTTTCATGCCCTCAGGGCCATCTCACCCATACCTACACCACCAGTGCTAGCTCTACTACAGACACTAGTTTGTTATGAGAGACTACATTACTAGATGCCATATTCTGCATGCATTTGAACATAGTTATTTAAAGGTGATTTGGTAATGTCTAACATATAATGTGATTGTACATACATGTTTGAAAGATGACAACTTAAACTGAACTACAAACTTGTCATAATCATTGAGAGTTGCCAAAGTTTACTTCTACCAAAATTCAAGATGAAGTAACAAAGAACGTGTATCTTCCCTGCCTGAAAGCACAATCATACAATAATTGTGTTTTATATATTTTGAATATGAGGCAATGTGAGGTTGTGATCTCTATGAGATGGGGAATACATGGGGTGAGCCTTGTCATTTTTCTAACAAACTGTCTTAAGTGAGTTTTCTGGCCAAAGTATAGAGGAAGAAACCAGGAAAACCCTACTAAGCTTCCCAGATTGAGAAGTCTGAGAAGCTGAGCAAGTCTTAGGTGGCCAGAGTTCTTGAGACAGAGTATGTGATAGAAGAGCATAAGAAGAAACCTTCAAGTGCCTACATGAGGCCTCCTTCAAGCATTTAGCAAAGGATCAACTAATCCAAGGCATCCCTGTGATGAAAGTACTGTAAGTCATGGAGTGACCCATCTGAAAGGATTCAAAAGTACTGTGCCTATCATTTAAGTAATACGAGCAACAGTGTCTATTTCTATAGCCAGACTATAAAACCTCATGATTCACTAACCACTGGCTCCAGAACTAAGTCTTATTACCTCAGTAGTGGGAAACAATTAGGCCTACATTATGAATTGTTCTGAACCTGCCTACCAAATCTAACCAGAAAAACCTGAAAGGATCAATCTATTTTCAAGTAACTTAAGTGCTTCCAAACAGCTTCAATAAGTCCCAAAACAGAGCTCAAGAATGTTTACAGAATAAAAATACACAATAGCTAATGAAGTAAAATTTATCCATATCTAGTACCCATGAAAAGTTAACAGACCTACCAAAAATCAGGAAAATTCAGTGCATAATATGGAACAAGATCAATTAAAAATGTTCAACAAATTCCAATATTGGAATTAATGGAATCATTAAGAATGGCTACTATGGCTGCATTTCATGTGTTTAAGAACTCAAGTAGGATATGGAATCTGTAAAATAAAAGAGTGAAGTCAAGCCTAGAAATATAAAACTACAGTGTTGGAGATCAAGCATACATAACATGACATTTCCATTAGCATGAAGACATGATAAATGATGCACAGCAAGAAAAAAGTATAAAAGAAATATTACTAGTTGCAGGACAACTCCAAACTGGTATACATGTAAATACTCTGAATAATGAATGAAAGTAGGAACACTAAAAAGTTCAGAAAAATAATGAAAGAAATTTGAAAAGTACTGTTAAGTTCACAGATATAAGAAGCTTTAACAAACTTCAAGAATAATATACTAACAAAGTAATGACATGTAACATTCCATAGTCAAAACACTTAAAATCAAAAATAATAAGAAAAGTTAGACTAAGGGGACAAAGGTACATTGCATACCAATATACAGAGATGAGGAAAGCACATTAATTATTGAAATCAATTATTGAAAACAGTGAAACAACATCTCTAAGATATTAAAAGGAAAAATACAATCTACTTAAAATCTACATCACAGGAAATATTATTCAAACAGGCTAGAAGGATGGCTCAGTTGTTAAAGGTCTTACTGATCTTACAGAGGCCTGGATTTTAATTCCCATCGCTCATGTCAGTGGATCACAACTGTGTGGAATGCCAGCTCCAGGGAGTCCGATACCTTTGGTATTTTCAAGCACCTGCACTCATGAGCTCATACACTACATAAACACACATAATTAAAAATAAAATCAATCATTTAAAACTGGGAGAGACATAAAAACCCTTTTCAAACATGAAAAAGTTGGAAGAATGAGGGGTTGGAGAGATTGTTCAGTAGTTAAAAGCACCAGCTGCTGCTTTTCTTGGGCATCTTGGTTAGCTTCTCAGCACCTGCATATTGGCTCATACCATCCATAACAACAAGTTCTCTTCTGACCTCCATGTACACACATGGTACACAGATATATGGGCAGGCAAAACATCCATACACATAAAAATAAAAACTATTTTTGAAAAGGAAGACCAATGGGGTTATAAGAGACCCAGGGCCTCATACATACTGAGTTGTAGATACAACTTAATGAAGGATTTTATGTATCTACCTATTCAAGCAAAAATTACAACAGAGTACAAAGAAAATTTTATATCTCACTCAATTTTGTGCTGCTATGACAAAACACCACTGACTGGATAATTTTATAAAGAAAAATATATTTGGGACTGGAAAGATGGCTCAGAGGTTATGAGCACTGGCTGCTCTTCCAAACTTCCTGAGTTCAATTCTCAGCAACCACATGGTGGCTGGCAACCATCTGTAATGAGATTGGTACCCCATCTGGATGGATGCAGGCATAAAGCTGTATACATAATAAATAAATAACTCTTAAAAATATATTTGACTCATGTTTCTGGAGCTGGAAACTTTAACATTGGGGTATAATATCTAGCCTTTTTAATTTAGGGGCTTAAAATATTATTTATAATTTTATAAATTATTTTACTGATTGATTTTATCTTTATGGTGATAAGGGACCCAGGGGCCTCACATATACTGAGCCATAACCCAACCCTTGTGGATATAATTTAATGAAGGCTGTTTAAGTAGCTTCAGTATATTTTCATATAAATATGTGTTGACTAGTTTTCTGCCAGTTTGACAGAAGCTAGAATCTTTTTTGGAAAAAAAAACTTGATTGAGAAAATGTCCCCAATAGAAGAGCCTGTGGGCATACCACCTGTGGTGCATTTTCTTGACTGATGATTGATGTGGGAGAACCCAACTCACTGTGGGTGGTGGCACCCCTGGGCTGGTGGTCCTGGGATCTATATAAAGCAAGCTGAGCAAGCCTTAATGAGCAAGCCAGTAAGCCGAATTCCTCCATGGTCTCTGCATCAGTTCCTGCCTACAGGTCCCTGCCTAGAGTTCCTGCCCCAATTTCTCTTCATGGTGAACAATACAGTATAAGAGAAAATAAACCCTTTCCTCCCCAACTTGCTTTGGGTCATGCTGTTAATCACAGCAATAGAAAGCAAACTAGAACAGTGTAGATAATGTATTTTGTTCATATTCACTACACATTGCCCTTTTTTACCTCCTCCCCACATACACACACTGATAACCTTCCTATTCCAAAACAGTTCCCCTTATATATTTATATATTTTTAAATTCAGATTCTGAATATGGAATATTCAACATTTATCTTTTTGAATCTGACTCATTTCACTTCACACATCTTAGAAGGTCCTGTTTGTTCAATCATCCCATTGCAGAAAGTACATGCACAAAGTACATGCACAAAATAGAAAGGAAGGGGTATAGAAAGAGAGATCTCAACTACTATTTTAACAAACCCACTTCCACACTAACGTCATAAGTCCATCACTAAGGGTGGAGACCTCATAATAAAAACATCTCCCTCTAGTCCCACATCCCAACACTGTTTCCATGAAGATTAAGTTCTCAACATGTGACTGTTGGAGAACACATTCAGACTACAACAGGAGCAGAAGCAATGGATATGTACATTATCTTACATTATTCTATATAATATTATGATTATTAGTTTCATGTAGATTATTATATATCAATTATATCTTATAATATTAGTTCTACTTTTTAAGATTAAATGTACAAACTTTCTTTTGTAATCATGGATTTTACCATCACAAAATGTGTATAGGGTTTTAGGAAGTTTTAAATTAATTAAGACATTAAAATAGTTTATGTAAAAGTTTTTCAAATAGAGAACAATATGAGCTAGATTTTAAATATTCCTTTATGTAATTTTATAGCCTTGTACCACATCTATGAAAATTATGAACTATATATCATTTCACCTCCCTCTTCTCCCTCCAACCCATGTTCCTCTAAATAAAGACTTTCAAGAAGTTTTTCACAATTTGTTAAAAAAATACAGACTGCACCATGATCAGAGATTGGAAGGCAAAATCATAGCAAAATGAATACCTGGAATTGTGAGCATTGTTATTTAGTTAATATATCTAACAAGGTATTTCATTTTTAGATGCATGCATGCATTTTGTGAAAAAAAAATCAAATATAAAATGAACATTGGTTAGAATCAGATTTTCAAGAAGCCAATGATAAACTAAATATTTGTTTAAAATCACTGCTCTTGGAGCTGGTGAGATGGCACTCTAGGTAAAGTCACTTGCCATACCAGCCTGATTAACTGAGTTCAATCCCCAGAACCCATATAAAAAGCCAGATACTGTGGTACATATCTGCCATTCCTATGACAAGATGGAGGCAGAGACCAAGGAAGTGCCCAGAAGCACACAGAGCCAGCTAGCCTAGAGTAAGCAGTGCACAGCACAGAAGAAACAGCAAAAATGAGACAAGGTAGATGGAGAAAACTAACTCCCAAAGGTTGCTCCTCCCCACATACCCTCACTCACATAAACCTTCTATCTCTCTCCACCATCATCATAATATAGTAAAAGCAGATAATATCACTGCTCTCACCAAAATGAGTACAAAATATTTTTACTTTTAATAAATGTTAAAGCCTTCTTCATGATATTTACATTTCATTCTCCCTTATTTCTACATGCTTCATAATATGCTCTTTGTACAGCACTAAATAAATGTACAAATTTGATGGGTTAAAGTTGAAATAATAAGGGCAAGTAATCAAAAATCTTGAAAAAGCTGCTTACAGGAGAATTGAGGGAAAACATTCTTATAAATCCCTACCCTATGTTTTCTGAATCTGCTTGTATAAAAACATGCAAGGTAATGTTAACTAGGAAACAGTCAGTCATTCCGGTGACTGCAGTGTGGTTGTTCTGGTACACATAATGCAGCATAGAACTCTGTGCAGTCTTAAAGCACATGTCAACGTGGACTCTACTTTCTGTCACCAAGAAAATGACAATATTTGAATCAGATTGTTGTAAAGCACTCACAATTAGTACCTGTTACCTGTATGAGATCCCAAAACATGGGTGAAAGGTAGCTCTTAAGCTTTGAAAATCCAGTGCCCATGTGGGTTTACTTATTTGATAATCTAAAAGGATGCACAAAATGACTTTGGGAGCACATTCCCTATGGAAGGATATTCCCTTAGCCTAGAGACAGGAGGGAAGGACTAGCCCCTACTCCAAATGACTTGACAGATTTAGATGACCCCTCCTGGAAGGCATCACCCTACATGTTGAGTGGGGGTGGGGGGTGGGATGGGAGGATGGTCGGGGGCAAGGGAGGGTGGGAGAGAAGGAGGGAGGGAGGGACAGAGAGGGAACTGGGATCGATATGTAAAATAAGCAAAATAAATAAAAACAAAAAATAAAAAATAGATAATCTAAAAAGAATAGATTTGATTTTAGAGTGTGGTAAAGTAAGACAAAAAGTTGAGAGGATGTGGTCAATCTCTAGAACTTCAAACAAACAAAACCATGCCACATAGAAAAGAAAGCTTTCACTCCACATTTACAAGGCTGAACGAAGAACCACAACTTAGGATAATCTCAGCTTACATACCAAGACTGTGTCTCAAAAAACAGTAGGGCAAGGAAAAGAGGAAAAGGACATGGGGAAGAGAAAAGAAGAAGGATGGAAGGAGATATGGGAAGGGAAAATGTGGTAATATAAAAAGGAGGCGGGGATGGGGGTAGACAAGCAGCTAGCCTCTAGGGATTCAGTGCTTGCAGAAATCCTGTCTGGATGCTGCTACACACAAAGGAACTAGCTGCAATATAATGTCCACATTGGAATACTGTGTTGCTTGCTGTATCAACTGTTCCTTTCCATTTTAGGGTGATCCCCCCTCTAGAAGTGTTTAATAAATACATTCATTATGCCTTAACTATCTAGTCTACACTACTGAAACTTAGCACAGATTCAAATGGTAGAACTGTCAGATTTCAGATTTGACATCTCAAAAGTTTAAGAGGTTTTTTGTTGTTGTCATTATTTATTTATTTTTAATCTTTTATTTATTTATTTATTTTTTTGGTGCATTCCATAGTGAACTCCATTAACTGTTGCTAGGACAACAGCAATGTCTGAAGGAGATCAATCAAAAGCACTATCACAATTATTATCTATGAATATTCAACCCCCTTCTGCCTCCTGGATTTGTAATTATGTTTATCTAGCCCCACAGATTTTTCCATGAGACTACCCTGTACTATCCTAGTAATTACTTCTGAATATTTTTATGATTTCTACTTCTTTCCCAGGTTTGGAGTTCTGAATTCTGCACTGTGAACAAAATGTTCACTAAGTGCACCAACTATGTTCTAAGCACCATGCAAGCTAAAGGAACAAAGCATAACCCATGTTCACAAAGAAGCAGCACTTGAAAATATAATCATGTAAAAAAATAAGCAAGAAAAAAATATACCCATATTGGGTATATAATGCTGTACTTAGAGGCCATGTCTTTTTAAATGAAGTTCCAGTGCCAAATGCAGGATAACTTCCCATGAATTGTTGTTCAAGGAGCCCCCAAAGGTTCTCCCAAATTGCTCTTGGTTGCTCAGCAGAATCAGACAAGACACTGTTGGTGAAAAAAAAAAACTATGCACTTGGATAATTAAGATGGAATTAAATTGGAAGCATACTTGCCACAAGCTAGCATTAATGGTGTTGGGAGGTGCTAAGCAGGCTGCTGGGTGAGAAAAATCATCAACGGTCTTACCCAGCTGTGACCTCTATATGATTCAATAATGACTTCCCAGGTAAGTGCAACAGGGGCATGTCTATTAAGGGCAGAACCAACTACTTTCTAGGTAGAGTTGACGCCTGCTCCATGGTAAGAAATGCATGCCTATTAGTGTGAACCTGATCAAAAGCCTCTCTAACTAGAGAGACCACGGGCTTTAGTGAGGGATGTAATACTGATGTTTTGTTAAATGTAACTAAACCACCTCCTAAATATTTATGTTTATACCCACATATTAGTGTTACTCTCACACCAGAGCAGAGAAGTTTCTTTTTGCAGTTGGTGATGTGATGCAGAGACTCATATATTTCCAAAGTGCTGAGAAGTGAGTGTTGAGTGCTCAGTCCTAAATGGGACAACTCTGCCACTGCCTCTGAGGCCTGGAAGAAGGGGCAGAAAGGTTGAAAGAGTCAAAGAACTGAGAATAGTTTTATGAAGACTCATCTTCTGGCTATAACATACCCATTGCCATCATTTACACACAGCAGCTGTGACTACTGTCACAAGATATAATAACAGCAATAATAAATGAAAGTAGAGGGGAGCCAGAGTGGGAAAAGAAGGTGGTCAAGCGGGAGTGGGACAGGGACAACAGACAGTAATGAAGTAAATATCACAATACACTGGACACACAGCAAAATTATCAATGATTTAAAAAGAAAGTCTCCAAAGTCTAAAAGCTGATTACACACACATGCATGCGTACACATGGTAACGTGAGAATATGAAGTTGGAGCCTCTAACTCAGCTGGGGAGAAAAGCAGACTAGGAAGAGAACGATCAGCAGGAACCCATTAACTGAATGTAAGTTTAATAGGTAGCAGCTGGCTCACCAGGAGAGCAAGGGCTTTCCATCAAGAGGAAAAAGCAGGGAGGCATAAAACAACATGCTATAACAAGTACTACAGTGATAACCCTGACAAATTATAAAGGGAGGGTGTTAAAGGGGCAGAAGGTGTGGGGAACTTGGCATGTTACACACAGAAGCTTGACTAGTTAGTTTTTGACAACAGCATACACTGACGTGTCTCAGGCAAGGCAAAGGTATTTTAGAGCATCAAAACAGTTGGGAAAAGTATCAGTTTGAGAGTGTGTGATATACATCCTGGGAGAACATTACAAGAAACAAGTTCCGAGCACAGAAGTAGTACAGAGGGAAAGGGGAAAATTACAAAGGTAACACGGAGGTAAGATCTCCAGGACCAGCGAATGTTCTATAACACAGAAATAGCCTCTCTTATGAGGACTTGGAGTTCTGATGGACTAGATTTCTAATTAAGGACAATATAGCAAAGAACTGCGCTTAAAAGCACTGGCTCTGACGCCTGGCTGCCTATGTTCAAATTGTATCTTCATGACATTTTATGTTGATGAACTTTACAAAAGATTTTTGACCTCTGAGGCTCAGTTTTCCCACTTGAAACAACAGCAATCAGAACTCCTGCCGGGGGCTGTGGGGATTCAAATATGCATCATGAGTAAAAGGCACAGCATTGTGTGTGGCCTGGAATAAGAACCCAATATTGTTAGCTGCTTAGTTTTAATTATTATTAACCATATGCTTTGGAAAATATATGAGCATATGGCTGTTTTGACATCTTTCTATGAAATTTGAGAAATCTAATCAGTATTCTTGCCCAGATGGAAAACTGCCCGTACCTCTTTGCATAGATGTAGACTGGTAAGCATAAATATTAAGCAAACGTTAGTAATTAGATATGATCGGTTTTAAAGATATTTATTTATACACTGTTCCAGACAGGATTTAAAGTGACTTAAAAAGATACATAAAACATAGAAAAATATCATAAATTTTTAAAGGAGGATCAAAAAACCCAGAAAAACAGGAATGGAAACAAAGTAAAAGGTTCAAAGCCATGGCTCCCAAGTCAAAGAGCAAGTGAGGCTTCTCAGTAAGTATCTGGTGTCAGCTGCGGTACACCTTCTACCCTACCAGGTCATCCATGGAGCACAGCCTCCTCTCACACCTGTCCCAGGCCTTGACCTCGTCCAACCTGCTGTCAACAGCTTTATTGGCAAAGTTGTCTCGTTTGATCCTTAATGGTGAGAAATTTGCAACTTAGCTCACAGTTTGATCCTTAATGGTGAGAAATTTGCAACTTAGCTCACAGTTCTACATGAAGGCTTAGTATCGCAAATACCTCTTCTCCGAGTGGGTTCTATAAAAGGGGTTTTCATGTGATATGGTGGTTTGCAGTTTTAGCTCATTTTAATAAATGTACCAACTAGGGTAATTACCATGTTGAAAGTGGTAGCAGCTAACACTTCCATATGTGCCCTGTACCAGGCACTTTTCTGAACATTTTCTACACATGGAGTTACTTAGTCCTTCAAATCATGCCATGAGGCAGATTATGAAATGCTGTGTACATTTTACAAATGAGGAAAGTGAGACCCAGACTGAGCAAATAATGTGCCCAAGGTTATATACCCTGGAAGAGACAGTCTAGGTTTTTGACTTGGCAGTCTGCTTCCAGAGTCCAAGGTCTCAGCCATTAGATTGTCTAGAGGTAGTGTTCTGCAATGATATTTGGAAAGGGGAACATCTTATGCCCAGGAACTTGAGTTAGGTTTTTAAAGCCATTACCTACTAATGGATCAATGTTCAAGAGGTCCTCAGTCTGGCTTATTTTCTCATTTTACTGACTTCTCTACAGACGGGGGAAAAACCCACTCTCACCACATCTCTTCTAATGGACAGTGGTAGCATACTGAAGGGAGCAAAAGTAACCAGGGTGAAATTTCCTTAGTTAACTTTTAGACAAATTGCACCAGATGGTGTCTACATAGTTAACTTTCAAAATGGTCAAATACTGTTCACAAGTGGACTGAGGAAATTTCCACTTCAGATACTATGTGCAACTCTGCAGTAAGCCCTGAAAGGAAGTGATATCCCACTCTACACGTTGCTCATACAAAGCAGCATGCATGAACATGTGGATGTGGCCTTATTTCCATGATTTCACATTCAAACCAACCAAACAAACAAACAAAAAACCCTGCTTCTCAGGTCTTAGCTACACCATAAATCCTAGAAGTACTTCTCCATTCAGGTAGTTCTCAGAAATGTTAAATACCATAAAAATGATATTGTGGGTCAAAAATGAGACCATGGGTCCAAATGCTCCGCCTGGCAATAGAAGAAATAGCTATTAAGGAAAACCTATTTAATTCTCCTACCCTAGAAAAGTTTCCTCTCATCTAAGCCAGGCAGACTCCATAAAGGCCTATAAGGCCAAATGGTGGAAGACTGACCAGTTTATCACTTTCTATACTAAAATCTATTTCCTTAAGAGCTCAAGAGTCTTCAAAAATCCAAACTATCCAGCACAGTGGTACACACCTGGAATCCCAGCAAGCAGGAGGCCAAGGCAACAAGACTGAGTTTAAAGCCAGTCTGGCTGTGCAAGAAAACCCTATCTCAAAAATCCAAGAACCAGTGGAGTATTTCAGTGGAATAGCATTGACTAGCCATTCACAAAGCTCCGGATTTGGTTTTATCCAACTCATCCCACTCCTATAACCCAAAATAAAGGAATATTATAAAATTAATTCATTTATACTCATTTTTAAGTGTGGCCAGGCTGTAATTTTTCAATAAAGCTTATCACCTTGTAATTTCATTATCATTCCCTACTCAATAAGCTTTGATAAGGCAGAACCCTGACAGGGAAGACCCTGTTCTTTTGCCAGGGTCACAGATGGTGGAGATTTCTAAACTGAACTCCAACTGGCATCTGTTTCTTGCAGGCCACGTCACCTAAAAAGCACCCACGCCATCCTCTTAGATGAGAAATCATGATGGCTCATGACTAATCCAGCCCATGTTCACACCTAGCTGTGATTTCATGCATTTGGCTTCTTTTTAATTTTAGGGATGCTGTGATCTAGCTAGTTATGGCCATAGAAACCTTAAACACAACCAAATAACCTGTATTTGAACTTTAACTGAGCCGCATATGTGGCAGATCATTTTAAAGTGTAAATTTCTTTCAAGTAAAATGTTAATAAATACATTATGTGAGTCTGTGTACACAAAAGGTAGAGAAATTACAAAATACAAAATAAATGTAATATAGTAACTTACTGCAAGCCCTCTTTGCCTCCTAAACTGTTTCACCATAATTACTTGACACATTACTTCAAATCCAGTGCAAGATTAGTACGTGCATTATCAACATCTGGTGTACCACAGAAGCAATGTTCTAACAGTCAAAGAACAAACAAAGACTTACAACCTCTAAAATGTTCAAAGTAGATTTGTACATTTGTTTCAAAACTGCCAAGATACATGAAACTGCCTTTTAAAGTTCTAAGGGGGAAGAAATATGAATTTTCATAATGAGTAAGTAGAATTTAAGAAAAGCAACACACTCAAAATATCTAGATGTCCTTTCTTTGTCACACATGTGTAAATATTTGCTCTTGTATTATTATTAGTTCTATGTGGAATTACACATAGAGGAATCTGCTTAGCAATAGAGATATTCTCTTCTTTTATAAACATCAGATTTTAAATATATATAAGCTCCTTTACTGAATTGTAAACTGTATGAGAAAATAGACTCTGTAGATTATGGAGAGGGAAGGAAGTGGAACTTTGTTTTGTTCATCTCTGTACCTTCAGTGTCTAGAGTGCTGCTTGACCTACAATATGCACTCAATCAATATTTGTTGAATGAATAAGTTGGCAACAAAAATACCACTTATCATTCAACCACACCCAGGAGTTTATTGCCCATAACTTCTCCATATATATATATATATATATATATATATATATATATATATATAAAATTTTTATTTAAATTTGAAACAAGCTTGTTTTACATATCAATCCCAGTTCCCTCACTCTCCTGTCCTCCCCTGTTCCCTCCACCAACCCCCATCCCATCCCCTTTCTGCTCCTCAGGGAGCATGAGGCCTTCCATGGGGAGTCTTCAAAGTCTGCACCTTTAATATCATTGACTGAATACTCCTCTGAATTTAACACCTTACCTTTGTATCTTGTTCAGCGGGTGATCTCTCATACGCCAGTGCTACTCCCAGACCTCACTGGACAGTCTTCCACAAACCTGTCTCATCTGGTCAACTCCTTCCTGTCTTCACTTCCTTTCCTAGACAGTTTGGACTCTGTTGTTCCAAATGCACTCTTGTCAGTGTCCTCATTAACTCATTTCATTACTGATATCTGATTTTTAAAAAAAGCCTAGCCCATCTAAGCTCACTTGTGGGCTTTTAAGCCTTCATGGGAGCTCCTGGGATCCAGTGAAGAAAAGAATCACCCTGGTAGATTATTATCCACATGAATTCTTCATCACCAAGCTCACCTTAACACTGCTTGGCACCACAAATATGCTTCTCTGGACCTGGCTTGCCCTCCTCGTCTCCACAATACCTATTGCTCAACTGACTCTAATGCTCAACCCAAACCTTGTCCACCTCAACTCCTGCTTGAAGAGGCTGGTCTTACATCTTCTCTTATCATAGAGAAATATAAATGTCAGCAAACAACTCCTGATGACAAATCTAGAAAAATTATGCTCATCTATGACCACCCATGGTGAACTTCCATCTAATTCCAGATCCCCTCCCATGAGGCATATACCTCCTTCTCATTATACCATCCTTCTCATTATCCTTCAGATACTAAATGAAAATTGAATTCCCTATATCCTAATCCCTTTCCCTATTTAACCTTTCTCTGCTCATCAAATCCAAATTTCTCTAAAGAATTATCCATATTCAGTACCTCCAATACCTCATCTCCCCAATTATTTCTCAACTTGTCAGTCTAGCCATCTACCTCATAGCACCCTAAAATTGCTTCTACTATGGAAAGAGCCAGGAACTACCCAAATGCAATAGAGAATTCTTAGTCCTTCTCTTCCTAGAATTCTTTTTGGCCTTAGTATCACTGATGATTTTTAATAGAACAGAAACGACCATGTTAATAGAGTTATTACACTTGAAAAATAACTGTTGAGCTGGCATTCAAGGTGTGATAGACAGATGGGAAGAGAGAGAGAGAGAGAGAGAGAGAGAGAGAGAGAGAGAGAGAGAGAGATTCAGGAATAAACAATGTCTAAAGCAGTAGAAAAAAAATCCGTAAATAGGAAACTGAATAGTTGTGATACATACAGTGGTGAACTCAGTTGTATTTACTGACACTGAAAGCTTACTGCAAGATATTAAATAAAATGTAGATATTACGAATTCATTTGTATTTTTAACCTATAAATAGAGAGATGGAAAGGATGGGCAAATAGATGGAAATATCTTACATAAGCATACAAACAATGTCTGAAGAAAAACAAACAAAAGATTTACCTCTAGGAATTAAGATAAGCAGAGGCAATAAAATTATATTTAACTATTACTGGGTCAAGTAATAAAAATACCCTCATACCTCTTAGCACACTAAGCTATATAAAAAAGAATTTGAGATAGAAGTAATGGGTATAACTCTTGAGAGAAGATGCTGTGGGCTCACATCTTAAGGAGGGAAAGGAGTGTGGCTAGTGGTGTCAAACAAGAGAGAAAACTAGCCAATACACAGAGAATACAAACAGATAATCCTTAAGGGGGGAAAGTCAAATGATCAAGATATATCCAAAAGAAAATGGTCCACTCAGACTGGCAAGAAATGTTTAAATTGTTTGGTTGTCAATTCAACAAAATTGCAGAAAGACAAATGTTATCTTCTTTTTAAAGATTTATTTTTATTTATGTGTATTTGTGGGTGTGTGGCTCATGTGTACTCTGCCTGATGTGGGTGCTGGGAACCAGATTCAGGTCCTCTGGAAGAGCAGCAAGGTCTCCTAACCACTGAGTCATCTCTCCAGTCCCAATGTTCAACTTAAAATATATATATATAAGAAGTATTCTCATACTTTCTTGATAAACGTTAAGTGGTAAAATCTGTTAAAACACGCTGATTTTTCCAAAGGCAAATTTGACAGAACTTTTCCCAGTTGCAATGAATTTTATGATACATTGTTTAACGCATATCTTCCCTGCTGAAATACTCTGCAGGAAAAAAAGACAAGTGTCTGTCTCCCCTCTATCTTAAGTGTATGGGTAGCCAGACCCAGTGTAGGGCTCCTAAAATGTTGCAAGTTCTCATAGCTACTGCACTATGGGTCCTTGGCAGATAAAATGATACTTTCTGATATGCCACTGGAAATAATTTAAAGGCACAGCCACCAAAAGCACTCCTGGTACCTAAACTAAAAAGCTACAACCAAAAAATAGTGCAAATACCATATGAGTTCCCTATCTCTTTAAAATACCTTGAGGTCAAGGCAGTTTTATATGGTCACAGATATGAGATTGTCTATGACCTATCATTTCAACTGTTCATTTGCTGGCACTGTCTAATCTCTGACCTTGTCATTTTCTGACACAGCCATCTAGACAAATCTCTCCAAGTAGATTGTTCACAATGATTCCAGACTTGTGGCTGGTGAGTGATGTTGGAACGTAATGAAACCAGCCTCTGTAACTTGAGATAGAAACAAACTACAATAATAAATTTTTTCAGCTTTAAGGAGGTATAATTTATAAAAAATTGTACATATTTGCAGTAATTGATGCTGTGAAACACATATGAATCATCTTGATGGTGTATCCTTCTTTTCATCCTGCTCAGATGCCACTGGAGCCCTTCCCCACCCTTGTCAGGAGGACCACCCTCAGCATCCCAGCCCTCCACAGCATCACTAGTTTTGCCTTCTATGGTCTCAAAAAAGGAGCTATTTCTTTTTCTCTAAGTTCAGTATTTTCTCCACTTTCATTCTGCTTAATCGCCACCCCAGCTTCCTCGGGGACCTTGTATCATGTAACTCATGATCTACTCATAAACAGGCTTCTCTCTATCCTGGATTTAAAGCAACACAAAATTAATATTCTGATCTCCCCTAAGCCTTGTCTCCTTCCCATCATAACCAAGCTTCTTCAATGCAAATACCACATTGTCCCAGACTAGAGGTGTAGATGACTGGTATGCGTAAAACTATGGGTTTGATCTTTACCATAGAAAAAAAATAAGATATTTTTAAAAAGATCATCCATCCTTAATAAGGGCATAAGTAAAAAACAAAAATACCCCTGATAGTAAATGTGTATATGCTCTGAGATGACAACTGGATCTTGCCTACTCATTTTTTTAAAGTGCGTGTGTGTGTGTGTGTGTGTGTGTGTGTGTGCATGCTTGTGTGTAAGATTTGTATTCCATTGATAGTTATTGCATGTATTTAAAGGATGCACTGAATTTTGGGGTCTATGTATACATTATATAATGATTCAGCCTATTCTTTTTAAAGAATATACAATTTATTAGCACTGGTCAGCGTGCAGTATAATAAATAAAATGTAACTCTCCAGTTGAAGTGATACCATTCATCCATCGATCAATACCACCCTTATCCAGAAGATCACTTACTGGAATTATTTTCTAGGGATTGGGGAGATGATTTAGGGGTAAGATTTCTAACGATGATCTGAGTGTGATCCCCAGAACTCCTGGCATAGACAAGGAGGGTGGAGCCAAGAACACATGGGTTCACTGGCTGCCAGCTCAACCAAAATATGGTGAGCTCCAAATTCAGTGAAAAACTGTTTCAAGGGAATAAGGCACCAATAATAGAGCTGGACACTTCAAATCCTCCTCCTGTCTCTGTGTACACAACCACAAGCATATGTGTGCACACACAGACACATCACGTGCCCATGCAAAGCTATTTAACTGAAACAGTTGTATATACTTGAACATTATGGAAGAATGTTCAGTGAAGCTGGGCAGTTGGTAACACACACCTTTAATCCCAGCACCTGGGAGGCAGAGGCAGGAAGATCTCTGAATTCAAGGCCAGCCTGGTCTAACAGAACTTGTTCTAGTTCAGCCAGAGCTACACAAAGAAACTGTTTCCAGTTGGGAGAAGAATATTCAGTGAAACTTCATGGTGACTTAAACAATAGTAAACAATAGTGGCAGGCAGAGGAGATGGAGGCATATGGAAGAACACATGACACAGTTTGAAACTGAGATCAACAAGGGTTCAAACCCTATATGTGGTAGGCTAAGAAGAAGACAGACATTTCTTGGTTCAACCAACTAAATGGATAATGATGCCCTTTTTCGTAGTCATGGGATGCTGAAAGGAAAGATTAAAGATGTTAGGGCAATCAATAATCCTCATTTGGCCATGTTACCCTTGAGGAATCTATTGGATGACACATAGAAATGTCAAATAGGTCACTAAGAACATGAGGTGTCAGTAAAGAAGAAAGGTCCAGAACAGAAGCATGAATGAGTGCCCAGAGAGATGTGACAGCAATGGTGCTAGATGAGAAAGTTCTGGATGGAGAAAATTCCACAGGCTGAAACTGAAACACTCTAATGTTCAGAGTTTGGGGAGAGAAGTTTCAAAGAGCCTAAGTAGTTACTTGTCCAAACTTAAATTTCAAAGAAGTTAACACAATAAAAGGTGAGATGTACATACTCACTACATTTTCCAGGGCCTAGCTCCTTCTAAGTTTGCAGTGCTATCAAATACATTCTGGAAGTTTTTCTGGGGGCCACTTAAAACTGCATTTAAACAAAATAGCACTTTGGTTTTGCTTCACAGCTGTGACCTCATCCTATAGAGAACCAGTATACAACTAGGCAAGTTCTGTGAAAACAGTGCTCACCTGGAACTTCTCCTGTAGTCCATAACCCAATAACCACTTCACGATTTCAAAAGGTCAGGGGCCATGAGTCTAGAAACCTAAATTGTGGCATCTTTTATTCTTCTGAGCTCTTCACTTCCCTGTTGCATAGTCACCTTCTGCACCCTCTCACTGACTGTGCCAGATGCCCAAAAGGCATTTCTGAATGGCGGCTGAATTCACACCTCCCTTCCCAGTTCAGCCACCATCAGGGAAATGACCAACGAGAGGGATGTCTTCATATTTCCACCCACAGGTCTGGACTTAAACATGAGGAGGAGGCTGTAGTCAGGCATGCTCGTTCACATCTTCAGTCCTGGTACTGAGGAGGCAGAGGCAGGAGAAACACCATGGGCTTGACACCAGCTAGGATACCCAGTGAGTTCTAGGCAGACCTAGGATACATTACTCTGTCTCCAACAAATTAGAAGTTAAAAAGAGAGGAAATATGGATAGTTAGGTCAACATTGTTGTGAGGAATAAAATCTCAAAGGAAAAATAAAACAGCAGAAGGAAAGCTGTGTGAGAACTGGGCCTTGGGCATCCTCATATGTATATGGTAGCAAACGGAGAAAGTTTGGTTACAGGCTCAGGGAAGTACAAGAGTCCCATTTCTAGAATGGTAATGCCATTCATTCATTCACTTAACAAACATCAGTATGACCTCTATGATGTGCTCAGAACTCTGGTTCCTTTGACCATCACTGAACACAAAAGACAGCAATTCCTATCACATGGCCTTTGTGTTATGGGGTGGAGATGAAACAATCAATAAGCAAGAAAAATGTAGGCAAGCGGTAGAAAGAATGTTTAGGGAAGGAGTTGCAATTTCAAGTGGGTTTATCAGTGATGACCTCCCAATAGAGGTACAACACTTATGTACAAACCCCTACTGTGGGTTCCAAGTAGCTCAGGATAGTTTCTTCTTATTTCAGTCTCACCACCACCATATCTCAGTCCCTTGGAGACATAGCATCCCCAATCTCCAGCACAAATATTTGTGCTTCAAGAGCCAGTTACTGCCCTTACAAAGATTACAAGCTTCCAGTTGGAAAAACAGAGTGGTATTTGGGCCTTTGTTGAAGTGTAAACAAAGTCCTTAAACATAGTATAACTAGTCATTCTTCTTGGGTATAACTAGTCATTCTTCTTGGGGAGGGTGGATTCAATGAGCTTGTCTCAAAGGCAATGACTTTAGACTAAATCCTGAGGGGTGAATGTGAACTAATGAGAAGAGAGGGATATGAGTGGCAAGTTTCCCAGAGGTAAAATGATAGTTTAAGTTCCTCAGGTAGGGTTGAAGAAGATATATTCTCCTGACTATATCTAAGCTACAAATTAAAAAGGCACAGTATCACTCTGCCTGATGTTGCTTTTGTCACATACACATATTTCCAGGCACGCATCTCTAAAATCCAGGATTATTCTCTCCTAATTTCAAGACAATTGCCATGGAGAGGAGAGCCTTGGAAGTTTGATTCATCCAGGCTCATTCAGGGGTATGGACATAACAACAGCAACATGCAACTGGCCCCGGGTTTGAAATAAATGACTAAGATATGAATGAAGTGATCCAACTCCTCCACAATGCATCTAAGATGGAACCAAGGACCCAGACTTACAGCATCACAGAAGCTCTGTTCACTGCCAGAATATAGTTTAGGGCACTGTACTTAACCCCTCGGTCTCCTTTTCACTATATCATGGTTGTAACTGCAGCACCCATTGCATTGACTTAGTATGCAGCTTGTCTGACTCTATCCATTCATCTATACCATCATTGCAGCGCTTTCCACCTTGAAAGTCAAGTGGCAGAGAACACCAAGCAGAATGCTTCATAGTCTCACAGACCAATAATCCCAGAACAGACCTCCAAGCTCAAATTCAACACTCTGACCTAGGGTGTAGCATCTGAAATTCTGAAATCACAAACCAGTTTTGTGAGGGGCTGTTTTTCTACTAGGATTTCCAGCAGGTAGTCTCTCTCTCTCTCTCTCTCTCTCTCTCTCTCTCTCTCTCTCTCACACACACACACACACACACACACACCAAGAAAAAATTGCCACAGCTCTCTCCATTAAACATTGTTTTCACTGCTTCAGGGTAAATTTACACTTGAGTTCATTAACTCCTTAATAGCAATGTATTTTTGAATAGTGGGGTTATGAAGCTGAAAGAGCAGCAAAGTATCCAGTTAAAAAAAAAATAAGAAGCCCAGGACAGATGTGATACCTGTAATGGCAGCACTTTGTGGGGTAGAGGCAGGAAGACTGCCAGCCAGTGTGAATCCATCCTGGCTTACTTAATGAATTCCAGACCAACCTGAGCCACAATGAGAACCTGTCTCAAAGCAACAAAAACAGAAAGGGGTAAAAGGGGAATGAGGAGACCCAGGGATGAAGTGGAACTAATTTTTCCCACAGACATACAAGGCTTAATTTGTGTCGATCCTGCTACAAGCAGTATTCCAGAATGCTAGGTCCTCTGGTCCTGAAGCTGCAGCACAGTAAGGGAAGAAAAGGTTGGTTAAAGCAAAACCCATCACTTTTTCAAGCTACCAGAATTTTCACCAAATTGTTTTGCCATCAAGTTTTCCTCCAACCCCATCTTCTCCAATGCTACAGGCTGAAGGCACACTGGTGTCCTTCTGCCAGAAACAATTCCCCAGCTTACTTGAAGGGTGCATGATAAAGGAGTTCAGCTCTAAGTACACAGCTGGGTCTCCAGCTCCAAGCCCAAAGGGAGCCCACTGAGGCAGGCTCACAGTCAACTGGTGTTTAGCCTGTACCTGTGGTGGAGAGTCACGGCGGAGCTAGGAACATAGAAGTCTGGAGGTCTCAGAACCAGCCAGGGGCCATAGAAGGAGCTGGACCGCCAAGCCCTGCTAGAAGCAGTCACAAAAAGGTGACAAGCCACCAAGTCCGAGGACACAGCTCCGCTAGACGCCCGTCTCAGCCCGCACCAGGCCAGCTCTCTAGAGGGGCCAAGGCTGGCGGGAAAAAGCCTGGGTGCTCTGGGTCAGCGACACCTGTGGAGAGTCAGCACCCAGAAACACAGTTCAAGGGAACCAGGCAAAGGCAGCCCAAGAGAAGGAAAAGTGGCAGGGAGTGACCGCCCGGAGCAGACGGGAGGCACCGCGTGGGGGTGCGGTCCCGAGACGCGGACACGACAGAGGTGCCCGTGTGGCAGCTGAGAACGGAGGACAGGGACACACAGGGTACAGCAGGACACACGCCCCTACGGGGGGGATGGGGCTAGACACGGGGCTAGGGGGTCCACAGAGCCTCAGACAGAGGGTGAGGGGCGCTCAGACACTAGCTGCCACCTACCTGTCACCTGCAACAGGTGCTACTAGGTGACCAAAGTCTGGGTGCTGAATGGCAAGGAAGGTCTCTAGTTCCAAGAAGACTGAGGCTGCAACCCCGGCGGCCTGCCCAACTCACCCTCCCAGGAGGCGGAAAAAGCTGCAACTTTCCCTGGAGCGGGGAGGAGCTGGAGTCTTAAAGGGGCCGCACCAAGAGCAGGGATATTTTAGCTGAGGGCCAACTAGCAAAGAGTGCTGGGAACCAAAGCTAAGGCACTGGAGGAATTTCCTTCTGAGTTAGCAGAATTTGAGGACCTACTGGATATACCTCCTCCTCCATTTATGTCTATCCTTGCTCATACTCTTAGGCGTTTGGGGGGAGGGGTTCACCTACGTTTTTGTTCAGCCAGCCAAAAGTTGTCCAACTACGAAGTGCTTAAGAAAACAAGAGTCTCACTGCAGTAGGGAAGAGATCTTCAGTGGCAAACGGTTTGGTAAGGAGCCCATGCTGCTTTAATTACCCAGGCCCCTGGGAGCAATCCTGATGAAATGGATTGGCTCTTCAAAAGTAAATAACTTAAATAAATTTTAAAAAGAATAAAAAGGTGACTAGATGGGTAAAGAAAGGAGGTCAGAGGGAGTGGATGGGGACAGGAGAAAGTAAAGGCTGGGAGATAAGAAATGAAAAGAGAGTCTGAATTTTGTTTGGGGGAATATTAATATATGAGCCATTCAGATTGACTTTCTGGTTTTCAAGGCAAATAAAAGAATGCTTTAGGCTAAGGATATAGATTAAAATCACACCTTCACATTCAAAGACACAACTGGTTAAAATTTTCAATTCATTAGATTCTTTTGCAAACAGATTTTTTTTTGGGGGGAGGTTGTAAAAAGCATTTAATGAAGACTAAGTAATCACCAAATAAGCTCTTTTGTAACTACCAGCAGGAATGTATGCTGCTTAAAGACCCTCTTGGAAAACATCAGGCAATGTCTAAACTAAATGTTTATATATCTCCACTAAATATTTATATTTCTCCACCTTCCTCTCTCTCCCTCTTAGCTCCACATCAGCCATGAAAAGTGGGTAGATCTTTCTCATCTATCACCACCAATTAAACATGTTCGATTTTCTACTATCTTAAAAGAAAATCTATATCTTACCCATATGCAAGATCTCGCTATACCTCCTTTAAGGGTCGATTTATTGAAAATGTACTTTACAGGTGAGACATGTCTACAGTTTCTCACTCTCTCCTTTCCCATTCATTTCTCAACTCTTAGCAATCTAGCTTCCTTCCACCACTGAAAGGAGCTAAACAAGATACCCAACCAATGAGCTCTGTCAATAAATTCCTTTATAAACAAACAAATAAAGCATTGCTGGTTCTTTTCTTGCCTAACCTCTTCACTACATTTAGCCCCATTGGCCATTTCCTTTTCACTGACATGATTTCTGTGGTATCTGTGACATCACACCGTTTTGCTTTTCTTCCTAGTATTTTGCTTTCTTCTCCATCTCCTTGTAGGGTTCATGTTCTGCTGTCTGACCTCTGAAAGTCGGACAATCTCAAAGTGAAGATAATTATTCTCTCTCTCTCTCTCTCTCTCTCTCTCTCTCTCTCTCTCTCTCTCTCTCTCATATCTTTCATCTGTGTGACCGCTAATGTAATTCTATAATTCTTCCCAGATGGCTACATTGAGCTCTGTTTCTGTAGCATCTCCAATCAGATATTCCACAAGCACCTCCAATGCAACACAACCAATGCTGAAACCATAAGCTTTTCTCTGAAGTTTGTTCTTTTTTCCAGGGTTCCTTAGTTCACTTGAGGTAAGCCCTGAGTAATAATTATACAAGAGGTGAATTAAAGAATGAATCCTAAGGAGTCCTCTAGAAGAGCAGTCAGTGCTCTTCACTGCTGAGCCTTCTCTTCAGCCCCAGTACCAAAACTCCTTTGAAAAGAATTTGAATAAGGAGAATAATTCCAACTTTGGTGCAAAAAAACAGAAAAAGTGCAGCTCTCAGTCTCTGAAACATGCAAAAAAAAAAAAAAAGAAAAAGAAAAAAAAAGAACAAAACAAAAACAAAAAACCTTTTGGGGGTTTTTGTTTTTGTTTGCTTGTTTTGTTTTTGTTTTTTGTTTTGTTTTTTGTTTTGTTTTGTTTTGATTTGGGTACTCTAACTTTTTAACACCCTCCTCTAGCCTAAAGTGTGAAGAAAGCACTCCAAAGATGCAATGTTCTTGTTCTGTGAAGTTTTGGCAATTCAGTTCCAGGTTGGAGTGGGAAATTTTGTGGACTTGATATTACATACATCCATACTATTTCTCAGCAACATTTTATATTTTCTCATCGAGAGCTACTGCATTAAAAATACAAAGATCCGACTCTTCCTCTCTTAGACAGTCTTTCCTACCTAGCAGCAAAAGCAAGGAGTCAAACATAAACAATAAGCTAAAGCAAAGCTTCTTACACACAGTTCATGTTTTGCAAATTGCTGTCACTTTTGGTAGAACCTTGCTTTGCTGCTATAATATTTCTGTTTTCAAATTCTACTAAATATTTTGAAAAGTCTAACAGTGCAAACAAATTCAAGATATGTCCTATGAAAACATGTAATCAGGCATGGGGGAGCTCTACAAAGGGGCTTAGTGGCACACAAATGCTATGAAGTAGGAAGTCTGGAAAATAAAGTGGGGGCCTTTAAGTTGTAAATGTGAAGGGAGGCCAATAGGAATGGGGAAAGAGGGAGAGAAATACAGAACACTGAAAATAATTGAAAAACCCAAAGTGAAACCTACTATTTTTTTAATTAATATAAATGCACATACATGTGTGAATATGTGAATACAAATATAAATAGCTTAAATGAAATTATGCCACTTGAGGTGATAACAGTTCCCACAAGAGTCATAGACTATTTAATGAAAACCTAGTACCAGGCTTGGGAAACCAGCCTTGAAGTTGTTGGTCAGATTCCAAGAGATTCCCAAAACAACATAGGCTATTACTATTGCCTTTGATTGCCTCACAGAACTTGAAGGTAAGACCTGATTGCTAGAGATACCACACACTTCAGACACAGGACTAGGAGGTGTTGATCTGGAACTGACCTGGAGACTTCTGTCCCTAAGGACTAGCTCTCATGATATCTGAATTTGTATGCAAGCTGCCAAGGGAGACTAGCAATGTATATAGTCTTTCCCAACTGTAAAGCTTAGGGATCACAACAATGACTGCACTGTCAAAATATCCCCAATCATGCAGTAGTGGCACTTATATCTTAGGGGTAACCAACAACCATCTCACTAATTGAACTTAAGGCCTACTCAAGAAGAGGTATTGATGCCTGGTATTTTAAATCTAGCCAACTACCCATAGCTAATGACATCATGGGCCCTAGAAGAGAACTTACTAATGTCACTTTCTTAACCAGGATAATCCCAACTGCATTCTAAATACCTATTGTAATGGCTGCAGATAAGTAAGCTCTTATCACTCGCTAAAGAAACTTCTTTTTGTAGCAGGAGGAAACCATCACAGAAACCTACAACTAGTCAGAATGCAGAGAACAACTGTCTCTGGGGTGCTTATACCCAATTGAGGTAGAACCTCTACACCTAAGGCTTATGGATCATGATAGTAGAGGAGATTGAAAGATTATAAAAGCCAGAGTACCAGGGTATCTCTTCTGTGAAATTCTGTCTTCCATGTGTGACAGGGGTCAGCACCACAATATGGTCACTTAAACAAGATCTGAACAAATGACAGCACCAGTTGACATTCCCTCATGGATTGGGTAAATCTCACAAGGTTCCACGCCTAAAAGAAGAGCTACAGGAAATTAATGGCTACTGAGAGAGGAAAACACAGTCTTCTCCAGGAACAATCCCCCTGTTAGGTTACCCTAAGTGGCCAGCCTTAAACATAAAGTAATACTAAGTGGATTCAGCAAGTTATGTATACACACATATTTGTGTGTATATGAAATGAAGTAAAAGTATTTAACCAGGATTCATAATTATCCTGTTTCTGAATTAATCTCGTATCCAACAGAGAATGTTGAATTGTTTGGATCCAATGAGTTGATCATTTTTTCATGTTGAGGGGCTTCTGGCTACTGAAAACTTGAAGATAGAAATTTTCCTCAGCTACAAGTGACAAGACACCTCAGTATTTGGTAGTTATTCTTTACTTAAAATAGTTCAGATCTCCTGGGTAAACTGAGGGGAGAGAGTTGAAAGGAGGGGATGAGGGATGGGAACTTGAGGGATCAAGAAGACCAAGTTGGGGGAGGGCTGGGAGTGGAAGAAATGAAAGATACATCTTGATAGAGGGGGCCACTATGGGGTTAGGGAGAAACCTGGAGCTAGAGAAATTATCAGGAATCCACAAGGATGACCCCAGCTAAGACTCCTACCAGTAGTGGACAGGGTGTCTGAATGGGCCTTCCCCTTTAATCAGATTAGTGCCTACCCTGATTGTCATCATAGAACCTTCATCCAGTAACTGATAGAAGCAGAAGCAGTGACCCACAGCCAAACACTGGGCTGAGCTCCTGGATTTTAGTTGAAGGAGGGGGACAGAGATCATATGAACAAGGGGGTGTCAAGACCACAATGGAGAAAATCAGAGAGACAGCTGACCCGAGCTGACCAGAGCTGACCCGAGCTACAGGGAGCTCATAAACCTATAGACTGACAGACTGACAGCTGGGGAATCTGTATGGGACTGAACTAGACCTTCTGAATGTGGGTGACAGTTCCGTGACTTGATGTGTTGGGGAGGGCTGGCAGTTTGGAACCCATTTTCTATGGTGGGATAGCTTGCTCAGCCATGATACAGAGTAGGCTTGATCCTGCCTTAACTTGGTATGCCAGACTTTGTTGATTCCCCAAGGAAGGCCTTACCCCCTATGAAGAGTGGTTGGGGGTGGGGGAGGGGGAGGGGTGATGTGAGAAGTGGAGGGAGGGGGAACTGGGGTGGTTTGGTAAAATAAAAAATAAAGCTTTTAAAGAAAAAAACAAATGATATTAGCTCTTAGCTGTTCCTGCTGCTGTGCCTTCATTGTGCCATTATGAATTCTAACCCTCTGGAATAATAAGCCCAATTGAATGTTTTTCTTTATAAGTTGCCAGAGTCATTGTGTTTTATCACAGCAATAGAAAAATAACTAATACAATATCCCTGGAAAAAGTTATGTCCTTTTAATATTAGAAGGTAAGTAGCATTTAGATCAAGAAGTTTGAGAAGTGTTTCAGGAGAAAAATAGCATACAGCAATGCAAAGGGGCCATAGACACTAGGTAATATACAATGGAACTACAGAGAAGTTAGTATTGTTACAGCGTGAAGTGCCAGAAAAGAATTCATGATGAATGAAGATTAAAAAAAAAAAAAATGGTGTGTTGGCAATAGGACTGACACACATATGAATTCACAGAGACTGTGACAGCACACATTAAGAACTACACAGGTTTAAACCAGACAAAATCCCATGGAGACCAACAAGTGAACGCAAAATCCACCTCTAACCAAGAAGCTATCTACAGTTAAAACATACTGGGAAAGGAAATATGCAAGCCCCATGCCCATGCCAATACAAAATGTACTACATGTGTTTGTGTGTGTATGTGTGTGTGTGTGTGTGTGTGTGTGTGTGTGTGTGTGTGTTTGTGCATTTGCATGAAGGTGGGTGACTAGGGAGGTAGAGATGATGTGAAATGAGTCAGGAGAAGGTAAAATATAGTAAAAATACATTTAATTAAAAATATTATGTAGAAAATAGAGGAAAGATGGTATATTGGATTGGAGTACTGCCATATCTAAATACTACAAAATGAGTGTTTTGGGCAACAAAAATTTGTCTAATACTTCCAAAACTTGAAGTCTGTGATCAAGCTGTCTGCAGGGTTAACTCTTTCAGGATAATGTAAGAAAAATTGGCAGCTAGTGATTTCTCGGCTTGTAGAAAGATTTTCTCTATCTCTACCTTCACCGTCATGTGGTGTTCACCCTGTGTGTATCTGTGCCCTGCTCAATTTTCCCTTAAAATAAGTTTTGAGAACTTTGTACTGTATCTAAATCACTCCTTCATCCCCTTCCAACTCTTCCCATGCCAATTAATGATCTTTTGAAATATATATTTCATATCCATATTTCATATACTTTACAGACAGAGATGCTTATACTTACTTGTATCCAGGGCTGACCACTTGGGATTGGACATCCTATTCAGGAGTTCATCCCTGTAGGAAACTTGGTTTCCCCTCTCTCAGCAGGCATTGACTCCCATAGCTCATCATCAAAGGGTGAGATAATGTGGAATTTTCCCTAAGTTATTATGTCAACTGCTTTTGTCATTATGCCAATCTCATTAAGGCAACCATATTGTTGCAAGTTCATGTGTACATTTTTCCTGTCACGTATAGGGAACAATATCTGAAAACAGATACCCTGGACCTCTGGCTCTTACAATCTCTCTGCCTCCTCTTCTATAATTTTTTTCCTAAGCCTTGGGTGCATTGGTTGCATTGCAGATGTATCACTTAGAGTTAGGCACACCATTATCCCATATTCTCTGCATTTTGACCTGTTATTTATCTCTCTAACAACCTCCATCTGTTGCAAAAGATGTTTCTTTATGAGAGATGAGAGCTACTAATAAAGGCATCAATCATAATAGGTTAGGGTTCATCCTAATTAATCTATCTTACCTAATTACATCTGCAATGATCCAATTTAGAACACATTCTGAGGTGCTGGAGGTTAGGACTTCAATATGAATTTTAAGATACAAAATTCAACTCACAACGTAAGAGTAGGAGTTAGAACTTCAGAGGCTTTTAATGATTTGGGGACTTTAGTGACAGAACTAATTTAACTGGTCTTCATCTCTTTTTCTAGGTCAATAATACTCGTTTTACAGATAAACACACTTTGTTTATATATTCAGAAGATGGTAATATTTTAATTGTTTTCAATTTTGACCATTATGAACAATGTTCACATAAACAATCATATATGAAGTTTTAATGAATATTTGTTTTCAAAGCACTGTGTGTGTGTGTGTGTGTGTGTGTGTGTGTGTGTGTGTGTGTGTGTGTACCTATGGATAGAACAGCTGGTTCTTATTGAAACTCAGTTTAGTCTTTTAAGTAATCCCACTTGTACATTTCAAGTGGCTTCCCCATTTTACTATCTCAAGGGCAAAGTGTGAGGACTCTAATTTATATAGATCTTTGATGGCATCCACTTGTATGAGTCTTTTTATTACAGAAATCTCAGTGAGAAGTGGTCTTTTGAGGATTTCATTTACATTCCCCTAAAAACTAACAATGTTCAATATATTTTCATGTGCTTCTTAGCCATTAGTATTTTCTTACTTGAAAAAAAATACCTATTCACATCATTTTTTCACTTTTAATTGGATTGTCTTTTTTCTATTGAGTTATAAGAGTTTTGTGTGATGTAATTACAGTTTTAAAAGTAGGTAAGAGGAAGGGAGAAAGACACTCCTATGAGGGAGAGTATCTTGAAGACATAATCAGCAGGTTTTGTTTTTTGATTCAAGAGGAGTGTCTAGGTCAGCGAAACCTGTACTGAATTGTATTTAGGATGAGTACTTTCTGGTTGTGGCCAAGACTAAATAAGTGCTGGCTTGATTTGTTCTCTGGTAGTTGGTAATTCAGGATGAAAACTTTTATGATGTGTTTTCAAAGATGGGTTCTGAGTGGTCATTCATTTTAATAAAAGGATCTTTCAAGAAAAGAAAAGCAACATGTACCCAGATATGAAAGGAAAACACAGAGGTTCTCTGTTATCAGATGTAATGATTTCTTTTTGCTTTAATTTTCCTTTGACTCTCAACCAATGTTTGACATTGTTTCACAATTATTCCTCACTAAGGCCTCCTCTTCTATTGCTTTGAAACAATGTCATGGCCTCCAGCTTCATCCACCTCTTCTGCTTGTGCTTCTTAATATTCTCAGATCCTGCTCTTTCTGCTCCTACCTCAATATTAAAAGCATAAATGTCATGTTAGTTTATTCATAAGAAGTCTGCAGACACTCACAGTTACTGTTGCTTGTTATATGCAATTTTGGGGAGCTGGAAACTTAGTGATAAATAGCAACAAATATCTTGTCCATGTGGACATACATTGTTAGTTTAAGAAAAATAAGCAACACCAATAGCAAGCATAAATAATATTTACTAGTATTATACACAGTGTTCTAAGGTATTAAACTACAATACACATGCATTACACCTAATACTCAAAAATCCCATGACGCAGCTGCTATTATTATCCTTATGGATAAGGGAACTGATGCATAGAGGATTAAATGGTTAACTCAGGGTATGAAGTGAGATGTGGCTTCACACTCCATATTCTTAACTAATTATCTGTCTTGCCATGCAGTAATAAGTAAATATGTCATATGTTGATAGATACACAGACATGCACAAATAATATATATTTGTATATACACATATGGGTCTGTTGCTACAAATATAAGTAAAATGATGTCCAACGGTAGTGGTTTTTTCTTTCTACAAGTTTTGAATAAGGCCTAGAGATAAAGGACATATATTTAAATAATAAGACTCCATCCTAAAGAAGGAAGGATGTTGGGCAGACTCTATTGAACATAAAATAGACAAAGTAGTCTCTTCATTAGTTATCCCAATCATTCAACTCCCACCTGTGAATTATAGAGATTAACTAGAAGAGGATCATTGAGGGGAGTAAGAAGCAGCTATGTTTCCCTGCTCAAGCTAAGTAAAAATAAATAGGCAAATAGGTAATTAAATTAAATTAAATTAAATCTTTCAAAGGAGAAGACTGGAATTATAGAATGGAAGGTTGCTATGCTAAACCAATTTTAGACCTACCTGTTACTATCGAAGAAAGGAGCATTCCTGGAAGAACCTTACATGTACCATCTAGTGTATAGATAGAAGTAAAAATGTGTACTTGACTTGTATCTGAAGACTCCTGGAGTCTAGTTGAAAGAAATTGCAATCATGGGGCAAACAAAGGGATGCAGAGTTATAATGTTTCAATGACTATGCTTTCATGGGGGCAGACAAATTTTGTTTGTTTTTGGTTTTGGTTTTGTCTTCTGTGCATATCTGGGAGCTATAGCATAAAATGGGAATCCCAGGAGAAGACAGCTACAAGATTAAGAGCTGAAAGGGAAAACTGTCAATTCATACATTGTTCCTATAAAGGAATGGCACAGGCAAAAGATGCTCACTAAGGTGATAAAGAGTGGAGAAGGGCTTTCTGAACAAACTATGAAAGCACGGCCCAAAAGAGTAGTAGTTTTGGGGTGATTACGTCACACAATGCATTGGGTGTTAATTATATCACTACCATCCAACTGAGTTTTTCACTGCTGTGGCTTAGATTTGAAGTACCTCACACCCAGAAGGCTCATGCGTTGAACAGTTGGTTACTTGGTTTGAAACTGGTAGTGCTGTTAAAAGGTCACTGGGTCTGGAGGACACTACTTGATTATTAGCTCACCCACTGAAAATTTTGTAACTGAATAGGCTATTAGGAGGTGGCCTAGTTATAGGAAGTAAGTCACTAGGGTATGCCTTTCAATAGTGTATCTTGTCCCTGGCTACTTCCTGCTTTGTTCCCTTGCCTCCTGTCCACCATGAGGTGAACCACTTGTTCAATCTCCATGAACATATTCTGCCTTACCATACATGGGCTCAGTGAAAAAAGAGTCAAGTGAGCATGGACTAAAATATCTGACACCATAAGCCAAAAGAAATTTGTCCTCCTTTTAGTTGCTTTTCCTGGTTATTATGAAGCACTCACCTACAACTGGAAGTTTTCAGAAGCATTAGTTCAAGCAGAGAAGGAAGAGAAGCAAAGAAAATGAGAAAAGATCAACTCACTTTTCTTCTCTGGGGGATCTGAGGTGTCACTCAGTAAGCTGCAATGAAGGTTCAGAGCTGGAAGTTTGAATTGGATATGATATATAATTCTTAATTTGGAATGCTTGCGTTTTTAATAACTTCAAAACTACAAATTAAACTATTATAAATTGTGTGAGTAAACAAGAGAAATAAAATAACGTGGATGGTGTTACATTGCAAAAAATAAACTAACAAAGCTTGATAGGGATTTTTTTTATAGATTCTATATCTATTAGTCAGTTTTCCCCATTGCTGTAATAAAGTATCTGAGGCTAGGTACCTCTCCAAGAAAAAAGAAAGGATTATTTAACCTCACAGGATCAAGGGCATTTTGCTAATATTTACTCAGCTTTTACATAGACTTCATGGTAGATAACATCAAAATAGAAAGAGCACAAGGAGAGATGAAGAGAGAGAGAGAGAGAGAGAGAGAGAGAGAGAGAGAGAGAGAACTCAACCAAGAGACTAAAGTGATGAGGCTAAATATATGGCTCAGTAGTTAGAAGCACTTGCTTCTCTTGTAGAGGTCCCTGGTTCAGTTCCCAGCATCAATGTGTTCACTTACAACTGTCTGTAACTCCATGTCTAGGACATCTGACACCCTCTTTGGGTCTCTGCTAGCATACATGTGGTACACAGACATATGTGCAGGCAAGGCACCCATATAAAAATATAAAATTTAATTTTCCAAAATAAAAAGTCAGATTGAGGGGAGAAGCCAGGTTTATGCTTTTTTCAGAAAACTCTGCCATGGAACTAAGCAAAAGTCCCCAGAGAATTGATTGCCTTACCCCACTCTAAGGGTAATACCTTCCATGACCTCATTCATTACCTTCTGCCAGATCTCATCTCCTAAATGCTCTGCCACCTTTTAATATTATCACACCGCAAACCTAGTTTCCAACACAGAAAGGTTTGGAAGATACACTGAAACAATATTCAACCCTCAGTAGTAAATTAAGGCATTCTATTCAGTGTTAACGCAAATGGAGAAGCCATAAAAACAGCCTTTCTCAACCTGTAGGTCCAGACCCCAACAAGGCTCACATATCAGATATCCTGTATATCTAATATTTAGATTATGATTCCTAACAGTTGCAAATTTATGGTTATGAAGTATCGATGACAATAGATTTATGGCAGGGGAATCACCATATAATATGAGGAACTATATTAAAGGATCACAGCATCAGGAACGCTGAAAAACACTGCCATAGAAATTTATTTCAACCTGATCTTTATTGTATATGTTCTGCCTTGGGTAGCATCCTTTCTTACAGGTTCACTTTCCCCTGGCAACTCTCAGTCTTGTATCTCAACACAAGATTGTGTTCCAACCTTCAAATACATATTTAATGACTACCTAGCCTCACCTCAATGATCACAACTAGGTGCTTAAAATTCAACGATTCCAAGCTTGAGCTTCATTTTTATTTCAACTTTATTTTTGTCCCCAGTGTTTTCCATCACAGTGGACAGCACTATTATCTACCGAATAGCATAAGCCAGAAATTGTTCTCACACCTAAGTAGTCTTCTAGATCTTGGTGTTCTTACACTTAAATGGAGCCTGAATTCATTTGTAACATTTCTAATCTAACTCAGACTAGAATCATCTCTCATATAGTCTACATCAACCTTCAAAATGTTACCATGTTTTAACTCTTAGAACTCAATCTCTTTGTTTCCATGGCTTGGAGTGGCCCCTGTCTATCTTACATGTTTTCTGCTATTTCTTGTTCTTGACCATTTGGCATCCAGCCAAACTAAATGATTTGCACTTCCTCCCAAACACTAAATTCTTTCAGTGTTGTCTGCCATTATTTATTCTTCTCTAAGCTAATTTTCTTCTCTGTCTTCAACTTCTATGGAAAGCCCTCCCTGAATTCCTTCTAGGATGGGCACAAATGCTCAGGTCTCTTGTTATTCCATTTTGTCCTTTATTTCAAACTCCTTTTTCTTGATGGCTTTTCTTATTATGGTGGTATTGCTGGGTGAAGAACCCAAGGCCTTGTGCATGCCAGGAAAGCACTGTGACATTGAACTACATACTCGGCACCTCAACTTGCTATTTGAATTTTCAATCATTACCAAAATTTCACATTAGTCTACCTCTACTTTGTATGCTAAATAGCTCACTGATAAGTTTCTCCTGGAACTAGTTCTCAACCAGGGATAATGCTGCCCCCATTTCCAGGGAGTCATTTTGTGTTTTCTAGAGACATTTATAGTTGCCACACTCCTGGGAGCAGTGCTATTGGTATCTTTTAAATAGAGACCAGGGATGGTGCTCTATATAACCCACAATAGCAAAGAAGTTTCCAAGCCAAAACATCTGCAGTACTGAAACTAGGAAACCCTATCTGGTGACAAACAAAACCTTACAACTCCTATGTGCTTTGGAGCTTTGTTTGTTCTTGTTTTAAATTACATAGCTGCCTGAGAAGTTTAGTCCTGTCTTCTGGAGTGTAAGATAATGAAGAGAAGGAAAAGGAAGTCATAAAGATAGTTTTTGTGGGCTAGGGTTTCATTTGGCCTTGTCAGATGAGCAAAATACATTTGAATGTATGTAAAAACCCATATTTGGGGAAACACTCACATAGACATGGACCATTTAAAAATAGCCCAAATGGCTTTAACTAAATTCATAGAAAACTTTAGAATCACAATTCATGGCTTAAACTAATACTAGAGCAAGTTCTACACAAGTAGAGAAAGAAGCTACATGCCAAACTGGATATAAGGCGTTTTACATGCTCATAATAGCACTAGACAACAAGCATTGTAAAATTATGGCTCATAGAAGTTCATAACACATTAATGCTAAATGAAGAAATGGGATCTTGAGTTCAATGTCTATTACAACAGGCTAGGGTGATTCAATTTAAAAAAAAAAAACAAAAAAACATCAAACTCAAGTTTCCAAAGCATGAAAAACATCTTAATACTTTCAATGTTTGCCAAACTTAGACAACAAAAACTAGTGGCTTGGTAGTGTGACTGAGTAACATATAAGAAGATCTGGGTTTAATTCCCAGCATGGAAAACAAACAAACAAAAAGCAGGTTGACATGCATGCACTCTGAGTCCCATTAATGTTTTGTTTGGTTTTTCAAAATTGAATGAGACTCATCTTCATTTGATATATTTCCATTTGGGGAAACTCCATGCCAATAAGATCATGCCTGGTTTAGGAATCAAAAGATATGAGTTCATTGAATGAATCATGTTAACTTAAAAATAAGACTGTGGCAATTATCTCATTATTCTTCAGTTTCTCATCTGTAAAATAATATGGTTTGATTATAAAAACCATAGAATATAATAACTGTGATTTATTCTATCTATATGACTTTCTAATATGTAACTTCAAGGTCCAGATCTACTCCTTAACCCAAGAAGTCCCTAGGAAACTGAATGTGGTGGTACATACTAGTGATTCTAGAACTCGGGAAGTAGAGGCCAGAGGATCAGAAGTTTAAGGTCATCTTCCATCCTCAGATGCATGGTGAGTTTGAGATCAGCCTGAACATCATGAGACTCTGTCTCGGAGGGTGGGTGAAGTAAAAATATCAAGTTTCTGGTACTATGTCATCCTCTCTTTCTTTTCAAAATTTTGACTGACATCTCTACCCCCTTAGAGTTCTCCTTAATCCTTCCCCTCTATATTCTGTGTTGTGGGACACTATCAATTCTTTGGAAGACAATCCCAGGGGTCCTTTTTATGAAATCTGTTACAGTACTACCAAACTGTTTCCCTAAAAGAGAGTGATACACTTCATGGGCCAGAATGAGAGGAAAACATGGACCATACAACATTTCTACTGGTACTGACAGTGCACTGAAACTGTTCTCTTATAACTACATTGTAGAGTGTCTTATGAATGGTGTCCATTTGTAACAGAATGTGAATCCCTTACAATGCTTCAGTTAGTTATCATTTGGCCGAACAAAAAGAAGTCTTTGTGCTGAAACTTACTATAGCATGTGTTTTGATTGTTTCATGCCACAACTTGCATTACTAGTGTTTCCTCTACTCTTTCTATATCTACTTTAATATTCCAAGCTTTTTCTTCAAGGATCAAGGTCACATTCTCTACCTACCTTACTGTTTTCTTTCTATTTTGGATAAGCAGCTCAAACTTCCTCTTTGAGCTCACGAAGAAAATCTCAAGCAACATCTCCCTCCTCCTCCTCGTGTGTGTGTGTGTGTGTGTGTGTGTGTGTGTGTGTGTGTGTACTGAACTATAACATCCTCAGCTCTAAAAATCACATTAGTTTAATCCCAATTTCTTCATCTAATATTCCCTTTATGAGTCATCCTGAAGTCTTGACAATGTTGAAGTTGTTCATACTGTATTGCCAAAGGTATGTGAGAAAAAAAGCTTGACAAAAAAAATATTTTCCATTAGATGTGCAAGTGGCTGACTACTGGGAAGCTGCAGTCAATTTGTTGTGGCACAAAGTTTTGGCAAACAAACAAGGGCATTTAGAGTCTACCCTGTCCAGATCCTTCCTTTTCGAAGCTTAATAAATGCATACCTATCTCACTTTAGCATGTTCTTAAAAGCTGTAGCATGATCTCGAAAACAATTCCAGAAAGATTACTCAGTGGATAGGACATTTGCTACAAAGCTTGACAATCATAATTCATCCCCCAAAACTTCATTATGAAAGGAGAGAACCAAATCCCAAAAGTCATCCTCTGGCCTCTGTGTCATGCACATGTGTACATGATAAATAAATAAATAAATAAATAAATAAATAAATAAATAAATAAATGTATGGGGAAATGTATATGCAATATTTCCAAATCAAAGGTATTTGACTAGAAAAGTTAAAGTGAAAATTGGTCTTTCTATTTTCTAAATATATGGTTAGGGTTCATCTGTGTTCTATGTCCTTTGATTGGTCCATAACAAAATTTTCACAATGATGTCTCTTTCTTTGGGTCTTGAAAATATCAAACTTATAAGAAAAATCTTTTTACAATGAAATAGGGGGCTTAAAGGGCAATGTAATAATAATACCTGAAAATAGAAAGGAGAAGGTTGGCATTACATTTCACCCTTCTGTTGCTATTTCTAATTGTCCTGGAAGAGGGAAGTGGTGGGAAGTGGATGTTTCAGTTGCTCTAAAGTGGTAAGGAAAAAAATTCAGGTAAGAGCATATCCTCTCCCCTCAGTAAATACTGTAATTCCACAAAATCTGCTAGCACAGAATACACGCCACTCTGTGTATGTCTCTGCATGCACCAAATGTGTCTCTCCACAGTCTATTTTACCAGCCTTATTTATAAACTTAATGACAAAAGGATTGTTTATTTGGGGTCAGCATAACACTGGGCAGCAAAAAAAAAAAAAAAAAGTGAATCTAAGGGACAAGATGTTCTACACATACCTAATAGTGCCATTTCTTTTGAGAGACACAGTAATCAAATAGCAGGGATTTTTTGCTCTTTGGATTCTGAGGGGAAAACAAAATGACCTTGGCATCTACCAAATAAGCTCCAGTTCCAAAGATTGAAGTTATTACCCACAATAAGATTAGATTCTTCCCTGTGGGAACACATTTGTGTTCAGCAGTCAATTTGGGATTAACCTTTTCAGGGCTACTGGAGAATTAATTGGTTCTTAAGTTCTCTCTCCAGGCTGCCTTAGGCTCTAGAGGTTTCCATGTGTTCCAAAGGAGATTGGTGCAGGGCAGCCAGCTGTGCAACAATGGCTTATTTACCCATGTTTCTGGCATAGATTGCTCTGAGTGTGAGAGCTGTAGAACACAGTCCCTCCCAAAGAGCACACAAGCCCAGCCCAATGAAGCAGGACTCAGTATGGGTGGGGTCCACCTAGTGCATCAACTATGTCAGTCTATGAAAGGGACTGAACTGTGAGAACACCCAGTTCTGTTTCTTTTCTGTTTCTTTTTTTTTTTCTTTAATTGCTCTCCCACACATATATACACATTACCACAGAGAGGGACAATAAAGACTGTAGGCCAAGAATTGAAGATAGCAAGCACTTCCTCAGGAATTGTGAGATTAATAATTTGTGTACAATTTAAATATGTGCAATTTCAAAGAGATACTCATTAAAATGTTAAAATGATTAGTTCTTGGAGTAGGCTTTTTCTTTTCCTCTTTGTGGCTTCCTAAATTTTTTGTAATGGCCATGTGTTGTTTCTGCAGATTTTTTTGTTTTTGTTTTCATTTGTTTGTTTTACTTCATTTTAGAAAGGTGATTTTACTACATTGTTACTTTTATTATTCAAGCATTCTTCCTCCAGGCACTATTGAACAACTGAGAAAGTACAGGAAAATGCCCAAGTGAGACTGTTTCTCCATCCAGCATTATTGTTGTTTAAAAATAACCACAGTGGATAGAGACAGGAACAACTTTATCATCAGTGTCTCAAATGGAAAATTATTCACTACAAATCATCCTGATGAAGAAAGTTTGTGAAAATATCACTTATGGGGGTGGTCAGTGTTACAGGAAGAAACAAGGAGTAATGATGTTTGAATGGAAAACCGTTACCACTGCTACAGCCAAGAGGTCGGGAAAACAAAAGGATATAAATTCCAGTGTCTGGTGAGTGCTGGTACTATGGATGAGTAGTTGCCCATAGGGTCCTCTCATTGTACAGAGGAACACAATTACTGCCACAGGAGGATGAAAGTTTAAAATAGAAATTCCTTGACCCCTCTCTTCTACCATCTGACCTCCTGTTTCTATTATATTACCAAAACCATGTATAAGTCAACAGGCAAATGAACCAATGATATACATTGTATATGGGATGTGATGGTTACTTTATCAACTTCACATAATGTAAAATCACCTTGTGCATTCCTTTGTTATAACAAGAGTACACTCAAATTCTCTTACTAGAACAAGTACTTCAAATCTGAAAAAAAAAAAGTCTCAATAAGGGACTCTCTAGATCAGGTTGTATCGTGAATGTGTGTATTTGTAGGGGATTGTCTTGATTACTCTTATCAAATGATGTGGGGAGAATCAGCCAACTGTGAGTCTCACCATTTCCTAGGCAGGGCATCCTGGACTGTGTAAATAAAGAAGGGAGACTAAAGACAAGCACATATGCATCCATTCATTCTCTATCATTTTGATTATGGATATGCCTAGGTTCATCAAGTTTCTGCCTTGACTGAAACCTGAAATTTTTAGCTAAAATATACTTTTTCCTCTCTAAGTTCTATTTTGTCATGATATTTTATCTCAGCAATAGGAATTAAACTAAGACAAATAGTAAATTTGGAGTACCCAGCGAGGAATTAAGAAGAGTAGAAAATGGATGAGGATATGGGATAAAAAATTACCCAACTCAATCTTTCCTTTTATATTTAGAAACATTCACTTTATTGTGGTATGATGACATATAAAATGATGTATATATTTAACACACACAACTAGATTAGTTTGTAGATAAGTGTACACCCATGAAATCTGCACTATAATCTATGTCATAGGAACTTCTGAAGAGAACATATGTAGGTTACTAAATGGTGCTGCACCCAGAGAGAGCATGGTGTGCCATGTCCCTCTGTCTTTCCTACCCTATACAGTGGTTTCATCAGGCTGCTCATCTATATCTTATGCAAAATTCTTTGAAATAAACAAGGAAAGTACCACTAAGCTATACCCTAATGCCACAGAAGGGTTTTGTAACCCTGGTTTACAACTAGTAACTCAGAAGCATAAGTAAATTAACCTCAGGGTTTGAAATTGGCATCTAAAATCAAGAGTCTTAAGGATTGAGCTCCCAGTCTCTGGGATTTCATACTATCTTCAGGTAGACAGTATCAGGCTGAAGTTGGATTAGAGGATACCCAACTGATAGCTTCTCTTTCATCATTGCTTGCCTTTTGAGAAACAGAATTTCCCACCATATATGTAGACACAGATACACACACACACACACACACACACACACACACACACACACACACAGAGAGAGAGAGAGAGAGAGAGAGAGAGAGAGAGAGAGAGAGAGAGGAAGAAGATGAAACATTCTGCCATCAGATTCATAATTATTAAGTAGAAGGAAGCACCAACTTTGAATTTATTTGCTTGGTTGGTTGGTTTACTCATTTTCCTAGATCACAGAAATATGTGTTTAAAGAAGAAAAAAATGAAATGGTATTAGATGAGCAAACTTTGATGCTTGGTCACACATAATATGAAAGCATAGCTGCTCTGTGTTCAGTTGTAGAAAGTGCACATTGCCAGCAGATCCAGCTATTGAGGAAGTGGCTCTTGGATATGTAAGGAAATGAAAAATAAAGTGTAATGAGCACACAATTGTTTTTGTTATTTCTATCTGTAATAGGAAGGTGAAAATAGAATATGGTGCCTAGAACAGAGTGCCTCATCAGACTTTGAGGTAGTGTATCAGAGTTCAGGCCATGAGCCTCAGTGCCACTCAATAGAGAAAAGTGTGCTAGGCAACCGAAAATACCTCTAAGACATTTGGTCACCAAAAAGATAGTTAACACAGAAGGGCAAAAGTAGATACCACTGAAAGTAGAGGGTATAGTATGAAAGCATTGTTTAATTTTGTGATTAAGTGTCATTAACTAACTCCCTAAGGAGACTTTACTGAAATGGACTCTAAAACCCGATATGAGAACAAAATCTTTGGTTTTAAGTGGGGGAGCAAGTTTGAGCTGATGCAGGATGCCTAGCTCACTGTGGAACAACCACAGATGGTTGTGTGCAATGCAAACATACCCCATACTCCTAAGGCACAGACAGCCTTGTGGATTGTAAGAAAACAACTGCAAAATCTGTTTGCCCCAGGGAGGGGGGGTGACTGCCTGCTGCCATTTACAAATGTCAAGAGAACACTCTAGATGATGTGGCTGTACAAGCCACATGGGACTGGCTTTAAGATAGCCAACATATTCACCCAATGACTATGTCATGGAGTTATGTTAAAGGCTGTGGTTAAGGGAGCCACTTTAGCATGCATTCCCCATATATTATTGCTGCAAAACAGAAAGTTCAAGAAGCCTTATCTACTTTATTGTTTCTCCTTCCCCTTCAGTCATAGGATTGCTAATAAAAACATCAGGTAGCGCTGGAAGAGAAGCTCAATAGTAGAGGGCTTGGCTAGCATGCACAAGAACCTGGACTGGATCCCCAGCACTGCATAAAGTAAATAAAAATCACTGGGCTAATTAACAAAGAAAATGGGGAAAGACAAAGTGGAGAGTCTTAGGTCACATCTCAAGAAGGTAGAATTTTTTTTTTTTTTGTATTTTAGTGATGTGTATTTTTTACTAATTTATTTTTACATTCCAATCCCAGTTCCCCCTTTCTTTTTCCTCCTGCTCCCCCGACTCCCCTCCCCTCCTCCTATCTGCTCCTCAGAGAGGGTAAGGTCTACCCTAAGAAGTCTACTAAGTCTGTCCCATCATCTTTTTGAGGCAGGACCAAGCACCTTTCCACCCCCACACACCTGTGTCTATGCTGAGCAAGGCATCTCTCCATATAGAATGGGCTCCACTAATTAGGTTTGTGCATTAGAGTTAGGTCTTAGATCCATTACCAGTGGCCTCATATATTGTCCCAATCACACCATTGTCACCTATATTAAGGGAGTCTAGTTTGGTCTTATGCAGGTTCCCTATTTTTCAGACAGGAGTCAGGGATCTAAAGTCTCTAAAAAATTAGATAAAGAAAGAAAGCATTGATATGGATGAACTCAAGAAAGAAGAGATGGAGTCACTGGACTCATCCTAGCAGGATGGGAATCTTTAAAGCATTATTAGGAAATGAGACTAGCCAGGTGGTGGTAGCAGCTCACACCTTTGATCCCAGCGCTAAGAAGGCAGATCTCTGTGAGTTCAGGCCAGCCTGGTCTACAGAGTGAGTTTGAGGAAGGAAGGAAGGAAGGAAGGAAGGAAGGAAGGAAGGAAGGAAGGAAGGAAGGAAGGAAGGAAGGAAGGAAGAAAAGAAAATGAGTAACAGAGTAACATGAAAACTGAAAGCCTTAGAACAAATATTTTAATGCAAACTAATGGGAAGTTTGGCAGACCAACAAGAGCTCATGTGGATTCCCTAACATTAAAAATCTCAGAATAAGTTTGTTGTGTTTACCTTGGTTTAGGAACATCTTAAAAGTCAAAAGGTAAAGGTCTAAATGATAAGTATGATCTAAAATTTCTTGGGGCAAAGTATTGAAGATAAAGATTGACAAAAGGGACAGGGTCATTTGCCTCTGCCCTCTGTTGGTAACCTAAAGCCTTTTGTGAAAGATTATAAAACATTGGAAGTAGAGAAGTTAGTTCCTAAGATTAGAAGACAAACATGTAAAGGTTGATAGGAGTATAATGTTGAGCTGTTTAAACAAGCCTTATGTAAAGAGTTGTAGCTCACGTACCTATTGTTTTATGGGAATGGTTATTATATCTGTCTGGGAAACACTTTTCTCATTTGATATTATAAACTATAAGCATACCCATCCTTACTGAAAGTCTCTTTGAACCCTTATGATTTATTATTATTTTATATGAACACTTAGCATAAGTCTTGTTTACAACAATTATTTTTATTTTATGTGCATTGGTGTTTTGCCTGCTTGTATGTCTGTGTGAGGGTGTTGGATCCCCTGGAACTGGAGTTACAGACGGCTGTAGCTGCCATGTAGGTGCTGGGAATTAAACCTAGGTCAGCCCCTTACAACAAATATTTTAAACACAGAATGCAGTATTTCTAAGTAGGAATTATGCTAACAGTAGATCTCTAAGTAATTTTGCATAATTAAATCTTATGCCTCCAACTAATAATCTCCTTTTTCCTCTTCCCCTTAGGCCTTGAAAACCATGGTTAGAAATTTATGCTCTATGAGTTTAACCATTTTAGATTTATATATGTTATCACATAGCATCCATCTTATTATGTCTAGATTATATCACTGACCTATAATATCCTCCATGTTGATCCACATGTGGTAAATGGCAGAATATTTTTTACATTGTAAGTCTCAATAATGACAATTAGGTAGTTTGTCCTCTGGACTATTGTGAATAATGCTTCAATGAACATGATGATGCAGGTAGGTATCAATTCCAGATGATGATGTTATTTCTTTTAGATACCCTATAAGTAAATTTAAAGAGTATGTAGTACTTAGGTTTTCAATTGTTTGAGGATCCTGTGTTGAGTTCTGCAATAGCTGTACTAATTTACACTGTCCCCAACAGTTTGCAAGAGTCTCCTATTCTCCACAGCCTCACCAGCACCTGTTAGCTTTAGTCATTTTTACGTAATGGTTTACTTGGTTGGTAGTGAGGCAGATTGCACATGTGGATAATAGAGGACATTTTTTGTGAATCAGTTCTCTTTTTTCATCATGTGGGGCTCAGGGAAAAAATTCCGATCTTCAGACTTGGTAGAAGCTGTCTTTACCCACAAAGCCATCTCACAAGGGCCTGTCTGTACTCTTTAATATTAACTATTCTTACTGTGTAAGAGATGTCTCATTTTGGGTTTTTTGTTTGTTTGTTTGGTTGGTTGGTTGGTTGGTTGGTTGGTTGGTTGGTTGGTTGGTTGGTTTTGTTGTTGTTGGGGTGGGGGAGTGAGAGAAGTGTGCCTTTTTGAGACAGGATGTAGTCCAGGCTGGTCTTGACATTTTTAGATAGCCAAGAATGACCTTGAACTTCTAACTTTTTCTGCTTCTGGCTTCAGAATGTTGACATACTAAACATGTATTGCCACTACCGTGCCTAGCTTTCCCTGTTGTTTTGACTTATTCCTTAATAGGTAATGATCAAGCATTTTTCCTGTATCTGTTAGCTATGTTTGTGATTTCTTTGGAGAAATGTCTATTCATTTCTCCTGCCCATTTTAATCAGGTTGTTATAGGAGTTCTGTCATAGTTTAGATATTAACCCTTTATCAGATATAAGGTTTGAAAATATTTTTGCCATTCTATAGGTTTTATTTTCATTCTGTTAACTGATTCTTTGTTGTAGATACTTCCTTTTTTAGTTTGATGTAAATTTTTCTATGTGTGTTTTGCTGTTTTTACTTTTAGTGTTATAATCAAGAAGAAATCATTGCCAGGAAATTAATGTCAAATATCACTTCACTCTCTTTTCTGTGGGGATATTTACAGTCTCCAAACTTCTGTTCAAATGTTTAATCTATTTTCAGTTGATTTTTTGTGTGTGTGTATGATATGGGATAATAGTCCAATAATCATACTCTTTTTGGTTAAATATAGTATTTTATTGAGAATTTTGTATATGCATATAATATATTTTATCATATTATCTCCACTCCTCCTCCTAACTCTCCCAATATCCACTTTCCACCCCATTAACCCTCCTGAGTGCATAGTCTCTTTAAAAAAATCCAGTATAATTTGTGCTACCCATAAAATCATGCTTGTGGGGCCATCCATTGGAGAATGGATGACCTACCAGGTACCATGCCCATAAAGAAGGACTATTATCCTTTCCCGAGAATCCATCAACTGTCAATAGCTTCTCAGCTGAGATAAGGCTCATTAGAGTTTCACTATTGTAGGTATATAGATATGAATTTATAGAACAATTTGATTTGTCATATGTTTAGCAAAATAATAGTAGACAGTTTTACCAGGGCCTGTGATAGCCTCACCTACATGATCTTTGCCAGATTTATAGTACAGATATGTATTACCTCCTTGACCTTCGGCCTTAATCCATTAAGAAAATAGTTGGTTACCCCCATAACATTCATGCCACTATAGTACTAATTGGTATATCTTAGCACACCACTCATGATTGTATTTCATAGGGTTCACAGTTGGGTAAAAATGCTGATGACTTTCCTGCCCTAATAGACTGTATAGCACCATCCGGTACTATGAGCACTAGCCAACAGGGATTAAGCTTCCCAGTTACTATAAACTTGATCTCTCTCTATGTCCTGTGACCAAAGTCTATGGTGTACTCAGCAATAGGTTCTTACCACCAAATTGTGATGGGAAACTAAGAGCAATGGCAATAGTCTATATTGTTGTTGGAGGTTCTTAGATAGCCCTTCTCAACAACTTGAAGGACATATCCCAAACCCGGTACTGTGCTTTTTATTTGGCAATCTATGGATTCTTGGAAGAGCATTATTCCCTATGAAGGCTAACTCCAGTTAAACTCTTTTATATGAAACATATGTGTTTGTGTATATGAAGCTTATAAATAGTAGATTTACATCTTTTAACATGTGTATATTCCATTTTCCAGTGCTATTTATTGGACAAATGGGTTATACCAATTTTATTGAACAAAATATGTTCTTTATGCTGTGGATATAGCTCAGGGAAGGAAACCTTGCCTAGGATGCACAAAACCCTGTGCTTCATCTCCAGTACCATAAAATAATAGCTATTCTCTGTGCAAGAGGAAAGCTCTTACTTGCAGTAGAAATAATACACAAAATTCTAGAAGCTACTACATCAAAAACACTATGGTATTGAAGAAATTGTTCAGTGGGTAAATGTGCTTGCTGCACACATCTGGACACTGAAGTTCAAATTTTCAGTACCCAAGTAAATGTCAGGCAGGGCCATATATATCTATATCCCCAGTACTGCAAGGCAAGGAGAGTCAGAAGTCTTACTGAGGTTTGCTGGTCACCAGCATAGCTTCAGATTCAGGTAAAAACTCTGTTTCAAAGGAACAGGCAGAGACTGATAACATTCAACAACCTTCCCTGGCATACACACACACACACACACACACACACACACACACGCAGGTATGTACATATATCATGCACACAAAATAATAAATAATGATTGATGGTGGTGATAACAATATATTGAGTCAATGGCATTTCTGTCTGGACACAAAAGCAACCAACACAATACCATTCATCAAGAAAGTTAGAAAGGATAGAGTGGGGAAAGGAAACAATACACTAACATAAAATATGCATCATTGTCAAAGATCCCAAGCACTGAGAAGTTAGTAACCTCCTGATAGCTCTCTCTTTTACATACTGATAATCAGTTCTTCTTTGCACAAAATCCTTTCAGTAAATACTTTTGGGGGCAGTTATGAGATGAATTATTGTTTAAACCTCCTGAAGATCTATATCTTCATTTGCCCAAGTCCACAGAAAAGTTAGCTCTACCATAACACTAACTGAAGAACAAAACCTGACCAGAGAGCCTATACCCTCAAAAGAGCCATAAGACTTCATTATTCTTATTGACAAGAACACAGGAAGCATGTATAGCGTATGTTCTAAGGGTGTTGTCTAACTTGGATAATAAGGGTTGGTAAGGGTAAATTCATTGACATGGGTAAAATCATTCACAAATTGGAATTGAATGTTCTGGATAATCAAAACCTCTACTCAATGATAGCCTGCAATTAGTGAAGTCAATATATCTGAGCTTCTCTGGCAGCTTATAGAGTGAGTTCAAAGGTACAGAGAAATAGATATAATGGAGTTGGTGTATATACAAACTACTTAGCTAGCACCCTAATAATACTTTCCAGGAATACACAAAGGATCATTCACTAAAGTATTAAAAAGAGCACAAATGCCCTAGTTCTTCCATGTAATTTCTGAGAAAATTAGTCTGAAATCATTTGATAGAAGAAAAAGGGGGAGAAATCTGGAAAGATAGACCAAGTAAGAAAGATAAAGCATAGGGTAATGGAGCTTAAGCATAATATAGAAAGTACCCATATGAGTGTGAAACAGGATAGCCCAGTGTGGAATAACAAAATCCAAATGGGGAAAAGAGGGTTGATCTATAATGGAACTGAAGTATCGTTAAAAATAAGTATCCATAATAGAGAACAGTTCTGCATGGGAACTCACAATCAAGTCTGAGGGACCAGGATCTCCTCAAAGAGGAGTAATTTAGCATGTAATATTAGAGTCCAAAGACAATAGGAAAGCATCTATGAGCAGAAAAGGGGATTTCCAGATGGAATAAGTAAGGAGGATATCCATCTACAATATGTACCCTAAGAACAAAATGTAGGCTCTAAAGTGAAGTTAGGGCTATCCCCATGCTGGAGCACAACTTAGAGCATAAAGTTAAAAATGTACAATGTGAGAAAGGAATTCACGTAAAGTAGGCCCAACATAAAATTTCAGAGTTCAAGTAGAATTAGACGGGTTAGCAGACTCATACTAGGTATCAGATTCTGATCAAAATGAAGGGTGCATCCATGAAGCAAAAAAGCAACACAAAGCAAGGTGTCAGCGTTCATTCAGAACAGAGAAGGCATGAATGTAGAGTGAGAGAATTGGGAACAATGGAGTGTCAACATCTGAGGAGAATGAGAAGAGTGCCAGTGGAGGGGAAGGACATTCTGGTGCAAGTTGTGATAGCCCAATTGTATGAAAATGACTTTCACTGATAGCTGGGAATCCAGCATTGGACTGACTCAGACCCCCTGAACATGGGTCTTAGTTAGAAAGCCTGGGCAGTCTAAGGGGCCTCTGACAGTGGAACCAGATGTATCCCTGGTGCACAAAAGGGCTTTGGGAGCACATTCCCCATGGAGGGATACTCCCTTAACCTAGAGGCAGGAGGGAGAGCCTAGTCCCTACTCCAAATGACTTGACAGATTTTATTGATCCCTCCTGGAAGGCATCACCCTCCTTGTGGAGTGTGGGGGATGGGATGGGAGGGTGGTTGGGGCACATGGGAGGGAGGGGGAGGAAGAGGGAACTGGGATCAATATGTAAAATAAGAAAAATTAATTGTTTAAAAAACAAATATATAGATTAATAGTTATGAGTTAATAATTAAGAGAGAGCCCAACATATTTGCTAAGGGACAGGATGGTCCTTCAAGCTTTCTGCTTCACCAAAATGTCTGCCAGACACTATGGGCTGACGATGGATGCCCCAACATTACAGAGGAACTTCGTGTGACTGTCCAGGCATCAAGGTGTCTCTGTCAAGTTACTGGGGAAAAGGATTTCTATCTTTGTTTCCACAGAAAATGAGAAGATGTGGATTCCTTCCAGACTAATGTGGTTTGATCAAGCCAGACCGCCTGAAACAGAGTACGAGGTAATCCTACAGTCAAAACAGCTGGACAAAGCAGCCTTACAGACTACAGCCAGGATTTCTGAATCTTCTTCGAATCCCCCATGACAGTGTCCCTTACCAGCAGGAAGTAGTTTGGAAAGAACAACGCCCAAATTCCCAAATATTGTCTATAAATGTTTGTTTTCATTTAAATGAACTTTGTTATATAAAATAAATTAAAAAATTAAAAAAAGATGTCTCTGTCAATTCTGGAGTTTATATATTATCCTTCTGTGGTCTTTGATGGAGTTGAAGACAGATAGTTATGGTTATGGTTTTCCTTAGTCATGACAAAAAAAAAAGTTACACATAAAACTTTAGACTCACAACGATAGTATAGAAGACAGAGTATTTTCTTTAAATTTTGCCAAATGTTAATGGACTAAATACTGTTAACTATAGTTCTTGATTGGTAACTGTTTTGTTATATATAAGTTTACTATGCTAAAGCTAAAACCTTTTTATTTAGACAAAAAAGAGGAGATGGTGGGAGATGTCCTTCTGTATGCTGTGAATATATATATTTCTTTTATTGGTTGGTGAATAAATGCTGATTGGCCAGTAGCCTGCAGGAAATATAGGTGGGGCGACCAGACTAAAAATGCTGGGAAGATGAACAGAGAGAGAGACTGTATGAGTAGAGGGAGACACCATGTATCCAACAAAGAAGTAACATACTAGAGCATTACAGGTAAGCCACAGCCTCATGGCAATACATAGTTTAATAGAAATGAGGTAATAATAAAGATAGAGTTAGCCAATAAGAAGCCTGAGCCATCAGCCAGTTTATAATTGATACAACCCTCCATGGGTTTATTTGGGATTGAAAGGCAGTGGGACAGTAGAACAGAAATTTTCTTCTACAAGATCTTCAAAGAAAGACTCTCTAGTATGTTTCAGAGCCCACATAAGAAGGGCAGCAAGGCATTGGAAGAGTCTGAGCAAGGAAAGATTAGGACATCTCTGCATGGGGATAGCCTGGCATAAGTATCAGAAGCCATGTGTAGAAGGGTAACCACATAGTGTAGATGTTGAGGAGGTTAAGAAATAAGCAGCATGAGACTGAGTGGGACTGAATGAGGATCTCCACAAAATATAGTCTAGATTGGAGGTATCTTCAAGAATGTCCATGTGTCTGGGTGGTCTAACATACATGTCAAAATGAAATGTTAGAAGTATTTCCATGGGTGAAGTGGTGATGGATAATATGATGGTTAATTATATACAATAAGCTTAATAAAATTATTAATGTTAATTGAAATTTGGATTCAGCCTGGTCTACAGAGTGAGTTCCAGGATAGTCAGGGCTGTTACATAAAGAAACCCTGTCTCAGAAAAGAAAAAAAAAAAGGAAAGGAAAGGAAGAAAGAAAAGACTATCGGTGACAGAGAAAGGAGCTAGCTAACAAGAGGGTAAGGAAAAAAGCAAAATTTTGTGGTATTAAGTTAGAATTACATGTATGAATTTACATTTTTTCAACATAGTATACATAAATAAATGTGTTTTTATGTAAAGAAATGCATTTAGATATAAATTAATCACATTCTCATATATGTATGTGTGTGTGTGTGTGTGTGTGTGTGTGTGTGTGTGTTGTGTGTGCATGCATGCATACATGTATTTATATAGTCCCAACTCTGTATGCTGGGAAGGGCTTGAAAAAAAATGGCTTCCTGGTAACAACAATCACTATTAGCACCTACATTTTGATTGCTAAATGTTATTCTCTGCCAAAAGAAACCAGAGAACCTTGGACAAATGCCTAGTTACAGGGAAACAATCACAGTGCATTTTATATGACTATGGGTGGTATTGCCAACATTTAAAAATCATTTTTTAGAATCTTTTCTTATTCTTTGAAAATGCCATACATCTACACAATGTATCTTGATCATATGCACTCCATACTTCCCCATCCAATTCCCTTCAGGGCTGTCAGTCACCATTCCCTTCCAACTTCATGTCCTCTCCTTAAAGGAGAATTTCACACATAAATACTGCAGTTACATAGTTTCCTCCCCTCCAACTAATCCCCCTGTTACCTGCCTTAAATTCACTAGTTCTTCCACCTACTGAGCCCATTTAGTGTTACTCCTATGCACATGCATTTGGGGCTGAACAGTTAGGATTAGGTAACCTATCATGAGCTTTCCTGGAGAAAACATTTTTTCCCTCTCTCATCAGCCATTAATGGATCTTGTGAAACTTCCCCAGTCCACACTGACACATTAGCCTATACAGCCATTTTAAAAATCTTGTTTAAGGCAGTCATATTTTTTGGGAATACGACAGCTTCATGCAGTATTATCTCACAACAGGTATCCTGGCCCTCTAGCTCTTTGACTCTTTCTGCCCCATTTCCCGTGCTTTTCCCTAAGCCATCATTTCCCCCTAGCATCCATCTACTATCAATATCACTTCAGCTAGTATTGGGACCTCAGTAGTCCCTTTTCCCTCCATGCTAGTATTCTTTAAGATTTTTGTTTTTTGTTTTTTGTTTTTGGGTTTTTTTGAGATTAGAATTGTTTCACGACATGCGGAACTATGCTTTCTATATTGATTTATTAGTTGATAGACAATTAGGCTGTTCTTAGTTGTTCTGATATGGTCATAAATTCTCCTCCAATATCCATGACTTCACTAGCACTGAGTAGTTAGGTAAGTTCTCAGAACCAGGCATGGTTTCCCTCTTAATGAATGGGTCTTAAGTCCAATTAGAGAGCTGTTGGTTACCACCAAGGTATTCAGGCCAGTAAATGTATCCTTGTGGCTTATAGATGCTATAGCTGGGTAGGACTGCTGGTTTCTTCCTTTCTTTGGAAGACTGCATGGTGCCTTCTAGTGCCATGAAAACTAGTCCTCGGGGAGGAGGCTTTCAGGTCAGTTTGAGCTCAGAAATCTCTGTGTCCTGTTTCTGAAGGATATAGTATCTTCAGCAATAGTAACTTACCATCTACCTCTGAAAGGGGCAACCAGGGGCAACAGCAATAATCTACATGTTCTAGGAGTCTCTTGAAGAGCCCTGGTCAACAACACAAAAGAGGGCTTCTCGTGTTTGGTAATGGGGGTTTTTCTTAGATAGTCTCTGGCTTTTGCAGGGAGCAATCTCAGTCTAAAATTTAAAAATTCATTAAAACAGTATTATGTGTATTTACAATATGAATTGTGTGTATTATAGGGATTTATTTATTTATTTATTTATTTATTATAGGGATTTTTAAGGTAAATAGTTAATAATGTGGTTTCTTCTACTTTTTTTCAGATAGCCTTGCTGTTATTTTATCTCCCTCCCTCCTTCTAACTAATACAAGTTAATTTTCTCTATTGCTGTAATAAAATGCTGATCAAACCACCTTGGGAGGAAAGGGGTTTAATTCATCATACATCTTACAACCTATCACTGAGGGAAATCAGAGAAGGAATGAAAGGCAGGAATCTGGTGTCAGAAACTGAAGCAAAGACCATAGAGGAGTACTTCTTGGTAGCTTGCTCTCCTTGTTTACCTTCTTAGACAATCCAGAACACTTCAGAGGGGTGACACCATCCATAGTAGACTAAATCCTCCTACATAAATTAGCAATCAATAAAATGCCCACAGGAAATGATATAATTACATTTTAATTTTAAAATGTCTCTAACTAAAAAAGAAAAGAAAACATTCTATATACATATCCATTGGCCAATCTGATATAAGCAGTTCCCTAAGTGATGTTCCTTCTTCCCAGGTGATTCTATCTTGTGTCACATTGGCAAATATTAACTAGCACACACATTAACATGTGTACAGATTTCTTGTGTCAGCTAAAAATAATAATTAAGTTAAACATTAAAAATTATATTTAAAATGAAAGAACATGAAAAGAAAATCTATCTGGGCCTGAAGTTGGATGCACTGATGGAGTGGTCGCAGGCCAGATGGTGCATTACACCAAGGTGAGTCAGAAAATAAACAGCAATTTGATATGTGTGGAATGTAAAATGGCTGGCTGCTGCTTCACCCTCCACACAGTCCACAAAATTTTCTTGTGACTCACCCTAATAAACAATATACAAAAAGACTGAGAATGTATCTCATTGGGTAGAGTGCCTAAATAGCTCACTAAGGCATGTATGTAAAAGAGAATAGAAAAAGCTAGGGAGATTATCAAATTGAAGTGTGTAAGTGTAACATGGCATGGTACATATCTGGAAATTCTTTATAAAATGAGATTAAGCCCCACATTTTTATCATCTACATAGTCACACTTCTTAGTGAGATTCTATGAATTCTGAAGGTAGCATTTACCATATTTGATTATGGTGTGTGTTCATCAACTTTCCATCAATAAAATGAAGTATAGTAGAAGATCAACTTATAAAAATAAAAGATTTACTTTGTCTCACAGTTTTATAGATTCTAACCCATGACCAGTTGACTTCACTGGTTAGGCCTGTGGTGAGGCAACAAATCACAACAGAAACACATAGGAAAACAAACAAAGGAAAGGAGAGACAAGAGAGAGGGCAGATTCCCCTACATGCAGTGAATCAAGGACCTCCTACTAGTTCCCACATCTTAAGGGCCCACCACCTTCCAATAGCACCACCTTGGGAGAAAAGCCTTTAATATGTGGGATTTGAAGACATGTCCTATTTTGACCTATTTACTAGGACTATTGTAATGATTTAATTCTGAAGAAAACCCACATTGAAGCTTTGTAGCAGGTTCCAGTAGAATAATCTGGTGGGCCACTTGAATCTAATGACTCAGAAGATCCAGTGCCATTCAAAACACCAGACCAAGGACTAGCAGGTAAACAGTACAGATCACTGGTAAGTCCTAATAGAAAAATAGAAACTCACTGTGAAGATTACTGTGGCCTAGGAGGAAGATTATACTTTCACCTTTTGACAACTATTCTTCATTTGAAAATGGCTACTGGTAGAGTGTGAACACCTAATAATCAGACAAAAAAATAACTAAATAGCCCATGTTTGCCTTCATGAACTGAATGATACCTGATTCATGCAGATATAAAATTGATCACGCAAAGCAAGAATTGGAAGATGCAAGTAATGGAGTATGATGAAAATACATTTAAAGCAACCCATTAGAACCCCTGAAAGTTATCTTAATAGAAAACAAGAAAGAAGGAATGTTTTTCATAAAAACCTATTAAAACCCAGAACAGCAAGTATCAAGGATGGTTTAACCAGGACCCATTCCCTCCCACCACATTCCTCAGATGGGTTTGAGGAAAGTTCCATTCCAAGAGAGTTGGGCCAAGAGGAGGGTGACTCTCACTCCCAAGCTTAAAATCAAGGTTACCACATCTTATTAGGAAATTCAGGTCACCGGCTTTTTCCATTCCTTCATGATTATAGAAACAAAATAACTAGTGAATACTACTAAAAGTTGCAGTTCCTTGTTGTCCACCTACTGCCAGCTCCCAGAACAGAGACACTATATCAGTTTGACCAAGAAAATTGCCTTCCTCTTGGTCATTTGAAAAACAGTTTGTGTTAGAGACTACCAGATGTATCCAGTCATCAGAGGAAAATCTCAGAAAACACTTTTTAGGGAAAGGGGCAGCTTGTACGAACATAACTCTGAAATCCTCCTGCAAGAAATAACGTTATTTATAACCTTTCTTGTGGGTAAATTTAATCCTAAGGGCACTCTCAGAAACAAAGGATATATTTGTAGGAAGCTAAAGCCTCTATGAGAGCAACAAGCTGAACTGTATGCCAGCTAATTTCCAACAGAGAACCAGGGAAATATAAAGCCAAGCTAAGACCCTCCTGGCATCAAACCAAACCTCCGATGGGAGGCTCAAAATTATCCCTGTGAGATGCTCAGATTTTACTGGATTCAGCTGTGAAACAACTTAAACCACAAGGTATTTTTTAAAACAATAGTGCAATTAGCCAGCAATTAGAGGAGCCTAACATATGGGTGTGATACCACAGGGTTAGACAATTTAACAGACAGATGAGAATGAAAGACCAAAGACAACCCTATTGAAGATAGTCATTCTATAGAGACAGTGAGCATGCTTGGAGCAAATTGTAAATAGCAGCAACAAAGGCTTCGGACAATGTAGGAAAAAAGTATTCTACTAACACTGTCTAGCCAAGTGACTACATAAATAAGAAAACAACAAAATGAGCCACACATATGGAGGAGAAATCAATATCTCTGCTTACTCCAGTATATTACGTAAAATGTGACTCCCCTACGCCCTACCAACTGCCTGCAGGGATCCCCCAGCTGCCAACATTGACAAAAGTCCCACGTGGGGAATCCCAACCACTTTGCAGAGACCCTCCAGCTACAACTCTCCATTCGTAGGGGAAGAAAGACACAGATAGGTATGTGATTCAGGCCTCCTTCCAGCCCTTCTCTGAGTCCCTAGAACCTTCTAGCAAATCGCCTCTTTTCCTCTATGCTCTGGACTCCAAAGCTTCACCCTGTGCTCCTCCAGGATCCTGTGCTCTTTCTTTTCTGCCATCTCTCCCAGAGTTCCAGATGCTGACGTCTAGTGACCTGTGCCTCTTCTCCCAGCCCTTCTCTGAAAGGGATTCGCTAATGCCCCACTTACTGCTTGTCCAGAACCCTCCCGCTGCCCATAAGGCAGAGGCAGAAAACCTTTATCTCTTCCTCCCAGCCTCTTTTTACTCAGGAATTCCCCAAATCCCCCACCCCTACCTGTCAAGGACCCTGCTAACAAACTACCTCTTTTTTTTCTTGGTCCCTCTCTACGTTTGAATGCCCCTCCCCCACGCAAAGTTCTGCTGGCTACTTGCCAGGAACACTGCAGCTGCCCCACGTGGCTTAGAAACCAGTTCACAAAACCAGGGGAAACTTGCTCCAGGCGCTGCAGTGTCCAGAAAGTAACTGATAAGTAGAAAACACTTGGACTAGAGACTATAGCTCTCAATACACCAGATCCACTGAGGAAAACTGCATCTCAACCATAGAATGAGTTAGTCCATTTGTGAACATGTGCAAGCCTCCATTAAAATGAGAATAGTGATTTCACATAAAAGGAAGAGGTGGGGGGAGCTAGCTAACTCCAGATGTGCAATCTCCGCATAGAAACAAAAGCAACAAGAAAAACCAGGACATGTCTCCTCTAAAAGTTCGTGATTTCATAGTAATACCCGATAATGAAAATGACCTGGGAGAACTTCCAGATAAAGAATGATTATAATTATGTGTTCAAACGACTCAAAGAAGACATGAACATATTCCAAGAGAGCAAGCACAATGACATGAAGGAAGGAAAGAAGCCAATCCAAGACAAGAAAATTGAATTCAACAAAAAGATAGAATTGCTGAAGAATAGCCAAATTGAAATGAAGCTGGAAATAAAAACCTCAATAAGCCAAATAAACACCTCAATGGAAAACCTCACCAATAAAATGGATCATGTGGAAAACAGAGTGTGCATGCTGAAGACAAAGCAGAGAAAATGGATCACACTGTAAAAGTCAACAAGAAATTGACATATGTGTGTGGGCATATGTATGTATGTATGTATGTATGTATGTATGTATATGAAACTTGGGGAGTTTGAAGACACCATGAAAGACCTACCCTCTGAATTATCTACACGGAAGGAAAAGAACATCATAGCAAAGTTATAGAGAATATTTTTTAGGAAAATTACCCAAACCTAGAGAAAGAGATGCCCATCTAGATATGAGTCCTACAGAACATCAAATAGACAAGACCAGAAGAAAGCTTCTCCATGATGCATTATAATTAAAGTAGAATAACCACAAATTTTTGAAAAATAAGCCTAAGTTTGAAAGAGAGCAAGGAAAGATATATGGGAGAGTTTGGCAGGAGGAAAGGGAAGGAGGAAATGATAAAATTATACTATAATCCCCAAAAGTAAAGGTAATATTTTTAAAGTATTTAAAGCAGCTGCCACACTTGGCTAGGACTCAGATTAGTGCATCTCTCAGCCTTCATCAGAGAAGCTGTTACTTGCAACAGATGGTAATAAGCACAGTAACACACGAGTGGACAGTATGCAAAGAGTACGAGACTTTGCAACACTCAGCCTTAAAGAGGACTGTATTTATCAAACGCCTTCTTTTCAAATCTCATAGATCTACATGGAAGAGGAGGCAAAAACCTTGAAGAACCAGAGATGGTAAGATGGTGGGTGACTCCAAGCAAATCGTATATTCCAGTCACACCAGGGCTGAAGCACATATGAAACTCACAGGGACCGTGACAGCATGCACAAGACCTGCATGGGTTCAAACCAGACAAAATCCCAGCATGGAGAAGAGAAAGTGAACTCAAGATGCCACCCATTACCAAGAAAACATAATTTATACCTACTAGAGAAGAGAAAATCTGGTTTCTCTAGTAGAGTGGCACTGGGTTGACCATACTCCAGGGCAGGCTCCCTGCCCAGGAGTAGTGGACTAATACAAAAAAGTGTGACTTTTTTGTGATTATTTTTTGTTTATTTGGAGGGGTTTTTTTTGTTTCTTTCTTTCTTTTGCTTTTTGCTTTTTTTCTTCTTTGAGAGAAAAAAGAAAAGAAGTTGAGTGGATAGAAAGGTGGGGAAGATATGGGAGAAGTTGGGGATGCAAAATATTAAAATATATTGTATGAAAGGTAGGTTTTACTTTTTAAAAATGCATTGGAAATTACAGGAGAGAAAAGACCAGTCACTTATAGAGTAAATCTATCTTGGGTGGGGGGCCGTTGATTTTTTTTTACAGAAATGTTTAAAGCCAGAAGAGCCTGAATAGATGTATTCCAAGTTCTGAAAGGCCACAACTGTCAATCTAGACTATTATATACATATTGGGTTATAAGAAGGCTCTGACTTTCTGCTGTATACAAAAAATATACCTTGTCATTAAAGATATGTACCACCTTAAGGTAAAAGGATGAAAAAACATATTCCAAACAAATGTAACCAAAAAGCAGGCAGGCTTAGCTATTCTAGTATCTGGCAAAATTAGTCAAAAGAGATGGAGGGTCACTTCACACTCATTAGAGGAACAATCCACAAAGAGAACATTACAATTCTAAACAAAGATTTACCAAACACAGGTTACCTGATTTCATAAAAGAAAGACAACTAGATCTAAAACCACAGTTTAATCCCAATAGAGTGATGGTAGGTGAATTCAGTAGCCTTCTCTGATCAATAGACAGATCATCTGAACAAAATCTAAACAGAGTGTCATTGGAGTTTGTGGCGATTTGAATAAGAATGGCCCCCATAGACTCATGTGTTTGAATGCTTAGCACTATAAGGATGTGTAGCCTTGTTGGAGAAAGTGTGTCACACTTTGGGGGCAGGCTTTGAGGTCTCCTCCTATGCTCAAGCTACACCCAGTGTGACACACAGTCTCCTTTTGCTGCCTGCAGATCAAGATGTAGAATTTTCAGTTCCTCCTCCAGCACCATGTCTGCCTGCATGCCACCATTCTTCCTGCCATGACAATAATGGACTAAACATCTGAAATGTCACCCAGCCCCAATTGAATGTTTTCCTTTATAAGAGTTTGCTATGGTCCCCTACACAGCAATAGAAACCCTACCTAAGACAGAGTTATATAAAATCATAAATAAAATGGACACTTATACACTTAGAGACTCTAATAGACATTTAGAGAACGTTCTACACAAAAACTAAAGAACACTCACTCTTCTCAGTAGCCCATAGAACTTTCTCCAAAACTGATCACATATTTGGACATAGGTATCAACAAATATAGGAAAGCTGAAATCACACCTGTATTCTGAAAACAATGGGGCAAAGCTAAATGTCAATGCCTAGGATCAAATACAAATAAAAATCACAATATGCCCAAATCTGTGGAACATAGTAAAGAAGAATGTTTATAGTGCTAAAAGATAACATTCAAAAATATCAGACTTCTCAAATAATAGAATAATGATAACACCTTAATGCTTTTGGAAAATCAAAACCCCAAAACAGTAGATTTAAAGAGATTATCCAAATCAAGTCATAGATTAATGAAATAGAACAAACAAATGTAAAATAATAACAAGAATCAATGGAATTGAGAGCTGGCTTTTTGAAAGATAAATAATATTGACAAAACCCTTAGGCCACCTTAACCAAAGTGAGAGAAGATTCAAATAAATATAATTAGAAATGAAAAGGGAAACATTACAACAGATAGCAATTGTTATCATTTAAAAAGTGGCATGCAAGAGAAAGGTGCCATTCGACAGCACTCATGTGGAGGGGATTTTTATTAGGGAAAAGGGAATGAGAAAAGGATGGAGGGGAGGGGGTAACTTGCCTCTGGGAACACGCGCAGCAAAAGAGAAAGGTGGGGAGGAGTTGGGCAGGGCTCTTTTAAAACGGAGCATAGGAAATGTGCACAGGCGATGCTCTTAGTGGTTGCAGCTGAAGGCATATCCTGTCAGAAGCCCAAAAGCAGTCTGGTACAGAGGCCTGAATACTAACAATAATGAAATGAATAAAATCAACAGGACATACATTTTAAAAATTCCACTAAATTAAAAAAAATCTGAGTTGTGAATTTGCTTTAACTCATACGCATGGGTAAGGAATAAGACCAGCAACTGACAAATAAATGCATTATCATGTAAAGGTTCTGTACCACAAATGGAACTGTCAATTAAGGAAAGAGACTGCACAGAGAGTGGGAGAGACCTTTTCTATCTGTACATCTGACAATGGATTAGTATCTGGATTATAAAAACAATCTATTAATCGGAACACAAAGAAAACAACTTAGTTGTAAAATGGGATATGGAACTGAATAAAAATCTCAAAACAAGAAAAGCAAGTGGCTAGTAACACTTTTAAAAGTGTTCCCCCTCCTTGGCTGTCAGGGAAATGCAGAATAAGAGTATTTTAAGATGCCATCCCACTCATATCAGAATGGCCAAAATCAGGAATACAAATCCCCCAAAATGCTGGTGTACATGTGAGAAAGGGAAACATTTATATGCTGTTTGTGGGAATGTAAACCTGAAATAATTCTGGAAATTTCTCAGCAAACTAGAAATAGAACCAGCCTATGATCCACCTATTCCATTCCTTGGCATACAGCCATAGTACTTCTTATCCTATCACAGAGATACTTGAATATCAATGTTTATTGCAGTTCTGGTCACAACAAATAGGAAGTAGAATCAACATAGATTCCATTACATGATGTCTGGATAATGAAAATATGGTACTTATGTAAGATGTCCATTTATCAATAAAAACAATGAAACAGTTAAAAAGTAAACAAACCAAGAATGAGTGACCCATAGGCAGGAAAGAAACTCCACTAAAGAATGACCATTTGTACATGAGCTAGCTTGTTGGAGCCCATTCCCTATGATGGGATGCCTTCTTCAGACTTAAAGCATGGGAGAGGGGCCTGACCCAGCCCCAGCCTATTGTGTCAGACTATGTTGACTCCTCATAGGAGCCCTTACCTGTGAGGAGGAGTGGACTTGGGGTGGGCTATGGGGAAGATGAGGGAGGATGGGAGGAGTCCAGGGGATGGGAGGAGGAGTGGAAGGAGGAACTGTCGTTGTAAAGTAAAATAAAATTGAAAAATAAAAAGTGGTACAAAAGAAGTGACCATTTGAAGACTTTAAAGTTGCCATTATAAATTTTTAAGGAATCATGGTTAAATACATCTATGAAGGCCTACTGATCATGGTTTTGAAACACAACATAAAATTATGGAGTTGAACGTACAATGACTCAAATTTAAAAACTAAAATTCACTAAGAGGTTGCAGGAAGTACAGCCTAAATGAAACATATATTGAAATCACTCCTCCAAATTCTCAAGGATCAATGCAGAAGAAGACACAGAAAGTGTGAGACCCAGAGGTGGTGAACAAGGATAAGAGAACGGTGTCTTCTACACACAGCAGGGCATATATAGACAAACACACACACACACACACACACACACACACACACACACACACACATACACTCACAGCGGTTGTGGCAGTCTCTGTGAATTCACATGTTCATCTGCCTTATTGTGTGTAGAAAATGCTGTTTCCTTGAGATCATCAATCATCTCTAGCTCTTATAATCTCACTGCTATTTGTGACACCTAGAAGACATCGTTTATCTTGGTTTGATTATCACTTTCCCCACAAAAATCTTGCGTGTTGGAAACTTAGTCTCCTTCTGGTACTACTAAGAAATAATTGAGATCAACGTTACTCTTTTAAGCATTTCTTTCTTGTAAAAAGTTTCTTCTGTGATTAAAACCTGCAGCTTTTGTTTACCCAGAAAGGTTTTAAATTTTTTCCTTCATTTCTGAAGGGCAGTTTCCCCGTCATAATACTCTTAATAATTAATAATTACTCTTTTTTTTTTTTTTTTAGTTTTTTGAGACAGGATGTCTCAAAGCCCAGGATGGCCTCAAAATTTCTATGCTGCTAAGGATGACCTTGAATTTCTGTCCTTTTGCTTCCACTTAACTGAGTGTTGGAATTGCATGTTGGAAATGCCCCGTTTTCTGTTTTCTGTGGTGCTGAGTATGGGGACCCCAGGGCTTAGTACATGTTTGGAAAGTACCAATTGAGCTATGCCCCTAGGCCCCAGATGCAGTATTTTTAGATAGTTGTCTCTCTCTTCTCATTCATTCTACTACCTTCTATACTGTAAAAATTCTCTTGAGAATATTGTTAATAACCTAATGGTAACTCAGTTGTATGTAATGAGTCATTTTTCTTTTGTTGCTTTCAAGATTCTCTGCGACTTTTGATGGTGTGTTTATGACTCCAACGTATGCTTGTAATTCCTGAATTTGTATGTGTGTGTATGTGTGTATGTGTGTTCAGATTTAACAAATTTTCAGCTATTAGATCTTCAAGGAGCCTCTCTGTTGTCATCTCTTTTAGTTCCTTAGACTCACTTTTTTTCATTATTTTCTTTTTTCTTTTCTCTGATGCCTAGGCAATTTAGAATGTCCTATCTTCAAGCTTGCTGATTCTTTTCCATGCCCAGTGAAGACTGATGTTGGAAGCCTATGGTGGGTTTTTTCTGTTTAGTTTATGACAATAGTTTTGAAAGTATTCATCTTGTTATTTTATGGTCTGTTTTCAGATATTTAACTTGTTTTCATGATGAGTCATCCTCTCCATTTCTTTGCATGCCTTGTTAGCTTCTGAGACTTTATCATTCAAAAATAATAAATTAATAAATAAGCTCTTTTCAGTCTGGTTTCATGAATGGAGAACTTTCTCCAGTGTGTCTAACTGAAGACTAAAGACCTCCCAGTCTTTTCCCTAAGAATTTGTTTGGGGGTTGGAGGGTGTTGTTGCTTATTTGTTTCTGTTTTGTTTTTGTTTTTGTTTTGGTATCCTGCAGATAATCTTTGTGCTTCTCTGCTCACAATTTCCCTCTTGCGCCTTGCTATGGCAGTGCCTCGTGTCTTGTGCTCTAGTAACACATGGTACTGAAGTGCCACCTAGTATCTATCTGTGGTACTGCATACTATAGTGTGAACTGTAGCACAAATGAGAAAAGCCCAAATACAGATATTGGGGTGCAAACTGAAGAACAAAGAAGCAAAGCAGCCAAGCTACCAGAGAGCTCTTAATTTTACCAGGGCTGGGGTGATCCTGACCTCAACGTGGCTGGAGGCTAATTGCCCAAGTCTGAATAGTGAATGTTCTGCTCCTATCTTATACACCTCTCTAGTGCTTGGATGAAAGGCATGAGCTCTATTTCGCTTTTAGACTGATTCACTCTCTTGTAGCCTTGGATGGCCTTGAACTCACAGAAATCCATCAATCTGTCTCCTGAGTCCTGGGATTAAAGGTGTGTGCCACCACTGCCCAGCTTCTGTGGCTGTGGCTAGCTTTGTATTCTGATATCCAGGTAAGCTTTATTAGATCATAAACAATATATCACCACAGTGAACATCTGTTTTTTGCAGCCTCTGACTTGGCACTTAAGTGATATTAGCACTTTGGCTTTAGAACCACTGTTTTAGGCATCTCCTACAAATCTATAATGTTGGATACCTCTTCCAGGTATCTTCCAGTGTCTTTGCCTGCTTAGATAGAAATAAGCAGCTGAGAGGTCCCAACTGCACCTGTTATTAAAGGAGATGGGGCTGTGAGGAGTATTAAAAAATTTTCCTGCCAGGCTTCAATGCATCTGGCTTCCCATTGGCAGCAATCTCTTAACTATTTTATGGCTTAACTATTTTAAGGCAACTGGGTCATGCATTGCTGTTAAGTCAACAAATCCACAGGGAAACTAGGGTCTGAGGTCTCCTATTCTGCCATCTTCCTAACTCAGGTCTATAGGGAATTCTCTCTCCCTTTCTCTCTCTCTGTCTCTCTCTCTCTCTCCCTCCTTCCATCCCTCCCTCCCTCTGTCTCTCCATCCCTCCCTCCCTCCCTCCGTCCCTCCCCACCTCCCTCTCCTGCACTATCATGTCTGTTGTATATATCCCACACTGACCTAGGATTTACTGTGTTCAAGGGCAAGTGAACTTATAGTTCCTATCTCTACTTCTCAAGTGTTGTGATTACAGGTGCATGTCACCACATCTGGTCGCTTTCTCCACTTATTTTATTTGTTCTATAATTCAAACATCACACAATTCATCCCTGAAAGATCACAAGGCAATGTTTTATTATATATTCATTTGCAGATATGTGTAACGAGCACCACAGCCAACTTTGGGACATTTTCATCACTTCAAACAGAAGTTTTGTATCATGTAGCTCTCACTTTCTTATCACTTCCATCCTCTCAACACCTAGCAAGTAATTTGCCCCATGTCTACATACATTTTCTCTTTTCAGGTCATTTCATGATTGAAAGTGTATAATGCATTTTCTTTACTGGCTTATTTTATTAGCATCATACTTTCAAGGTTCATATATGCTGCATAATGTATCATCTTCTTTTTTATGGCCAAATAATTCTACATCTTATGATCATACCACATACATAGAAAGAAAGCCTACCATTGTCTCATGAAACAATATTCAGTAAAGCAATAGCAAATTAAACTCAGTACTGTCTAAAAAGAATTTTATATAGGCTAAATTTCTTCTAACTATGCAAGATTGGTTCATTATTTGAAAATCAACCAATGTAATCCATTTTATGTTGATAGACTAATGGAAAAATACTCATGCTATCGATATACGCTAAAAATATTTGACCATTTGATAGTTTTTACAAGTATCTTGTTAAGGATTTTTCACCTATATTCGCAACATATATTGGTCTTTAGCTTGTTTTTGTAAGGTATTTAGTGATTTGGGGGGAGATTTGGGGGGAGGGTGGTTGGGGGAGAGGGTGGTCGGGGGGCATGGGAAAGAGGGACGGAGGGAGGGAGAGGGAACTGGGATCGATATGTAAAATAAAAATAATAAAAATTTTATTAAAATATTTCACACAATTTATTTTTATTATACTTTTGGTGATTTTTGATATTAAAATAATACTAGTCTCATAAAATTAGGAGGAAACTTTTCCTCATTTTCTATGTTTAGGAAGAGTTTATGTAAAGTTTATCTCAATTTGTTTAATAATGAGCAGAATTAATCTAAAAAGTGATCCAGTCCTTGATTTCTAATAACAGGAGTATGTTTTCTGAGATACAATTCATATGTAAAAAACACCCAACCTTAAATAATTGTGAACTTGTGGAGTAATAGAATTACGTAGTCACCACCACAACCAATTTTAGAACATATTTCTTGCATCTGACAGAAATTCCATACCATCTGGCAGTTGTCCCCTTGCCCACTCTACCCTTTATCTGGGCTTTATAACTGGAAAGCTTTTCTCTCTGGACATTTGTCTATGGTGAATGTTTCATGCAAATGGAAACACAGATTATAAGGTCCCTCAGAACTGGCTGTTTCATGTATCATAATGTTGGTAAATGTATCTAAGCTTTAGAGGAGGGTTCCACTGCTTTTTAATAACTAAATAATATTCCTTTGTATAGATAAGTCATATTTTCTCAATTACCTTTTGATAGACATTTAGGTATTTAGGTCATTTCCTCTTTTTGGTTATTATGAGAGCTGTGTTAAACATTTACACACAAGTTTTATATGAGTACATACTTTCAATTTTTTGAACATAGAGCTGAGTGAGATCACCACATTTATACTTAATATTTTATGCTTTTGTTTTACAAGAATCATGCACCATTTTACATCCCCACCAACAATGTGTGTAGCTTCCAGGTTTTCCCTCTCCTTACAACACTTAAACTTGCAGCTGGCCATCATTTTATAATTATTATGATAGACATACTGGAGTATGAGAAATGGTATCACATTATAGTTCAGATTTTCTCTAAAAAACTGATGATAGTAAGAAGTTTTTCAAGTATTCATTGAATGTTTGTTCTCAAGCACTTAAGTTGGCTCATTGATCTGGGTGTGATGGTACATGCCTATAATCGCAGAACTTGGAAGGGGAGGCAGAAAGGCGAGGAGTTCAAGACCATCTGTTATGGAATAGTACTTTATGTAATGATGTGCTACATTTGTTTATGTTGCATTTGTTTAATTGTGTAAAGATTGTTGCTGTTTTACCTTGTCTGCCTAAGGAACCTGACTGGTCTAATAAAAAGCAGAAAGGCCAATAGCTACAGAGTAGAGGGATAGGCAGGACTGGTGGGCAGAAAGATTAAATAGGAAGTGGAATGTAGGCTCAAGAGGAGAGTAGGGAGAAAGAGAGGCAGATGCCCTGGGCCAGACAGCCATGTAGCCAATAGCCATCCAGACACAGAAGAAGCAGAAAAAAATAGGACATATAGAATGAAAGAAAGGTAAAAAGCCCTGAGACAAAATGTAGATGGAGAGAAATCGACTAAAGTAAGGTGTAAGAGCTAGTGGGACATGCCTGAAGTAAGGCCTAGAACTCATAATTAATTATAAGTCTGTGTCATGATTTGGGAGCTGGTTGGTGGTCCCGCCAAGAAACCCAGCTACAATCATCTTTTTCTAATTGTGAGTTCACAGCCAGCCTAATCTATACAAGACCCTCTCCAAATAAATTTTATTTCTAGATATGACACCATTATTCCTTCTTTTTTTTAAAGATTTATTTGTTTATTATTTACACCGTGTTCTGTCTGTATGCATGCCTGCAGGCCAGAGGCCAGAAGAGGACACCAGATCTCATTACAGATGGTTGTGCACCATCATGTGGTTGCTGGGAATTGAACTCCAGACCTTTGGAAGAGCAGTCAGTGCTCTTAACCTCTGAGCCATCTCTCCAGCCCCATTATTCCTTCTTGATAATACATCCTTACCTACTGCGTAATGCAAGTATTTTCTATTTTCTCCCTTTCTATGGGATGTCCTTTTTATTGGTTGATAAATAAAGTTGATTTGGTCAATGGTCATGTAGCATAAAGCCAGGGGGGCGGAATCCAAACAAGCAATACAGAAAAAAAAAAAAAAAAAGAAGACAGAGTTAGGGAGTAGCCACTGGAGAAGCAAGATGTGAGGCAACAAGCCACAAACCTCATGGTAAACAACACAATAATGAAATGGGTTAATTTAATTGTGAGAGCTAGTTAGTAATATGTCTGAGCAGTTGGCCAAATAATTATAATTAATATTCAGCCTCTGAGTTGTTATTTGGGAACTGGCAGACAGGACAGAAAACATTCAGCAACAGGGTTATCTTTTCACTTTATTGACAGTGCCATTTGAAGAAGGCTTTTTTATTTTTATTTTTTGATGAAACAGCTATATTTTCATGGCTTGATTCAAATACACAATTGTGCTTAATTATATTTTTAACTAATAGTTTAATAGATCCAACTCTTACATACATGTCTCTGATGCATTTTGAGTATGACATGGGGTGCTGAACCAATTATCACAGCAAACTTTGTTAACAAGACTGATGTTTTACTAATGAATTGCTTTAACAAATTGTCTTCACAGTTTTGTTGAAAATCAAATGACCACAGATACATGAGTGTATGGGTTTACTTCAGAATATTCAATTCTATTTCAGTCATGTATGTAACTCTGTATGTGTTACTGTCTCTATGTGTATATCTCTGACTTTTTCTCTGTCTCTGTCTCTGTCTCTCTCTAGGGTCTCCTATATCCCCAGCTGGCCAGAATTTGCTATATAACTAAAGATGGCTTTCAATTTCATGTCCTCCCAACTGCTGAGATTACAAGTATTCCTCCACCCTGTCTATGTGGTGTTGGGACAGAACTCAGGGTTTCATCCATGCTAGGAAAGCACTCTTCAAAATGGCATACATCCCTATCCAATATGTACTGTCTTTATTTCAGTACCACACCACCTTGACAACTACAGGTTTCTAGTGAGTAACTAAATCGGGAACATAAGGACTAAAACTTTGTTGCTCTTTTTCAAAGTTGTTTTGGCTATTTGGTTCTCTTAAATTTCCATATGATTTAAGACTGTCTTGTAAAAATGGACAAGTAGGAAGGCATATGAAATTTTAACAGGGATTGTACCAAATCTGTAAGTAGAGATAGCTGTGTTTATTTCCTTCCAATCTGGGTGGCTTTGTTTCTTTGTCTAGCCTAATTGCCCTGGCTTGACCTTTCAGCACAATGTTGAATAGAAATGGTAAAACAGACATCCTTATGTCTTCCTGCTCACAGACAGATTTCTATTACTCACTACTGTATGTGAGGTCAGTTGTGGGGTTTTCATACGTGTTCTTTAGCAGACTGAAGAAATTCCTTTCCTGTGCCTAATTTGTTGTTCTTACCGTAAAAGTGTGTTTGGTGGTTTTCAAGTATCTTTTTCTCCATCTACTAAAACAATCATATGTGTTTTCTAATTTATCAATACATTACATTAAAGTACTTGATACATGAAACTAACTACACTCCTGAGGCTAACACCACTTTTCATGTAGATAATGTTTTGCCAGACTCCATTTGACAGTATATTTTCTGTGGAATTTTGTGTCAATCTTTATAAGGGACTTGTATTTTTCCTTGAATATCTTTGTTTTAATATTAATGTAATGCTGCCTTATAATGAGTTGAGAAGCAGTCCTTATTCTAATGTCTAAGAGGAATGTTATCAGTGCTAGTTCCTTCTTGGAATTTATCAGGGGAGCCATGCGAGCTTTGTGAAAGAATAGTGATTACCAAAGCAATCGCTCTATGACTGTAGATCTATTAAGATTCTCATTTCTTTCAAAGTAGCTTTGGGTAGCACATACTTTTCTCGGAATTTGTCTATTTCTTGTAGACCGCCTAATTTGCCAGGTTACATTTGTTCAGAATATTGCCCTATAGTTTTTTTTTTTTTTCTCACTGTAAAGTCCATGATAATTACCCTTCTTTCTTTTGTAAAATTTATTATTTTTCTTATTTTACATATCGACCCCAGTTCTCTGTCCCTCCCTCCCTTCTCTGTACCTTGGCCCCCTTCCCATCAGACCCCCCCACTCCACAAGAAGGGTGATGTCTTCCAGGAGGGATCATCAAAGTCTGTCAAGTCATTTGGAGTAGGGACTAGGCCCTCCCTTCTGCCTCTAGGTTAAGGGAGTATCCCTCCATGGGGAATGTGCTCCCAAAGCCCTGTTGTGCACCAGGAATACATCCTGGTTCCACTATCAGAGGTCCCTTAGCCTGCCCAGGCCTTCTAACTGAGATCCATGTTCAGGGAGTCTGAGTCAGTCCAATGCTGGTTTCCCAGCTATCAGTCTGGGGGTCCAATAGCTCCCCCTTGTTCAGGTCAGCTGTCTCTGTGGAATTACCCTTCTTTCATACCTCAATTTATTAAGTCATTTTTCTACATCTTAGTGAGCCACCCCCTTGCAATGGTTTTCTACCTCATCCTCAAACACTGGCTGTTCACCAATGTAAAAAGAAAGCTTTTCCTCTTAGAAGAGAGCCAGAAAGCTGTAACAGATTTGGCCCTGTTTTGTGGGTAAATCCAGACCTATCACAGAAATATTTGGTGCTAATCCTTGTGAGAAACAGTGCTGTGGTATAAGCAATCTCGTATAGAACAACATAGCCACACGAGTTTAGAAATGTGGGATATATCTGAATATCGTGATGGCCACAGGGTGTCTGACATTGTAGATGCCAGATGCAAGTGCCATCTCTAGTAACTTTAACTGCAATCACTTCAGCACCTTTTAGGCAAAGTTCTAGTGGAAGCCATACCTCCTGGGTGGGAGAAACATGGAAGATGTTTCTATTCTATGGTATTATATTGTCTCTTCATTCTTTCCTGTCGTACACTGGGACACATTACTGAAAGGCATCTCACGTATCGGTTGTTTACCAGTGTGAAAAGAAACCTGTTGCCAACCAAACTTCAGTGTTCCCTATTCACACATATAGGTCCTTCATTAAGTAAAATGAGATGAGTTCTTTAATTATATTAATTTTCTCAAAAGACATAATATTTGTAAAAATGGCAATTCTTTAAATATTTATTTTTATGTGCATGCTGTTTTGCTTGCATGTGTCTGTGCACCACATGGCTACATTGCCAATGAAGACCAGAAGAGGGCATCAGATCCACTAGAACAGGAGTTATAGATGGTTGTTAGTCACCATGTGGATGAGGCTATAACCTGGGTCCTCTGGAAATCAGCCATTGAGCCATCACTCTATATCTGCAAATGCCAATTCTTTGTGGGCAGTTTAAGTATGATATTGCCACTACTATACAACACTGGATCATTCCATCAACTCCCCAGCCTGTGTTTTCATCAATTCCAGCCTCAGTGTTCATAAAGATGATACCATGGCAGCTAAACTTCACCCTGCCACTGTTCATGGAGACTTCACTTCTTGACAGTGTTATTTAACTCTGACTTCAGTGATTCTGCCATGCTGGGCAGACTGTGGTGTTCTGGGAATAGACATTTAGTCTACCAAAAGGCTTTAGAATAAATCAGGAACTCATAGCTAGCTCCAAGCTCAGCTCCAGAGTTGGTGTGCAGATGCTCAGATTGGGAATATTTAAGCTACAGCCTTGTGATGATCTTGGCATGGGTTATAGGCACATTAGAAGTAAGAGATTGAGAGGTATACAGCAAGAACTTTTCCTACATTTCTGGCCCTGTGTCCCCAGTGCTTACTTTTAAATTTTATCTGTCATTATGTCCAATTTAGGATTCAGAGTATGCCTGAGGACCTTCAGAGTCATGCCAAAATCACACAGCAAAGCAGGAACTGCCTTCATTCAGTCCCAGCAGCTCCACACAGCCATAGCTGACACCTTCCTAGAACACATGTGCCCATGGACATTGACTGTGTACCCATCACAGCCTGCAACAATGGCATCATTTGTAACTTTGGTTCTGCTTCATAATCTGTGGAGATGCTGAAGGAGATGATTAAGTCTGGAATGAATGTGGCTCGTCTGAATTTGTCTCACGGAACTCATGAATACAGTGCAGAAACCATCAAGAACACACATGCAGCCACGTAAAGCTTCACATCTGACCCCATTTTCTACCAGGCCATTGCTATGGGCCATTGCTATGGCTCTGGACACAAAAGGACCTGAGATCTGGGCTGGACTCATCAAGGGCAATGGCTCTGCAGAAGTGGAGCTGAAGAAGGAAGCCACTCAGATCACCCTAGACAACACCTACCTGGAAAAGTGGGATGAGTACACCCTGTGGCTGAACTATAAGAACATCTGTGATGGGCTGGAGAGATGGCTCAGTGGTTAAGAGCAGTAGCTGCTCTTCCAGAGGACCTGGGTTCAATTCCCACCACCCACATGACAGCTCACAGCTGTCTGTAACTCCAATTCCTAGGCTTCTGACACTGTCACACAGACATACACGCAGGCAAAATACCCATGCTTACAAAGAAAAAGAACATCTGCAAGGTGGCAGAGATGGGCAGGATCTACATGGATGATGGGCTCATTTCACTGCAAGGAGAAAGGGGAGAAACGTGCTGACTTTCTGTTGGGTGGAGCATTGTGGCTCCTTGGGCAGCAGCAAGAAGGGGGTGAACCTCTCTAGAGCTTCTGAGGACCTCCCCACTGTGTCAGAAAAGAACATCCAAAATCTGAAGTTTGGAGTGGAACAGGATGTAGATGTGGTGTTTGCATCTTTCATGTGCAAGGAAGCTGATCTTTCATGTGCAAGGAAGCTGATGTGCATGAGGTTAGGAAGGTCCTGGGAGAGAAGAACATCAAGACCAGCAGCAAAATTGAGAACCATGAAGGTGTCTGCAGGTTTGATAAGATTTTGGGGCCCGTGACAGGATTGTCATTGTTGGTGGTGATATGGGCATTAAGATTTCTGCAGAGAACCTCTTCCTGGCTAGGATGACAATTGGACAATGCAACCAAGCTGGGAACCCTGTTGTCTACACTGCAGAGCTGGGGGAAAGTATGTCCCACCTGTGCTGTGGGCATTAATGTGACCCTAGATGGAGCAGACTGCATCGTGTCAGAAGAACCAGCCAAAGGGCACTACAGTCTGGAGATGGTTTGCATGCAGCACCTGATTGTCCATGAGGCAGAGGCTGCCACCTACCACTTGCAGTTATTTGAAGAACTTTGCCATCTGGCACCTACTACCAAAGACCCCACAGAACAGGCTGGGGAGGCCTCTTTCAAGCGCTGCAGAGGGTTCATTCGCGTGTTCAACATATCTGGCAGGAGTGCTCACCAGGTGGCCAGGTATCGCCCACATGCTCTTATCATTGCATTGAGGCACAATTCCCAGACAGCTCATCAGGCCCATCTGTACCTTGACATCTTCCCTGTGCTGTGTAAGGATGCAGTACAAAATTCCTGGCCTGGGGATGTAGAGCTCTGTGTGAACTTGGCTATGAATGTTGGCAATGCTCAAAGCTTCTTCAAGAAGGAAGATGTGTCCATTGTGCTGACTGGATGACACTCTGGCTCTGGCTTCACCAACATCATGCATGGAGTGCCTGCATGTGGGGATATATTATTTATGATTTATTAAAGCTTGCCTGTGGATTCAGAAAGCAAAGTCAGCCACAAGCCATAGAAGCCAAGCACACACCTTTAATCCCAGCAGCCAAAAGCTAGAAGGTGGTGGTACACACCTTTAATACTAAGACTCAGGATTGAAAGGTAGATGGAGCTTTCTGAGTTCAAGGCTACCCAGATATACACAAGAGTGAATCAGTCTAAAAGAGAATTATAGCTCATACCTTTAATCCAACATTAGGGCAATATATAAGACAGAAACAAGGTCTCAGAGAGGCAGGCATTCATTCTCCAGCCACAGTGAAGACAGGAGCATTCATTTTCCAGCCACACTGAGGAGAGGCAGCAGTTTGAGACTTGGTGAAGAGCTCTTGTGTGGATGAGCCCCTTCAGCCTGAGCTAGCGGTGAGAACTAGTGGCCGACTGCTTTGCTTTTCTGATATTTAGTTTGAAGCTGAGCCCTTTTATTTATTCGTGTTACACTTGTGCCTTGATGGCCCTCTGGAGCCCCTGTCCCACCTCCTGCCCCATCCCTTCCTTTAGGCCAGCAATGCTTGTATTGCTCACTCTGGGCCATAGTGTGGCACTGGTGGGCTGGGATGCCTGGGAAAATGAATGCCTCTGAAGCATGTAACAGCGCCCAGCTGTCTATCACATGACCCTCGGCAAGCCAGGGGTGAAGGAGGAATGCAGGATTGTAAACCTTTTGGCTTTATCACAAAATGGCAGTAACATCTCTGTGTACTTTGCTCCTATAGAAAATTGCCCAGAGAATTCCCAACCCTGGCCTGGAGTCAGGAGACCACAAGGGCTTAGGGCGTGGGGCCCAGGTTCCAGTGCAGATAACCTTTGGCTCTGGCCCTGACTTGCTTCCTGCAACAGCTTTGGCCTCCCCCACTCCTCCTTGTGCACTCCACTCAGCTGCCACTGCAGGCACACTCCTCATCTTCCCAGCTACCACTGCAGCGTGTTGCTATAGTGCCCACCTGAATGGAAATAAACCGCAGCTGGGGGGAAAAAAGACAAATAAATGCCCAAGGGTTTTTGTTTGGTTGTTTTTTGGGGGTTGGTTTGGTTTTAATTTTTTGAAACAAGGTTTCACTGTGCAGCCCTGACTGTCACTCTGTAGACCAGGCTGACCTCAAACCAAAGCTTTATTTCAGCAGTTTAATTATCATTCTGCATTGACTCTAGACCTAATACCCTGTTCCACCTTACTGCATGCAATTAACTTCCTACATTACATCACACAAATTCTATGAATAAGCTAATTCAATAAAAGACAGTACTTTGTATGACAAAATGGTGAAAGCAAGTGATACAATTTGTTTTATTTGGGAGAGAGAAGGATATTTTAAAATTATTTATTCCCTCACAATTTCAAACACATTTATAATGGTTTTGCCAAAAATTTCTTCTATTAGTCTCTGTTATCCCTTATATCCTTTTCGAAAGTCTGTTAGTGCATATAGAAGGTTACATGTAACTCGAAAATTAAAAGACTCAGAGACTGATATTGGGGTTTAAGTTTTAAGCTGAATATCAGAAAAGCAAAGCAGTCTGTCACTAGCTGCATTAGCTCACCTTTAGCTCAGGCTGAAAGGGCTCATCCATACATGAGCTCTTCACCAAGTCTCAAACTGCTGCCTCTCCTCAGTATGGCTGGAAAATGAATGCTTTTACTGAGACTTTTATTCTGTCTTATACACTTCCCTAATTTGGGGACTAAAGGTATTCTCTTTTAGACTGATTCACTCTTGTGTATATCTGGGTGGCCTTGGACTCAGAGAGATCTGTTTACCTCTTAATCCTGAGTCCTAGAATTAAAGGTGAATACCACCACCTCCTAGCTTCTGGCTGCTTGGATTAAAGCTGTGTATCACCACTGCCTGATCTCTATAGCTTGAGGCTTACTTCGTTTTTCTGAATCCTCAGGCAAGTTTAATATATCATAAATAATATATCACTGCAGATTGTGTATGTCCAAAAGATATATTTTCCTTGTACTCACCTTTCTGGTAGCCTTAAATCATATTTGGCACCAATCTACAACTATGTTTATTCATAGATATGTTTTTTTTTTTTTGCAGACCAGCTATAGCAGGAAGAGTCTAATTACAGGCATGGATAAAAAGTGCTAGCAAAAACAAAAGATAGCAATATGAACAGTCAGTTATGGGTTCCATATTGTCAATCATGAAATAAATCTAATTTTTTAATTGTTCGAGAATTTCAGACATTTATGTAACAAGTTTTAGTCAAAATTATCCCTTTCACCCCTTTAATTCCTTCCCCACCCCATAACATTTTCCTCCCAACTTCATGTTTTTTTGACCCACTTAATGCTGTCAGCATGTAAATGGGTATAGGGTCACCTACTAGAGAATGGGTAGCCTCTTGGGGACTGCATCCCTGAGGAAACTCACACTAACCCAGAATCCAACAGTTCCCAGTGACTCTTCAGCTAGGGAGTGGAAGGAACATCATGACCCCATCTCTCCTTTGTGTTAAGATTCTGTCTGACTTGATTGTACTCAGACTTGTGAGTGCTGTCACAGCCCCTCTGAGTTCAAGTATGCAGTGGAGTCCCATAGAGCATCCCAAACAATATGGTCTATTGTCACTGCTCTTGTTTTTACCATAGAAAAGTTGATGCTAAAAGCCTGTAGCTGAAAAAAACCACATACTTGAGTTCATAGGACAGGGGGATCTCAAGCTTGTACTGACCTGGAAGCTTCATTGCCATTGGCTATCTTTCACAATGCTGGAAGTTGCTATGCAAACCACAAGGGGAGAAAAACAAACAACAGATTAACCCAGCTGTGAATTTGGTGAGCAACAGTAATGGCTGGCCTGGCAAAATATGTTTACTGGTGCAATAGTAGCATGGTTACTGGAATAAACCAACCACATTCTTCTTGGATTTAAAACCCTGCTCTATAAGAAAGAACCAATGCCTGGTAGTATTTACTAGGCCAAAAACCCATAGATGGGAGGTCATAGGACCCATCCCCTAGGTCAAAGACCCAATACTATTATTCTGGTAAACAGACATAGTAATAAACTGCCCATAGTTATAGATTTGTGCGCCTCATAACCCTCATTATAAAAGCTTTTCTTTTATCTTTATTTAGTTTTGTTTTGATTTTTTATCCTTATTTCCTTATTTGACCAGGTTGTAATGATACAGCAAGTGAAGGAGCATCTCCAGGGACTCTGGCACCCTCTTCACGTAAGTGCTCCACACTTGACCGTGTGCTGCTACCCAAGCCCTAAGTGCAGGCATAGAACTCTTGTGCAGAGCCATAAGCTTCCTGTGTTGTTATTATCAGCTAGGTCAATAGGATGGACAACATCTCACTGATGATACCTCAGATATTAGCAGCTTTGTGAGCTGCCTTTTTCCTTTTGCTGGAATTGTTCTGGTTTTAACTAAAGGCAAATCTGTGGAGTCTTTTCTTCCTCCTCCTAGAAAATGAAAAACAATATTTTGACATTGTTTCTAGAAATTTAAAGTAAAAAAATGATGACACAATCCAAATTTCTCTTATTTCAGAACATAATAGGTTGCTTTAATATAGACTCAAGATCAGACTATCTCCAAGAGCTTTTATCAATACCAGCAAAATCTTTTCCACTTGACATGCTCAGAATTTTGGTGTATGTGTTTGTGCATGAGTACACATGATCCTATGAGGGTATGTGTATACAGGTGACCATCAGTATCAGTTCCTGCCTCAAACAGAATTACATTCCTGCTTCTGTATGAGAAGGGTAAATAAAGCAACACAAAGCAGCCCTCATTTTATTTTAAATAAAACAAATGTTAATTGTTCTCAGAACTGGACCTTTTTCCCCTCAAAATTAAAACTAGTTTTTCTTCTGCATTTAATGAATTATTCCTAGCTGAAGGCAGTTTGACATGGTGAGAGGGATGTCAGATTGATGAAAGATGTACAATCTGATGTAAAACATAACCCTGAACCCTTTCAAAGAACAATAAAATGTAATTTACATGCATGCAAAAAAAAAGAAGCTGCTTTTTATAGTAGGTGGCAGTCAATACACATCTGGTCAACATTCAGAGAGTGTGGAGCGCTCATCTCTACTTGGTGGAGCTATATCACATTCTGTATCCCCAAGGGTCAGGGATAATTGTGAAAGAGCAAGTGGAAAGATTGTAAGAGCCAGATGGTGTGGACATCTGCAGCAAAAGGTTCCAAATTTTAAGAGTCCAAAATAGCAATATCCTTATGAAAACCAACCTTAAGATGACTTAGGAAGATAAAGTTTTCTAATCCACGTTTGTAGGTGAGCATATTCTAAATATAGTGGAGGGTCTTTAGCTTCCTCATTATTATAATAAAAATCATCTGGGTGTTTGTGACACATGCCTTTAATCCCAGCATTCAAGAGGCAGAGGCAGAGGCAGGTAGATCTCTGTGAGTTTGAGGCTAGCCTGGTCTACAGGGCGAGTTCCAGGACAGGCTCCAAAGCAATACAGAGACACCCTGTCTCAAAAAAACAAACAACAAAATAAAATAAAAATATATAAATAAATACAACTTCAATTCCCAGTACTACAAAAAAGAATAAGTAAGCACTTAATGCAATGTTGACTAGAATGTCTACATACCCTTTTTGGCATACCCTCCCAAAAGAAGACATTAGCACAAAGACAAAAGACTATGCAGAATATTGCAAAACATTTAACTTTTAGTATTTTCACAATACACATATTAAGGATCAGTGCATTCTACAGAAAACAAAATTGATCAGCAGTGTTCAAGAGACAATAGTTGGGGAGATATTAGCACTTCCTTAAATCAGTCCAGATAGAGTTTGAATTTATTTGATGACTATAGAGAAAGAATTTAAAAAAAAGAAGATATATTAGATATATGCATGGTGAAAGGGTTAAAGACACACAAAAAGCAGTAATCTAATATAATGTGCTGACATTTGAGAAGATTTTGAATTTCATCCATAGTGAAATATGAAAGACCTTTATAGACCTTTATGAGGAGAACCATATGGAAAAAAAAGAAAGTAATTTCTTCTTAAAGGAATCACTTTAAAGAGTCCACTTGCAAAAACAAACAAACAAACAAACACTGTATTTTCTGGAAACAGAGTAAAGAATTTCATATCCTTTGACTAATAATGTAGCTCAGAGATAAAATATTTGCCTAGCATGTTCAAGGTCCTAGATTTGATATGCAGCCCTACAAAAAAAATTCTTTTCTACTGCAACTTTTTTTGGAGACAAGATCACATTATATACACTGGCTGATTTCAAATTTGCTGTGAGATCAAGTTACCTGGAGTTGATCGAACCACATGCCTCTGCCTCTTGCCTCTGGAGTGCTGTGATTAAAGGTATGTATGTACCACCATGCCTGGACTGATTACATTTTATTAAATATTGTTTTAATTTTTTTGAGAATATCATACAATGTATTTTTTTTTTTTTTATCGTATTCTCCCTCCTCGGCCAACTGCTCCCAGATCCAGCCCCAACTCCCTACTCATCCAACTTCCTTCTTCCTCACTCCCTTCTCCTTAAACCCAACAAATCCAGTTTGTAGTTGTCTGCTACTTTTATGTGCAAAGCCTACATTAGTGTGTAGTCCTTATACCAGTGGTTCATACCACTAAAGGAAAACATCTCTCCTCCCAGCAGTTGTCAAATGCCAATAATTGCTCAGCTAGGTATGGGACTTCATGGCTATCTTTGCCCTTCATGCTGGAATTTTGTCTGGCATCAGCCCAATCCCTTCCCACTTTGTGCTACTATATTTTATTCCCCCTTCCTTGAAAGAGTCCCTTCTTCCCCATGACCCTTTACTGGTTTCCTAACCTCTATGGGTATTTGAAATAAAAAAAAAACACACATAGCTAAAGCTAAAAAGCTAATGTCTACATATGAAAGAAAACAGGAGATACTTGTCCTTCTGGGTCTGGGTCTGACTCAAGATTATTATTTCCAGTTCTGTCCATTTACCTGTGAATTTCTGCTTGCAATTTTGAAAGAGAATTTATAGTATTCCTTGTGCTGATCATTGTGATGGTTGGTACACATCTGTGGTTGCTGTTGTCCTCCTGATATTAAACTGTATTTTTTAATTAATTAATTAATTAATTTTTGCCTTCTAAAACAGACTGAACATCAGGAATTCAGCAAGGAACTCCAAGCTTCACTTCAGCACTGGCTTGGGACTGAGGCATCCAGCTCCATAGACTAAGTAATTACCAGATTATTTCCCTCTCCTGCGTACAGACAGCCACCACATTGTTGGAATACCAGCCTTTATCTTGTCAACAAATCTAATAAATCCGTGTGTGTGTGTGTGTGTGTGTGTGTGTGTGTGTGTGTGTGTGTGTTCCATTGTTTCTGTTTTCCTAAAGAATGCTGCCTAATGCATATTTGAATATACCCAACAAAACAATTTGCTTATGGCCTAGAACAACAGGACAAGTAAAGACATGAGGAGGACTGAACTTAAATGATAAGTAAAATGAGTCTACTTCAAGGCCCTGGTTCCTAGACTTGTAACCTGACAGGTGGCCTCTCTACCTCTGAGCCTCATGTCTCCAGCATAAAGTAACGATGCACCTTCCAGCTTCTCAGTGAAAATTATAAAAGAAAACATTTGCCGAGTCATATCAAAGTTACACTTAGGAAAATAAAAGCAAAAACAAAAAAAAAAAAAAAAAAACAGAAATGGGGAGCAAACAAACTAAATGAGTACATGCAGTGCTAGTAATAGAAGCTAGCTCAGACAGAAATAGAAAATACTAACAATAATAGCATAGACACTCTTCAAAACCACACAGCTATAAAGTGGGGCTTAATTTTATGGCATCTGGCTTTTATTTTGTGCTTTTATAATGTCTCTAATCATGAACAATTCAATTCAAGAGACAAAAGAACTATGGACTTTCTAATATTCCTTTAATTTTTGATCTATTGACCATGCCTGCACTCACATACTCCTCCAAACAGGTTGCCACTGGCTCAAGTACAGCATAACAGTATCTTTGGGATTCTGAAAGATTTGTTTTTGAGTTGGGAGGGGGTCTCATATTGTAGCCCAGGCTGGCCTTTGACTAATTATCCTTCTGTATCAGAGCTTCTTAGAGAAATAACTGTGGCAAGACATACACAAGTAAACCTTGTCATTCCAAAAAGGCATATAAACACATAACAGTAGCTAGTTATAATGAATAATCAGAAGTAAACTCACTCCTATCTGCTATGTCTGGGAAGGGCATAAAAGCATAATGCAAGAACAATTCCATGTTTTTAAAGAAACAGACATCTTGTCTTGGTTCCTTTGAGTTTTCTCACAGGACTTTACTCTTAGACCACTTTACAAGCTTTTGACAGTGGGAAGTTGATGAGACAGAGAGGCAGAGTCTTTCTTTTTATGGATATGGCTGCTTATAGATTTCCCATTCACCAGTGCATGGACCTCACACCCATGCACACATAAGCAGCACTGGGGGGGACTTAATAGGGTGTAAAAGTTAAATAGGAATGAAGCCAGGCATAGTGACAAATGCCCATAATCCAGCAGTCAGAAGGCAGTAGCAGGTACATCGCTTTGAGTTCCAGGTCAGAAAGGTCTGCAGAGATAGTTCCAGGTCAAACAGTGTTACATAATGAGGCCCTGTTTCAAAACGGGTATGAAGTTGGTAGTGGCATGTTGGGGGAAAATGGAGGTAGTTGGAGGGGCAAAATGGGAATAAACTATGATATTCTATTGTATATATTTATGAGATTCCAAAAGAAACCAATTTTTTTAAAGAGAAAAAATTCGTCAGCCAATTGCTTTCTGATTAGAATTGAGGCTCACTCCACAGGCATAGCTAGGAAGGTCATAGGTTTAGTGGTCATGTTGCTAAATGGATATGATGTGCCTGTCAAGTTGCCTTCTATGTAACTATAACCACAGACAACAAATGCTGCTGTCAGCTTGAGTCAGAGAAGCTTCTTTTAACAGGGCTTGGCAGTTGTTTGCAGAGTTAGAATTAGTCAAAGTGTAGAGAGGATACCCAGTGTAGTGATGAATGCCCAGCCCACAAGGGAGTGTAAGACCCTCAGAATGAGGAGTCTTCCAGGTTCGGTCGATACCCCAAGAACTCAATGTCTAGTCCAGTTGCTGCAAAACGCAAGAGGCTTTAATGAACAGGAAACGTTTGCACAAACAGGCTCCTCCACCTCGCAGGCTAGAGAGAAGCCCCTCCCCTGGGCCCAGGTGTTTTTAAAGGCAAACCCACAAGCTTAGGGGGGGGGTGGGACCCTCTGTCCATTGAGTACGTGACCCTTGGAGGTCGGATGGTCTCGTTATTAGGGTCAGCAGACCTTAGGGCTTCAGGTGTGTTAATTAATCTTGTCTGGGCAAACCAGAGTTACAGCTATCTCTTGACCCTATTTACCACCTGTTGACTCACAGGAAAGGAGGGGCAGTGTGAATTCTTCTTATCTCAGGGCCTTGTGAGAGGAAGCTAGCAAATTCCAAGGAACAGATATTGGTTTCCAGGTTAGTCCATCATTAACATTACTTTTTAGGTCTTTCAGGAGACATCTAGAGCACTCCATCTAAGGCTCAGGGAACACCGCAGGAAAAGGGCGGGGAAATATAATGATGGGAGAAAGTAGGGGGACAAGTGTGAAGCACTGGCTTCTGTTATGATGTGGCTGTTGCATTCTTCAATTCACTGAAGCTGCAAGTATCTGCATAAAATCTGTACAACATTGCTGCCTGTCAACACCCTGTCAGGACTAATTCATAGAGCCCCATCCACAAGCAGGTTTATAGGCTGATAACAGTTAATGGAGGGAGGAGAAACACTTTCTGCAAGGGTATAGCCACTGGCATGGTGCCCGTGATCCGTAAATAAACTCTTACCTACACTGTGAACAATCCTAATGAGACTCACTGGGTCACCAAGAAAAGACATGAATGTAGAAGGGGTCCAGTTGAGAAGAGGAAAGGCCTTAATAAGAGTGGGGTGGGGGACAAAAGGGAGCAATTGAAGTGAATATGACTGAATACATTATGTATATGTATGAGAATGCTATAATGAACCAATTCTTATGGATAATTGGTGTATACTAATAAAACATTAAAAGAAATTATTCAGGCACGGCCACACTGTCTTACCTCTCACCACCTGTGACATATGAGGGAGCAGACCTTACCAACTTCAGCACTCAGGCTCTGCTCCTCACCTGTGAAGCACAATAGAGGTGACCCTGTTGGTTGAGCACTGATGAGCTGGCACGGAGGGTGTGGCTAATCATCCCTGAGTCATCTGACCTGTGGTGGTGATGAGGGTAAGGGAAATATGCCCTTGTCCTAGCCACCTGTGGTGAGTGGGAGCTGACCCTCCCCCATACCAGCCTCAGCACCTGGGAAAATGGCCCTGCACCTCACCTGGGCAACACAGTTGCGCTGACCCTACTGACTGGAGGGGGGCTGAGAACCATCCTGAAAACAGGAGCATGGGAGTTCTGGCCTGCTCCTCATCTGTGGTAGTGTGGTATGGACAGAGAAGAGATGCTCCCCCTCCCCCACTGGCTGCCGGTAGAACTAGCCCTGAGGTCGTAAGAGCAGGAGAGCTGTACCTGACACTCACCAGTTGTAATACTCTGGAGAGTGGCCCCTGTACCAGTAGAACTGGCTCTGAAGGTGTAGGTGTGGGAGAGCTGACCCTGAGGATGTGAAAGCAGGAAAACTGGCCTGACCACTTACCCATCAGTGCATGGGATAAACTAGCCAAGGCAATGCTGCAGAACTCACCCTGGAGTGTAGGAGTGGGCTGGTGGGCTGACCAACCCTGCAACTACCAAGGTCCAGAACCAGGGTTATGAGTTGGCCCACCCCAACATGCACCCCATCTGTGATCTGCTGGACCTCCAGGACACATGGAAACAATAGGATATCCAAGGGGAGTTCCAGTGATGGCACAGCATTGATAGTGTAGCAGGAAACCAGAGGCTTCAAACCAGACCAATGACTCTGCAATGAACACTTGCAAGTAGAGATGTATGATTAAAGGAGTTTATTGTATGACTCACTGTGTCACATTACAGCTTCCATGATGATTTTTTTCTTTTCTTCTTTTATTTTCTCTTAAATTTTATCTTATTTTAGGGGAGGTTGCAGGGGCAGAGGGCAGATATGAAGGGATGGGGAAATGAAAGGAATTGAAATGCATGATGTGAGAGCCACAAAGAAGAAATAAAAAGAAAGGTTTAAAAATCAATAGAAAGGAATAAATGCAAATATAGTCTTTTGTATATTTTCTTTCTCTTGCTTATTCTTATGATCATGTTACAATAATTTCAAAATACCTTGTTCTCATCAAAATGGGTTTGTGTAAGCATTATGATAACCACAAAACAAAATTCTATAGGAGGGACTTGAGGGTTGTTAAAAGCACTTAGCTGGGAGTTGGTGGCCCATGCCTTTAATCTCAGCATTTGGGAAGAAGAGGCAGGTATCTGTGAGTTCGAGGCCAGCCTAGTCTACAGAGAGCATTCCAGGACAACCTCCAAAGCAATACAGAGAAACCCTCTCTCAAGAAAAACAAAACAAAACAAAACAAAAAAAAAGAGCACTTGCTGATCTTTGCAGAGGACCCAAGTTCGGTTCCCAGCACAACAATCTGTAACCAACACCTTCTTTTGACCTCTATGGATAGCAAACAAATGTGTGGTACACATACATACATTCAGGAAAAGCACTCATACACATAAAATAAATCTAAGAATAATCTATAGTAGACAAACTAATAATACTAAGCAAGGAATCAAAATGCAATGCTATACAAAGTCACTTAGTCACAAAGACTGCAAGAGGGGGAGAGAGATGAGCCACAGTAAAACCAAGAAACAAATTGCAAAAGGAAGGTGATAAAAACCTTACCCATTACTGTGGGATGATCTTTTTGTATATTGTGAATATGTATTACTTTCATTGGTTTAATGAAGAGCCAACTAGTCAATAGCTAGGCAGAAAGAGGTTAGGTGGGAAAACCAAGACTAAGAGAATGCAGGGAAGAAAGAGGGCAGAGTCACCAGCTGAACATAGAAGAAGCAGGAGATGAACATGCTATGCAGAAAAAGGTACCACCACATGGTAGAGTATACATAAGAAATATGGGTTTTCTTGATCCTTCATGTTCCCATCTCCTATCCCCTCCACTATTTCCCCTCCTAGTTTGTCTCTTCCTGAGACCTCCATGTGTATCCCTTTTAGTGGCTGTATAAGTTTGTACTCCCACCAGCAATGGAGGAGTGTTCCCCTAACTCCACATCCTCTCCAATATAAGTTGCTATTAGTGTTTTTGATCTTAGCCATTCTGATAGGTATAAGACAATATCTCAGAGTAATTTTGATTTTCATTCCCCTGATGGCTAAGAATGTTGAGAAATTGCTTACATGTCTTTCAGCCATTTGAGTTTCTTCTGTTGAGAATTCTCTCTTTAGATCTTCACCCCATTTTTAACTGGATTAGTTGGTATTTTAATGTCTAGTTTCTTGAATTCAACACTCTGTCAGCTATGGGGTTGTAGAAGATCTTTTTCTATTCTGTAGGTTGCCATTTTGTCTTAATGACCATGTCTTTTGCCTTACAGAAGCTTCTCAGATTCAGGAAGTCCCATTTATTGATTGTTACTCTCAGTGTCTGTACTACTGGTGTTATATTTAAGAAGTGGTCTTCTGTGCCCATGCATTCAAGGCTACTTTCCATTTTCTCTTCTATCAGGTTCAGTGTAACTGGGTTTATGTTGAGATCTTTGATCCACTTGGAGTAGGAGCTCATGGACTATGGAAGAACCTTCATGGGACTGAACTAGGCCCTCTATGTGGGTGACAGTGATGTGGCTTCATCTGTTAGGGGGCCCTGGCAGTGGGACTAGGACCTATCCTAGGTGTATGAACTGGCTTTTGGAGCTGTAACCCTAAACATTATGCTGGGATACCTTGCTCAGCCTTGATTCAGGATGAGGGCCTTGGTTCTGCTTCAACTTGGTATGACAGACTTTGTTGACTCCCCAAGGAAGGCCTTACCCCCTCTGAGTAGTTGATGGAGGTGGGAAGAGGGGATGGGGGCAAGAGAAGGGGAGGGAGGGGAATGGGAAGTGAGGTTGGTATGTAATATGAAAATTAAATTTTTAAAATAAAAAGAAGTATGTGTTATTTTAAGTTTTAAGAGCTAATTGGTAACAATCCTAAGCTATCGGCTAAGCATATATAATTAATAATAAGTCTCTCTGTGTGGTTATTTGGAAGCCAGTGGTCCTGATGAAATACTCTGCCTACAACCTATCAATAGTTTCTTTAGACATAATTGAGTTAAAATTTCCAATTGGTAGACATAGAATAACACAATGGATTAAAAAGCAAGACCTAAGTATACAGTTACATAGAAGAAACACATTTCACTTCTCAGGACACACACAGGTTGAAGGCAAAGGTATGGAATAAGAGCCTAGAACCTTCATTGAAGGAGGAGGATTCTAGGAAGTGAAATAGAGAAATATACACAGCTTGCATGGGAAACAAACTTAATTAACTAAAAAATAAAAATGTTAAAAATCAAAAGACCCAAGTGAACAATTTTGGTAAACTGAAAAACTCTTGGAGTAATAACAGGGATGAAACCTCCAGTCTTACCAGAATGTATTAATATTGCTGTAGAACCAGTCTTATAATGCAATAGTGCATAATGTAAGTTCAGTATTCCTGGAAACAAAGGAAATTGGTATCTTCAACCAGACACGGATCAGGATCTGTGCCTGTCATTCTTGTTTTCTCTCTGTAAGCCTCATTGTTCTGTATTTCTTTCAGGGCCTGTTTATTGAATATTTTTTCTCACTGTCAGTCTCATCTACAATCTTTTACCATGGTATCTATCCAAGAATGTCTGCCTTTCCTTATATTCTCTGCAAGACAAACAAGGGATTTCTCTTACCTCATTGACTGTTAGAATTACAGACATGATCCACCAAGTCCACTTTCTACAATAAATGTCTGTGAATATAAGTTTCTATTCATGAATGAAATTAATGAATTTGAGGAGATTAAAACATGGATCTAACATGAATTAGTATTAGAAACTTGAACTTCCATATTCAGGAAAAAATCCTTATAGACGTGAATGTAATTGATTGCTTCATTTAAGTATATCCCATCTAAAATTTGTGATATCATATACAAGACTACTTAAGAACTCAGGATTTTCTTACCAATTTTTTAGCCCCATAAATCTTAATTATAGGTTCCTATATTAGTTACTTTTCTATTGCTTTGATAAAACATCATGACCAAGGCAATGTATAGAAGGAAGAGTTTGTTTGGGCTTATGGTGGTGTAGAGATAGCCAGCATCATGCACTGGATGCTGAAAGTAGAAGATGAATTCTCACATCTTAAACCAGAAGCAAGAAGCAAGGCACACAAGAAATAGCTTGAGGATTTTAAAACATCAAGGTGTGTCCCCAGTGACATACTTCCTCCAGTAAGGCCACATCTTCCAATCCTACCCAAAAAGTTCCATGAACTTGGGACCAAGTGTTCAAACATTGGAGCCTATGGAGGACAGTCTCATTCAAACCATCAAAATGCCCAAATTCTTTGATTCTCCATTAGTAGCATTTTTATCTTTTTAAAGCCCTCAAGTGACATTTTTCCTATATATTTAATTCCATTGATGTAGGAATGTTCTCTTTTTCCTACTTCTTAATATCACACCCATATCATTGCTAATTTAACCTTCAATCATAACACCTACAAGACACTTTCTGTCTTCACTTTGCTATAAACTGATAACAAAAGAAGTGTCACACAGGTAGTGTGTTAATGATGAGAAAATTCTCAATAGGCAGACACTGAGATGAGAGCTACTAATTCTCAGCCTATACATTAAATCTAAAGATAAAATATCAAACGTTTAGGATGCATCCTTTGCACACACCTCATCTTGTATAACAACTACAGTCAGTTTAGCTGCTGATGTGATAATATGTATAGTACATTTTCCTCAGATGGCTGGTGATGCAGAACAAATTCTAAGTACCTCAATCTTTACTTGGTGGTTTCATTCTATGAGCCATCTACTTACTCACCATCATAAGGTCATATGCTTTACATTATTTCCCTAAAATGGTAATGAAATATACTGAGCCATCTAAATTTTCTCAGTTATATTAGGAGGAGATAAAATGGCATTTAAATAGTCTCTGGTGCCAGAGAAACCATGCCACAGCAACTTATTGTGGGCCCTAAAGTAAGTTATTCAAATATTTTGTATTTGAATGTAGCCCAAGCTAGGCTCAAATCCACAATCCTCCTGGGACTACCATCATGTGTAACTACACCCTGACTATTTAAACATGACTATCCACAAAATGGGCACAATAGACAGTTGTCTAATATGGACCCTAAGATTTTTTTCCCCAATGTCTTGATGTATTTGCTTGCTAATTCTTAAGGCACATGATTATAATGACTTTAACTTTCATGATTCTAACAGAGTTGATCATTTTACAAAAAAATTATTTATATTTTGTTGTATGTGTATGAGTGTTTGTTTGCATGTATGTATGTATACCACATGTGCGCCTGGTATCCATGGAGGTCAGAAAAGGGTGCATGATCCCACAGATCTGTAATTCCAGACCCCTTTGCGCTGCTGTGTGGGTGCTGAAAATGGAACCTGGCTTCTCTGCAGGAACAGCAAGTGCTCTTAACTGCTCAATCATTTCTCCATCCCCAACATGGCTAATCTTGATATAGAGAAATTATCTAGGGGGAGCCTAGCCTAGGCTCAATAACCCTGTACAAGCAGAATATTGTTATGACTACAAAATTGATTGGGAGCACAAGTTTTCATTGAACCATTGCTTGTGTTCTGTAGCACCCCACACACACCCTCTGCCCCTACCCCCGAGATTGAAACATTCCACCCTGCAAAGAAGCTCCTTAAAATTAGCTCCAGGAGTCTCTGAAACTGACCAGATTCACTAGGCCCTTCTTTCCAAGAGTAAACAAGCCAAGCTGCTGAGTGCCTATCAGACAGGCCAATGTGCAAAAAAGACTCTTGGATAAGCCAGGCTGCAGCAAAGACCCTGAGACAAGAGCAACTGCCCGGAAGAAGCAGAAACCTCCCAAGCTGCCTAGAAGCAGTTCAGACCAAGGGACTGTCCTTCGCAAGTGACTCAGATATTTGCATTGCATCTCCCCAGGAAAAGTCTTGTCACACCAGAGCTGAGTGGGAGATGTAGTTACCCCATGCATCGACCAGAGAGCAGCTTTTGCATCCAAGAGGTAAAGCTAACAGCCCCAGGAAAATAGGCAAGGAAATAAACACAGTCTGTGAACACAAAGAACCATTTTTTTTTTTGGCCCAAAATAAAGTGAGATTGAGAGCTGGTTGTGTCCCATAGACAAACCACATAAAGCCCAACACATTGATTCCATCTTTGTGAAAAATTAAATGGAGAAGCCAGCTGTATCCACTCAGACTTCTGACCCACAGAACTGTCATCTAACAAATTAACATTGGTATAAACTATCGTTCTGTGCAGCAATAGAACTTATAGGGGCTCTGTGACCACCATAGCCAGCAGAGTAATGATCCATAGGAGGCAAGAAAAGTCAACAGGAATCGGTAGCTGGTGTCGGTTCAAACTTAGTCTGACACTGGGCAGTTTATTTCAGGCATATTTGAGCACAGCACAATTTGGAAAAAAAAAAGTTTCCTGGTGATAAATAAGTCAGTATTGTGTGTTCAAAAAAAGCTTATGACATGACTGCATTGACACTCTCTATAAAGTACATGTGACATCCTCCACAAAATGGGTTCTATAGATTAACTGAGAAAAACAAACTCATGATAAGGGTCCCGGGGGAGGATCTGGTGCTGGGTGTTTGTTGCCTCAACCACACAGATAGTGCAAAGGTCACCAGGCTGCTAACCATGTCTGCTCCCAGCCTCGTGGGCAGGAAACAGGTTATACACCTCTTCCCATGAAGAGACAACACTGTAATCTTCCTGGTTCCCCTAGTGCTTATTTGTAAGCACATGGACTTCTGTGCCTCCCACAAAAACTGATACTGTAGGGGATGGAACAAATACCTACTGAAAATTTTCTGCACCCTGATAAGCCTCTCCACTGATGCAGCAATCCAAATCAAATCAAACCAAACCAAACCAAATTAGAAAAAGCCCACATTTAATGGATACAACGCTCCCAAATGGCCTTCCAGTCCCTGAGAAAGGAGATGGTAAAGGGTGACAAATGTCTTTGTAAAGTAGTCAGATCCCCTGGAACTTGAGTTACAGACAGTTGTGAGCTGCCATGTGGGTGCTGGAAATTGAACTCTGGAAGAGCTGCCAATGTTCTTAACAATGTAATGGTGGAAGCTTCACCCCAGTCCCTGGCATCCATATACCCAGAGTCTGGAATGTTCTGCTGGAAGTTCCACCCAGGCCTCCTCCCCCATCTTTCTTCAAACCTTGCTGCTTCTCAGAAAGCCCACCAAGTGATGACCCCTCCCCCAGAGGTGCTCAAGACCACTCCCACAGGATATTTAAACTGTCCTAGAAAATAGATTAGTTTTTTTTCCATCTCCCTTTTCCACTTCCTCTCTTGGGGACTGGAAGGCCATCTGGGAGCATTGCATTAATTAAACATGGCTTTTTATAATTTGGTTTGATTTGGTCTGATTTGGATTGCTGCATCGGTAGAGAGGCTTATCAGGGTGTAGAAACTTTTCACCTACAAATGTCAGCTTTTATTGGAATTAGCTGCATAGTTGTGAGAGAGCTAAAATAGAAGTTATCCATGCAAAACTGACCACACAACCTGAATGTTAGAGCCAGGGTCTGTTTTCTCCACTATAGCTGATATAAATAAAATGTTTCTCAATGAAAATTGGTATCTGTTAGAGCGAGGTCATTGAGTAGAACTCTGAATATGACAGTATGCTTGTTACTTCTGGATCTTCTTCCAGTCATAGTGCTTCACTAGTTATCCAGCAACCAAAACCACTCCTTTACATTTCCAAGCATCCTCATTCACAAGGGGTAGAGCTGAGCAAAGAACTTCTAGGCCTATTATAAGAGCTACCCAGCTTAACAAAAATCACAGATAAAAAAGAATGTATGGCTGTTACAAGCATGTTTTCTTGCCGGCCTGGTCCCTCAGCCATGCCAACCCCAAATAACACACAGACACAATGTATTGAATATAAATCTGTTGGCCAGTTACTAATTTCTTATTGGCTAGCTCTGTCTTAAATAGTAATCCATTTCTATTAATCTAAGTATTTCCACATGGTCTCCTGTTGGTCCTATATCTTGAAACTCCTAATACTTCCTCAAATCCTCCTTGTCTCCTAGTCCCGCCTATCTTGCTTTCCTATTGGCCAATAGTGCTTTCTTCATTAACCAATAAGAGAAGCATATTTATAGAATGACATCTCCCATCATAAGGCTGTACAAAATCTTGTCAAAAAAGCTATTTATTTCATTAACTACAATGTTTCCCAAATTGTACAGTCCTGAGAACCACCAGAGTCATTCATTGAAAAATGATTCTCCATTTCCTTGTGTAAAATCTTACCCTATTCTTAAGTTAAGTGCCCTAAGTAAATATTTTGTCTATATGAATTTTGAAACATTAGATGAGAAATCTATTTAGCCATACATTCAGTGAGAAATCACTACACTGTACTGTGTTACACCAAAATTCTGAATCTGTGCATTTTACAGAGCTTTGAATATCAAGCTCTGAACAATTCTATTATATAAGATATCCTATAGGTCACATAGTGATTGTAAATTGAATCAGCGATACTCAAAAACTTTTTTCTCTTTATCAGAGTTACTTGAGATATGTTCCACCGTGTGTGTGTGTGTGTGTGTGTGTGTGTGTGTGTGTGTGTGTGCCATGCTTGGTTTGTAAGCACTCTACCTATGGGTCATATATCCAGCTCACGGGATTAGCATTTTTTAAGACCATGCCTCCAAATCTGTGCCTATTTTACTACCTTGGACTTATTTTACCAGATAGGTTTTCTCAGGTTAACTCTTATTTTTCTTTTAATCTTATTCCCCTCAGGACAACCTACCCTGGATTTCCTCCAACCCCAGTGGCAGGTTAACTGTTCTTGAACTAACCCAGGTGTACACAGCCACAGCCAATGGCATTTTCCACTTTCCAAAGCTTCCCCTGCTCACGTCCAGTGCCACATTGTCCCAAAAATAAGAATCTAGAAGGCAGGGATTATATGAGCGGGTACAGTGTGTTCTTCCTAGACTCTCTTACTAATGCTACTAGACTTTGCAAGTCCTCTCATTCTCCAGCCTCTCTTAGCTCTCCCAGGGTACAGCTAAGCCTCAACAAAATAATAGGATGTATGCTACTGGGGACGGCCCCCGCATTTCTAGTAGGACAGAACTGAGATGACAGTGCCAGAGCTGTTAGCGAATGACTTCCCTGTTGCCAGGGTAAAGCGGCTGCAGCCATCTGTACTGCGGCTTAGGTGGGCGTCAGCGAAAATGACGGAGGAGCACTGCAAACGCCAAAGCCTTCAAATTTTCATAGCTCCTCCCCGCCGTGCGCAGCCAACGCCCCTTTTCTCGGGCTGAAGCCCTTCCCGCAGACTGTTGCCCCTCCCCCGGACAAAACCCTAGGCGGGAACCCACAACGTGACGCGGGCAGCGAGATCCGTGGCGGCTCTGTCCAGGTGCTTCCTTCTCCCACCGGACGGAGGCGCGCTCGGCCCTGGCCTCATTCTCCCACGGAAGTGTGTTTAGGCGCACCGGAAGCCACCTCAGGGGGTGAACCATGGCGGGTTTGCCTGTTAGAGACCCTGCGGTGGATCGTTCTCTGCGTTCTGTATTCGGTGAGAGGATTTCGGTGGCGCCTCCAGTCAGGGAGGGACGTCCCATGCGGTCCCCAGCTGGAGCGGGTGTCGGGGCGGGCGTGCGGTTTTGCTGCTGTGCTCTGACGCGGCAGCCTGGTGTACTCGTGGGCAATCAGACTCCCCCCCCCCCCGCACACTTGGGCTCCAAGGTATTGGAGATTTTCCGCAGTGTGGTTCAGGGAGCTAGACTCCAGCGTTTGTCTTCTCTGCGCTTTCCCCTTCGTGATTCTCAGTTATTTTTTTTAGGAGAAAAGGTGCGTGGAAACAGAGCGTCCCTGTTCCGTGCTGCTTCCCCTAGCCCAAAATACAGATTTAATCCTGAAACCATCGACCCTATGTCCATTTACCGCCCTCTCATTAAACGCATAATATCGCTTGCTTTTTACCTGTAACGTTTCTTCCAACCATAGTGGTAGCGGCCACCTGACATCTTGAGGTGGGTTGCGAATGAATGAAAGAATGAATGAATGATTAAAGCTCAGGGAGATTCTAGAGAAGCGAAACTAAGCAGTTCTTAGGAATTAAACGAGTTGCTTCTAAAATATGTGTGTTTTAAAGCTCATCTTGGGGCATTAGCATTGCTTCAAATTCAAGGCCAGCCTAGGGTACATAACAAGGCCAGCCAGAGCTGCATAAGATTCAAAACTGCAAGAAGCACTGTTTGAAAAAAACATGACAAAACATTTCAGAATAATTTTTAAACCCCCTCCACTATATTCATGGCTATTTCTCCATAAGTGCATGTATACATGGAAATAAGACATAAACCCACAGCTTTTAATTTATAGTTTTAGTAGTCACTGATTGAATATTTTCATCAAAGTAAGGGAAAACATCCTATTTGTGATATCCATATGAGAATTGTTTGAAAGACATCTTTATTTAGTCTCTGGCTCTCTTATGGGGTCTCAAAAGATACAGTGGAAGCAGGGTTTTGGAGAACACTTTGTTCAGTCTCCTTGTTAACATATTTATTGATAAACATAGAAAACCGACTGTTTGCTGGCTCACTGACTGAGCTCCATTACTGTCCCAGCGTTTATATGTATTATCTGTTCCTTAGTGGGAAACATTCCTTATGAAGCTACTGAAGAACAACTGAAGGACATCTTCTCTGAGGTTGGGCCTGTTGTTAGTTTCAGGTGAGATTCTTTAAAAAAAATCACCACAGATTTTGAGAGAAATGTACATGCTTTATAATTCATATCCAGTCTTACCTGGGAGATTTCTTTCATTAAAAAAATGTTTCAAAAACATAAAAGCAGAATTAGAATATTGGGGGGGTGGAGACAGGGTTCTTCTGTGTAACAGCCTTGGCTGTCTGGAACTCTATATCTAGGCTGCCCTTGATCTCAGAGATCTGCCTCCTGAGTGCTGGGATTAAAGGCGTGTGCCATCAACTCCTGGTCTAAATTAAAACATGCCAATGCTAGCAAAAAGCCAGTCTCTGTGTGTATAGCATTTGTTCCTAATACTTGGTTTTGCTCTTCAGATTGGTATATGATAGGGAGACAGGAAAACCAAAGGGCTATGGCTTCTGTGAATACCAAGACCAAGAAACAGCGCTTAGTGCCATGCGGAACTTGAATGGGCGTGAGTTCAGTGGGCGAGCACTTCGAGTGGATAACGCTGCCAGTGAAAAGAACAAAGAAGAACTGAAAAGTGAGTATAAATGCCAGCCATATGTATTACAAGTTAGTGAAGATGAAGCAATGCAAGTTGTTCATTTATGATGATGCTTTTGAAGATACTGAGGTGGTTAGCTGAACAAAAAGCTTCTTAGAACCCTGGGTGCCTGAGTGAAGGATGTGTACATTTAAGCAACTTGGCTTTAGAAATCTTTCTGTTCTTTAGGAGTTGGTCTCCAGTTTAAGGGAAATTCAGTTTCATCAAGCCTAAAGGCATTTCTACAAATCCTGTTGAAATTAGCATCTTTTTCTGTTTAAATGCTTTTCTTCTGAAGTGATTTGTCAAAGACCTCAATACCAGCATTATCACTTTCCCAGCTGTCCTCCAAGAACAGAAGATACATTGTCACTTTCCTTCTCAGAAAGGAGATTTTTGGGTGGCTTAATTTCCAGCTCCAGAGTCTGAAGTTACTGGTTGTTGCTCACAGACACCCTGAAAAATAGACATTTGAAATGACTTAGGTTGTTATTTTGCCTTCCTGACTTTCTTGTGCTTTCTTCCTAATCAGGCCTTGGAACTGGTGCACCCGTCATTGAGTCACCTTATGGAGAGACCATCAGTCCTGAGGATGCCCCTGAATCTATTAGCAAAGCAGTTGCCAGTCTTCCACCAGAACAGATGTTTGAGCTGATGAAGCAAATGAAGGTGGGAGAAGGCATTAGATTATAAAGAAAACAATTTACATCAGATTTTCAAGGCGTTAATGGACTTAATTCCCGGAGCTTAAGTAGTTGAGTCTATAGGCACTGTATCGTCCACATTTTGTACACAGAGCTATTTTTATACACAAACAGACCTGCCCAAATAGTCCAGCTGTGTTTCTGTGCCCCCTGTAGATGTTACATTATAGTTTTGCCCATAAGTTATAATATTACCATATTCTAAATGCCTTTTCTTGCCTGCCAGGGCAACAATTTTTTGTTTAAAATCAGTGCTAAATCACTAGGCATAGTGTTTTGTGCCTTTATTCCCACAACTTGGGATGCTGAAACAGAAGGGTCACAGTGAGTTCAAAACCAGAATGGAATACATGAGGTTTTGTCATGTCTCAAAAAGAAAAGCAGAAGTAACTCAGACATTGTCTTGAATATTACATTTATGAGATAAAATGGCTCAAATCATTATCAGATTCTTTGTATTGAATCTGAAGGTGAATTTTCTTATCTTCTCAGCTCTGTGTCCAGAATAGTCCCCAGGAAGCACGAAACATGTTGCTTCAGAATCCACAACTGGCTTATGCTTTGCTACAAGCACAGGTAGTGATGAGAATTGTGGATCCTGAGATTGCCCTGGTGAGTGCTTCTGGTTCTTGTATGGGATAAGAACTGCCTGATTGGCTTGTTAAACGGACAGCTCATAGATGTATCTTTTCACTTTTTAGAAAATTCTCCATCGCCAGACAAATATCCCAACGCTGATTTCAGGCAACCCTCAGCCAGTCCATGTTCCTGGGCCTGGCTCAGGACCCAATGTCACAATGAACCAACAGAATCCTCAGGCCCCTCAGGCTCAATCTTTGGTAGGGTTTTATTCCACAACTATTTTTTTATCTGTCTTAAAATGTTATTTTCTTTCCAGGAGAATATTGAGAGAAGAAACAGCAAGAATCAGAGATGGTAATTAAAATTTTTAGGCATAAAAGCAATTTCAGATTGCACAGCACTTGCCCCACCCTAAAGAATGTAGATTCCATTCCAAGTTAATAAAACAGAGATCCTTCCTGTGACCTCTTTTCTAGTAAGCTAATTTTTTGTGGGTGTGTATAACTGCCACTGTGGTTATTACTTTAATATCTTATGTGTTATCTCACTTAATCCACATAGTAGCAAAATGAGACAAGCATTCTTACTGTCTCCATTCTCAGCAGTAACAAAGGGAAAAGCACATGTTGAAAAGCATGATTGTAACTCTACAGACATAAAAATTTAATACATCCAAAGGTTGACATTTTTTTGTAAAAAAAAAAAAAAAAAGTAAGAAAAGACTAAATGGGAAAAGAATTTGCCACACATATGATGTACAAGAGGCTAATTCTAAATAAAGAGTATTTGGTCATGCTCAAAGGTGTCTATTGCCATATGATAATAGCAAATATTAAAAACATGTAAAATGTTCATTAACGAAAAGTGGAGAAAATTTGGTATATCTATCCAATGGAAAACATTTAAGTAAACTACATGTATGAATAGAAATGACTTTTAGAAACCTAATGCATTAAGATAGGCAAGAATATGTAGTATCACCACATATAACTCAAAAATATAACAGCATACAGAAAGTAAAATTAAGTGGAAGGAGAGAATGTATTCCTACAGATTGTCTTCAAGTATGCCATAATATATACACCTGCAGACTAGATAGACAGATGGTATACACATGCACACTGGATGGATGGATGGATGGATGGATGGATGGATGGATGGATGGATAACAAGATGGTTCAATAAGTGATGTTGCTTATTGCCACACCTGACAACCTGAGTTCAACCCCCAGGAGCCATACAGTGGAAAAAAAGAACTTGAACAAGTTGTCTTCTTATCTCTGACCTCCACATGCATGTTGGGGTTTACATGTGAACATAAGTAATTTGAGGGGAATATATATATATATATATATATATATATATATATATATATATATATATATATTAGACAGGGTCTGACTATATGACTCTAGGGCAGTCCTTACACCACTATTCCTGGCTTGAAAAAATTTATCTGTTTAACAGTTTAGCGAATTTGGTGATACACACCATTAGTCCTAGCACTTGAGAGGCAGAGGCAGGTAGCTGGATTTCTGAGTTTGAGGCCAACTTGGTCTACATAGAGTTCCAGGATGGCCAAGATTATATAGAAAGAACCTGTCTCAAAACAACAACAGATGAGAGAAGAATTTAGTCAATGAATTATCATGTACCAGCCCCTGTCCTAAATAAGTATTTTGCAGAAATGGAAAATTAAAACTGAAAATGTAACCAAAAGAGTTATGGGTGGAAAATTAGGATCTGAACCTAGTATAATCTCATAACCTGTTTTAACCACCTCCCTGTACACTTTCCTCTTTTCTGCTTTAGTTCTGATTATAGTGAACATGTGTATGATATTTTTAAAAAGCATTCATACAACTTTTACTGCAGTGTATTGCTGTAGTTGTTCTATTTTCAGTTATTATTGTAAACCTCTAAATAGAACCTTGGAGGAAAATAGTGATATATACAGACAAGTTAAAAAATACCTAAGGCTTTGAATATCCACTGGAGATTTTGAAATGTGTCTGAAGAAAACAGGGTGCTAGTATGTTTCACTCTCCTCTACTATCCAATGATGACTTCAGAGATGAACGAACATGTGAACCAATCATGATTCATTGAGATCCATGTCATTTTGGACCTTATCCAACAGATAAACCACTGCTGTCAGTGTAAGAAGCAGCAGTTGCGAGCAGCATCTCTACTTTGAACCTCATTCCTCACTTCTTTATTAATAAGCTGTTATACTGTACACAGACTGCAGAGACATGCAGAAAGAGTGGGATACTACTGAACTCAGACTCTAAACTTTCTTTTTGGTGCCCATGTATTTGATTTTTTTAAAAAGTCTTTTTATTCTTTGTAGTACTTTGCATTCCAAAGATGTGCATAGTTCTCATGAAAAGATTGCATCTCCTTTCTCTCTGGCAATTGAATGTGTCATTTAAAAAAATCTACAAATTTACACATACAGCCAAGAAAGTTACATCAAAGGGCAGAAATTATTAAAGTTTGAAAAAAAATGTAGAGTGCCAGCAGGATTTTTTTTTTTTTTTGACGTCTCAGTCCCTTTTTTGTCTTGAGTATAATGCATTCTTTTATTCTTATTGTTAGGCACCAATCAATGAAGTCAAGAATGAGTTACAGTGAAGTCAAGAATGAGTTATTACACTGCATATGTTCCATCTTAACTGCTTTCACGTAACCAGGTTCAAGTTATGTACTGCAGTTTGCTTCTGTGTAATTCAGAGTATGTGATAAACCTAATGTTATAGAAGACATAAAAAAAAAGGATATTTAGCAGATTATTGGAGCTACCAATTTCAAGAGAAACTTAAGGCTATAGGCTAATTGCTTGAGTCTGCAGAGACTTGTTTTTCTTGCTCACGCTTTTTTTCTCTTGGTCAGGGTGGAATGCATGTCAATGGTGCACCTCTGATGCAAGCTTCTATGCCAGGTGGAGTTCCGGCCCCAGTGCAAATGACAGCAGCTGTAGCAGGACCTGGCCCTGGTTCCTTAGCACCTGCAGGTAACTTTCAGTTAGTCTTTACCATTTTGTTACTTTGCTGAGGTTTTATAGTAGCAACTGCTGAAGTTCAGCCAATTATTTAATAATAGGATCGTGGTATACAATATATGTGTAGCTATAACATGTATTGTAGGCTGAGGAAACTAGATGATTTCTTCTTTGTTTTTTAATGGTTTAAAAGAAAAGGCCTTGCTGTGTAGCTGGGGTTGGCCTCAAACTTGTAATCCCCTTACTTCAGATGCTCAAGTGCTGGAATTAGAGGCATGTGCCACCAATCTTGGCTAAATGAGCTCTTAAGTGAGACAGGTAAGCTGGTCACAGGCTTGGATGTCACAACAGCATCAGATTCCTAGAGATTTCTAATATCTGTTCTCCATTTCTGTACTTACATTGTCATGAAATGCTTACATAGGCTATTGATCAGTACTTCTCTAGACATGGTGAGTAATAGGTAACTAATAGGAATGATGAGCTCCACTTAATTTTTAGAGATAGCGTTACATCTCTTGGCTATAGTATATACTCCCCTACTCCAAATGACCATATAACCCTTAAGAAAGACCACATACTTAGCTATAAGTTAAATTTAGCAAGTTTGAGGCAATAGAGATTTTTACAGATAACATTATTTGATTTTAAACCAATAAAATTAGAAATAATTAAAAGTAGAATGAGAAGAAATCTTGACTTGGAAAATTGAGTAACATACTATAGCTATTTAAAGAGTAAATAAAAATTACAAATAGCGTAAATTAAAACAAAAGTAATATATATTTATATTCCATAGTTTTGAGAAATAGTAAAGGTAATGCCTTTGTTACGAAAAAATAAATTTCAAGCCTGGCGTTGGTAGTACACACCTTTAATCTCAGCACTGGGGAGGCAGAGGCAGGCATGCCTCTGAGTTCTGAGGCCAGCCTGGTCTACAGAGCTAGTTCCAGGACAGGTTGCAAAGCAATACAGAGAAACCCTGTCTCGAAAACCAATACTTAAGTAAGTAAGTAAGTAAATAAATAAATAAATAAATAAATAGTTATATGCTTGTACTAATGAATTAGAAAAATAATAAACCACAAGACACTAAGAAGAGAAAATTAATGAAGATGGGGGCATAGAGAGCACCATGTACAAAGTCCCATCATCAGTCCCCAGCACCAGGCACAAAAAAGTCCTTATCAATCAAAACACCCACCCCAGAAGAACAACAGCAACAACAACAAAAAACTCACAATATCCATAAAAATTAAAATAATTAACTTTCAAGGTATTTTTGAGTTTATAGTATTTATATTTATGAATTTATTAAAACTTCTTGGGAATTTTTGAGCTGTCCTTTAGAGTTCTTTGAAAATTGGTAAGAGGAAAATCAGCCTATGGGAAAGTGCAGGAAGAAACTATTTAAGAGCTTTATAAAAGAGCCAGATGGCCAACAAAAACAGCCTCCTTTATAGTTTGGGAATTAAGTAAAATCAAATGTCCAACTTTCAAAGAAGAGGACAGACAATATATGTAAGGAAATTTGTACTCAAACATCATTGGTAGAAATTAGAAGGCTTTCACCCTTTCAAGTAGTACAACATGAGAGATACCTACATTCTAACCACCAGTTCCACCACTGGGGAATTAGCCTGTTCAAATAAAAGGTACTATGTGATGTTTTTTATGTAGGGAATTATGATCATAATTCCTTCTGCTGTCTTTTCCTTGGATCCTAAACCTTTGTATTGTGTTGGTAATTGGTCTGGATTCAATGGCATGGAACATTATGGCTGGAAGGAAGCTTTGAATTCATTTAAACTATTAGTTCCAGACTTTAATGTATGTTAGAATCACCTGAAGGGCCTTTAACATGCAGATTGATGGTTTCTGTTACCAAATTATAATAAATCTGAGAATCTGCAGGTTTTTTTTTTTTTTTTTTTTGCATTTTTCTTGTTGACGCTGATATGACTTATCTGGCTGTGGACAGCCTTCTGAGGACTACTATTTGGAACAACCTGTTTGTTTTACAAATAAGAAAGCAGAGAATGTAGTACTTTTATTGAGTCACTCACTTGTTCAGAGTCACAGTTCCTTAGTAGCAAGAGCTGGACTAGCCCCCAGTTCTCTGGGTACTTAATCCATAACTTTTTTTAGTGCTTAGCGTGTCCAATGAAATAGGGATAAAATAATGTATACATTCTAATTTAAGGAAATATCAATAAACTGCAAACAAATCAGCTTGCCTTTTGTGTCCCTACTCAACAGCATATCTTGCTCCTTTGAGGAAAAGAGAATTATTGCCTTGTGAAAGGGACCAAACAAGGATGTGTGGTGTGTGGTTATTCTTTCTATAGTAGTCATCACACCCCATCTGGTTAGTGTAGACCATAGGTTCTCAACCCTGCTAAATCCACTATCCCCTTTTTGTAGCATATTTTTCAGTGGCTTTACTGTCCTGAAATGTACAGTACAGATGATACAACCTTTGTAACATGACTTCAAAAAATTAACATAATACCCTAATTATAATACAAACAAAAAGTAAAAGAAAATTAATTTGTAATTTAAAAATTAATATGTTAATATCCAAGTAGAGTTAGGAAACAAAATGTAATAGGTGTTTACATCTATCCCATGAATGTAAAAATTAAAATGTAGTCAGTTATAATGATGTTTGATTTTGTAATTCAAATATCACAGGACTATTGATATAGTTATCTTAAATAGTGAAAAATCATACTGAAATTCTTAAAACAAATTGCAGTCTCTGTAATTTACTCAGCAATTGCATTCCTAGAAAAGTCAGTGTATGTATACTAAAACAGCACATATAACTTTTGTGTTTACAAATACAATAGCCTCAGATTCTAGGTTGAGATGGCAAGGACAGCTTTTCTTTTGTATGAATGTTCAGTGAGTCATTTGAGAGCTTTTTCAAACATAAGGTCAGTCTTGATTTTTGTGGAACTGTCTCAAACTTTGTAGGTCACCTGGTATCCCTAGTACCATCTCATTCAGGATGAATTGTGCTCCCCAAAAGCCTTGTCATAACTAAACAATATACCCAGACATTATAAAATACCCTAGGAGTGATACTGCCTCTCATGAAAGGACGCTTGTGAATAAGAGGCATTTTTTTTTTATTAAAGGACATTCTACCATAATTTTGGTAATTGACATGAAATATTCCTTCTGAACTCACTTGTCACTAAAGTGTGACATACTTCATCTTCTTTTTCACTGCATTGTTGAATGGTAGTTATCACCTTCCATCCTAAGTTGTGGGGGAAAATGATGACATTTGTAAACTCCACCACTGTTGTTTTTTTTAATGTAGGCCCAATTTATGTTTTTCCCTGCCCTTTATTTTCTAGGAGTCATGCAAGCCCAAGTTGGAATGCAAGGAGGTGGACCAGTGCCTATGGAACGAGGACAAGGTAAATATTAAATATCTGTTGAAAGTATAGTGAACATGGAAATGTTCCATATATGCACTGTCTAATGTGTCAGCCACTAACCACCAGTGGCACTTTAAAGTTTATTCAAATTAAGTTCAAATAAGCAATACCTAACATTCTTATTTCCTGGGCACAATAAAATTGCATTCCAAGTGCTCAGTAGCCATATGTGCTAATGAAGACTACACTGGGCATTGCAGATGGAGAATGTTTCTATGGTCACCAAAACTTGCATTGGTCCAGACTTGGATATTCAGAGTCTAGGTCTACAAGAATCGGTGATGTGGCAAATGCATCATTTGTTTTCTGATTGTCTAACAACTCCACTAGTGTGTTCTCAATTTGTGAATAGCTGTTGACCTTGTAAGAAGTTTTAATAGTGAGAATATAGTACAAGACCAGGTCTGTAGATGTTACGATATAAACCCTGTAGCAAACTGGGAGCAAAGCAGAAGTCTATAAAGCATAGTTGTAAAGTGTTGCCTGTACTGTGGCAAAAGCACTGTATAAGAGCAGCTGTCCTTCCAGAATCTTTCTGTACTTTCCTCATAATATTGGAGTCTAAAGGAAAAAGAAAGTACATCAGTTCAGTTAAAAACAAGAGACAATAGAAAAAAAGGAAACTGAATGAATACTGTAAATACTCTATAACTTCTGTTTCCATAGACAGTCTTGTGAGTTAGGTGGTAGTGCCTCAGTTTTACAGGCAAAGAAATGGAAGCACAGAAGTTTGAAGTTTTTTATTGGGATGCGGTAAGTGTGTACTCACATCTGAGTATTGTGGCCTGAACCTGGTGCTCTTCTCTTTTGACTAAAAGATTAAAATTTCTGAATCCAAAATCTGCCCTTGCTGGATGGATCCCAGTACTCAAGAGGCAGAGACAGGCAGAGACAGGCAGATCTTTGTGAGTTCGAGGCCTGCCTAGTCTACAAAATGAGTGCCAGGACAGCCAGGGCTATACAAAGAAACCCTGTCTTGAAAAAACAAAAGTAATAATAACAAAATCTGCCCTCTTCCCATCATTCTATACTGCCAGTGTTAATTTCAGAATTAATTTTCAAGATAGTGTACTTACTCAATAGGTTCCTATGTTGGGAATAGATTGCTTTGGACAGGAACAGAGGGACTTGATATTTTTCTTCTTATCTGATTCCCTATAAGAGAAATCTACTTGAGAAGCAAAATATTTTAAGATACAGACCCATGGTGCATACACAGGGATTGGTGACTGAAATGATGAATCTAAACTTGTCTCATCAGATGAATGGCAACAAGACAAACTTCTGGCCAAATAGCTCATCTTCCCTCTAAAATGTCCCATGCTTTTGTACTGCTATATATGCTCATCTAATTACTGTCACTACATGGTGTATCTACCCCAAAATATCTTTGCAGTAGTGAGAAGGGTTTAGGCTTCGTTACATCTCTCCTCCTTCCCAGGCCATCAGTTCCAATCCCTCAGCCATTTAACACTTACTTCTATGAGACATCTTTCTTCCTATTGTAGTTTAGCCCCATCTTTCAGGTAAGAATTTACAAAAGGAATTGACTCACAGTTTGAAAGTATTTTAAGGATCTGTTAATGCAAAGAATTTTTATATATAATATTCTTATTTTACAAATCGATCCCAGTTCCCTCTCCCTCCCGTGCCCCCCGACCCCCTACTCCACTGGGAGGGTGATGCCTTCCAGGAGGGAACCAATAAAATCTGCCAAGTCATTTGAAGTAGGGACTAGGCCCTCCCTCCTGCCTCTAGGTTAAGGGAGTATCCCTCCATGGGGAATGTGCTCCCAAAGTCATTTTGTGCACCAGGGATATATCATGGTTTGTGAGATGAGTTTTTAAAAATAATTTCCTTCAGTACCCAGCATATGAAACAAGAATGTTTTTATTTGTGACCAGATTTGTCTTCCTTTGCCTGGAGTCCTTCTTTGGTTTGTGCATTTATAGTGGTGACGGGAGATGTTTGAGACAGTGCTTCTCTCTTTCCCACCTCCTTTGTTTAATGCTGGTTACCGTATCGGCTCATTAATCTTTGTCATTTTTTATATAATCATAAACTTGCTATAGGAGGCTGTTTCATTCAGGTGATAGTCTCTTTCCTCACCTAAAGTTCATCAGCTGCATTTATCCATTTGATATTTTTGACAGATTTTTAGACTAAAAAAAATTAGTATTACCCCACTTATGTTATAGCCTCTCTGTAATAAATCCCATGGCATGTTCATTGGATTTTCTTTCAAGTTTTGCTTCTGGAAATACCTTTTTCTATGTTTTATTTCTTTTTGTAATGTACAGGAAGACATAAGGGAAAAATGCTGTAGTAACAGAAAGGAGAGTCCAAAATTGCTGGTTATTCTTGCCTAAGTAAACCAGCCCATAGGTTTCCCTTAAGAAAGATGCCTGCTCAAAGCAGAGCAGTTGGATAAGTGAAGGCTGGGCAAACTAATGAACTCTTGCCTTCTTACTGACATGTGTGAATCTCCAGTCTCTAAGTGTGTATGTTCAAGCTGTTTAAGTGTTTGCTGTTTCTCCTTTTGAACTTACTGCTCACCTAAGGAACCCTACAGCACTCGCCCGTGGGACCCGCCGGGCCTGCATCAATTGAGCGAGTTCAAGGTACCCATTGTATCTGCAGGTTTCCTTTTGCTTGTGGTGTCCAGGGTGGGGACATTGAGAGGAAAAGAGATGCTTGGCAATCATCCTCACATTCAGAGCCCCAAAAGGGTAGTGGTTTGGGGATTTTTTTTTATTTTTTATTTTTTTCCCTTGAGGCAACAGACCTAAGATTGACCTCTTCACATAGGACAGAGAACATGGATGATAGGGGCATCTGTCCAAGGCTCTACTCCCTCCCTACTGGTGTCAAGAGGCTTGGATGGAATAGCAGTCTGTAAGGAGACAGCAGGTTCTTACAGAGCCATGGCAGTGTTTATATGCCAAGGCCCTACCTCTCTTTTGTGACTGGTCCTTAAACTAAGATTGATTAGAAAGAAAACCAGGATCATAAGTTTCTTGAGGTCACAGTGCTAGTCCTTGGCAGGTTGCTTCCCAATTTGGTCTTTATATAATTCCATCCATACCTCTGACATGGCACAGATTCTGCCTACATCCTGCTTCTGTTCTTGAGCTGCAAGAGGATTCTGCTGTGGTGAGGTTTCACTCTAAGACACTCTAAGGTGTCTGAATTATGCTGTCAGTGGTATAGAGTCATTTCTTGTTTCCTTGTATGTCTTTCACAGCAGTAACTCCCTGTTTGTTTCCCTGTCAGTGCCGATGCAAGACCCCAGAGCAGCTATGCAGCGGGGAGCCTTGCCTGCCAATGTCCCAACTCCTCGCGGACTGTTAGGAGATGCCCCCAATGACCCTCGGGGAGGCACTTTAATGACTGTAACAGGAGAGGTAGAGCCTAGGTAAGTACTGATGTAGAAGGAAATAGCCTGAGAAGTTGGAAAGTTTCCTTACATAGAAAGCAAACTCTGAAACAGTTGGACCTGTTTGCCTACTTCAAAAGAAAAATAAGTATTTGTAGCCACTGTCCAAGATTAAGCACTTTTCCTAAAGCATAATTGTATAGTTAAGAAAGTAACTTTGAACCAACTATGATTACTGTATTTTCAGAAATTGAAAATTCTAGTAATGTATACTTAAACAAGGAAAACATGAGATAATGGTACTATTTTTTTATAATTTATTTCTTTTTTTCAAGTTTCATTTTACTTTCCAACATCAGTTCTTACTCCTACCCACCCTCCTGCCTCCTCTCCTCACAGCCCCTCCCCATTGACTACTCCTCACAGGTAAGTGCTCCCATGAGGAGTCAACAAATTATGGCACATTAAGTTGGGGGCAGAACCAAGCCTCTCTCCCATGCATTAAGGCTGAGCATGGCATCCCTCCATAGGGAATAGGCTCCAACAAGCTAGCTCATGCATGTACCAGGGATTGATAGATCCTGGTCCTTCTGCCAGGGGCCCCTCAGTTAGTCCAAGCTTCACAACTGTCTCCCACATATGGAGGGCCTAGTTTTGTCCCATGAAGTCTCCACAGTTGTTAGTCCAGAGTTCATGAGTTTCCACAAGCTTGGTTCAGCTATCTCTGTAGATCTCCCCTTCACAATCTTGACCTCCCTTGCTCATATATTCCTTTCTCCCTCCCAGAGCTTGGCCTGGTGCTTGGTTGTGGACCTCTGCATCTGGTTCCATGAATTACTGGATGAAGGCTCTATCATGACAGTTGGAGTATTCACCAGTCTGGTTACAGGGGAAATCCAGTTCAGAAACCCTCTTCACTATTGCTAGAAGTCTTAGGGAGGTCATCCTTTTGGATTCCTGAGAGTTTACCTAGCACCAGGTTTCTCCTTAACCCTGAAATGCCCCCAACATCAAGACATCTCTTTCATTGCTCTTCCACTCCATCCCTCTTCCCCTCAACCATTCTGTTCCATCATATTCTTTTTCCCCCTCCTCTCCCCTTCACTGGCTCCCACCCTCAGTTTACCCAGTAGATTTCATCTAAGTTCCCTTCCCAGGAAGATCCAAGCATCCCTCCTAGGCTCCTCCTTTTTACCTAGCTTCTCTGGAGCTATGGTTATAATCTGATCATTCTTTGCTTTACATCTAATACCCGCTTATGAGTGATTACATACCATGTGTGTCTTTCTGAGTCTTACGTTACCCCACTCTGGATGGCTTTTTCTAGTTCCATCCATTTGCCTGAAAATTTCAAGGTGTCATTTTTTTTTTACAGCTGAGTAATACTCCATTCTGTAGATGCACCACATTTTCTTTGTCCATTCTTCAGTTGGTGGGTATTTAGATGGTTTCCAGGTTATGGCTGTTACTAATAATGCTGCTATGAACATAGTTGAACAAGTGTCCTTGTGGTATGATTGATCATCTTTTGGATATATGCCCAAGTGGTATCTCTGGGCCTCAAGGTAGATTGATTCCCAATTTTCTGAGAAACTTCCATATTGATTTCCAAAGTGGCTGTACAAGTTCACAGTCGCACCAGTAATGGAGGAGTGTTCCCCTGATTGATAATGGTATTATAAATGACAATAGTTTTTGATGTTGGTGCAGATCATACCTCTGGCTTTTCTCTAAATACATAATTTAAAGCACCTTATTAAATCTGCCTTAGGCATGGGGTATAACACCAGTGGTAGAACACTTGACTAATATTACCAAGGCCCTAGGTTCAATCCTCAGCCCCACAAGGAGAGACACATAAAGCCATATAACCTTATAAATGAATATTAGTAGTCCTATTTTACAGGTAAAGAAATAAGGCATATAGAAGTTAAGTTAGTGACTCAGATCACATAGCTAATAAATGGTAAGAAAGACCTATATTTCAACCATTCCATCTGAATCCAGAACCTGCATTGCTAAACATTATACTATACAGTCATTGTACATATGATAAGTATCCATTAATTCTTCCCTAATTTTGAATGCCCTAGCCAAGTAAGAAATTTTAGAAGTGACACATTTACATTGTGTAGCTTTCCTTTGGTCCATGTGATGTTACCGTCTTATTACCATTTATTCACTATTGTTTTTACCAGTTTTCTGATGGATGTTTTCATATTAATCGGGTTGCTACTTTGATGTTGGTATATTATGCTTTAAAATGTCTACTTTTCTCCATTTCTAGAGCTTACTTGGGGCCACCACCACCACCTCATCAGGGCCCACCCATGCACCATGTTCCTGGCCATGAAGGCCGTGGACCACCCCCACATGACATGAGGGGAGGTCCATTAGCTGAGCCAAGACCTTTAATGGCAGAGCCAAGAGGACCCATGCTAGATCAGAGGGGTCCACCCATGGATGCTAGAGGTAAGGGGAAACTGCATCACAACTCCCATTAATAGCCATGAGTTGATGAAGAACTTGGCTTTCTTTAGTTCTAATACGGGACAGAAGTCTAGGCAAGAGATTTTATGATTTACTTACAGATGTAATAAACTAGGTAAGGAGAGAAGTGACTAGCTACACAGACTTTCTTACAACTTTCTAGGTGGAAGAGATCCCCGAGGATTAGATGCACGAGGGATGGAGGCCAGAGCCATGGAGGCCAGAGGATTGGATGCCAGAGGACTGGAGGCCCGTGCCATGGAAGCTCGTGCCATGGAGGCCCGTGCCATGGAAGCTCGTGCCATGGAGGCCCGTGCCATGGAAGCTCGTGCCATGGAGGCCAGAGGCATGGATACTAGAGGCCCAGTACCTGGACCTAGAGGACCTCTGCCTAGTGGAATCCAAGGTCCCAATCCAATGAACATGGGGGCTGTTGTTCCCCAGGGATCAAGACAGGTAATACTTGTAGCATCTACATAAAAACTTAATGTAATAGGTACTTGGTTACTGTGCCTGATTTTTATTACCTTCTGACTTGAATAAATCTGCTTGTTAGAAAAGAGAGACTAGGTTCTCCTTTTACTTTCTCATATCCCTTAGGAGAAGTGTGTCCTAGCCTCTAATCCAAAAGAACAACCTTGTTCCACAATTTTAATAGCTATTTCATTCAGAAAAATTTCTGAAAATGAAAATGGACAGGTCAGATATTTGCCCTGGATATACAAAGCAACATATTGTACAAAGCCCCTCCCCACACCAAAACCCACACTTGTTCAGATCTCAGGCCTTTTGAAAGACCTCCCCCAAATGATTACAGTGCACAGTCCTGAGATTATCTCAGGGTGTAGAGACCTGTGTGGATTTATTGTAATCACAACATCTAAATGAACAGTGACGTAGGAATGACAATCTGCATATACCTCTGAAACTGCAGTCTGTCTCTTCTGTCGCCTTCACTTGGCTCACTCCAGCTGTGTGTATGGAATGCTTTGTAGTAGTCAGCTTCTCATTTATCATCTGCAGTTGATGGGGAGATGGAATGTATGTATCTTCCCAAGTTTCTATATGTTGATGCCCTCATTTTTCCATTTCTCTCTTCCCATTTTCATGTGTTTCTGCGTCTTCCAGTGTATTGGGGTTGGGAGAGAAAGAGAAGGAGAGAGATCAAAACTAGAATATAACATGCCTGGCATCCAGTTCTCTCATTTTATAGGTTTGGAAGCTGAAGGCAGAAAGTCCAGACACTTGGCCAAATTCACCTAACTACAAAGTAGCTTGCTCTTCTATTCTGCTACTCTCTCTTATTTGCATGTATATGTGTCTCTGTGTGTGGATGTTGCCTGATTCTCTTTAATCTGAGACCAACTTTTGACTTTTCTTGGTATATATAGAAGAAAAAAATGTGTTTTCTGTTTTATTTCAAGTTTTGCTTTTTAAAAATGTATGTGTGGGCTCTGATTTTTGTTGCACCCTCTATGGTCAACAGCCTCATAACACATGTTGTTTTATGCATCTTTTCAATACTTATTGAGCATCTACTAAATACCAAGCATAGTTCTAGGGCTATAGTAGTATGAACAGCAAAATCTTGCCATACTAGCAGAAGACACATATCAAGTAAGTATACACTGTGCTTATGTGATTCTGCTGACCATTCTGTGAACAAAGACATTGAAAATGATGGCTTGCTTCTTTTTCTCTGCTAGTACTTGAATTCATTCCTTTCTAATGCTAGGGTATTTTGTTGTTGCTTTGGATTTTTTAAAATTTGGTTTTGAGATGCCAAGAGTCAACCTAGAACTATGAATGCTAAATCATCTACCACCAATTCTGTAAAGCCAATGAGATCCAAGCTAGCGAAAATAAAAACTTCTATACTTTTTTACATTTTTAGGAATATATTCAATAAGTATATAAATAATACATCTTTGTTATCTATAAAAGCTTTATATTACAAACATTTCTTCCTCTTCTATATCTCTCACTTATAATAGATAGTTGCCTTTGTTAGTTTTTTTTTTTTTTTTTTTTTTTTTTTTTTTTTGAGACAAAGTCTCTTCGTGTAGCCCTGCAACTCTCTATGTATACTGGACTGGTCTTGAACTCACCAATATTTGCCTGTCTCTGTCTCAGAAGTGCAAAGGCATGTACCACAACATCTGGCTTATCTGATATTTTTCTACTTTTGTTCTTTTTATGATCTTTTTTTAACTTAATAAGGCCTTCATATATCATTTTAAATTGAATTTTAAATTTAACTCCACTCCACGCATTTAGAAACTTGTAGCTAAAAGGCTTCTTGTTACTAGGGTAGCTAAGGAATTTGCTGTACAAAGAAAGACACATTCATGAAAAGTGCTGTTGATAATTTACTCTGAGACAAAAGCATAAACTGGGACTGTCTTAGGCCAACCAAGATATGTGGCCAGTCTTACTAGAACTTATCTACCCAGTACAGGTACTCTTGGAAGCTTCAACTGGCCAGTTTGGGTACTTATTTCATACTACACTGTCTCAGATTGCTATTTTTGAGTATTAGTAAATTCCTAAGTGACTGTACCCAAAGGTGGCTCATATCCATAATAGATCATTAAGGTTGATTAGTCCCTGGACTAAGTAATATAATAGACAGAACAGTGGTATTATTTCAGCATCCTCTACGTTCCATTGTCTTAGAAAAGAGACAATAACTGATGCATGTGAGTGAGTATTCCTGGTATCTAAATTACTATTGCTGTGAAGAGACAAAATGACAATGGCAGCTCTTATAAAAGAAAGCATTTAATTGAGGGCTTGCTTACAGTTTCAGAGGTTTAGTTTCATTATCATGGTGGGAAGCATGCCAGCAAGGTCCTGGAGAAGTAGGTGAGAGCTACATCCTGATTCATAGGTAAAGGGGGAGATAGTGGACTTGGCATGGGCTTTTGAAACCTCAGTGCTCACCCCCAGTGACACACTTCCTCCAACAAGGTCACACTTCCTAATCCTTTGAAATAGTGCCACCCCCTAGTAAATAAGCTTTCAATCATATGAGCTTATAGGGCCCGTTTTTACTCACACCCCCACATTCGACTCCTTAGCTCCCATAGACTCATAGCTGTATCATAATGCAAAAATTCACCCAGACCAACAGTCCATATAGTCTATCACAGTCTTAACACTGTTCGGAAGTTCTAAATCTTGTCTTGAGACTCATGGCAATCTCTTAACTGTGAACCCCTTAAAAAAAAAGGAAATACATTGATCAGACACTCCAAGCACTAACACAGAATATACAATACCATTTCAAAAGGGACCATAGTAAGGAAATACTGGACCAAAGCAAGACTTAAAATCAGCTGGGCAAACTCCAAATTCTACATCTGATGTCAAAAACATCATAAGCTCTCCCAACTTCTTTCTGCTATGAAGACTGCAGCACACTTCTCTATTGGGCTGTATCCACACCCAATCTGCAGCTTTTCTTGGCAGATATCGCACAATTCTGGGATCTCCAACATCTTGGAATCTCCAAAGAAATCCAGGCTTTACCTTCACAGTTTCACACAATAGCCTCTCTATGCCTCCATAGAAGGACACCCTTGACACATGCCTGGCCTCAGCAGCTTTCCTTACCCTCTGAGGGAGATTCCACAACACCTTTTTTGTGTCATTGACTCTAAAACTGGAACCCTTGTGGCCAAAGCTGCCAAGTTCACCTTGATGGGGCTGGAATTAGGCCTCCTTGTTCATATACATTTGCATCAGCTTTTTGTTGTTTCCTTTACTGCTTAAAGTTTTCTTTGAATTCTTTTTCACAAGTTGAAACTTAACTGAGTGATGACTTGACATCACCAGTCCCTTTATTTCAATTAAGTATCAGGTTTTTCTTTAAACTTTTTATCTACTCGAGCACTGGACTTGGCTCCACTATACTTCCTTTTCTCCTCAAACTATACATTTTTGTTTTATTTTTCCCATTAATTTTGCTCCTTTTCACTTTATATCTGTGTAAGAGTGGCCACTGGCAACCATATGAGATAGTCAATATTTGGCAATTTTGAAATCTCTGCCAGTGCCATTAATCTAAATCTGTTCATTTAGCCTCAGACAGACAGCAAAATCATTATTTGCCAAAATGTCACAATGGTCTCTAGGTCACTTATTAATATTTTCCCCTCTGAAACTTCTTGAGCTAGGCTCCCACAGTTCACATCTCCCTCAGCATTCTCTTTCATTCTCCTACTAAGATGGCCCATTAAGCCCTACTTAAAGCATCTAACCATTTTTCTAGTCCAGAGTCGTCCATACTCCACCAGCAAGCAGCATGGTCAGGCCTGTCACAACAATTCCCCAATCCCTGATACTAACTTATGATTTAGTCACTGTTCTGTTCCTGTGAAGAGACACTACAACCAAAACAACTCTTCAAAAGCATTTAATTGAGGGCATGCTTACAGTTTGTGGGTTTAGTCCCATTATCATGATGGGAAGCATAGCATCCATGGTGCTGGAGAGGTAGATGAGAGGTACATCTTGAGCCACAGGCAGAGGGAGATACTGAGCTAGGCATGAGCTTTTGGAACCTCAAGGCTCTGTAACCCCAGTGATATACTTCTTCTACCATGCCACACCTCCTAATCCTTTCATATAGTGCCACTCCATGGTGAGTTAGCATTCAAATATATGAGCCTGTGGGGGCCATTATTATTCAAAACACCACACCAGATTAAAGAACTATTTTAAAAGTTGTTTGAACTATTTTAGTTAAAGTACAAAAAAGAGTTAAATCATTTTATTATTCAAAATCAACATGGAAATAGATCCATTATTATTTATGTTATAATGTAAAACATAGTTATAGCCTGTGGGATATCTGCCCCTTTGTTGATGGACTGTCACCTGCCTCTTCATATTCTTACTACATCATCTTTCTATTCCTGACAGGTATTTCTCTGTATTTCTTCCTTTCTTCCTTTCTTTCTTTCTTCTTTTTTTTTTTACATATTGATCCCAGTTCCCTCTCCCTCCCTTCCTCCCTCTCACTCCCCCTAAAACCCCCTCTCATCCCATCCTCCCCCCAACTCCACTGGGAGGGTGATGCCTTTCAGGAGGGATCATCAAAATCTGTCAAGTCATTTGGAGTAGGGACTAGGCCCTCCCTCATGCCTCTGGGTTAAGGGAGTATCCCTCCATGGGGGATGTGCCCCCAAAGTCCTTTCGTGCACCAGGGATACATCCTGGTTCCACTGTCAGAGGACCCTTAGACTGCCCTGGCTTTCTAACTGAGACCTATGTTCAGGGAGTCTGAGTCAGTCCAATGCTAATTTCCCAGCAATCAGTCTGGGGGTCTATTAGCTCCCCCTTGTTCAGGTCAGCTCTCTCTGTGGATTTCTGTAGCCTGGCCTTTTCCCCTTTTCTTATCACTTCTCCCTCTCTGCATCTGGATTCCAGTTCAGCTCAGTGTTTAGCTGTGGGTGTCTACATCTGTTTCCATCAGCTACTAGATGAGGGCTCTATGATGGCATATAAGTTAGTCATCAATCTCATTATCAGGGAAGGGCATTTATGGTAGCCTTTCCACTGTTGCTCAGATTGTTGGTTGGGGTCAGTCTTGTAGGTCTCTGTACATTTCTCTAGAGTCAGTTTTCTCTTCAAACCTAGAATGGCTCCCTCTTTTATGGTATCTCTCTCTCTCTCTCTCTCATCTGTTCCTCCCCTGACTCAATCTTCCTAGTCCCACATGCTTTCCTCTCCTCCCCTTCTCTTTCTCCTAGCTCTCTCTCTACTCACTGCCGCCCCCAACTCCCAATATGCTCAGAAGATCTTGTTCCTTTCCCCTATATCCTGTGTCTGTATTTCTTCTATACTTCCATGGTTGTAATCTGGGAAAGCAAGTAACAAGTTTGTTAAAAAGTTGATTACAATAAAATTATCTAAACTCTGGATAAGAGCCTGAGTAATTAGCTATAGTAGAAGCATAGAGGCATTTTCCTTGGGTTCTGGTGGTTTCCCAAAGGACTGGACTCACTAATCACTCTAAATACCAATAAATATGCTATAACTGCATCTTGTTCTAACTTGAGTAATATTTCTTGGTGTGTATTAAGCAGGAAGCAGTTACTATGTACTCTGTAGAGAGCTCTGAAAGACCCAAGGACTGGAGAGATAATTTGTGGATAAGAGCACTAGTTCTTGTATAGAACCTGGGTTTGGATCTTAGCACCCATATGGTAGATCAAGACCATCTATAACTCCAGTTCCAGAGGATCCAGCACCTCCATAGACACTATGCATTCATATGGTACAGAGATATACAGGCAGGCCAAAAGTTATATGAATAAAATAAAAACAAGCTTAAGAAATGCATACCACTGTTAGTATATTCAGAGTTTTATTTTTGTTTTAAGAAATGTCTAGACAACAAATGTTGGGATAATACCATCTTTTCCCCAGACACCTGCCTATCTCCTTTCTGCCTCTTTGACACTGACCATCTGTTTCATGGGATAGAGTCCTTTGAGAATAATTACCAATGTATACCTGCACTAGAGGTAGGCAGTGGTCTCATGAATGTTGCTTCCCAAGCAGAGCAGTATTCAGTTGTGTAAAGTCTATTGACTTTACTTGTGCTTACTCTGAGCATTAATTTCTCCAGTGCTCATTTAATTTCTCCATGCTTATTTTGCTAATTTAATGGCCCCTTTCTGTACTGTGTATTATTTGTTGATAATGACCTGTTGTATGCAAGGATGTATATGCTAGTGGATCTTTGGCTAAACACTGCCTTCTGCTTTTGCTAACAATATAAACTGATCTTAGACCATTGATTCTCTTTCCACTCTTACCTGTGTCAAGATTGGTACTGTATGTATTGAGGTTCTGTGGACATCAGGAATTTTGTATGCTCTTTCCTTTCTTTGTACCTATAGGTCCCAGTCATGCAGGGAGCAGGTATGCAAGGAGCAACCATGCAAGGTGCAAGCCAGCCTGGTGGATTTAGTCCTGGACAGAGCCAGGTCACACCCCAGGATCATGAGAAGGTAAGCAACACTGCCTGACTGCCTCCCTCTGCACAAATCTAGTCTTTTTAATCTTTTCACAGTTCCATGAAGATCCCATGTCTTCAAAGTCCCTTTAGAGGTTGTGTTTACTCTAACTTGGAACTCACTAATAACCTTGGCTGAACATTTTGGGGATCTGATCCTAAAGTTTTTATGTGAATATAATTGGCAACTTATTTTACATTTCAGACTCCTCTATAAATGTCAATTTTTTTCTGTGCAAGCCAGACTGACCTAAAACTCCAAGCTCCTTTCTTCCTCCCCTTTCTCGATATTTAAAAAAAAAAAAAAAAAAAAAAAAAAAAAGCAGATTCACCTCAAGTATATGTTTCTGTTGTGGGTTGGAGTTTGTGTCTGATGGGAAGGTTTAAACTTGTATAAAGGGAAAACTCAAAACAAGGTTAAAAACTTAGAGAGTTCCCAGGGCTCACAGATAACATCTTAGTATTCAGGAACTTTGAGTTCCTTAGGCATCTCTTACATCATCTAATCTAAAGTATTTTCATTTATTCTCATGCTTCATTGTGCCTTTTCTCATTGTTTTCTTTTTCTTTCTGGCTTATAGTTTGGTGCATGAGTTCGTGTGTGTGGTTGTGTGTGTGTGTGTGTGTGTGTGTGTGTGTGTGTGTGGCGAGAGAGAGAAAGAGAAGGGGGTCCTGCTTTTTCCCATTTTGCTTTGTATTCCATGAGAGTAGCTTTTTGAGCACAAGCTGCTGGTGCTTTTGTTTTATTTGATTTTCTGACTCATCATTGAAACTCACAACCTTCCTTTCCTCTGCACAGGCTGCTTTGATTATGCAGGTTCTTCAACTCACTGCAGACCAGATTGCCATGCTGCCTCCTGAGCAAAGACAGAGTATCCTAATCTTAAAGGAACAGATACAGAAATCCACTGGGGCACCTTGAAAGGTGAGCTGACTGAATGGTACCTGGGCAGAACTAGGTCCTTCTATATTTGAAGTACATAACTTCAACCTTTACCAACACAATGTTCTCTGAGGCCCCTAATTTTTACTAGGTTCTCTTTATCCTTCAGTAGTCAGAACCTCTGGGATTAGGGTAAGGCTGTAGAATATTTGTTCAGTTGTTGAATTATTTTCAGCTTTTTCTAATGATGAAATTAATATAGGGTCTCTTATGATCAGTTTTCCCGCCAGCCTGGTCCCACAGCCGTGTCAGCTCCAAATAACACACAGAGATGCTGTATTAGATGTGTAAACTGTTGGCCTGTTACTAGCATTTCTTGTTGGCTAACTCTGTCTTAAATATTAACCCATTTCTATTAATGTAAGTGTTTTCATGTGGTCTTGTCTTACCAGAAAGAAGGTCCAGACCTCTTACTCCTCTTGGTCCTACATTTTGACGCCTCCTCCTACATCTCCCAGAATCTTCCTTGTCTCCTAGTCCCACATATCTTGCCTTCCTATTTGCCAAGAGTGCTTTATTCATTAACTGATAAGAGAAATATATTTACAGAATGACATCTCCCATCATCTCCTCTTTTGTGTCTAAAATAAAAAGAAGGGTTTTAACTTTAACATAGTAAAATATATAACAAAACAGTTATCAAATAAGAACATTGTTAACAATATTTAGTTCTTTGACATTTAGAAAGATTTAAAGAAAATATTCTGTCATATATCCTATCTTTGTGAATCTAAAGTCTTAATGCAATTTATCTTTAATCCTAACTAAGGAAAACTATAACCATAACTATCTGTCTTCAACTCCACCAAAAACCATAGAGAAGGCGTTAATGCTCTGGAGTTTGCTAAGATTACTGGTCCTTTCATTATATACTCTTAATTATATATTATTTTCATTGTATATTGACCTCAGGACAAGAGTTTACAGGATTTTTATTTTAACCTCTTGAAGTGGTCATAGTTTTATAGGAAGTTGGGAAAATAGTGCAAAGCCTTCATAGTTCCCCTCAGTGATAGCATCTTACATTTTTGCTTTGTAGTATAAGGCCAGGCAGTTGTCCTTAGTATATTACTGTGAACTTGAGTACAAAGTGTATTCAGTTTTTATAACTCAATAATTTATACCAGATCATGTGAAGCCACAACTATAATTTTTTGTGCACAAACTCTACTGGTATTTATGCGTGTTTTGGCTGAAGTATTGGCTTTTCATCCTAAACTTACGGTTTTGGTCCTTTCTCCCATCACAGACAGTGTTAGTTATCACTATTGGAGATAAGTTGGATAAGTAGTTCTTGGACTGGAGAGAGAGCTCAGTTCTTGAAGTGCTTGCTACCTAAGCATGGGCACCCAAGTTCAAACCCCAGGACCCATGTGAAAAGTTTGGTACAGTCACACCCTGGTAATCTTAGATGGATAAGTGGAGACAAGAAGATTCTGGGGATTGCTGACTAGCCAGCCTAACCTTAATCTATGAGCTCCATGTCCCAGTGAGACACCCAGTCTCAAAATCCCAGGTGGATGGCCATCCTAAGGATTAAAGCTTGAGGTTGACCTCGATGTCTTGCTTCTGCACTCATGTACATATATACACATAAGAGAAAGAGAAAGGAAGGTAGTTTTGAAGTAGAGGATAGAGGAGGCTTGCTTGCCTATGGTATATTTGTCAGTTTCTATAGACATTGTATGTCGTCACAACATTGGAGAGTAGTATGACACTGTCATTTAGTGGGTAGAGATCAGAGATGCTCCTGAACATCCCATGTGATACACAGGAGATCTTCCTTACTCCTTATGAGAAACTTTGGCTGAAAATTTCCTAAGACTGAGAAACCCTTCTAAAAAGGACAATGAAAAGATATGACATGAGACTGACACTGGCTGTTTGATCTTCAGTACATTCTTCCTTCCCTTAGTCCATTTTTGTTTTTCATTTTTTATGGGGGTAGTTGTTTTTTCCTGGTGTTTAGAAAAGAGAATTCCACTTGTAATAGCTCTCTCCAAACTTTTTCCTACAGGTTCTCAGAAATACCTGGCAACAAATATGGAAATACAATTCCATGACATTGTTGAATTGTTGAAAACATGGTGACTTCTGCATCCTAACCTCCCCCTCCCCCCATGACTCAAATTGGTGCCAGGTGGAGGACTCACATCACCATTTCTCCAAATGAGAGCAGTTCATTCTGTTGTCTTAGTTTGTATATTTTCTGTGGTATTAAATAAACTTTGAACACATTTTTAACATATTGCAAATTGATATACATAAACCTTTTGCTTTTAAGAAGCTGAACACCGTGGTAAAAGCTTAGATATATTTTCTACCCTTAGCAGCACTCTCCTTTAATCTTATATTACCATAGCTCTAATCTTTCTTTAGCATAAATGTTTATTCTTCTTAATGATACTTGAGTATTTCTTGGAAGCAATGTTTTCAGGAGCTTTGTTTTTTGTTGAATTTGCGTTTAACAAGGTAATGAGATTTGCCCTTTGAAAACTTTCTAGAGTCACTCGAGTTTTCTGGGAGAAAAAGTAAGTGTTTTAAAATTATCAAATTGCCAGAAGGCCAACAAGCAAAGAGCATACCACAGTAATGTTTGGTTCAAGATAATTCAGTTCTCAAAATGTGGTGTTTGGTTAGTAGCAGGTCTGAACATGCATAGTTCAGAGTTAAGACAAAGATTGTTTTGGCACTGGTATGAGTGTGTGTGTCAATAACCTGAAAGACTATTGTAAAGCTCTTCTGTCTAGGTAGCCAACTTTACAAGTTTACAAAGCCACTAGTTTTCCACATGTTCAAATTTGATAAAGAAAAACAAGTGAACAAAATATATTTTATTTCATCTATCAGAAAATTGCAAGGCTTTCAGCTCTTTCCTTTAAATTCATTCCAACAACTTAAAATAAAAACCCTAAACTTTATTTTTTCAAGTTTTTTTTTTAAGAGGACCAAGTATACAGCACAGGAAGGCAGATTGTTATGGTGCCTGCTTTTTTTTTCCGAGTACCTCTTGCTTGGAAGGCAATTAGTGCCATTGGCCTGTGCTAACCTACCAGTCACCTTGCCTTTTGTTCTTCTCAAAGTGGCATTAAGGAGGAGCATGTTTTCTTTCTAGCTGGTTAAACTGAAGACATTAGAAGTATCCTTAATAACTAGTAAAGTTTACTAGAACTAATTGTAAACTTATTTATATTCTCAGAACCCTACCCTCTGTGTTAGGATTATGGGCAGGTGAATTAAAATCATTACTTAGGCATATAAAATAAAATAACATTGCTTACATGTCAAACAAAAGAATGCTAAGATATTAAATTGAGGCATTTTCTCCATATATTTACAGTGAAAAATTGCTGGATATGTCATACTATAACCTATCAAGAAAAGTGCAAAACAGCAAGCACTCTCAGCCTATTCCATTTATCCCAAGTTCAACTAGTATGTTAATTATGCATGCAGTTCATTGTTTTCATTACCTTCTGTGCCTCCTGCATAAATGATCAGTCAATGATGTGATGAGTTTAGCATCTGGCATGACTTAAAAGTGCCAATATATTTAGACAGAGAGACCATGAGGAAAGTGTTTCTAGTTAGAAACTTGGGTTTTACACAACCAATTCCCAATCAAGATTATTGAGGCTGAAGTTATTTGGTAAGCAGTTGTTTAATAGAAACCATATCCTGGAAATCCCAAAGCCTCATTAAACTTAATGTTGGTTAGCAGATACTCAGGTGAATAAATTGACAAGAGCAGTGGCATCCTAATTCATCTCCATGGAAGCACTCATCAATGTTTTTACTGGTGCAACAGTACCATTAGCTACCCCAAGTTTATGACCTGTCTTTACTTTGTTCAGACTAGTGACTGAAAAATGATCCTGCTAATCCTTCAAGCTATAGGCTCCTAAATAATTGGAAAGGTAAATTTGTTCACTCTTGATCAAGAAAATAGTTGGTCTACTTTCTGCTAAATCTATGAGTTCAGCAGTCTGAATACAATGAAGTGTGAGGTTTTCCTCCCTATGAGGAGCCTAGGGCTTCTTTTTTGTGATTCACCATGACTGACATCCCGGAGCCAGTGTGGTTATTGTCCTGGTTGATAGGAAAAAGAATGACATTTAGTGAATGATCCCTCAGTAAGAAAGGCCTGGAGAATAGTCAAAATTATAAATTCTTTATTGTCTTTTCATACCAAACATTCATTTAAAAAAAAAACAAAACCCTTTAACAAAAATAGTAGAAAGCTTGCTGTTGAATTAATTTTTCCCATGATGTAGGCTGGGCCTTCCCAGTTATTTCAAATAATACAAAATGGCAATATAGTTGGCTTCTAATTATAATGCAAATTTGATTACAGTCAATGTACTTCAGATGGAAAGCTTAGAGAAAGTAAGCAGAATTGTTCCATAAGCAAAGTTGAAAGCCTTTCAAATTTTTTTGACAAAACAACGTGTAAACTGTTTGTCACACTGGATAAGATTGTGTTTAACAATGTACCTAGTGAGTATGATATGGGAGTGGGAATTTTGGTAATTCTATGTTTATTTATGATTATTGTTTTGTCATGGATTCAATAAATATTTTAAAAGTCACCCTACTTAGAAATCTTCTGTGAAGGACAAGTGGAAGGGGAGATTATGAACCAAAGTTCAGGAATCAAGCAAGACATCAGAGGTTAAATTGTGCAAGTGTCAACAGCAAAGCTCAGCTGAAGTCAGATGTCCTAGGATCTACAATCATCCCCACAAAAACCAGTTCTTGTGCTTTGCAAGTACTGTGACATATGGAGCTCTTGGGTTGGCGAAGCTCAAGTATGATGAAGTTGAATGCAAACGTTTGTAAAAGTGGGAAGTGAAGTCCTTGTGAGGTACAGTATCATCTAGTAGCTGACCCAAAAATTGGTAAAGTGAAAAGAAAAGTGTGCTGCTTTCTACATTTCAGAAAGTTTCTTTGTTGAAGTAGAATTGAACCTTCCTAGGATCCAGACTTGAGTATCGCTGACAACATTTTTGCAGGCTCTTCGCCAAAGTCTGAGGGCCACATAAGAAAACCCCCACCACAGACCTGTAGGAATAGAGCAATAGGCATTACCTGGATGTAACAAAAGCTGAAAATAGTAATGAAAATGGACAACAGCCTCTGCTACTCCCAACATAGTCAAACAAAAATTCCGTTGTCTCACAGACACAACTACCTGTTGTGTATAACTGAGTCCACCATTCCATCCTTTGCTGGGGTTCACACGGCCCTATTACTCCGAGGGAAAGAGTTATTTTCACCGCTTTCTTCAGTATCTTAGCCACTGGTAACTTGCCAATGCTGGAAGCAGCCCTAATTAAGCTCACTAGGTCACCAAAAAGGGAGGGGGAAAATCATGAAAGTGGAAGAGGGATGAGTTAAGAAATTAGCGGGAGTGGGAGAGGCACAAGAAAAAGAGGGTCATAGGTAAATAAGATCAAAATCCAAATGGCCAGCCCTGAAATCATTGAAGAAGCAACCATGAACTTGGGAGAGCAAGGGGATACTGGAAGGAGTTGAGGAAATAGTGTAATTATATTTTAATTTAAAAAATGAAAAAGATTAAAAATGCATTATATACATTATGAAAATACAATGAAACCCATTGTATTTAATATGTTCTGATAAAAACTTAAATTCAGTTGTTGAATTCCTACTACCAAGAATTTTTTTTAACCTTTTTTTGTTTCCAAGTCTTAAATATGTTCTCAGCCTTCCCCCATTTTATTGAAAACAGAGACACAAGAGGTGTTTAACCTGTGTTAAACGTTAGTCTTTGTGGCAGGGTAAGATAAAAAGGAGAAATTAAGGAGAAATGAGCATGGAGAGAGGGCCCTCTCCCTGAGATCTAGTTTGCTAGTGAAGAAACTTCAACCTAGATAAAAAAGCCAAAATGGATCTACAGAGATAATGCAAGTTTTTACTAAAGACATGTCAAACAAGAATGTTAAAGTGATGAACTATGCTTATTCAGGGTTAAAGTGTTTGTCACCTTGCCTTTACCCATATAAGCTTCCCTATCTCATATTTCACAGAGGCACTTGACAGCATTGTCACAAAAGAACACTTAAGAAAAATAAGAAACTCTGGTTTTTATCCAATTTTTAAACTTCCCCTAAATTTTGAGCTTTGTTTAATCATTAAACCATGTCAATTATACCCCTTAGGGAATGCATACCCAAGGACATGATTATACATAGTCATTGCCAATGTACGTAGATGCATCTTTATTGAGAAGCCTGCATCCATGTCTTGGAATTGTATACCGTCATTGTCCTATATGATTCTCATTTAAATACTTAAACTCATGGACTTGTTTCACTTTTATTGGCCTTCAAATTGTTTTCTGCCAAATAATCAAGGATTTGGCTTTTCCTGAATGGAAGTCCCAAAGGGGAAAGGGTTGGGCCTTCTCAGCCACTTTGGGCAGCCACTTTAAATTATGTCACTTTAAACACATTTTTAACCTCTTTCCTTTTTGAGAATTGGAATACAAATAGCACCTGCCTTACAGGGCTGCTCTGAGAATTAAAAACACATAGAACAAATGGAAAAGTACCTGCTCTACAGCAAGTGCATATGAATTAACTGCTATATAACCCATCTTTGTGAACGTATCCCCTTCCCCCAACTTTACTGTGCCCTTGAAGGTGGCATTCTGCCAAAGCCAACCTTTCTAATTATGCTATGGATTTCAACTTCTCCCATCTCTCTCTCTCTCTCTCCCTCTCCCTCTCTCTCTTTCTCTCATTTGTTTGTTTGTGTGTGTGTGTGTGTGTGTGTGTGTGTGTGTGTGTGTGTGTGTGTGTGTATGTTTAGACAGGGTTTCTCTGTTGCTTTGTAGACCTGGCTGGCCTCAAACTCAGAGATCCTCCTGTCTTTGCCTTCTGCCTCCTGAGTTCTGGGATTAAAGGCATATGCCACCACTGCCTGGCTTCTCCTTCTCTTTTTAAGTCTAATTATGGTATAATACATGTACTATAAAGTACACCCTTTGAACTGTAAAATTAGTGGTTTTTAGTGTAACCACAAAGTAATGCAGCCATCATCACTAATTCCATCCCCCTTGTCTACTTTTGAACTTACTGGTTTCCTCCCAGCCATACCACCCTACCCTACACTGACAACACTTTCTCTGCATACAGACTCATGCCATAAATGACCTGTGCTTTCTAATAATGTTCATTTTTTAAAAAAATATTGTGTATGTGGGGGGCATGTGCATGTACATGTGTCTGCAGAGTCTCATAGAGGGTATCAGATTCCCTGGAGCTGGAGTTACAGGAAGTTGTGAACCACCTTTTCTGGGTGATGGGAACTGAACTCAGGTCCTTTGCAAGAAGAGCAAACCATCTTCATCACCGAGGTATGTCTCTAACCCCGTCTTGTTCCTCTTAATCAGGATAGTGTCTTCAAAGTTAAGCCAGGGTATTGTATATGTCAGTACTTCTTTCCTCTTTATAAATGAATAAAATTCCATTCTCTACATATAACACATCTGGTGATAGGAAGTTGGGTTGTTTTCACTTTGGGCTATTGTGAATAATGCTGCTATGTACATGTATGTACAAATTTTTTGTGTGCAGTCATGTCATTTCTCTTGTATAAATACCAAGGAGTGGGATTTCTGAGTCATCTAGGTCTGTGTCTAACAATTTGAAGGACTGTTGTTTCCTCCAGGTGTCCTAATCTCACATCCCTATAATCAATATTAGGAAGAGTCCTAATTCTCCAGTTCCTTGCCAACATTTGCTATTGTTCATTTTTGCTATGGCCATTTTGTTCCTCTCTCATACCTACTGGGTAGTGTCCTGTCTCTAAAATACACTCAGTTCATCCTTATACTGAAAGTAAGCCCTTCTTGAGTCTGCCATTCCAACACCCGTGCCCTTGCTGCTGTAGTATTTCTTTTGTCTTCCAGGACAACCACTTCTCTTCATCTTGAGCCTTTATCCCCAATTTATTTCTTCCTCCCCACATCCTGAAGGCAGTCCTTTAAACTATTCTTTCTCAAAGGGCATTGTGATGGGGTATATCTCCAGGAAGAAAGAAATCAAGACCATGACCCTTATTTTACTAAAAACCCAGATGAAATTTCCTCAGGCTGAAAGTTTTCTATTAAAATTATTTTTTTAGTGTGTGTTTGGGGGTGTTCAGTCAGAGCTCAAAAGTGGGCACAGTGCCATGGTTGAAGTGTGGAGGTTAGAAGACAACATGGGAGAGTTTGTTCTCTCCTACCATGTGGGGTCTCAAGAATCATCAACTTGGATCATCAGGTCTTGGTGCTAAATGCCTTACCTGATAATTTATCTCACTGGCCCTTTCTGTTGCAGAGATCTTCCCAGGTGTGCTCAGTATACTTAAATTCCAACTCTGTAGATTCAGTTAACTAGAGGGCAAGGTACGTACTTGGGGTGAGCAGCAGCTATTCTGGAAAACTCATTGTCCCACATTGGTCTCCCAAAGGAGGTTTTCTGTCTCAGACCTGTCAGGATGTCGGTAGCTTTGTCAAAATTTAATGCTGCATGACCAGCCTGGAACCAGAGAAATATAAAAATTACAAAAACCAAGTTTGACAGCTGCCTCTTCCTTCAGCCATTTTGAAACCTGTGGTGTGAGGATGAGGCCAGGTATGAGATGATAAGGAATACTTATTTTGGTACTCATGCACTATATTTTGTCTTAACATTTGATATTGGAATCAGTGTTTTATTTGAACTCACAATGTTGCTATCCCAGCCAGTGAGAAAAAGACGATAATTTAGGAAATCCATTTTGCCTAATTCCTCCATCTCTTGTTCGAGGGAATTCAATAAGTTGTTGAACCAGGCAAAAGCACCTGTCTCTCTGCAGATCCAGTAGAAATAGATCTGAAATCAGCAAAACAGTAAACATAGACAAACATAGGCCAAGTCTAAGTGTAATGAATCACATTTATAGAGGGGAAGCCTTAGTTTGAATGTCCAGAGTCCTGACACATTTCTATTATAGAAGAAACCTTCAAAGGTCATCTTTGCTACAAGGAAATCATTAGACTAAACAAAATAAAGCACACTCAGAAAGCCAGATATTGTTGAGTTTTGTCTCATATGAGAAACAAGAAAATAGAATGAGGATGATTTGAGGAAAAGGGGAGAGCTACCAGGAGAGGGACTCAAGAAGTTGAAGGGGGTGGGTAAATATAGTCAGAGTAAATGATTTACTTTAATGGAAATGTCATTGTGAAATAATACTATGTATAATGAATTTAAACTTTAAAATGAAAAAATTAAAATAAAAGGTTCAAATAAATAAGAATAAAACTGCAAATTAAAAAGAATTCTGCATTTATATGATCAGTACTTTAGAAGGAACACTGACAGAGAAGCCATCACTCATGGGTCTTTTGGGGATTGTTGTTTTGTTTTTAGTATGAAATGTGAGTTCCTTTATCTTTTTATCATAGGCCTTAAAAAGTGTTCTGTACAAAGCCAGGTGGTGGTGATACGCTCCTTTAATCCCAGCACTCAGGAGGCAGAGGCAGGCAGATCCTGAGATCAAGGCCAGCCTGATCTACATACATAGTGAGTTCCAGGACAGCCAGGGCTATACAGAGAAACCCTGTCCCCAAAACAAAACAAACAAAAAATAATATGTCTGGATTATAAAATGCTGTTTTTAAAATGAGTTAATAGGAACAACCTCCTGCAAGCAGAAATACCTTTCATTTGAAGGATTAAAACACTGTAGAGCTGAAAGAGAACCCACCAGACAGAGTATTTCTCTTTTACAGCCTCTGAACTGACAAGATACAGACTAGACTCCAGCAGCCTAGATTGTGCAGCCCCTTTGCTGTGGTTCAGAGATCAAGGTGGATCAACTGCCTAGGCAACCCCTGCTAGCACCCCCTAGAAGCCACCTGTGCCCCCTCCCCCTTATTAAGAGTAAGATCTCAGGCTATGATGGCCTTCGCTGTCACGGCTAGGTCAAGGAGGAAATGACATGGGAATGTACCTTTTGGGTTTTGAGCTTGTTGTCTGCACGCTGGAATTTGTACCAGATTGATTTCAAGATGGAAGCAAAGGGAGTGACCCCAATCCCTGCCCCAACCAGTACAGCCACTTCATACTGGAAAACATCCTCACTCACTGTGCCAAAGGGACCGTCCACCTCAATCCTACCAAATGAGAGAAGACAACAGATGCATGAAGTCTCATCTCTGTCCTTAGTGCCTCAATCGTCCTCCTAAAAACTACTGCTCCCCAGTACTACCTGCCCACTTTTGCTTGCTTCCTTTTTTTCTTTTTTGTTTTTTTCAATCCAGGGTCTCTCTGTGTAGCCCTGGTTTTCTGGGAACTCACTCTGTAGACCAGTCTGGCCTCAAACTCACAGAGATTCTGCCTCTGCCTCAAGTGCTAGGATTAAAGGTGTGTGCTGGGATTAAACGTGTGTACCATCACTGCCCAGCATGCTCACTCATTTTAATCAGATGACCTCTTACCCAATTTGTGCTTCAAACTGGAATGTTTTCTACATTCTGTTTTGAGTCTCTGAAGGTCTCCAGTACCTACCTGGGCATTGGTGAGTGCTGTTGTTCAAATGTCCTTATGAGATTTTCTGTCCAGTCCCCTGCCGCTCGGATATGAATGGAGAAGAATTCTTCCTCTGGAGCAGAGGTCAGAGTGAATGGATGCCATTCCAGGAAGGAAATTGAGGGGCAATTTACAAATATATACTGTCCCACTTCCATGCTAAAGCCACGCTTTCGCATCTGCAATTCCAACACTTTAGATGGGTGCATGACAACCTGTGAATGAAGCACATAGATCATTCAAGGCAAACTCCAAACATGGCAAGGGCAGATATTTAAATGAACGAGTAAAGCCTGAGTGCTCCTGACTTCTAAAGTACGTGGTTAAGTCCCCTCTAAAAGAGAGTATCCACTTTCCTACGTGTCTTTCAGCCTTTCAAAACACCTCTGAGATGCCATCTTACTCCTGCCAGAATGGCTAAAATTAGAAACACCAATGACAACTTATTCTGGAGAGGATGTGGAGAAAGGGGAACACTCCTCCACTGCTGGTAGGAGTGCAAACTCGTACAGCCATTTTGGAGATCAGTTTGGCGGTTCCTCAGGAAAATGGGAATCATTCTACCTCAAAATCCAGTAATTCCACTCTTAGGCATATAACCAAATGATCCACATCCATGCAACAAAGACATCTGTTCAACTATGTTCATAGCAGCATTATTTGTAATAGCAAGAACCTGGAAGCAACCTAGATGCTCCTCAACTGAATAATGGATAAAGAAGATGTGGCACATTTACACAATGGAATACTAGTCTGTGGGGGAAAAAAACAATGGAATCTTGAAATTCCCGGCAAATGAATGGAACTTGAAGAAACCATCCTGAATGAGGTAACCCAGTCACAAAAAGAAGAACATGGTATGTACTCGCTCATATATGGATTTTAGACATAGAGCAAAGGATCACCAGCCTATAATTCACACTGCCAGAGAAACTAGGATACAAGGAGGAACCTAAGAGTTTCATACAAGGTCCCTCACAGAAGGGGAAAGGAACACAATCTCCTGAGCATATTGGGAGTGGGGTGGCAGTGAGTTGAGAAGGAACTAGGAGAAAGAGAAGGGGAGGACAGGAAAGCATGTGGGGCTAGGAAGAGAGAGAGAGAGAGAGAATAAAAGAGGGAGCCATTCTAGGTTTGAAGAGAAAACTGACTCTAGAGAAATGTCCAGAGACCTACAAGCCTGACCCCAACCAACAATTTGAGCAACAGTGGAAAGGCTACCATAAATGCCCTTCCCTGATAATGAGATTGATGACTAACTTATCCAACCAACATCATAGAGCCCTCATCTAGTAGCTGATGGAAACAGAAGTAGACACCCACAGTAAACACTGTGCTGAACTGGAATCCAGATGCAGAGAGGTAGGACAAGACCAGGCTACAGAAACCCATAGAGACAGCTGACATGAACAAGGAGGAGCCAATGGGCCCCCAGACTGAGAGCTTGGGAATCCAGCATGGGACCCACTCAGACCCCCTGAACATGGGTCTCAGCTAGAAGGACTGAGCAGTCTAAGGGACCTCAGACAGTGGAACCAGGATGTATCCCTGGTGCATGAAAGGGCTTTGGGAGCACATTCCCCATGGAGGGATACTCTCTTAGCCTAGAGGCAGGAGGGAGGGCCTAGTCCCTACTCCAAATGACTTGACAGATTTAGATGATCCCTCCTGGAGGGCATCACCCTCCCTGTGGAGTGTGTGGGGGGGCAAATGGTATGGAAGAGTGGTCGGGGGTTGGGATGGGAGGGAGGGAGAGAGAGGGAACTTGGATTGACATGTAAAATAAAAAAAAACATAAAAAAAAAAATTAAAAAAAATGAGAGCAGCCATTGCTTAGCTTCAGACAGTGATTGCAATGTGGAACTGAGATTCTATGCTGTCAGGGCTCCTGGAACTTCCAGAGAAGGACAACAATGGCTTTAATATTATTATATTTCAGTTCTCATACAAAATAATGGATTTCATTTATACCACTGTGATACATATGTGTATATATACTGTACCTTGCTCGTGTTTGCTCCATGCTTCCCACCAAAAAGTCACCATTATGCTTTGAAGTCACAATCTCTTCATCCCCCACATAGTTTTCTTTGCTTTCATAATCTATATACATTTATATTTAATTCATATTTAAATATATATTCCAAATAATGAGAGCAAACATGCCATTTCTTTGCCTTTCAGGCTCATTTCACTTAACACAATAATCTCTGGTTCCATCTATTTCTCTATAAATGTCTTAATTTTAGTCTTCTTTATAACTTCATAAAATCCCATTTTTAAACTATTATTTTTATGTATGCCCCACAGGGATGCAGTGCTCATGGAAGCCAGAAGCGGGCATCAGATCCCCTGCGGCTGCAGTTTCAGGAAGTTGTGAGCATCCATGTGACAGCTGGGAACAGAACAAGAGCAGCAAGTGCTCTTAATCACTCAGGCATCTCCCCAGTCCCCAAGAAATGTCGTTTTAAAGGAGAAATTTATATCCTGTCCCTTAAAATGTTGCTAACCAGTTCTTTAGTTTAATTTAGATCACAAGAACAATTCCTGGGCCTTGAGCAAAGTAAAACAGTACCCCACCACGGAGCCTCACCCTCAGTCCCAGTTCACCCTTTGAATTCACCATGTAGACAAAACAAAATACATGTGTGGGCAAGCTCTGGTTCACACCCCATTTGTACCCTCTGATGTAGACCAATGTTAATGGTTTGAGCCAAATCCCTACTCCCAAAGTTTTGTTCAGCACGGGGGATACTAAGCATGTTCCCTCCCCCAAACTCATTTTTATGCCTTTAGGATGAACACCATGACAACTTAGTTCTGCACTCAGGTAGCACAGAGCTTTTATCTTTGCCGTGGAAAGTGTATATTTCTTTACCTTAGTAATCACAACCTTCTGTTGGGAGCGATAAAAGCGAAGGGTCCTTTCAAAGATGTATAGAGTGATTGGTGCAAGGATCCACTTCCAAGACTGCACAAAGACAAGGTAAACAATGAAATTACCCTTCCACCTCTCATTTAGGACTTATTTGTGTAGCATTTTATTTCTCCATTTAATGCAAGTGTATCAAATTCTCTACTGTGTAGCATTATCAACTCACTTATTTTCAGTAACGTTTAGAATGGAAACAAACAGAAAACAATAGTTTTGCTTGGCAGTCTGTCATTAATAAAATAGATCATTCCCTGAAATTTACAGATCACATTAGGAAGCAAATGCAAATGGCAAAAATAAAGCATAAGGGTGCAATATGTATGTGTGTGTTTTAAATTATATTTCAAATTTTAAAATGTGAAAATCTAAGAAAATGTGTCCGTAATGAAAAAAGCAAATGTACAATAAAGTAAATGATTAAATGCAAAACTAGCAAAAAAACAATGGGGGAATAAAGTATATGAATGATGCTACTGGTGACACTATACCACAAAACACCAAAAGTAAGCAGACTTTTAAAAACACAATATCACTATAGTCTGTGATATTGGAAATCAACTTTAGCAATAATGTCCAGAATTAACTAGGATTTTGAGCAATCATATATTCAAATATGTAACTAAAGGATGTTGACAGCATCTTCCTAGAGGACAATTTGCCAGCACACTTCAACAGTATCAAAGCATTCCCTCTCTTTGATCCTAGAATTTACTTCTAGAAAATATAGATTGAAATAAAAATAATGAGGGTACACATAAAGCCCGTGGCAACTATATTGACCAAAATATTTACTAAAAAATGACAAAATGGCATATGCAGATTTTTATAAGATATCAAGAAATTTATTTTAATACAATTCTTTGATATACATATAATTTCGACACTTATGAAAGATTAAAACAAATTTTCATATTAATAAGATGGATATGCTGTTTATTTTACAAGAAGAATTAAATATTTTTTATTTACATATGGATGCTTTAAAAACAACTTTTAAAGGAATATTTGAGAATAAGGAAAAACTCTATAGCATCAATTGGATTACTTCCAGTTGTAGAAATATATGAATTTTTAATTCACTTCTATTTTTACATTTTTATACTATCTTCAATAAATGTTAAAAAAATAAAAGTATGTTATTTCTCTAATTTTTAAATGGTAGATATGTTAAGAATATCTTTTTATAGCCAGGTGTGTCTATAATTTCAGCATTCAAGAGGCAGAGGAAACAGGAGATCTATGAGTCTGAGGCCAGCCTGATCTACAGAGTGAGTTCCAAGATAGCCAGAGCTATTACACAGAGAAACCCTGTCTTCAAAAAAAAAGAGAGATATCTCAGTCGTTAAAGAGCACTGGCTGCTCTTCCAGAGGACCCAGGTTCAATTCCTAGCATCAACATGACAGCTCACAACTGTCTGTAACTCCAGTTCCAGGGGATCTGACACCTTCACACCAACGTATATAAAATAAAATTTAAAAAAAAGAAAGAAAGAAAGAAAAGAATGAAAGAAAGAGTATCTTTGTGGAAGAAACAAAGCAATATATTTGGATAGCAAAACTGGTATCCTCACTCAGGCTATTTCATGGACAATCAAAGTAACTCCTAAATTTAAGTACACTTCAAAATAGGCCAAACTAATGTGTGTCCAGTATTATATGGAGAAAGTACACAGATGAGCAATATCCTTACCTGGATCCCATAAAGAGCAGGACATTTAACAGATGTGGGCCTACCACTGACCTGTCATCTGACCATTTCATATGTGTTTCAAAGGACTGAAAAGGTAAAGAACCACCAACCATCTCAGAGACTTCAACTCAGTTAAGTCCCCACAGTTAATAGGATCCACTCTAAACCCATCCATTTGTACTCCACCCATTCGTCTGTCTAGGTCTGATCATGCACTTGACCTCCACAGCCCCTGTGGTCCTGCACCTCTCCCCTGTAGATAGACACAATGCTCAGTTATGATGCTGTACCTTTGCTTGAGCTATCTTCAACAGCTCTCCCACAGAATTTATTAGCTGACTCCCATAGAGATTGTCTTTGCAGGAATATCATCAGCCTATGTCTCTATTTCCAGTAAAGTCACCTTGCTGTGGCCTCTCTACTTCTTTATAACCATTCCATAACTATATAGATAGATGGTAGATAGTTTTTTTAAAGATATTTTTAAATTACTTGACATATTAGTAAGGACCCAAAAGGCTCATAACAGAATGCATTGTCCAGGTTGTGGAGAAATACTGCTATGCACCACTGGTAAGAATATACACATTTCTAAATACTTGTAGAGTGTGATTAGGCAGTATTTGACAGACCTGAAAATTCTGATTCTGGGAGTTTATTCCATAAATTTACTTGTTTATATGTTTAACTATATGTATTAGGCTGTTAATTACATCATTACTTGATATAACCAAATATCAGAAACAAGTGTCCAGCAGTAGTACTAATTCATACAGTAAGATTTTCAGTGATGGTAAAAAGAAAGAGGCATCTGATAGAGACTTGGGATGAGTGCACTCTATCAGAACCACAGATGGATACATGTGTGCTTATCTACAATGTCAGAATTTATTAAATAGCAATAAATTCATAAGCTACTGAATAAGGTTGTGATTTGTAGAGTAGTTCTGATTTCCCTTGATACCAGGCTATTGGCAAACACCGGTTCATATATTCCCATCTTAGTTATTAATATTTATTCTTAGATAGCTAGAATATTACACATCACATAGTCTATGCATATTATTTAAAGATTTAAGCATCCTCAGAGTACTTTGAGGCATCACAAGTTTTCTTCTAGTTCCATTGATTCCTCAATGTAGCAAATGTTAGGAGCAAGCTAAGGTAAACTATATCTATGATAATTATCAGAGGATATGCATTTAATTCCCCAGGTTTATTCATTCATTCACTCATTTATCTATTTACTTTTGGTTTTTGAGGCAGAGTTTCTCTGTGTAGCTTTAGCACCTGTCATAGAACTCTCTTTGTAGACCAGGCTGGCCTCAAACTCATTGAGATCTGCCTGCCTCTGCCTCCCCAGTGCTAGGATCAAAGGCGTGCACTACAACCTCCCAGCTATTTATGTGTTTTTATTTACTTATAAAACCTAGACTTGAATGAAAGCTCTATTAATTACTGATTAATTACTGATTAATTCACTTCATCTAACAGAATCATTCTGTCCCATGGAGATGAAAGAATTGCTTGCCTCAGACATCATCAATCTCAAAGCAGCAACACTGGACATGGTGAATATTATCAATAAATTTACTTCTATAGGGAGGACACATAGCATGGAGCAACCATTTATTGCTACATGCTGTACCAATTTCTTTCTTTATCAAGAGCCCTACAACTGCCTGTTGCAGATGACTTTTGTGGAAGTTTGTAGATCTTCATAAAAGGAACCAACAGTGAGTGAACAATAATGATAATAGTAACAAGGGTAACAGTAAAACAAGAGTCACTTGTTCTCCTGTGGCATTCTTACCTCAGGGGGGTGCCCCACAAAATGAGGGCGTGTACAACTCCACTCATACTTATCCCACTCAAGAAACGAACTTGAACAATTGTAGGGATGGCTTTCACTAATGCTCTCCTCTGTTTGACCACGGACAATACCACTGAAACATAGTAAGTAGGGCAGTTCATGATAATGAACGATCCAAGATCAGGGGTTGGGATATGAGAATGGGATGTGAAGACATTACTTACCCCAGGCCGTGGATCCCTAAGCATATGATATAGACAATAAAAAGGTGATGTGTATACCAGAAGAGCTCAAAGTAATTCCTACGGATAAACTCCACAGCTGAAGTTACCATGAGAACCAACGCTATTGTGGCAATCACTCCAGTAAGGCCAGCAACACTGGTAAATGTTGCATACAACACTGTCTGTGAAAGGAGAAATGTCAGCCTGACACAAAATCTGCCAAGAATACCATGATCTCTCTAGTCATGGTTTCCCGCTGAATCAGCTCACCGTGTTTGGAGACTGGATGGGATTTAGCCAAGAATCCCCTTCTTTCTCATGATGAGATAGGCTGGAGAGAACAGAGGCAAGAGATCCATCCATAGCCTGCTGGCTTCTACTGTAGCGTTCAAAGTTAAATAGGTGTGCAATGACATGAATAGCTAAGTGGAAAGATGGGTGGTATCAGGAACATTATGGCAAACATACCCCCACTAAAATAAGAGATCCCCACCTATCGTGCCTAACAGAATGCAGAGTCCACAGTATATAACCAACACAAAAAGACCCAAGTCCCTCACCCCCAACCCATTCAGTTCCCAAAGGGATAGATGATATACTCTATGAATATGGGTCTAAAATTTGTCTCATAAAGAGTTCCAGGTGCTCATGAAATACTTTTTAAAGTTTATATGCACAGGCAAATGACATTGCACCTGAATTGCCTGTTGTCCATGGTTGCTTGCTTTGCCCGAGCTACCTGTGAATATGCAGATCATATATGCCACCAGCTTATGGAAGATGAGGTTGTGATCCAATGGCTTTCTCAGTGTGCGGTTGCAAAACTACAAATGCAAAGTCATCCTGATCAGGTTTCACCAGCCAGTTTTATGAAATTCACTAGTTCCCACGAACATGCCTGCCTAGCCACAGCATGCCAATACAATACCCAACTATCATCATCCACCAAAGGAGACCTCTGGATTCCATTCCTAGGGACTTGGTACTGAGCTGTCCAGGGACTCTTTATTTAATGTGAAAGCTGAACTAAGCACAGCTGGAACTCACTGAGCAGGTGCCCCTCAGGAAGGACAGCAGATTGCGACACACAGGAATCAGGATCATCATGCTGTTAAAATTCAAGCACAAAGCAGAGGCTCGGGCAAAGGCCAAGGCAGTCTGGAACACAGGAGAAAAGAGAGACTGCTACTTTATCCCAGCATCCAGCAGGTTAGGACTAGTCCAGTCCACTTTTATAGGATGAGCCAATAGACACTGGGGCAGCTTCCTGCCTCTCTCAGTAACCAGCATACCAGGCCAGTCTCTCTGCCAAAGAGAGAAAATGAGCTGAACTCACTTATTGAAACTGAGAAATTCCCATGACAGTGGTATGAAAACGATAGGTGATATATTTACAAATATGAACAAAACACTATTCAGTAATTCCACATCAGCATGTAGAATCTATGGAAGCAATTTTTGCAGTGGATATTTTTATTTCATGCATTTAATTATAATTTTATTGTTTGCCCTTTGTAAAATAGCCTTGGAGATTACATATGCATTTATATATTTTTAAATAAAGTTTATATTTAATGATATAATTATGGATAACTATTTTATTCTCTTTTCTACATTTTCTAATGTTGAAATTTTAAGAAAGCAATACTTATTTAGAAAACACAATTTTAACGAGTTGTATAAGCCATCTTTAAAATGGAACCCTTGGAGCAATATTATCAAATATAGCTAGAAATACGAGGGAGAACCTTTCTTTGGTGCTGGGCTTGTTCAGTGCTTTTGCATGCTAAGTAAGCACTCTTCCCTGAGAAGGTGTAATTTGTAAGTGCAAAACTTCAGGATGATGTCCTTGAGTAACCAGGGAGCATAAAGCAAGAACAGTAAAAAAGGTATAGACTGCGCATGGCAGATAAACTCAACCTCTCAACTCTGTACAACTGGTCTCCAAGTTGCTTCATGATTTTTGAACTTCTATGAATTATGAAAATCTTACAGTAGTAATTGGCTGGGGGAACAGCCAGGCGATTTTTCACTGTAATTCAGGTAATTGGTGAGTCTTATATGTGTACCTTTAAACAGCTAAAAAGACAAGTATGGGTGAGAATTCACAATTTCTTAATCTTTTAAAATAGTTAAGTCATACCTGTCACACTCATGGATTGGGAAAATAAATATTATTAAAAATGGCCTACAGATTCAATGCAATTCCCCTCACAGTTCCAATGACATTCTTTACAGAAATAGAAAAAAACAATTTAAAATTCATATGGAAGTACAAAAGGACTCTGAATAGCCAAAGAAATCCTTAGCAGAAGGAATAATGCTATAGGAATGACAAAACTTGGTCTCAAATTATACTACAGAACCATAACAACAAAATGCCATAGTACTATCACAAAAATGCATATAAAGGGATGGGGTGATAGTGAAGAGCAGGTAAGAACGTTGTTATGTTAGCATGAAGGCTAGAATTCTAACCCCTAGCACCCATGTAGAGAGCCAGGCATGACAACTCTTGTAACTACAATGCTTGAGGAGTGAGGGTAGAGACAGAAGGATCATTGGGTAATGTGGAGAGTGATAGAGCAGAAGACCTAACAGTTCCTGGCTTTTGAAGAGAAATACTGACATCTATACACACAGATGCATGTATACCACACACACATAAATAATTTTACAAAACCACTATATAGTCTGATGTAGTAGAAAAGAGGACCCAGAAATAAACTCATATACCTACCCCCACCTATTATTTGACAACAGTATCAAAAACACATATTGGGGAAAAGCCAGCCCAATGGTACTGGAAACCCTGGATACATACCTGTTCAAGGTAGAAACTAAATACATATAAGTTACTCTATACAGAAATATCAATTCAAAACGAATTAGAGACCTAACTTTAAGGCCTCAAACTCTGAATGTGGAAAAGACATAGGAAGACACTTCCAGATACAAACATGGGCTTTCTGCAAAAGATTCCAATAACCCAGGCTATAAACCCAACAACTGAAAAGTGGAATTAGACGAAATTAAAAGGTTTCTCAGAGGCTAGTGGAATGGCTCAGCTAGTAAAGGTGCTTGCTGTCAATCTAAGTTCAATTCTGAGGACTCTCATGGTGGAATGAGAGAAATGACTCCCAATATGCACATGTCTCTCTGTGTGTATCTGTCTATGTCTGTGTATGCATGCCATGAAAGTGGAAACAGGACCATGGGAGAGGTAGAATGAGAAAAAAATGAGATAGTAATGGATTACAGGTGACATGAAGAGGAAACATTTCAAAAGGGGGAAACAGCAAGATGGGCATAGAGGAAACGGGGGAAGGCTCTGCAGGAGGAAGGCAAATAAGAACAAAGTAAATTGACATCTGTTTATGAAAATTCCATAATGGAAAGTCTTTACTTCTTTATATGTTTACTTGGAAAGGGAAGGAAGGCAGGGAAGGACAGAGGGATGGAGGGACGGATGCAGGGAGGAAGAAAGGTAGTCAACCATCAAACAAAAAAGTAAAGAAAGAAAGAAAAGAAAATAAGGAGAAGAAATGTTTTTCTGTACAACCTAAACCCAGGACAGTGTGACCTTAATGAAGCAAGCCAGATCAAGATCGCCTAGTGTTCATGCTGGCTTTCAATGCAGGCAGCGCAGTGAACAAGAGCTGCCCTATTGCTTTATATTTCAGACTCTTCACATGACCCATGTTTTCTCCTCTTGCTGAGTCATACTCTGGCTGTTTTTGGTAGAGACAGCCTGTTCCATTGCAGACAAAATTTTCTCTGCTCATGACAAACATCTTAGTCTCCACACTGGCTCCCACAGTGTTCTTATTTAAGTCAGTGAGGAGTCTTGAAACTAAAATTGGCAAGCAAATTGAAAATATAGGACTATAATTTCACATCTCCACATTCTGTGGCAGTTATCCATCCAAGATAAATTCTCTGTAGAAACAAGCAAAAAAAAAAAAAAAAAAAAAAAAAAAAACCAACCAAACAAACAAAAAATCCTTTTATTTTGACCTATTGCAGAATGTGGAACTATCCCAGTATATATTCATTTCTCTATGTCAATCAATGTTATTGAAGTATTGAAGTCCTATAGTCAGTAAGCCTCATTTACTGTGGTTTAAACTCCTCCCTCTGCTCCTTATTTGCAACAACTCATAGTTAATTGAGCAGTTCTCTGTATTCTCCCAAGGAGAATATGAATTTTAAAATTATCCTATATAAAGACTCAATCAATTATGGTCCATCAGTATAAAGGTCTGATACTCTCTCCAAACACAAAAAGCAGTGATGTAGGCATTGTAGATATTTTAAAAGCCAAATTTTAAACCTTAAGTTTGATGATTTCCAAGTTTTCTTTTGTATGAGTATATTGTATGTTGATCTCATTCCCAACCATAGCCTCCTACCCTTCTTTTCCAAATCCCTCCCCTGCCTTTTAATCCTATTTGTCACCCCCCCCCCCAGTTTTACTTCTACTTTCCTGTCATATACACAGGTGTGGTTTTATTTCTCCACATAAAAGTTGAGACCCACCAATAAAAGAAACTCACATGCTTTGCCTTTCCCAGGACTGATTTGATTCACTTAATATAGTTATCTTTAGTCAAATCCATTTTTTTTTTTTTTGCAAATAGCCTAGTTCTGTTTCTTCTTTATAATTGTCAGAAGGAAGCCTTTTGTTGTGTGTACACTGTATACACTGCATTTTCTTTGTCTCTCCCTTTGCTAACAGACAACAAACTGTTTATGCCTGTTAAATGGAGCCTCTCTATTTCTAGAATCTGCCTGTTTGGATAATGTAAACATAGAGAATTTCATGATACCAGCCTGAGGTTCTTGAATGCAGTTGGGAAGCAATGTTTACGATTGTAAGCTGGGATGAGCTGGCTCCACTACACTCACATAAAAAGACACTGAAGACATATTTAGTGTAGGAAGTGATTTCTATCCAGTATCTGTAGTGTGATCCCTTTTTGACTGAATTAAAAAAAAGTGTGAGTCCCACTATATTTGTGACATATATATTTAAAAAGAACAACTTTTACTACATTAAAATTAAAAAGTAAATGACCAATATTACCTACATTGGAGCGGAAAAAAAAATGTGTGTCTGATGCATCAGTGTGACTGTTTAACCCATGCAGCAATCTATTAGCAATGCGATAAAGGATGTTTTCACATGTTCCTGGCACACTTTGATCTCACTAAAAGCAGCATTATTTGTAATCAATTTTTATTGTTTTTTATTGAAAATGGATTTTTTGATGGGGGGGATGACTCAGTGGTTGAGAGCACTAACTCCTCTTCCAGAGGTCCTGAGTTCAATTCCCAACAACCACATGGCGACTCACAACCAACTATAATGAGATCTGATGCCCTCTTCTAGCATGCAGACAGATGTGCAGAGTGCTCATACACAAAATATAAATGAATAGAATTCAAAAAATAGATTTTTTTATCACATAATATGCATGTCCTGTTTATAGTTTCACCTATCCTTATTCTCCCAGTTCTTCCTTACCTTCCTTCTCTTCCAGACTCGCCTCCTTTCTTACCTCTCATTAGAAAATAAGCAAGCTTCTAAGTGAATATAATATAGTATAGAACAGAGTAGACTATAGACAAGATAAAACAAAAACTATACAATGAAATAAGACAAAACAAATAAGGAAAAGAACCCAGGAATAGGCACAAGAAACAGAGTGAGAGACCTTGAAACCCTTGATCCTAAATGGGACATCTCCATCAAATCCCTCCCATCAGGGCTCAGTGAACTCTGCAAAAGAGGAATCAGAGAAAATCTAAGAGCCAGAGGGGATGGAGGACACCAAGGAAACAAAGCTTTCTAAACACAATAGTACCAATGCTCATACAAACTTACTGAAACGAAGGCATCATGCAAAGGGCCTACATGGGTCTGTACCAGAGAAGGTATTAGAGCTGAAAGAAGTTGACACAAACCCTCAGACCTAATCCACACACTATCTCTAATTGACAACTTACAAATGAAAATTTTTCTCCCAAGGGAGTCTCACTGGGGGTAAAAAACTACTCTTAAGGAAAGGCAGTATGCTCAGCAGTAGATGCCAACAGAAGACAAAAGTAATAGTATCTTTGGAGGTTCCTTGTCTCATAATGCCCTGTCATGGCTTTTAAATATTTTTATCTTATTTAAAATTTTTACTACACACATACACACACACACACACACACACCCTACAGGTCCTTTGTGCATATATTATAACTTCCAGTTTAATGTTTTTATGGAATTCCTGAGTAGTTCTTTATGCCTATAATTTATTTTTAAATACGGCTAAAAATCAAAACAGGCACAGGATATGAGTATGATTCATTTCTCTGCAACTGACAATTTGGTCGTGAAATAAGCAAGTTCCTAATAACTAGTCATATTCATTGCATTGATCTATTAATATAAAGTTATTTTAAGACAAGTTAACACTTCCTTTGGAGTTTGATTTACTAAAAGAGAATAGAGAATGAACTTTTAAAATAGAAAACAGCAGGGTGAAATAAGTAATGAACAGAACATTCAAATTCATTGTGATCTCAACATGTGTCCTTCTATTATAATGAGAGAAAGGTTTTTTGGTGTTTTTTTTTTTTTTAAGCTGCCTTTAAATAGGAACACTGAGGGAGTCTTTGTGGAACACTATTGAAATAAAGTTCTGTCAAGGTGAAAGTGGTCTAACAAATCCCCTGTCTCTTCCTCCATAATGCAGAGAAGTGGAAAGCCAATTTGCTGGCCTAACCAGGTAGAGCCCAGGTACACCACTCTGGGAAGCAACTGCTTCACCTCCAGGTTTCTACCTGGCCACCTCCAATCAGTTAACTCCCATACTCCTTTTCTGTACTTGACCTGCCACCCTTCCAGTCTTCTCATTTCTCTTCTTAAACCCTGAGATAATCCAGCTTTTCAGTAGGTTTTGAGTACTGTAGCAGTATACTGCTTCCCTTCTAACCTCCAAAACCCCCAGGGCATCCCTCTTTTTCACAAGGGGCATTAAACTATTGTTGCACAAAAAAAATAAATGACCCAGAGACTGATATTGGGGTTCAAGATTCAAGCTGAAAATCAGAAAAGCAAAGTAGCTGGCTACTAGCTCCCACTCTACCTCAGGCTGAAAGGGCTGATTCTGCTGCCTCTCCTCAGTATGAATGGAGAATCCTGAGACTGAATGCCATCCCATCCTCAGTGTGGCTGGAGAATGAATCCCTGATACTGACTACTGAAGACCCTGCTCCTATCTTTTATACACCACTAGTGCTGGGATTAAAGGTATGTGATCGCAAGTACTGAGATCATCTTTGTGTGAGTTGTTTCTCTTCAGGACTGGATCAATCTTGTGTAGGTCTGGGTGGCCTTGGACTCACAGATATCTGTCTACCTAGGATTAAAGGTGTGTATCACCACCTCCTAGCTTCTGGTTGCTGGGAATAAAGGTGTGTATCACCATTGCCTGATCTCTATGGCTTGTGGCTGACTTTGCTTTTCTGAATCCTCAGTCAAGCTTTAATAAGTCATGAATAATATATCACCACAAATCACAGCAGTGGTTTCGAAGTCTTTCTTTAATTTTTAATGTGTGTGTGAGGTAATATGGCTTAGTGGCAATTTCCTTTACCTGCCAACCCATCTCTCAAGCCCCAATCAAGATTTCTTGTTTAATTTCTCTATTTTATTTTTGTTTTTATTTATTATCATTTTCAGAACATTATTGTTCAGTGCTAGGGATTGAACCAGGGACTTGGGCATATCAGACAAATGTCCTACAATTTATACTAAGAAAGCTCTTAAAATCATACACAGGAGGCCATGTGGCAGATGAAGGGTGCTCTGGCCAAAGTGGAAGCAGAGGCAGGGATTCTGTCTAGTTAGCCTTCCACTCCCTGTGGCATCACCCGAGCTTTGGAAAACCAGTGGTGAGTCACTGCATAATAGTTTTCATGTCTTCCTTATTGGGCCTGAGGAGTGTGCCCACTGTCAGATATATCAAATAAAAACACTCTATGTTTATTTAAGCTAAAACTTCATATGAAGTCAGGTATGGTATTACACACCTTGAAACCCAGCCTTCCAGAGGCCAAGAGGCAGATGAGACCCTGTCTCAAAAAAAAAAAGTTGATGAAAATGAATATTTTGTATACTCATGTATATATATATATATATATATATATATATATATATAATTACTCATAATTTATCTGAAATTCCAATTTGAATGAGCATCTACATTTTCCCCTGGTAAACCTAACCCTGGAAAATATCAAAGAGCTGGCTCAGAAAGAGGCAGAAATGGAAGATTTTACCAAACAGCATCAACCACAAAAGATGACAGTACCCCCATAACAGCGCCCCTTACCAGAAGGAAGTAGTTTAGGAAGAACGAAGCCCAAATTCCCAAATATTGTCTATAAATGTTTGTTTTCATTTAAATGGACTTGGTTATAATATATATATATATATATATATATATATATATATATACACACACACAAAATAAAAGAAAAAAAGATGACAGTAGCCAGATTTGGTGGCATATGCCTATAATCTCAGTGGTTTAAGAGGCTGAAGCATGAGGATTGAAAGAGTGAGGCCATCATGGGACACATAGTAGGAATACATCTTCAAAAGGAAAACAAAACTAAAAACCCAACATAGAAATTCTCCATATCACAAGCACAGTACTCACTCCAAGTATTTCTCTTGTGTAATAGTACTTGTCAGACTTCTCATACTTCAGGAAGGCATACACAAACAAAAAAACATTCAGTCCCAACCAAGAAACCTAGAAGAAAAAACATAAACAAGGAATATGGTGGAGTTGTCAAAGATGGACAGAAGGGTTAGGAAATAATATGGACATCTTGAATGTTATGATATTGCTAGTATTTAACCTGTTTTAAGAGTGGAAAATCTGAGACATGCATTAGATGCTAATGAGCAGCATCAGAAACTTGAGGCCCATGTCCCACATCTGGCTCATCATCAGATTTACTTGTCCTCAAAACTCAGATTGTTTGCATTTTCTTTTCATTTTAAATGATTGAAAACATTGAAAGAATAACATATCATGACATAAAAATTATATATGTATATGAAACTAAATGTCATTGATGATAAATGAAGTGAGATTGGGGTCTCTACTCTTTTCCATATGTTTATGGATGTTTTCATGATGCTATGGTAAAGGTGAGTAGCTGGAGTAGAGAACAAACAGCTTACAAAAGACTAAAATGTGTATCTAGCTTTCTTTGGAAACATTTGCTAGTTCCTGGACTGGCTGGAGTTTTCAAACTATGATACCAAAAAGATGGCAGTAAGTGAACATGTGAATTTCTGAATAAACAAAGAATGAATTTAGCATATTTTAAACAATGCCCACTGGAAAAAGACTAAACCATTCCCACATGGGTCTGCCTCTTTAATTACACCCTGACATATTTTCCTGCTTTTAGGATGTGAGTTTTTTTTTTTTTTTTTTGCAAACTATCCCATTGTTTTGAACTTGTGTAAGCTGTAAGAGTTGTTATGTACCTGTCCAAACCTCTGCACATGAGCTAAGAGGATAATTTGGAACCCACTAGTTGTTGCCATGTATATATTAAAGTGACAGAAATGCAATGGAGATAAGCCAACTGAACTCTAGCCCAAGTTTGGAGGTGCTAGTCTGCTGAGAAGATCTCTGTAGCACTGGGATGCCTTTTGATACACCTCTCACCCCAAATCACTAAGAACCATTTCAGCCCACTAGTAAAAGTCTGGGACATGACTATTCATATTTCCTAGATATAGAACACTCACAGACTAGGAGCAGTACAGTAAAGTGTTTCTAAGTGTAAAATGGAATCAAACATCTGAGGCTCAAACTCTAGTGCCACCTTCTAGTAGTTCTGCAATCTTAGATATGTGATTTAAATTCTTGGAGCAATTCCTTCACCTATAAAATGAGGTATCTGTCTCACAGCAGCATTGTGGGGCTTTCAAGAACTAATGCATGTGGAGTGAGGAATACAATGCTTTCTGTGTAGTACAAGCTTAATAAATGCTAAGTACAAGTTGAAGTTCCATCATTACCAAACTACCTTGATCATTCCTAGTTCCTCCCTGCCTCACTCTCTCCATCCCTCCCTCTTTTCCATCCTTCCTTTCTCTCCCCTCCTCCATTCTTTCCTTCTTCTGTCTTTTGTTCTCCCTCCATCATCCCTCCTGGCTTTTCTCCTGTTTGTGTATGTGTGTGTGTGTGTGTGTGTGTGTGTGTGTGATGGAGTCTCATTTGCAGTTGGTTTGACCCAAGCTAGTCTTAAACTCCTAGGCTTAAACATTCCTTCCACTTCAGCCTCCCAAATAGCAGGAACAAAAGGCACCACATTAATGGGAGTTGTCATTCTGTAAATGTTTCTCATAATGGTTAATGAATAAAGCACTGTTGGCCAATAGGAAAGGAAGATAGGAGGGACTAGGAGACAAGGAGGAAAGAGGAAATAGTAAGGAGGAGTCAAGATGGAGAGACTGGGGAGACCAGACACCTGCCCCACTCCCCGGTAGGTGAAACCACGTGGAAATACATAGAAATGGGTTAATAATTAAGACAGAGCTAGCCGATAAGAAACAAGAAACAGGCCAACAGAATTATATCAAATACAGAGTCTCTGTGTGTTATTTGGGGCTGGCGCGGCAGCGGGACAAGACTAGGCGGCGGGCAGAAAAACCGTACTCCTTACACCACATCCAATCAATTCCCTCCTACCTCCTTTGTCCAGAATCCTTTTTCAGAATTGAATGTCGTTTAGAGACTGTTTGGTGCTAGTGGAATAATAAAATTGAGAGTCATAAATATGTTAAGAATAATTAAAGAATAAGAGAACATGAATCTGAGGAGTGGGAGGTATATGGGAAGATTTGGAGGAAAAAGGGGAATGGTATAAATATAGTGTTCTTATATGAAATTGTCTAACAAATAAAATGGGAAGTAAATGAATTTAGTGAACAGAAAAAAAAAAACTCATTTTGGAGATCAGTAGTATTTCAGAATGTGAGCTGGACGCAGGAACACAAAACTCTGTATCAGCCCAGTGTCACCTGTAGGCAAAGTAAGTGAAATAACAGTAACATATGAGAGTCAGGGATTACAGTTCCCACTGTGAGTAGAAAGAAAGTGAAGTGCAAGACCTGGGAAGAAAGAGGAATGAAAATATTCTGAGTAATGTATTCTTTATTTCAAAGTAGTACATAGGCATACCTGCCAGAGATAGCAAGAAGTTGAGCCTGCCAGCATAGCTGCCAAAGGAAGGGTGGGGACCAGAAGCCAATGATTTCAATGGGATTCATCGCTGTAAGTGACGAATTTCCCCAGCCCCCCAGGGGGGCTGCAGTGGCCTTTAGAGCAAGCATCCTTTATCCAAAGCGAATCAATTCACTTAATTAATCACCTGTTCCTCCACCAGCTTGTCTATTACCACCCACACCATGTAGGAACTGAAGTCTGGAAAGAATAAATAATTTGGTCAAGGTCATCCAGTAGCAGAACTGAAAGTACTTGCCACATTTCCCTTCTCCTAAGCTAGTGATCTCTCTGTTACAGTGCATAAAGAAAATTACAGTGCCCATGACACCAAGTATTGAAAATAGAAATCATGGGATAGCCTGATTATAGCAAGCCCTTGGGTTTTCATTAACTATTAAATAAAAATCCCTCCAAGGTCACTGCATACATTATCTCTGAAGCACCTGAAAAGTATTCAAGAAAAGCAATAGAAAAATAGGCAAGAGCCCCAGGAGAGAAATAAAATACCCGGAGAGTAAGGAAGGACATGGAAGCCTCACACTTAGGCATGGATTACAAATGTAGAAAGAATGATGTAAGAAAAGGGTGGTTTGTATGCATGTGTGTGTTAGAGATAAAGCACATTTATGGATGAGTGTGTATATATGTGTGTGTATGAGTGTGTGTTTGTATGAGTGTGTGTTTGTGTGAGTGTGAACAAGTTTTAGCCTGAATACCAGTGAACTGGGTTTGAGTCATATTTTGCCAATTCACTGGGTGCTGTCTACATTGATTTCCTTCATAAAACTTGAGGTATTGTTTTATGTGTGCTCTGTGTAATGCAGTAGCTAGCTATCAGCAAGTAGCTATGAAACATTTGAAGTGTGGCTAATTCTGATTGAGATGTGTTGTACATGTAAAAATATACAATGCTCTTCCAAAGACAGTAGAAAATATATTGAGATTTTCTATATTGGTTACATGCTGAAAGGATGCCTATGAATTACATTGCTCAAATCTCCTCTGTTTCCTTTTTTTTTTTTCAGCACAATTTAAAAAGTCCTCAAGTGACTCATAGTATATTTCTGTTGAGCATTGCTGGGTCAAGATGATCTTGAAGATCACTTTCATCTCAACCAGTCAATTATTTTATTAAATTGTAATGGCAGCAATATAGGGGAGATAGAAATGAAGACTCCATGTCAACAGTTGGAAACAAGACAGAAGAGAAAAGAGAAAAAAATGGAAACAAATTTCAACTGCAAGTCCTCATGATTTGGAAACATGAACAACTGCAAATCATTTGGCTTTATTCTCTTCTCTGGCCTAGAGTTGGCTTTTTCTAAATGATAACTGGTTTTGACAAGCCAAGTTATAGCTATAACTTCACAAATATTAACAAACATGATATCTTCTTACTCGGCTAAATTTCCTAATTAATAGGAAATAAAATACCACTTACCAGAAATAAAACTGAGAGCCAGTGGTTAGCCAGCCAGTTTTCCATTGTCAAGCGGAGGTCTGGAGCCTCAATAGGAGCAATGTAGATTCTCGAGAGATCCCTCTCAATAATGACTTATTTCTGTGCAGCTCAAGCTCTATGAGTATGTAGGATGCCAAAATGCACATATACTCACAAAGCTCCTCAAACTGAATCCTGTTTTCCTCTTCTAGACGGAACTGTTATCAGCTTAGGTAGACAAGCCCTGCCTATGACAACCACAGGGGTTTTCCCTGATGAGGTTTTTCACCCTTTCAGGAAATGGCAGTCTTCTTATGTCAAAATAGTCTCTCTGATAATCTTTAAAAAAAGTGACTTCATAAAGCACTACTTTCCTTGATCAGACATTTGTTTAAATTTTTCATGTGAAACATAATTAGGCTGAGACTATACACAGATCAACCACAAGATAAGCAGGTGGGGAAGCACGTGTTTTAAGTAAGTTTCTATCTTGTTTTATTTGAGACAGGTCTCCTATAGCCAAAGCTGCCCTTAATCATGCAGTATAGCTGAGCTTAACTTTGGGCTCTGATCTACTTGCCTTCTGGGATTATAGGGATGCACCCCCACACCTACTTTATACAGTATTGGGGATGAAGAACAGGACCTCTTCCACATTAGGCAAATGCTCTATCAAACTGAGCTACATCCCCAGACCAAGGAAGCTTTTCTGACCGGTCAGAAGCTATACCATAGCAGTAGCTTCCATCTAGACCATACTTCAGATGACTCAGAAATTTCAGTAGACCAATTTTCCTGCAGAAAGTTTCCAGACGAATGGGTATGAAAACCATGCTGAGTAGAACCTGACTGGCTGGAAGGACAAATAGAAGAATCATGTGCCTTATTCAAAATATGTGGAGCTTTTACAAGTAGGGAGGTGACTGCCCTCTAGTATGCTGGGTAAGCTAGAGTTTGGTGCTGAGCTCTGGGCACTAAAACTCTTCCTTTCTAAAGTGCTGAAATAAACACATAAGAGAACACAGTGTGTGTGTGTGTGTGTGTGTGTGTGTGTGTGTGTGTGTGTGTGTTTGTAAATTACAGAATAATTATAAGGAATTAATACCTAAGTTCTGACTCCCTGTTAAAAAAAAGGAACAATTTTACCCAGTATCTTTAATCATGTCTTTCTCTCCTTCCCCACATGCAACCTGAGACTTGCCCACTAATTCCCCTTTTTCTTCATATTTTTTCACAACAAACTCTTCAGTTATTTCCCTTCTGATTTTTTGTTTTGTTTTGTTTTTTACTTTTTAAATTCTTTTTTTCTTAATTTACATATCGATCCCAGTTCCTTCTCCCTCCCACACCCCCCCACCTGACCCCACTTCCCATCCCATTCCCCACCCACTCCAAAGGGAGGGTGAGGCTTTCCAGGGGGATCATCAAAATCTGTAGATTTTGGAGTAGAGACTAGGCCCTCCCTCCTGTCTCTAGGTTAAGGGAGTATCCCTCCATGGGGAATGTGCTCTCAAAGTTCTTTTGTGCACCAGGGATACATCCTGGCTCCACTGTCAGAAGTCGCTTAGACTGCCCAGGCCTACTAGATGAGACCCATGTTCAAGGGGGTCTGGGTCAGTCCTATGCTTGTTTCCCAGATATCAGTCTGGGGGCCCATGAGCTCCCCCTTGTTCAGGTCAGCTGTCTGTGGGTTTCTGTAGCCTGGTCTTGACCCCTTTTCTTATCATTTCTCCCTCTTTGCAACTGGATTCCAAGAGTTTGGCTCAGTGTTTAGCCAATTTTTCTTACTTTGACTTTTTGAGAAAGAAATATAGCTGTATGTGTGCATTGCATGCTTCTGTGTTTTGTGTTCTTCAACACCTTTTCCTTGGAGAGTCACACATGTTGGCAGGTGTAGTTACAATCAATTACATTGTATGAATCTATTCATCCATTCCACTGTTCATGGAGTAATGATGGGACAGTATTAATGGAGTGCCACATGTATGCCACATTTTGTCTAAGGTTTGATCCTGGGAATGGAATTCATGGATCCTGAGATTTGCAAATGCTTTTCAAGCCGAGCTGTTCTAAAGCATTCACATAACTGTCTGCTTCAATGAGTACTGAAGAAGAGTTCCGCTTCCTCCATGTGAACTTGTAAGATTAAACTAAGCATCTTTCAATTCAACTGTTAGTACTTGCATTTTCACTTTTGATATGTGCCTACTCTAGTTTCTAGGATTTAAAAAAAAAAAAGTCTCTATTCCTATTGGCTTATTTTCCAGTGCTTATACATTTTTACAGTTCTTTTATTGGTTATAGCTGCAGTTTTACATTTTATTTTCTTTTTTAAAATGTGAGTGATATGTGCAAGTGTGCAAGTATAAGTGCCCATGTATGTGGTAGAGGCTATTGGTCAGTATCAAGTGTTTTATTGTCATGCTCCAGTTGATTTTTTGAGATAGGCCTCTCATTAACCTGAAGCTTGTGTGTATGTGTTTTTTTTTTCTTTCTTCTTTTTTTTTTTTTTAGCTGAAGTGAATGGCTAGCAAGCCTCACTGTCTGAGCACACTAGACTCTGAGACTACAGACAACTCCAGCACACAGGCTGTTACAAAGGTGATGGCGATCTGGTCAGGTTCCTCATGCCTGTACAACAAGCACTTTACCCGCTTGGCATCTTCCCAACCCTACCTTTGTAGCCTTGCTAGTGTTTTCGGATAAGTGGAAATTCTTAAGTTTTATGTGCTTTGACTCACAGTCTTTTTCTTTATGATTTATATATTTTGTGACTTGTTTTATCAATCCATTATTACACAGAGGTTAGGATAGCTTCATATATTTTCTTCTAAAACTTCATGAAAACGTTTTTGCCTTTGATGATTATGTTTTGGATTTATCTCTTTTTCTTTTTTATCATTGCATATGCCACTGTGTTTATGTATGTTTGAAAGTGTGAGTTCTATCATTCCACCATGTGAGATTTAGGAATTGAACTCTGGTCATTAGGTGCAGCACTGGCCACCTTTAGCAGCTGAGCATTCTCAAAGAGGTTTCTAATACAATGTTTTCATTAATTTTTTTTCACTTTCGTTAATTCTTTGCGGGTTTCACATCATGTATTAGAGCTTCATACATGCACTCAAGGTATTTTTTAAATCTCATTCAGCTCTTATTCTCCCCCCAACTTTTCCCAGATATACTGCACACCCCTAAATTCCCTTCAAACTTCGTATACTCTTTCTTTTCTTTTATAGCCCACTGACTCCAATATAAGTGTCCCATAGACTCATGGGTTATCTCACCTTCTCTGACTTATTGCTCTTACAACCTCCCCCACCTCTTAAACAATGGTTCCTTGGCCTCCAGGTAAAGGGTTATAATGCAGGTGTCTCATTTGTGGCTGAGCACTCCACAGGCCACTTATTCTCTGCACTTTGATCGGTTCTGAATTTCTGTGTTATTTGCCATCCACTACACAAAGAATCCTCTTCTTATAAGATCTGAGAACTGCACTATTCGATGGCCATAGAGATTCAAATTTGGAAAGCAGCTTGATATTGTGTTCATTCAGCAAAGTAGTAGTAGTAGGTTCACCTTTTGAGCCCATGCTTTCCCCAGCCATGGGTTCTTGGAGTAGATTTACAGTACTAGGCATGTGTTTCCTCCTGACAGGGAGGGGCAGGAAGCATTCTTAAATCCAATCAGAAAGTAGTTATGTAACATTTTGCCACTATTGTGCCTGTGGGCATGTCTCGCCATGTTGGTTGTTATTGTAGATCTGCTGGCTTCACAGCTGGATAGGATTGTTGATGACTTTCCCCCAGCAGCTGGCAACACAACTTCTAGTTCCAGTAGGGAGGAAGATTTTTAGTCAATACAACCCCGATGTTTCCATATCCTGTGACAAAGTGTGTGGTATCTTCAGCAACAGAGTCTCACCATCAAGTTATGGAGGGTAATCAAGATTAATGCCTACTCTGTGAGTTCAAGGCTAGCCTGGTCTACAAATTGAGTTCCAGGACAGCCAGAACTACAAAGTGGGACCCTGTCTGGAAAAACAACAACAAAAATCAATGGCTATAGTCTGTATTGCTTTGGGGGAGGGTCTTTGGAACATCTGCAAACAACTTGAAGGAAAGTATCCTACATCTGGCATTTCATTTTTTATTTGCCAGCCTGTAGCTTCTAGGATTAACGTAATTCTAAAGTGTTTTTTTTTAATTACAGCGTCTTAATTGCTGGATTTGAATTTTTATGTATTGTGCAGAGCAGGATTTTGATGTACTAGTTTTCTACATGGAAAACTAAAAATTCCAAGATCATTGTTGAAATGTTTTCTTTCTTTCCTGTTATGAAGTATCAATTCTGTTCATTAGTAGACATCAAATGTCCACTACATGTGACTTTCTTCTTGATCTCTCTATTCAGTTCTTCCTTGCCAAGAATTGCCTTACTGTTATAGTTTTATAAGTCTTATCTGACTGGACAATTATCACACCTTGGTGTTCAAAAGTGTGGCTATCCTTGACCTTTTGCATCTCTATACAAATTTTATATTTATATGATACTTAATGCTTTCATGGGATTATAAGTGATACATGTTTAAATTATGACCATTGCATAAATATATAACTGTTTTTTATATATTTAATGTTGCATTCAACATTACTAAATTCACTTATAAAGTATTTTATTTTATGTGCATAAGTATTTTGCCTGCATGTGTCTCTGTGCCTGATACCTGTGGATGTAAGAAAAGGATTTCAGGTTTCTTGGAATTGGAGTTGTGGATGGTTGGAAGTCACCATGTGAGTGCTAGAAACTGAATTTGGTCCTATATAACTGCAACAAGTTCTCTTAACCACTGAGCCACCTCTCCAACTCTCACAGATTCTAATGGTATTTCTGTATTTAGGCTCCCTGTTGTAGGTTTTCTAAGAAGTTCAATTGTATTTCCCCCTCTAATCATAGTTTCCTTCCTTTATGATTCTTGTAACCCTTCTTTTTCTTGGCTTACTTCGTTCACTATAACTTCAAGTAAATATTGAACAAGGGGAGTATTTATGTCTGTCTAATTTAAAAATCAAAAAAAGAGGATTCATTTTGTTGACTTTTAAGTAGTATTTTTGGTGTGAGTTTTGTAGATACCTGAATACATATTCTTGACTTATTTTATATTATGCACACAAGATACTATTGCCTGGCAGTAATGGCACACTCCTTTAATCCCAACTCTTGGGAGACAGAGGCAAATAGTTCTCTGTGGGTTTGAGGCCAGCCTGGTCTACAGAGCAAATTCTAGGATAGCCAAGACTGTCACACAGAGAAACAACAGACACTATCAATTTAAAAGAAGAAAAGAAACCATAGCATATTTATGGTATGATTTTGTATCCCATAAAAGTTTTACTTACTATAAGAGCATAGCTCTACACTCAGCACAGTTTCTATTTATTTTTAAAAGCTGAAAATCTCTTCAACAGCACAAAACCCATAAAAGTAACATTTTATTAGCTGGGTAACACACCTGCACCTTAGTGTTATACAATACAGAGTGAAATTGGAACAGCAGGTGTTAAGAGTATTTGTGAAAATAATTCTTACACTAAGGCATCTAGATATCACTTAACTATATAAGGAAGTGTTCAAGAATGCACACAATTCATATTATCCTAATCCAAAGCTAAATATATCACAGATACAACATTCCTGTGGCTGTATCCCAGATCCACTTATGGCACTTCAGACTCATTAAATGGGAAAGGAAGCATGCATAGAGGGAAGTTAGATTGGAACATTGTTTTAATGACTCACCATGAAATGACTTACTTTTTGAAGTTGTACAGAACATTGGAGAAGTCAAAGACCACATCTTCAAAGAGGAAGCCCACAACTATGTGTGGGAGGGTGACCAGAATTTGAGACATCTTGTGTTAGAAGGAATTAAGGACTTTGGGATTAGTGTCTTTTAAAAGATTTATCATGGATTGGTATATATGTGTAATTCACTCCTAGGATTAGGTGTGTCTGTGTGTGTGTGTGTACATAAGGAGATGACCTAGGAATAAAGACTCCAAAATAAGCACATTTTGTTTCAATATAAAACACATTTCCAACTCTGGTACTCAAAGAAGTAAATAGGTAATGGCTTCATCCCTACTTGAGATGAACAATGAAAGATAGACAATTCCTTGTCAGTTATCTTGTACAAAAATATTAGAACAGGATGGACTGTGAGTTATTATGTTTCAAAAATTCTTCAACCTTGAATGTATGATTCATCATGATTACTAATATATCAATTTATATTTATTCCTTAAAGAATTATGAATGCTGTGCTAAATGGTCCTTTGTATTGTCTAAGGGTATGGGTTTCCAACTCCCTCTGATAGACTAGGAAGTCAGTTGATAAGCTGGTTAGCACTGACACTGAACTAAGATAGTTGAATGATCTGAATGGAAATTTACTACTACCCTACAGAAGGAAGATCATTTAACAAGACATTATAACAGCTAATTTAATTACAATAGCCATGTCTCTAATCTGAAACCTCTCTTCCTTAGAAAATGAAAAACATTATCTTTTTTAACCATCAAGCCCCCCATTTCTATAAATTTTCTAGAAATTGTTTTCCTACTTTAGCTAAAAACATTATAACAGTTTCCCTCCACCCTATATTATTTCACCTACCATCTTAATGTTTGCACTTCCCAGGTTTATAGATTATTGACATTTGAGTAATTTGATCTGGACTGCTTCCTGGAAACTTCAAGAGAATACTTGAGTGGAATCAGTGGCTAGTGGGTGAATTCTTATATATTATAAACACACAGCTCTTCCCTAACTTGACTCTTCTTTTTCCTGATCACTTCTCCTATTCATCACCTATCCTAAACTTAGTTTTACACTTATAATTCTTGCACATTTCCTATAGGAATTATTATGTAACAGGTGGTGTTGACACACACATAGGACACTCCAAGCAACCCTTTCAAGAACCTTTAAAAGAACATGATGGCATATTCTCTCTGTTCCCTCAGACCCAATTCCCCAAGTCTCTTCCTTAGTACTGCAACAGAACAGCAGCTGCGGCCTTCCCTCACCTCCCCCACATCTCCTGTGGATTCCATAGACCATCCCATCTTAACCTTGCTTCCCCCATTCATCGTAGTATTCCAGCCTTCAACTCCAGCAAGCACCTCCTTCTAAACTACAGGTAGGCTCTCTGTAGACCTTCTCCTCTCTTTTTGTCTCCCCAGACCCAATGCCCCAGTCTCATCTCCAGATCTGCAACAGAAGACCCCTGCCCACATGTCCTGTGGATCCCACAAACTAACCCTTCCTAACTTCTTTTCCCCAACTTGTTGCTTTGTCTCAGACCCCAACTCCAGCAGGCACTCCCTGCTAAACAAGAACATCTCTTCCTAAGTCAACAAGTAGGCTCAAGGCAGACCCACACTTCATTTACTGCTCCTGAGATACAACCCCCCAGTTTCATCCCCAGCTCTGTAGCTAGAATCCTGCTATGGTCTCCCTTTCTTCTCTGACCCATATTCAAGATCACAAAGACCTTCTCTGTAGTGAGGTAGTCCTTCTGTAGCACTGACCACGCCCATTGGGGGGTGGAGCAATGGGCGGAGGTGACCTGAGGAAGGAGGTCGGAGGGGGTGAGAAAGGCGCTCTCTTTCTGGCGTGACTCGGACAGGAGAGGATTGGGTTGAATTTCCTGGTGTTCATCTGTCTAGGTTGTAAGTTATTTCTCCCTGATTAAACATCTATTCGGCCTATTTGTTTATCCTGATCCTTATTTACTGCAATACTTCTCCTCCAACCTTCCTTAACCCAACTCATTCCAATTACCCAGACTCCAACACAAATAGGAATTCCACATGAACACACCAGCTGAACAGTCCAAGAAAACAGGCAACAGTCATCACGCTTTCCTAAACTCCAGAGAGGAAACAGAAACTAAGGACCAAAATACCCACCCAACAAAGACAAATCCAGAAGTCAGCACATACACTTTTAATCATCCTAAACCGAGATGCTGAGACATCAACGTAGAAACATAGTCCAGACTAGCCCAAATGACTAGTCTTGACATGTTGAAAGCAAACTTTATAACGAGTTTCTTCCATGCCCATCTTCCTTTCTGATGCTGGAGGTGTTGCCAGGACCACTTGTGCCTCACTGTTAAGAAAAACCCTAAACCATTTTAAAAGCCATATTCTGTAGGTCTTTTAAAGGTTTGAAGAATGTTTATCCTCCTCAAATACATCTCTGTATATCTAGAAAACCTAACTAACTTAATGCTAAATTTTGACTATCATAGATAACTGTCTATAATCTGTGCTTAATTATACATTACATTTTTAAATGAGCTATATAAACACAATACCTAAACAAGAGGAGAAATATACATATCACAAAATTGACCTTAAATTTGTATCAACAAATGAAAATCCATTCCAAAGCAAAGTATTCATTCCTATTCCATAATCCTTTTTTTTTTTTGCCTTTAAAAACAGATTGGCTGTGATCATTAACCATCTATAACCAACCCCATTTAAATGAAAACAAACATTTATAAACAATATTTGGGAATTTAGGAGTCATTCTTTCCAAACTGCTTCCTGCTGGTATAGGGTGCTGTCATGGGGATCCTAAGAAGATGACAAAATCCTGGCTGTAGGGGTCTGCAAGGCTGCCTTGTCCCAGATCTTTCAAAAGTTGGATCACCTGGGACACTGATTCAGGGGGTCTTGCTTGATCAAACCATGTTAGTCTGGAAGGAATCCACAGTTTTTCATTTTCTGTGGAAACAAAAATAGAAATTCATTTCCCCAATAACCTGTCTTTAGACTTAAATTTTGTAGTCAAAGCATTTTTAAAATATATAAATTGGATTAATTCAACAGTAATGATAATCAAGTGCATTGTAGCAATTGCTGTTCTTTCTATAGCAATTGAGCAATTCAAAGACAATACAATAGCATACAGTATCTACAGTCTCTGTGTATTCTCCATTTTTACGTGGCTTTATTATTACTCTTATTTCTTCTACACTTTTTTTTCTTTTTGAGACAAGGTTTCTCTGTGTAACTTTTGCCTGTCCTGGAATTCACTCTGTTCACCAGAGTCACTTAGAAATCACAGAGACCTGCTTGCCTCTGCCTCCTGAGTGCTGGAATTAAAGCCGTGTGCCACTACCCTCAGCTACTCTCTATTTTTTAAACCACTTTATCCTGTTTCTTTTTCTCTCCAAGCCTACGTATATTTTAAAATACACTGTAAACATTTAGAGGTTTTTCTTAATCTGAATATGTCTCTACTGTAAATCTTTATCTTTTTCTGGCCATGAGCCCTTTATCTGATAAACAACACATGGCTAAAATGAAAGCCACAGCTGTATTAGCCACGGTCTATCCAAGATGGTGGGGGCGGGGGAGTACATTTATCACCAGCACTGAAAATTGTGCTCACTGCCTTGGTCTATGCTGCTATCAATCAACATGCTGCCAGCTTGGAGATGTGGTCACTGCCACTGCCAGCTCTCATACACTCCATCAAGTTTTTAGCACGGTTTGCCACTCATGCTGAGTCAGGAAACCTCCCTTAAAGGAGCCGCACGAGTCTCTGCTTGTCTCTAGCAAAACAGAGCCCAACTGAGAAAAAATGGTGCTAACAAGAAGCCTTGCTTGTCTCTGTCCTTTTGCTTATAAAATCCCTTTTTAAGCTTGTGTCAAGTTTTAAGTGAAAGTTCTCAGGCCCCATGTTGTAGGCACCATTTTGTTATGGGAAGTTTCCCTGCCAGCCTGGCGCCAGAGCCTCCTTAGCCCCAAATAACACACAAAGATAAAAAGCTGTTGGCCTGTTGTTACTAGTGTTTCTTATTGGCTAGTTCTGTCTTAAATATTAACCCATTTCTATCAATCTAAGTGTTTCCACGTGGTCTTATCTTACCGGAGAGAGAGTTCAGTCCCTACATCTTGACTGCTGTATAAACTGGACACTTGACTGCTGTATAAACTGGACATGCAGGACCCACAGAAAATTGACTGCTGAAACAAGATGGACATTGTTGTAGGGTTCCTGCTTTGTAAAAGAGTCTGCCAGATATTCTGCAGGACACAGAGAAAAGTGAATGGCAAACTGCCAACACAGGTAGGACAGTTTAAAGTTTCCTGCATTGCTAATGAATCTCCCAGACACACTATGGCCCATAGGCTGAAGATGGCACATTACAAAAGAACTTCAGGTGACTGACCAGGTAGTGTGATGTCTCTTTCATTTCTAGAGTTTATATATCATCCTCCTGTGGTCTTTAAGTGAAATGAGTGGTCTTTAAGGGTGTTGAAGACAGATAGTCATGGTTATAGTTTTCCTTAGTTAGGATTAAAGATTAGTTACATATAAGACTTTAGACTCACAATGATAAGATAGATGATAAAATATTTTCTTTAAATCTTGCTAAATGTTAATGAACTAAATATTGTTAATAATAGTTCTTATTTGATAACTGTTTTGTTATATATAATTTTACTATGTTAAAGTTAAAACCCTTCTTTTTATTTTAGACAGAAAGGAGGAGATGATGGGAGATTTCATTCTATAAATATATCTCTTACTGATTAATGAATAAAGCCCTGTTGGCCAATAGGAAAGCAAGATAGGCAAGACTAGGAGATAAGGAGGATTCATGGAAATGTAGGAGGAGAGTCAAATTTTTTTAAGTTTTCATTTCTAGAATTTCCTCCCTTTGTGTTTTTTTTATTGACTCTATTTCTATGTTCAGGTCTTGAACAATTTTAGTTGTTTCTTTAACTGTGTTTTCTTGGCTTTCTTTAAGGAATTTATTCATTTCCTCTAATTATTTGTGGTTTTCTGGGTTTGTTTAAGGGATTTATTCCTCCAGTTATTTTTGGTGTTTTCCCAAATTTCTTTAAGGGTTTTATTTATTCATTTCCTCTTTAAGGACAGCTATTATCGTTATATTGTTGGTTTATGGTCTTTTATAAGCTTCAGCTATATTTGGAATATTCAAAAACAAGCTTTATCAACAGAATACAAAACATGGACAACGTAATCAGCAGCATTGAAGATACAATAGAATAAATTGATACCTCAGTCAAAGAAAATTTTAAATCTGGGAAAAAGATCCTAGAAAAAAATATCCACCAAATCTGGGACACTATGAAAAGACCAAATCTAAGAATAATAGGAACATAGAAAGAAGAAAAAAGAAACCCATGTCAAAGGCACAGAAAATATTTTCAACAAAATCACAGAAGAAAATTTCCTAACCCAAAGAAGAGGAACTTTATCAAGGTACAAGAAGTATGCAGAACACCAAATAGATTGAACCAGAAAAGAAATAATAATCAAAATGCTAAACATACACAACAAAGAAATAACATTAAAAGGTACAAGGGGGGAAAATCAAGTAATATACAAAGGAAGACCTATTAGAATTACACCTGATTTCTAAATGGATGCCCTAAAAGCCATAAGATCTTGGTAAAAATGTGCTTCAGAGTCTAAGATACCACAGATACCAGGCCAGACTACTATACCCAGCAAAACCTTCAATCACAACAGATATATAAAATAAGACATTGAATGAGAAAACAAAATTTAAGCAATATCTGTCTACAAATCCAGCCCTACAGAAGATAATAAAAGGAAAATCCCAAACTAGAGAGGTAACCACGCTCAAAAAAAAAAAAAAACACACACACACACACAAACAAAAAAATAATCCCAGACCAGCAAATGAAAAGAGGGGAAACACACACACACAAACACACACACACACACACACCACCACCACCACCACCACCACAAACAACAACAGCAATAACAAAATAATAACAGTCAACCGTCAGTAGTCATTGATACCTCTCAACATCAATGGTCTTAAATCTCCCAATAAAAAGGTACAGATTAACAGAATGTATGTGAAAACAGGATCCATCGTTCTGCTGCATTCAAGAAACACACCTCAAAATCAAAGATAGACCTCAGAGTACAGGGTTAGAAAAAGATATTCCAAGCAAGTGGACCTAGGAAGCAAGCTAGTGTAGTGATTTTAATATGTAACAAAGTAGACTTTAAACAAAAACTAAAGAAAAGAGTTACAGAAGGACACTAAATATGAAAGTTAAAACCCACCACAATGACATATAAATTCTGCACATCTATGCCCCAAACACAAGAACAGCCAAGTTTATAAAAGAAATACTACTACAACTAAAATGACACATTGACTTTCATACACTGATAGTAGAAAACTTCAATACCCAACTCTCACCAATGGACAAGTCATCCAGACAAAAATTTAACAGAAAAATATTGACACTAACAGACATTATATACCAAATGGACTTAACCGGTATGCAAACCTGATGGGAGATGTCATTCTGTAAATATGTTTTTCATACTGGTTAATGAATAAAGCACTGTTGGCCAATAGGAAAGGAAGACAGGAGGTACTAGAAGACTAGGAGGTAGTTAGGGGAGTCAAGATGGAGAGTCTGGAGAGAGCAGAACCGCCAGTCACCTCTCCCTGGCAAGATAAGACCACGTGGAAATACATAGAAATGGGTTAATAATTCAGGCAGAGCTAGCCGATAAGAAACTAGTACCTGGCCAACAGCATTATATCAAATACAGAGTCTCAGTGTGTTAATTGGGGCTGGTGCGGCGGCGGGACCAGACCAGTGGCGGGAGGAAAAATCTTACTCCATACAAAAACCTGTCAATATAATCCACCATATAAACAAAGTGAAAAAAACCCACGGGGTCATCCCATTAGATACTGAAAAAGTCTTTGATTAAAATCCCTCATGATAAAAGTCTTGGAGAGATCAGAGATACAAGGAACAAACCTAAACATAATAAAAGCAATACATAGCACATGGACTGGTAATGGTAAGATCAACACAGTAAAAATGGCCATCCTGCCAAAAGCAATCTACAGATTCAATGCAATCCCTATCAAAGTCCAACACAATTCTTAACAAACTTTGAAAGGACAAGTCTTAACTTCATATGGAAAATCAAAAACACTTGTTCAACCATGTTCAATGCAGTTTTATTCATAAAACCAGAAAGTGAAAACAGCCTAGATGGTCCCTTAACAGAAGAATGGATAAAGAAAATGTAGTACATTTACACAATGGAATATTACTCAGCTGTTAAAAATAATGATATTATGAAATTTGCAGGCAAATGAATGGAGCTAGAAAAATATCATCCTGATTGAGGTAACCCAGACCCATAAAAATAAATATGGTATGTACTTACTTAGAAGGGGATATTAGCTGTTAAATAAATGGTAGCTGAGCTATAATCTGTAGACTCAGAGAGTTAGGTAAATAGGAGGAGTCTAGGGGTGATGCAGGGACCTCCCTAAAAGGTGAAAACAGACTTTTGTGGGTGGATTTGGGGGTGAATGGGACAGGTGTGATGAAAGAGTCATTTGGGGAGGTGGGTTGTAGAGAGAAAAAAGTGCAGGGAGAGATTACAGGGATTGGGGAGCATGGGGGAGGCTGTGTGGAAAGCTAGCACTGTGGAAACTTCCTGAAATCTAGGAATGTGATCCTAATGTGGACTCCTAGGAATGAGAGACAGTCTCAACCGGACATCTCTGTAGCAGTCAGGTGAAGCTTCCAGTGGTGGGACTAGGTGCATTCAATTGAGTGGTTGGTCAAGAGGGTCCCATGGACATCACCAAACAACTCAGGGAGTTGTTAAGACAAAAGAACGTCATCTGGACATAGACAGTGGGCCCCTATTGAGCATAAAAAGGGCCAGACACAAGGCCTAGTGGAACTTCCTGAGCCTGGCTAGAGTTTGGCAACCTGTATTTGGTCTATCACTTCTGCATAGGAGTGACTCAGCAAAACTGCCTCTGCCCATCTACTGCTAACGTACTGAAATATTATTGGCCCTTACCCTTCACCCCATTCTGCAGTCCCCACCCTCTTTCTCAACACTATATAAGCACATGCCTGATGCAATAAAATGAGCTCCTCTTCAACAGGCTCCTGGCTCAGTGTGTGTTTCTCTCCAGTGACTAGGAGGGAGATCGGAGTTATCCACACTCACCATCCTGCTCAGCCCCAGAGGAGACTAGCTGGACTGGCCCTTCCCCAGCCCTACCTGAAAATGCCCCATTGATGAGGACAATACCCACACAACTCATTAAACATTGAGCACAGCTGATGCTTAAGTGGAGTCTCTTTGGTGTGGGAAGGCTACCAAAAGAAAAATGTAAACACCAACCCAGGCACAAAACCTTTGATATACAATCTGTCCTGCCTGCAAAATATGCTAGGGCAGTGGTGGCACAAAATGTATGGGAGTAGTCGGATGTTTGATTTGATCTAAGGCCTACTCCACAAGAAGGAACCCACACCGACCCTACATAGATAACCAAGACCAAAGATCTACGTTAAAACCAAGCACAACTAGTCAAAAAAAAAGAAAGAAAGAAAGAAAGAAAGAAAGAAAGAAAGAAAGAAAGAAAGAAAAGAAAAGAAAAGAAAAAAAGAAAAAAAAGAAAAGAAAAAAATCAGCCTGGTGGTGGTGTGGTGGCACATGCTTTTAATCCCAGCACGTTGGAAGCTGGCAGATCTCTGTGAGTTCAAGGCCAGCCTGGTCTACAAAACACATTACAGGACAACCAAGATTGTTACACAGAGAAACCCTAACCTCAAAAAAAAGTCAATAAAATGACTCCTAATGATATTCTGCTATACTCATAGATTGGTACCTTGTCCAGTCACAATCACAGAGGCTTCCTCTGGCAGTAATGGCAACAGATGCAGAGATCCACACTCAGACATTATGCTAAATTCCATTAAATTCTTCCCCTTAGAGTGCTGGGAATCTAGTGGAACAGGAATGGAGAAAATTCTTAGAGCCAGAAGGGATGAAGGACACCAGGAGGAGAACACATCCCTCTGAAGAAACTAAGCAAGCTACATGAGAGCACAGATACCAAAACAGCAAGCATAGGGCTAACATGTGTCTATGCCAGACCCTCTGCATAGCTATTAGCTTAGTGTTTTTATGGGACGCATCACTGTGAGAACAAGTGGGTCTCTGATTCTTGTGCTTGTTCTTGGGACTCCTTTCCTCTTGTTGACTTGCCGAGTCCAACTTTAATTTGAGAGTTTTTGCTTCATCTTATTACATTTTATTTTGTCACTTTTGATTGTTATCTCTTAAAAGCCTCTTGTTTTCTAATGTGAGGCAGAAAGGTAGTGCATCTAGATAGAAGGGGAGATGGGGAGGAACTAGGAGTAGTAGAGGGAGGAGAAACTATAATCCAGACATATTGTATGAGAAAAGAATCTATTTTCAATAAAAGAGAAAAGAGAAAAATATTTTTGTTGTTGTTTTTTCAAGACGGGGTTTCTTTGTGTAGCTTTGGAACCTGTCCTTGAACTGGCTCTGTAGACAAAGCTGGCCTTGAACTCACAGAGATCTGCCTGCCTCTGCCTCTGCCTCTGCCTCTGCCTCTGCCTCTGCCTCTGCCTCTGCCTCTGCCTCTGCCTCTGCCTCTGCCTCTGCCTCCTGAGTGCTGGGATTAAAGGCGTGTGCCATCAATGCCCGGCTAAAACTTCTTAAATATTTATGATGTTGACCATAACAAACCAACTTCCTTATCTAACTAACTAAAGACTACAATGTAAAATTTCATCCTGATTCTGTTCAGTGAAGAGTTCTTGTTGGTTTTTCACAAACTTGAACATAACTGATGTTTATTTCTCAGTATTCAACTTAGGTTATAGTTTTGAGAATGAAAAGTGAAGGAAAAGCAAACCAAGACAGGGTATAAGAGAGAAAACACAAATGGTCCTGGAAGCCATTTGGATTGTGGGATTTCCTTCAGAGAAAGCAAGCAATTTCAAAATTAAAGCTTGTAATGACTGCCTAATAAATATCCAACTAATGGCTGTTCATGAAGAGTATTCATTTCTATTTGGATGACTTTTCATTCTCTAATTGAACAATTTCACATAAAAACTCAATAAATAAATTCTACAACAACAACAAAGAACATGATAGCTGGTATATGTATAAGAAGTATTTAAATAGTCTTTATGATGAAACTAGTGATACATTGTATTTATTTTATTGATCGTATCTAATTTGAATTCTTAGAAGATGATGTTAGAAGATGATCCTTTTGATTTTTCGGTTATCAACCTTTAAAAAGGCACAACTTGGCCTTGGACACAGTGTGGAAAAAAGTGACATAGCCCAGAATGAGAAGAGTCTATGATGGATGTGGAATCATTTGAAATCAGTTCTTTTCACTACATATAAAAACAGAGCAGAATTTCATCAAAGTAGTACTCTATTACGGTCCATGCAATGATAAATCTGAATTTGATCCCAAGAAGCCTTAAAATGAAGTCTAACTTCAGTAGGTTTTATTTTTCTTCTTCTGTATATCATAGCTTTCTGAATAAAAAATCCACCTGAGTTGTTACAGTGCTCTCCTAGCATTCCCAAGGCCCTGGGTTCCATACTCAAGGTCCTTGGTTACCACAAAAACCAAGATTATTGGTGCACATCTTCAGTCCCAGAACTCAGAGTATGTAGGCAACAGGATCACAAGTTCAGCGTCAATCTCAGCTACATTAGTAGTGAGAGCTACACCATCCCAGGTTACATGAGACCCCAACTCATGTGTCCAAAAGTAGACAAGACTTTCTCAGCTCAGAAATAAAAATGATGCTACTGTATTTTAATTATTAAAACAGAAATAATTCTTCAGTTTTATACCGTTTCTCTAAGACTGATAGTGATATAGTTCAGTGGATTAGAGTTAGGCACAAGGCACTGGGTTCAAAACATAGAAGCCTCCACCCCCACCATAAATAACCCCAAACATTGAGACAGTTTCTCATCCACTGATTACCTCAAAGGTATCCTCTTAGATTTTTCAAGCCAAGAGTTCCTCTTTTCTTTTTACATCTTCTGCCCCTATGAAAGCTTCCATTGTTACTTACACAAAATGATCACGGTCTCATCCAGACCACTCCTTCTGTCTCAATATAAAGCTCTCTGCAACTGTGCATTTCAATACACATTTTTAAATAGTGGGATAAGATGCAGGACTATGCCTCCCTCTTCCCCAGATGTTCCCATCTGAGGCCTTGTAGCCTATTTGTAAATGGCCTTCTTAGAGAAAAAGGCAGGAGAGTTGCAAGTGGACTGAAAATGAACTAATCATCTGACTTCAAAGCAAGGTGATGATTGTGGATTAAATGTATGACCTGAACAATCACAAGAAGCCTTAAAAATCAAAGATGGAAGCAGAACAGTTCAGAATTCTAGGCTATGAGAACACAATCCATTATTGCTCACTTTGACTACTAAGAAAGGAAGCCAGAAGCCAAAGAATGCAGGCCACCTCTCAAAACTAGAAAAGAGAAAAAAATTCTTCCCAGCAGGCATGCCCAATTTTTGACATTGCCATATACAAAGTTTACAATCAAGGATGATACAATCAAGTTACCAAAGAATTAGCAAAAAATCATTATGTTTTAACTATGATTATGATTGTGTGTGTGTGCCATCACATACATAACTGTCCTGGGGTTCATGTAGTCCATGGGCTGAACATACCTGAGAGCCTCCAATAAAGAAAATAGCCTACTAAAACTTTTATTTTAGCCCTATGAGACACTCTGCAGAGTTATGATGTCTAGAAGTATGAGATGATAAGCGTGTGTTGCATGAGTGACTACTGTCACTTTGTACAGTGATGATAGGGAAGGAAGCTGGATGCTAAGAAAGGACTTTTCTGCACCCATATTTATGGGCATGCAATTTTCTGCATTGTCTGTTACAAAAATTAAAGCTGCATGTTTTCAGAGCCAAAAGCTGATGAGCCACACCCTCTACCATGAATGCATGTGACATAAATGAGTCAGAAGATTTTGTCATATGTAAAACAGGATGCAAATGAGAAGTCTTTGAAATAAGGAAGTACAATGCTTTTGAAAATTCATTTCCCTTTCTTATATTAGAAGCACTCAGTTCACACAGAAGGAAGAGTATTCCCCATACTGAAAGCAAATATTTATCTTCCCTTATGAGAATATATGATTGTCTGAATTTGAAAACAGGAATATGATTCAAAGTTTGTTATATTCTGTTGATTTTTTTCAAAATTGTTTCTATTGGTATTTTTAAAATGGAGAAGGAGGATTGGCCTTGGGATAAAGGGGAGGTACTTTGAAATCCAGAGAAGAATTGGAGTTTGGGATAAGAGAAAGACAATTATTGCATGGATTAGATGACCAGGCTATACAGGAAATGAAGCCCAGCATGCTGTCTCCACAGTCCTCTTAGGTAGGACCTGTATCCTTTTGTCCTGTTGCTTCAGACCTTTACCAACTGGCTTGATGGAGTGAGTAATGCCTATATGTAAATAAGATATTTTTTATTGTTATGAAATGTACCATTTAAAATGTACTGTCCAGAGGGGCTAAAGAGGTGGCTCAGCCATTAAGAGAACTTGCTACTCTTCCAGAGGAAGAGCAACCACATGACAAATGACAACAACCTGTAACTCCAGTTGCAGGGCATATCATAATTTCTTCTGTCCTCTGAAGCTACCAGATACACACCTAGTATACATACAAGCACTTATACATACAAATAAAAATAAGAAAAAAATAAATGTTCTTTCAGTGTACAGCTCAGAGGCATATAGCATATCCCCAGCATTGTGCAATTATTGACAAATCCAGTTCCAGACCCCATGGATCTGAGGCACTGGTCCTTGACATGAACTCACATTCACTCCGAACCTGATCCTCACTTTACACATCCATTCAGGGATTCCTTGGCTTCCTCAAAGGGAACATAGGAGAGGTAAATATGAAGGTAGGATAAGGACAGAGGGATCTGGCAAGAAGCAATATTTAACATGGGGGACTTCAGCTGAGGACTGTGAAAACTGGAGTTGCATTGCACAGGTGAGAGTGGGCCAGACCTCAAGCAAGTGGCCAAATGAGCCTCTTGGTCAACTCCATTGCACCCTTCACAGATTTAGAATAAGAATTCTCGTTTAACAGTATCAGCAGGTAATTCATACATTAATTTAAGATGTTTTGCTAAAAGGGTTTACAATTCACAGATTTTAAAAACCATTATATAAGTAGGTTAGGGAAAAGATTGAAAGCAAACAAGTTGGGAATCTCACAAAATGGTTTCAATTTCTTCTTCCTTTTATTTAAAGAATCATCTAGTGGGAGATAATTTTTTTAAAAAAATAAAATCAACTTTATTTCCTGAATTATTTGAATCTTTGGAAAGCACAAACCGCAAATGACCTCTCCCTTTTTATTGCAGGAAAACCCCAATTTTAGTTAGATAAACTTCAAAGATGTTAGATAAACTTCCAAGGTGCCGATGAGAGTCCTCTTTCCTTGGGGAAATTCAAGTATCAACTTATCTTAGCACCTGCCAATGGTCCTACATCCTGGAGAAGGAAGGGAGGGAGGGCAGTCATTAGGTCCATAGTGATCAGCCCTCCATTAACAAAGCTGAGGAACTGAATAAAAACTGCTCCTATGACTTCAGGTCTTAATGTTTAGACAACTCAGCTGAAGTTCCTTGGCTTTTCCTGAGTCAGTTGATATATGGGAAAGGGTTCTCATTTTCCTAACCTGTAGTCTGGTGAGACCCATCAACATGTGCTTCTTGAGCCCTGGGAGTTGCTTGGAAGGCTGAGGGGAGCCAGAGAGCCATTCCTAGCTGAGGACAGCATGCAAATGAGTCTTGGAATTGGCCCCTTTTTAGTTGGCTCTAATTTCCACTGCCATCAGGTGCTTTACTGGTAGCATAAGGAAATGGAAACTTTGCAAGAGAGGAATAGATTTACTTTATTGTTTTATAATTGGTCTCTTGATGAGATTACATCGTTTCAAAAGGAGAAATTAGTGACTTTAAGAGCTTAAGATAAGCCCTATTTTCCTCAGAGAACACTTTACTGTACTATCCAAAGGCTCAGAGAACAAAGGCAGTATTCATTTACCTAATGTTCATTCAACAAACATTACAAAAAACATTTCCAATGGAATAAAAATTTTTGTAAAGCAATCAATTGCATTATGAAATCAATAAATTTAAATATATGTAACTTAAAGTCTGTACTATACAAATGCTTATGAAGCTTAATGATCTAATTTATTTCTTTATATTGATACATAATTAGATATATGACAAACATTAATTAAATATTTGCTATCAAATAGACACTGTACAAAGAGATGAGAAGGAAGTCAATGTGAAGGAAAAGCTTTCTGTCACCATGGAACTTACACTCTAGGAACGACAGATAAATAAACATACTGTTGGGGCAATTATGAATGGTATAAAGAAAATTCAAATGGGAAATGGAGTTGAGAATGATTTGTATGTCATAGATGGCTAACTTTGTTTATGATAATCAAAAATACTCTTCTGTGGAATTTAAATATTGATGAATGACTTCTGTAAGCTGAGAAGGGAACTGTTGTATTTCTTTGGGATTCCAGACAGAAGGACTATCATGAACAAAATACCTGAGATTAAAAAAATCATCTTGGTGTCCTGGAGAAACAGTAAGGTCGGGCTCAGGTAGCTGTGCATCTTCCCAGAACTCATAATTAAATGCATGACCCTAATACCTTAGCATGGAATCTTATTTGGAAATAAGGTGACAGTAGATACAATTAATTAAGATGAGATGGGGAGGAGAGTGGGTTCCCGATCAATACAACTGCTGTTCTTACTAAAAGGAAAATGTGAACACTGACACACATACCAGGAGAATATCATGCAAAAATGAAAGTAGAGGTCAGGGTGCTGCTTAGTCCCAGAATGCCAAAGCTGGCCATCAGATTCACTCATACTCATCTGCCTGCCTTTGCCTCTGCCTCCTGAATGCTAGAGTTAAAGGAGTACACCACCATATCTCTCCACCTTACATTTTGAGACAGGGGCTGTCACTGAACCTGAAACCCACTGATTCAGCTATGCTGGCTGGGAAACAATTCCTAGGTATTCTGCAATCTCTAGTTCCTGAGCCCTGGGGTTATAGGCTAAGTGCTACTCTAACTGGCTTTCTTTCTTTTATCCTTCTTTTTTTTTTTTTCTTTCTGGAAATGCCAGCTTTATTACTATAAAAGCCAACTAGGGAAATTCCAACTTTTCTCCCAATTTTTTAAACTTTGACAGATTCATACATGTACATAATGAATTTGAGTGATTTTCACCCCTTTCTTCTCTCTTTTTCTCCCTCTCTTTCCTGCTGAAACTTTTATTCTTCCCAACAAATCTCTCCTACTTTCATGTCTTCTTTTTGTATTTGACTCACTAACTTTAATTATGAGTCACTGGTACAAGCATAGCTGGGAGAGTATTTAACAAACCAGGGGTAACTTCTCAGTGACTATATTACTAAAGAATATGACAACTCGCCAGCAACCATTAAGCACACTGCCAAGTTCCTCAGGGAGGAGTATGGCTTCATGGGCCCGCTCCAATCCACGATAAAAAGTTGACAGACCTAATCTTGTCCTTGTGTTGTACAAATAGCCAGAGCTACAGCGAATTGATAGGGGAACTGGCTATGTAGTGTCCAGAAGATACCTTTTTGCTACACATCTCCCATACTTTGCATTAACTGCTATCCATTGCAATTATAAGCTTTCTGATAAAGACTAGACACAGTACTAATATAAATATTAGCATTTAGAAGGCAGTTTAACATGACCATTTACAAAAACAATAGTAGCAGATTTCTCCCCAGTTTCCTATGATCTCCCCAGCCAGGGGCTCTCGATCAGGTTTATAGAACTAAACATGAAATCTCTACTACAGAGTGGATTTGAGATCTAATCAGAAAGCAGTTTGCTACCCCAGATAACAGTCATGTCAATCATGTCAATACTGCACCAGAGGATAACATCTTGCCTGGCAGATCACTATTGTAGTTTGCAAGGTTCACAGCCTAGTAAGATTGCTGATGACCTTTCTCCCCAAACAGACTACATAGCACCTTCCAGTACTATGAAAACTAGCTTGAAAGGAAGTTTCCATTTCAGTTACAGCTTGATTTTTCTGTGTCTTGTAATGAAAAGGTGTGTTATCTTCAGCAATGGGGTCTTACCACTCAATTCTGGTGTACATTTGAGAGCAACAACTCACAGGGAAGTAACCCATACCTGGCACTGGGATTTTTGTTTAATAGTTATGGCTTCTGGTATCCATGGAGGATACCCTCATTCAAGGATACAATCTCTCCCCCTGTTTCTCCATATATAAACATGTATAAGCATAGATGTGTGTGTGTGTGTGTGTGTGTGTGTGTGTGCACTTTTACTGAATTTTGGCCTTTGACAATTTTATGTATGTATGGAGTGCATTGTGATTACTGTAATCCTTCACCTTCTCTTACTGCTCTCCATTCCTGTTGCTTCCCATCCTCCCTACAAGTTGCTTCCCCACATTCATAATTTTGTTTTGCTTTGAGACCGATAGTATCACAGAAAACCCTGTCAGAATTCCAATGATATGTTTTCACTGAAATAGAAAAAAATTCTAAACTTCACAAAGTTGAATACATTCACACTATCTGCATTGGAAATATATTGCAAAGGTATGTCAGTTAAAACTGCATGGTACAAGTATAAAAACAGACACCCAGAAAAATGCAGCATAAAAAGACCCTGAAATGTGTACACATATGTATAATCAATTGATTTTCATAGCAGACACAAAGGAACACACAATGAAGAAAGGATGGCTGCTTCAATAAATGCTATTGGGAAAAATCTATATCCACATGAATAAAAATGAACTTAGGACATTGTTACACTGCCATATAAAATGTCAACTCAAAATCAATTGAGTACTTCAATTTATTAACTGAAACTGCAAAACAATTAGAAAGAAGCCTGGAGAAAAAGCTTCATGATGTTTTCTTCCCCAAAAGTATAGGCTATACAAGTGAAGAGAGAATATAATAACATTATATAAAACTAAAAATCTTTTCTCAGTGAAGAAAATAATAGAGTGAAAAAAATCTACACAATAGGAAAATATTTGCAAATTACATATGAGATAAATGATTAATAATAAAAATATTTAAAGAAACTCAATAACAAAGAAACAAATAGCTATTTTTTAAAATTTACAAGGACATGAGCAAATATTTATCAGAAGACCTGTAAATGTTCAATATTACTATTACTTAGAGGAATGGAAATCATAACCACAGGACAATGTCACTGTACTCGGGTCACAATGCCTATTTTTTAAAGGCATGAATGCTGATGTGGATGAATAGAAAAATGAATCCTGCACACTGTTGTGAGGATAAAAATGAACATAATCATTATGAAAAACAGTATGGAAATTACTCAAAAAATTAAAAGCAAAGCTGCTGTATCAAATCATCTTACTCTGAATATATATCCAAAAGCAATGAAATCAATATATTGAAGAGACATCTTCATTCCTGTATGTGTTGCAGCATTATTCACAATGGCCAGGGAGTGGAAACTAATCGTTCCTTAAGTTATCAATGGATAAAGAAAACATACACTATGGAATAGCATATAGCCTTTAAACAGAAGGGAATATTGTCATTTATTATGAAAATCACAATGTTAAAAGAGCCTTTCAAAGGCTACCATAAATGTCCTTCCCTGATAATGAGATTGATGACTAACTTATCCACCAGCATTAGAGCCCTCATCTAGTAGCCAATGGAAACAGAAGCAGACACCCACAGCTAAACACTGAGCTGAACTAGAATCCAGATGCAGAGAGGGAGGACAAGACCAGAGAGAGCTGACCTGAACAAGGAGGAGCAAATGGACCCCCAGACTGATAGTTGGGAAACCAGCATTGGACTGACTCAGACCCCCTGAACGTGGATCTCAGTTAGAAGGACTGGGCAGTCTAAGGGACCTCTGACAGTGGAACCAGGATGTATCCCTGGTGCAGGAAAGGACTTTGGTAGCACATTCCCCATGGAGGGATACTCTCTTAACATAGAGGGAGGAGGGAGGGCCTAATCCCTACTCCAGATGACTTGACAGATTTTGTTAACCCCTCCTGGAAGGCATGGGAGGGTGGTCAAGGGGGTATGAGAGGGAGGGAAAGAGAAAGGGATGAAGGGAGGGAGAGAGGAGGGAGAGGGGGAGGAAAGGAGAACTGGAATAAGAGCAAAAATTTTTTTAAATGAAAAAATAATAAAAGAGCCTTTCAAAATGGAGTTGGGAGGCCACATGGGAAGAAAGACTGGGGACCTACTGTGTTAACTGCACATTAGGCTGATGTATGATACGCTTGAAAATTACTGAGAAATAGAACTTAAATGTTCTCACCATAAATTATAACTATGTAAGGTGATGGGTAAGTTAATTAGTCTGAGTTGATCATTTCGTAATGAATAAGTACACAAAACATTACTTGCTACACTGCTAATATGTCAACTATACTGTATCATTGCTGAGGGGAAGAGTTACTCATTAATATGTCATCAACTGTGTTTTTAATATTTTGATGAGTGGCTGGGTATGGTGGTGCACACCTTTACTCCCAACGCTCTCCAGAAACAGAAGGAAGTGGATTTCTGTGAGTTTGAGGTCAGTCTGGTCTACACAAGAGAGTTCCAGGACAACCAGGGATACATAGTGAGACTCTATCTCGAAAAGGAAAGAAAAAGAAAAAGTTCACCACTTGAACAAATGGACAAAAGTCACACAGAAAGTTTAAGAACTTTTGATTGTGTAGGCTTCAGACAAGAGAAGATAGATATCCCAAGGTCTAGCTACTCTGGAGGAGTGGACACTTGGGTAGGCTATATCAAATACTAAGGAATCACTTCTCAGTGTGTATTTTCTTATTAAGATTAATCAAATATTGACTAGCCATCCCAAGACTATGGATTAAAACCAATATAAGTTGAACTACAAAAAATGGCTCACCAATATAAATAAATATGTATAGTTCTCTTTCCTCTTCAAAATACATCCCAAATGTACCCTTCCTTCCTACCACCACTATCTCAACCTGAGACTAGAAATTCAAATGATTATTGTGTAGACAGATGCAATATTTCTAAAGAAGTGATTATTCGCATCCAATATATGATGGGTTTATGAGATCCATCACTCATTAATGTACACAAGCAGCAAAAAATACTGTCAATTAAACTATGACATATTAATAGCAAAACTCACACCAGCTTCAAAGGTGATGAAATGCAAAAATATACATCTTAAATGAACTAAGATATGACACATCACTGAAACTGAAGTACTCTGAAGTAAATTATAGATGATGTAAAAACGCCACACAAGTTCTTTACTTAGGAACCCAGAAGAGTTCTCATACCTCCTGTCCTGCCACAAGATGGCGAAAGCTCCAAGGAAACGCAGAGAGAGGCTGTGATGGGAGTGAGGGCAAATGTCCAGGTGCAAGATCAACAACAACAACAACAAAAACAATGGGTTTGTGTTTGTAAAGCCTTCAATGGGCTTATTTCAACTGATAATGATGAACAGAAAACAATTACTTTAGGGAGATGTAAATATTCATGCATAATGTTTCATTCTTTACACGGGGTACATGAACAAAGTTACATGGTTGGTGTAGACAGAGACAATGTGGTCTCTGTTCGTCAAGGCTGTTTAGTATGTTCTGGATTGTTCTTCAGTCCCAGGCTGGCAGCTTGATAAGTGACTCACAACAAGACACGGCTTGCCACCAAAATTTCCTTACTGATACCAGGGAACTCATTTTTTTTTTTTTTTTTTTTTTTGTAGTACAAGGTATGCCACAGGGAAAATAATGAGACATAAGCACTGAATATGTCTATGAGTCATGTTAGCTCTATGGAGAGTTATTAAGAGGTCTGGAGTGGGAATGCAAAGTGGAACATCTCCACATGATGCAAATTTTCTAATATCCAGTACAAATTAAATAATTATATATTACTTCCCAGAATCTATTACAATTATATGCTGTAAAAACTGAGAATCACATATATTCAATGTTATGTATTGACATCATTTCAATGTCAATAAACTAAATAAGCATAACATACCCACATAATGGAGTAACAGAAAGTTATAAAAGGTTATGAAAACTATCATCCTATATCGATGTAGAATGAGCTCCAAGATGGAGTAAGTGAATATCAGAAATGTGAATCCAAGTCTGAAGAAACTAAAGATAAAGAGAAACAGGATGGAATGATAGGAATATAAGGTAAATTCCTCTCTACCTTGTTATCTAGCTATGATTTTAGAAGTATGGCTAAAGTAAAATCAAAGAGAACAAAAACAACCCCTAAAATTATAAGCAACTGAAACAAATGAACCAGAATTACATGTCCTGTCAGTGGCACAATTGTACAAAGAAGAGAATGCATTCCAGTGGCTTAAGATACAAAATTTTGATCACATATTGTAGTGATATGTGTCTAAAGACAAAACTTACCACAAAAAAATTCTTAAACTGTCTTAAGCAAATAACCATGGCATTAATGTAGCTATAAATTTAAGAAAAACACAAACAAAAAAAAGAAAAACACAAACATAATGTAGTTGGATAAAATTCTGTTCTACTAATTGAAATAAGAAACATCATTGTGCATTCATTTCTCTTTCCCCCTTCCCTTTCTCCCTTCATCCTTTCTTCTCTCTGTTCTGGCTTGGTCACTAAGTTTATTGTCTTCATCTGAAAAATCTTTGAAGAACATTATTGTTTGGGTTCTGCAGCTTCCTGTAGCACTCCATGGAAGCATCTTTCAAGCTATTCAGTCTTATTTGTAGGCAAGGGACATTGGAATAACATTCCACCTCTTCTTAACTTCTCTGTTAGGATCCTTGTCATAGACTAGATTATTATATTTTATTGAAAACAGATTTTTCATACAATATACTTTGATTATATCTTCCTATTACCCAACTCCTCCTAGAACCTCCCCACCTTCCTACCCACCCAGCCTCACATCATTTCTTGTTCTCATTAAAAAAGAAAGATGACTAAAAAAGAAAATAATAAGATAAAAATAAAAACAAAACTGTTTCAGAATACTTGTTTAACTATGTAAAAATGTGTTGCATTTGTTTATGTTGCAGAATATTTGTTTAACTATATAAATATTGTTGCATTTCTTTAATTATGTAAAGATACGTTGCTGTTTTACCTTGCTTGCCTAAGGCACCTGATTGGTTTAATAAAAAGCTGAATGGTCAATAATAGCAAGGGATGAGGTATAGGCAGGACTTCTGAGTAGTAGGAGGAGGAGGAATTTAGGCTGGGGGAAGAAAGAGAGATGCCACAGAGATGCCAGGGGCCAGCCAGTCCCATACAAAAGAAGCAGGCAAGTAGGACATACACAATGAAAGAAAGGTAAAAAGCCCCAAGGCAAAACATAGATGAATAGAAGCAGGTTAAATTAAGTAAGAAGAGCAAGTGGGACAAGCCTAAGCTAAAGCCAAGCATACATAATTAATAATAAGTCTCTGTGTCATTATTTGGAAGCTGATTGGTAGCCAGAAAATATTCCAATTACACAAACCTAGACAGAAAACAAAACAACAGGAAAACAAAAAGTCAAAGAAAAAGCACAAGAAACACATATAGACACACTGGAAAACACAGAAATCCATAAAAATATAAAATCAGAAATCATAATATATAAGCTAGAAACCTATAGAGCAAGAAAGAAAAAGAAAAAATGCCCAGACCAAACATTATGTGACCAAAAACAACTCTAAAATTACCATTGATTTTGTGTGTGTGTGTGTGTGTGTGTGTGTGTGTGTGTGTGTGTGTGTGTGTGTGTGTTTTCCATCTACTTCTGGGTATGGGACCTGACCTTAAGAGTAATTTGTATACTCAGTTAAGACTCCTTTGGAAAAAATACAATTTTTCATTTGTGAGTGGTTATCAAATGGAGATAGCTTCTGGGTTAGGGGTGCCAGCTTGTGTTTACCTCCTTTCTTTGGTCTGGGACACCATCAGGCCTACATCTGTGCAGGCCCTGTGTGTACTGCCCATCTCTGTGAGTTAATATGTGTATTGGCGCTGCTGTGTTTAGAAAGCTTTATTTCCTGGGTGTCCTCCAGCCTCTCTGGCTCTTAACAGTCTTTCTGCCTCCTCTTCTGTAGAGTTCCCTGAGCCTTGAGAGGAGGGATTTGTTGGAGACATCCCATTTAGAGCTGAGTGTGCCAAGATCTCTCACTTTATGCACATTGTCTGGTCATGAGTAACTGTATTTATTCCCATCTGCTTCAGGAAGAAGCTGCTCTGATGATGGATGAGCAAAACACTGATCTATAGCAGATGTGATTAGGAGCCATATATATAATTATTATATTATAGCAGAACAGCAGTATTTGGTTTTACCCTAGACCCTGACTTATCTAGTCTCGGGTTTTTGACCATCCAAGTGGTGTCAGGGATGGGTTCCAACTCATGGAGTGGTCCCTAAATCCAACCAGATCTTGGTTGGTTAGTCCCACAAGATTTGAACCACTATTGCACTAATACACCTTGAAAGCAGATCTTCTTTGTAGCATGCAGAATACCCTCCAGTACTGTGAACACTGGTCAGTAAGGATGAAAGCTCTAGTTACATACTAGCTCGACTTCTCTATGTCCAATAAATTGTATAGATGTTGTCTTCAGCAATAAGGCTTTACCATCAATCAGTGGTGAGCATTCAATAACCTTGGACATAGCTTGGATTGTTTGAGATTTCCATAGCACGTACCCCTTTGGCCAACAATTAGATTACACGTAATGCATTCCCAGAACTGGAAGCTTTGTTTGGTTGGAACTCTGTTTCCCCATTGTATGGAAATTACAATTACAGCACTTTCATACATTTGTATATTTTAGGAAGCTTCTACTATATATAACTCCTCAATGGTCCTTAGTTTTAGCTGTCTCACCTTATATTACCTCCCCCACTTCCCTCTTCACTTCCTTTCACAATTTGATCCTACTGCTCCAATCCCTCGCTGCCATGCATTTATAACTACCTATTCTGTTTTCCCTTCCTAGGGTGAGCTAATCCTCTACCTAGTCCCTTACTTTGTATCTAATCTCTGTGGATATATAAACCTCAGCCTGTTTATTGAAGACATAACATATAAACAAGCACATACCATGTTTGTCTTTGGGATCTGGGTTACCTCACTCAGGGTGATTTTTTTTTATAGTTCTATTTATTTGACTGTGAATTTCATTTTTAAACAGATGTGCAATATTCCATTGTACAAATGTACCACACTTTTTTATCCATTTATCTGTTAAGGGACATCTAGGCTGCTTCCAGTTTCTGATTACTATTAACGGAGCAGCAATGAGCATGGTTGAGCAAGTGACCTTGTGGTAAGATGAATCATCACATGTGTATATGCTGAAGAGTGGTATAGCTGGATATTGAGGTAGATCAATTCACAGCTTCCTGAGGAACTGCCACACTGATTTCTAGAGTGTTGTATGAGTTTGCACTCCCACTAGCAATTGATGAGTGTTCCCCTTACTCCACATGTTGTCAGCATGAGCTGTCATTTGTTTTATTGATCTTGGCTACTCTATCTGGTGTAAGATGAAATCTCAGAGTAGTTTTGATTTACATTCCCCTGATGAGTAAGGACGTTGAACGTGTGTGTGTGTGTGTGTGTGTGTGTGTGTGTGTGTGTGTGTGTGTTTATGTGTTTCATGTGTGTGTGTGTGTTTCTTGTGCATATTTTTACATTTTAAAATTCTGATTTGTTTGCTTTTTTTATTTGCCAGTTTGTTTTCTGAAAAAGAGAAAGCATGGGAGATGAGGAGGATCTGGGAAGAAACAGAGGAAGCAAAACCAAGATCAAAATATTATACGAACTTTCGAAACAAAGGATACTAAATGCAAAACGGGACAGATGGCTCAGTAGTCAGGAGAACTTAGTGCTCTTGCAGAGGACTAGGGTTCAATTTTCAGCACCAACATGGTGACTCACAGCCATTTTATAATCCCAGCTCCAGAGGATCTGACATCCTCTTATAGTCTGTGTATACACATGGCACATACTCATGTAGATAATCACTCATAAACACAAAACAAAAAAGATACCAAATACAATTACTTAGACCATACTCTTAAGATTATTAATCATTTTTTAATAATCTCAAAGGCACACATGTTGTTAAGTTCACTATATAACAAAATGTGAGCTTTTTAAAAAGTGCTTCTCAGCCATTTGTATTTCCTCTTTTGAGTATTCTCCATGTAGATGTGCACTACATTTTAATTAGATTATTTGTTTTTTATTGCTGTGAAGAGAAACCATGAACCCAGCAACTCTTATAAGGAAAACATTTAATTGTGATGTCTCACTTACAGCTTCAGAGATTCAGTCTATGGTCATCATGGTGAGGAGCATGATGGCATGCAGGTACATCTGGTGCTGGAGGAGCTGGGAGTCCTACATCTTGCAGGCAACAGGAAATGGACTGTGATGCTGGGTGCAGCTTGAGCATAGGAGACCTCAAAGCCACCCCCGCAGAGACACATTTTCTCTAATAAGGCCACATCTATACTTCAACAAAGCCACACCTCTTAATAGTGCCACTCCCTTGGGGGACTTTTTTTTTTCAAATCACCACACTTGATGTCCACTTTTTAAAAATTCTTTACATATTTTATATATTAGTCCTGTATCAGATTTGTAGAGACTACCATGGGTATTGGTAGGTGAGACAAAGTATGAAAAAGGCAGGCTATAGAAGAAGATCTGTTTAATCCCTTTGATGGGTGAAGAGAGGAATGAGAGGGTGCAGCAGGTGGTCTGCTGCCAAGCTGGGGATAAGAGTAGGGAATTTGAATTGGAAGAAGAGTAAAATTAACCTACTTGATTCCTTGGCAGAATGTTCAGTAGATTTCCAGGGAGAGACTTCCTGGAAGGTGAGGCTAGATTTTTTTTTCTACTGGAGAAAGGATTTTCTTGTATATCTTTCCCATAATGTTTGAAGCTTTGTTGCTCTTTCTGTTTCCCATAAGCATCCTCATCTTCTCCCATCAGGTACCATACCTGGTCATCAACGATACAACCCTCAATGTGCTATAAGTATATTTCTGCATTAAACTCCTTCCTTCCAAAATCATTAACATGACATCCCTGGATATTGTGATGAACATAACAGCCTTCAGATCCCCCAAAATGATTTACACAAGAGGCAGTGCCAGCAAGGCCTGCACTCAAATAGGAGTGGCCTCAGGCTGGCCATCAGTGCATCCCAAGATTTATTCATTTCTCCATGTGACTCTTAAGGATCATGTCCCTGGTGCACTTATTGAAAAGGGCGCATGTTAAAACAAAATGCTGCATTGTATTCAGTCGAGCCAATGTTCATGTCACATTTTCGTAGTCAATGTGCATAAGCTTCACTGTCAATTTCCTTCCATACAGGTGTGAACAATCTGACAAATAGTATCTGTGCTAGTACATTATGTATCCTTGATTATTTGTGCATGTTGTTCTTTTGCTGCAGCTAATGCCTATAAAACACAAACACGAGACTCAGCGCCCACATGGAGTTTATTGAGAGAGGGGAGAGAAAAGGGGGTAGCTGGTGGTCAACCGAAAGCAGGGGAGAGAGAGAGAAGAAAGAGAAAGAGAGAAAGAGCAGAGAGAGAAGGCCAGAGAGAAAGAGAGGGCAAGAGAGCAAGAGAGAGAGGTGTGCGCTTGCTTTAAAAGGGGGGCTTGCGCATGCATAACTGGTCCTTTGGCAGCCAGGTAAAGCTTGAGCAGCCAGGTAAGGCTGACATAGTGATGACATAGTCATCATTGGGTGTGGGGTCAGCAGACTGCTAGTTCCTAACAGTGCCTGTTGTATTTTTTTTTTTTATTGGATTGCCAAGTAGTTTCAAACATAGTATTCAGTTTCACTTTCTCATCTTCTTCTAAATTTATCTTGGTGTCTTATTCTTTTCCCCCCACTTTTATTATTGTTTGGGTTTCATATACTATATAATGAATTGTCATTGTTTTCATCACCCCGATGCCCTCACTTATCTCTTCCCTCTTCTGCTAAAATGTTTTTCCCTACAAGTCCCCTTCCTATTTTCATGCCTCCATTTTTGTGTATGACCAACTGACTTTTCAAGAGCATGTGTGGGGGAGGTCATTTAAATGGAGTAAGGTCAACTCACCAGTGACTACATTGCCTTTCTCCAACAACCATTATCTGCCAATAGTCTCTGAGGGAGGGGTGGAACTAAATGAGCCCCTTCCTTATCCATCAGGTAATGTTGAGGGACCTAAACTTGTGCAGGTCTCATGCATATAATCCCAGCCACAGAGAGTTCATGAGTGCAAAGGCTATCCCATGTCCAGAATGTACCTTTTTTTTTGTTGCACATCCCTCTATCCTCTTGTAAGGCAGACCCTCTTGACTAATCTCAGAAGATAGACCTACAGATCGAGAACTGCCATGGAAGGAAAACAATTCTATTGTAAGAATTCCGTTCTTTCTAGATGTTTCCATTCAAAAGCTCAGAAGAAATGACAACCCAATAGCAACAAAATACCCAAAGCACCCAGGCTTTGGTCTGTGGAAAATAGTTGAAGTCCTTGGAAGAAATGGTTTTTGAAGTTTGAGGCACTAAGCATACATGATGAGTCTGAGAGATCTTATAGCAGAAAACAAGGTAAATACCAAAAATTACTAGGGTTCTGTCAGAAGGAAAAGGCAGACAAAGTGGATACCATTGGCCAATGATCTGAGAAGCTGTGCATGCAATCAACAGACTTCTCAGTTTAGCTTAAGAGTGACTATTGCCATATTTACAAAATATAAAAATCTGGAGCTTGCTAAAATGATGCAAGAGAAAATCCCTGGATCCTGACCCTCCACAAACAGGAGTTAGTTGTCAAAACTACCAGAAGCAAAGAAATGAGTGCTTAGTGGAGGAAGACCATTGCAAAACATTGTATGTGTGCATTTTACCTGTCTGGTGGCTCCCTGGAAGAAAGATTCAAATGCTGTGGAGTATTGTGCTTGATTTTAAATAGCTCAATGGCTGGAGCAGGTTACTGGGTAATGTTTACATAAAACCTTTCAAGGAACACTTAACTGGTTGCAGCAACCTATGAGAAGGAACAGCAATTGGTACAAGCAAAGAACAAACTGAACAGCTTTAGGCAGTAAGAAGCTCGCAAAAGATTTTAACATGATTTCTGTAAATCAAGGAAATGAGAAGCATGCTGGCTTAACTTCATAGTTCACACAAGCATAAAACGAGGCTGAGGCACAGTTGTAAGTTGTAAGGACTACCCCTACTCCCACCCTCCAGAAAACCCCTAAGACTTAATGCACCTTAATTTATTTCTAATAAAATTGATCAAGAGAAAAAAGGAAGCAGTTATCTTGCCTTTTCTGCAATATGATGTGACTCAGAGTAGGGGGAAAGCTGATGAGGACAAGTACCTATTTATAGAAGAATCCCAACAGAAGAAAAACATTAGCATTAGAAAAAAAAATCACCATATTGCAATCCTTTAATGAAACAGTCAGTCTAGGCAATTGATTAACTGGGTAAGTTGACAGGAATATCATTTATTTACTTATTTGTTTTGTTTGTTTGTTTGTTCATTTTGAGACAGAATCTCATGCTTGCCAGGGTGGCACCCCAGGCTCGTCCTAGCCAAACATGGACTTCTAATCCTCTTGTTTCTAACTCCTAAGTGTAGGCTGTACACCCCTCAGTTTATGCAGTGCTGGGATCCAACCCAGGGATTCACACATGCTAAGCAGACACTCTAGTCTGAGTTAAGTCCCCATCTCTGATGAGAATCTTTACAGTGGGGGATGGGCAAGTATCCCCCCTTATGCACGGTCTTATCAATCAAAATCAAGGTGGTAGATAATATGTGCTTCCATGCACTGCAGGAAGAAGTCATAGCATCATCCATCATCTTTTAGGTATCTAAAAAGTGTTTGTTACTCTTCTTGCTGTAATCAAATACTAGCAAGAGCAATTTCGGGAGGAAGGATTTATTTGGCTCCCGATTTGATGGTATTGTCCATTCAAGCAGGAAAAACATGGTGGCAGGAATGGGAGACAGACTGTAACACTGTATACCCACCCAGTCAGGAAACAGGGAGAGATGAATGTTGGCACTCAGCTTACTTCTATTTTAATTCTATATAGAAGCTCAACCCATAGAATTGCCCTGCTCACATTTAGATTGGATCTTTGCACACCAATTTACCCAATCTATTCATGATTAACCTAACCCTTTATTCTCTTCCCAAGCACTTTTTCATTAACCCTGTGCTTATAATCTGTATTTTAAAATGTCTTCCCATAAAACCCCAACTCTACTTCAAAAAAATAGAGGACCATGATTTTTAAAAACATATCAATGATATCAAAAAAGCAAGAGAAGCTGGGTGTAGTGGCACATGACTTTAATCCCAGCACTCAGACTTCTGTGACGATGAGGCTAGCCTGGTTAACATTCCAGAAAAGTCAGAGATACACAGCGAGACTGTGTCTTAAAGAAAAAAAAAAAGCACAGGTTATAAAATTAAACTGAATTGAAATTTTATCAACTAAGTTTAGTTGGTAGACTGTTTGGATCCTGATCTAAATTAGCTCACTGTGAAAGGCAGCTTGATAGCAACTGTGAAAATTGGATTATTGACAGAGAATTACGGAATTCTTATTCATTTCCATTGACTTGTTTATGGCATAGTGGTTGGTTCTTTAATAACAACAAAATCCTTATTACAGATGTATGCCAAAGTCATTTTGTGAAATTTTATTTAAATATTCTAGCTAGGTGGAAACGAAAAAGTGATTGGTGTCTAAGTGAAGCAAGATTCACAAAACTGAATTGGAGTGTAGCTCATTGGTAGAGTGCTTGCCATCATGCACAAGGCACTGGGTTCAATCCCTAGTACTAGAAAAAAATAGGGAAATAATCATTGTTGAAGCCAAGGGGTGGTACATGGAGGTCTACTATATTATTCTTTCATGCATTTTTTGAACATTTTTGATGATTGAAAAGTTGACAAAAAGAAATACAAGCTAGGGCTATAAGTCCTGCATTCAATTATTTCAATAGCCCTTAATTAGCTATCTAATCTCGCTCAAATAAAATACCTTAGCTCTCAACCGTGGAAAGGCTACCATAAATGCCCTTCCCTGATAGTGAGATCAACAACTAACTTATCCACCATCATGGAGCCCTCATCTAGTACCTGTTGGAAACAGAAGCAAACACCCATAACTAAACACTGAGTCGAACTAGAATCCAGATGCAGAGAGAGAGAGAGAGACAGAGAGAGAGACAGAGAGACAGAGAGGACAAAACCAGGTTGCAGAAACACATAGAGACAGCTGACCTGAACAAGGAGGAGCTAATGGGCCCCCAGACTAATATCTGGGAATCCAGCATGGGACTGACTCAGATCCTCTGAATATGGGTCTCAGCTAGAAGGACTGAGCAGTCTAAGGGACCTCAGACAGTGGAACCAGGATGTATTCCTGGTGCACAAAAGAACCTTTCAGACAAATCCCCCATGGAGGGACACTCCCTTAACCTAGAGACAGGAGAGAAGTCCTTGTCCCTACTCCAAATGACTTGGCAGATCTACATGACCCCACCTGGATGGCATAGCCCTACATGTGGAATTGGGGTGGGGGGATGGGAGGGGAGTGTGGTCAGGGTGCATGTGAGAGGGCAGAGAGGGTAAGAGGGAAAAAGGGAAGGAGGGAGGGAGGGAGGGAGGGAGGAGGGAGGGAGGGAGGGAGGGAAAGAAGGAAAGGGAACTGGGATCGACATGTTAAAAAAAAATACCTTAGCTCTCTCCTCAGTAACAAAGAAATGATATCTGGTTAAAATGTGCTGTGGCAACCATGTGCCCAGGATTACAGAAACGAAAGAAATGGACCTATTTCACCTGTTCTGCTCCTTACTCTTGAAGCATCAGAGTTCGGGAAGAGTGCCAGCAGAGAAAACAGAGTTTTTTCAAAGTGTAGAATATTAGAAGCGAAAATCATTGCCCAAAGGTCCACTGTGCTGCATTAACAATATAAGAGCTTCATGTACATTTCTATACCTTGTAGGCATTTTTTCTGTTAAAACAAAATATGTATCTTTTTAGAAAATAAAATATGGAATATAATGTATGTGTTCTTTTTCAGCCCACTGTGTTTTGTGTGTACTATTATATCCCCCTTGGTAATCATACTAAAATATATGAAAGCAATATAGAGATGTCAACATGACCTAGTTCCATTTCATTTCCTTCCCACAGCTGTTTCACTAACTACAACCCTCCCTTTAATGAATATGTACCGCATGCACCAAATAATCATCTCTGGTTTGAACTCTTGCAGCTGGTTTTCCGGCTTTTCATTTTACTCTCCACTAACCATCCTTTGAACAAATACCAAAGTGCTCTTTCTGCAAGGATCCTTATGTAGTCATCCCTTTCCTCAAAGGCCTTCAATTTGAGAGCTTATGTGTTTGTCATCATTGTCAAAACAACAAACTGCAGGAACAGAGAACATTTCAGTGATAGTTGAGTGTTAGGGAGAATAGGAAGAGGAGTGGGTAGCAAAAAAAATACTATAGGGTTTTGGAATTGTTCTGTTGTTTGATTGAAATGGTGGGGACATCTACACTGTGAGAAAATTCACAGTACTGTACACTGTTCTAAAATGTGAATTTCTGTAAGTGAATTTTAAAGTGTTCAGTTATTCTTCAACTGACTTAAAGATTCAGGGTTTTATTGGTTTTGTTTTGAGATATGGTTTCTCTATGTAGCCCTGGCTGTCCTGGAACTCACTATATAGACCAGGCTGTCCTTGAACTCACAGAGGTCTGGCTGCCTCTGCATGTTGAGTTCTGGGATTAAAGGCATGTGCCATAACACCCAGCTCAGATTAGCTAGTATCTTAGGAGCCTCTTTATTCCTCCTGTCTCTAAGTCTGCCTTTGCCACCTAACCTCTATGCCTCATCCCTAAAATACTACATCTGGAAAGTACTTAATGTTCTGTGAATACATCTGTGATGAACCATGACACCTCTGTGGCATCACTTGTAATGTTCTTCCTGCTAAAATTACATCCCCTCCCAGCATCATCAATGAAAGTCCTATTTAACTTTCACCCAAGTCAGTTCAGTCTCTGGAACCATGCTGGACATAACAGTCCACCTTTGTTTAACTTAGCATATAAACTGCCTTCCTCCTGTCTCACGTTGCAGGAGTTCCCCATAGTAACAGTTTCACATCCTCCAAGAACCCCTCCTCATCTTCTCAGTCAAACCTGAATCACTCCACAATTCTTCCTTAGCATTTTGCTTCTAATTGTCTCATTGCCTGATACTACTCACTCCCATACCTCATTCAGACATATTCACTACAAGCAAGTATGTGCATTCCTAAAAGATGTGGATTCATTCCAGATTAATGTGGTTTGATCACGCCAGACCGCCTGAAACAGAGTACAAGCTAATCCTACATTCAAAACAGCTGGACAAAACAGCCCTACAGACTACAGCCAGGATATCTGAATCTTCTTCGAATCCCCCCAAGACAGCGCCCCTTACCAGCAGGAAGTAGTTTGGAAAGAACGACGCCCAAATTCCCAAATATTGTGTATAAATGTTTGTTTTCATTTAATTGGACTTTGTTATATAAAATAAAATAAAAAAAAGAATTATAAACAAAAAAAAAAGTATGTGCATTCCTTCTGCTGCAGTGTCGTTACCCAAAGCCTCACTGGTTTCTAGGCCAGACTATGCCCATAACATTTCAACGTGCCCTATTACCTACTGTCCCTTCTTACAATTACAACTTTAAATTTCACTGTTAGTTAAGTAAATTACTACATTTCTGTTCTGCTCCAGTGTTGAATTCTGGTTTTGCCCTACAAGCACATAGTTCTTGCATATCACTCCAAGAAAAATATAGTTTTCTGACTATCCCTATTCAATCTCCCTCTCCTGTCTGAGCAACAGAGAAGCTTGTCTAGCCAGTATGAGCACTTTGGGGTTGAGGCTGGTGGGAGGAAGGTCTCATTTGCAAGTCGGTAAAGCCAATGAGAAAGAGTGAGTTGTGGAAACAAGTGAGTCAGGCAGAGAGGTTAGTTAAACCAGAGATGCAGAGCCAAATGGGTCAGGAAAGCAAGTAGGATATAGAGGTCTGTTGATTCTAGTACTAGGGAGGCTGAGACTAGAGGGGTGCACATTCAAGGTATACCTAAGCTACACAGTGAGTTCAAGACCAGCCTGGGTAATTTGCCAAGACCCTATTTCTGGAAAAAAAAATAAAAAGGAATTAGTATATAGCTTAGTGGTGTAGCACATGCCTAACAGGTTCAAGGCACTGAGTGTAAGTCCCAGTTATGAAAAAAGAAGTTCATATGGTGAAAAGAGAGTACCTACAGATGTGTTTGCAAATGGAAGTGGGTATTTCCTCCGACCACCCTTTCATATTCCACACTTTCTCTCTGTATGTCTGAAAGATGGTTATGTTAACAGAAAGACTACCACAGGAGAACATCTAAGGGTTCATTTGCACAATGTATCAATCATAACTCTTCTCCCTTCTTTGGGTGAGGGCAGCAGGTTTTTCAGGTTAGAAATTACTCCACACCCTGTCCCTAAACTCTCTTCATTCCTAGGTTATTAAGTCACCTGGTTGGAAGGACACACAGGGGAAATGTTAGCCTCATTTGGCATTGAAGCACTCTTTTCTACCCTATGTCTCTCTGTTCCCATAGTTTCTCCCCTTAAGAAGCTGATTCACATGCTTTTATACACCAAATTGTTGTTCCAAATACTGTTCCTGCTTATAACCAAGGGCACAGTAATCACTGGGCAGAAATTCTTGCTTGGGGATCTGAAGAGGCAGTGTTCCTCTGAAATTTAGTATTGTCCTTCACATTCTCCCTTAATGGCTGTCAGAAGTCCATGTCATATGACAACCTGAGATTCTGTCATGATAAAATGGTATGAAGAAGTTGAGACTGTAATGAGAAATCTGCTGTCTCGGAATTATTACATTCTTCTCCTAAATTAAATAGTCAATCTTTTTAGTTCCCCAAGGCAGTTGAAATTGGTGAGGGAGCTCCCCCAACATAAGAGTAAGCCAGTGTAGGCAGGGCAGATTGAAAACATTTTTGGTAAAAGTAAAACTGGAAAGTGGTAGAAGTCCTCACATAAGAATGTTCTTGAAACATGGTAACTTTAATGATTTTAGAAGTAAATTATCAACCTAACCCATCCCTCATTCCGATTCTTCTCCTACACTTCCTCACCACTATTCCCTTTCAAATCTGTGTACCTTCTCTTTTTTCCTTACAGCCTACTGAGTCCACTTAGTGTTTCCAGTATATGCATAGGTGTAGGAACATTCCTGGAGCATTAGAAGCCTCTCAGGAGATGCATCCATGAAGAAAACTGATCTCCTTCCCCAAGTAGCCACCAGCTGCCAATGGCTCCTCAGCTAGTAAGTACTTTTCAGAGTTCATTTCACTTTCCTGGTCTGTAAGGGACAATAATTTCTTAGATAATGCTGGGATAATTGGCTTTCTAGTAGGCAGTTCTACCAGAACATCAATCATTTTGTTGCCTTCTATGCATCTAGCTGACAAGTCCACCAAAATATCCAACTGGTATGGGATATGAACACACATGTATATTTGTTCATTGGTGTTTGTTAATGACAAGAAGATTGAAAAAAATCTACATTCCTCATTAGCAAGTAAAATCCTGCAGTGAGAAAGCAGTGTTGATAATCTCATGTGAGTTTCTCTCCCCTTCCTTTACTTTGCTGAGGAGTCACCCAGTCCAAATCAAAACAGCATGAAGGTGTCTTAGCCATTATTAATATATCCCCCTAAACAAAAATCAATAAAATACTCAGGACAGTAGCAGACCCGAAGAAATCTTCATTTCTCTCACACTTCAAAAAACACTTCCAGTTACAGTTGAGCTTCTCTGATGTTCACATCAAGTAACAAAATGCAAAGAGACAGAAAAGCTATATTGGAGAAATCCCTAATAATGGTGGACCATGTGAGAAATTTCATTCAAACATTTCCCTAATGGAGCTGGAGGCCTACATAGTTCCTTAAGAGTCATTCTAGGGGCCAGGAATGCCTCAGTTGGTGAAGTGCTTATCTGACCCAGGGTTCAACACTCCTCACAACATAAATGGTGCTTGCCTAGGCCCGGGTTCAATCCCCAGCACTATATAAACCAGATGCAGTGGCACACAACTATAGTCCCAGAACTCAGAAAGTAAAGGCAGAAAGATTGGGAGTTTAAGCTACATAGTTCTTCTATGTTGTGACTTTGAGCCCAGGCTGAGATACATGAGATACAGCCTTGAAAAAACAAAACATCATGATTTATTTATTACCTAAAGGAATCCTATTCTGCACATATTTCTATAAAGGGGTTCCCATGAATAGAGAAGTCTTTGCTGCGTGACCACTAGTAAAATCCTAATGGAGTGTTAACTCATCTGGGGAGTGGCTTTCTTTAATAATGGGGCCTTCTTCTTAGCCACAGTTTCTCATTAGAATCAAAATATCTCAGCCACTCACACAGGTAAGGTATCATCACAAGAGTCAGACTATTTTCTTGGAGGTGCTCATTGCTAACAAGCTGTCACATCCTCTGGTCAGTCCAGATGTGTTCTGGTAGAGTTCAGATCAAACCAGGGAAACTCAACAATAACTCAAACAAATGAGCAAAGTTGAAAATCCAGAGCCTGAGTGAGGTACCCAGAAATTATTCCCACTGACTTGACTAGGAGGAGGATGAACTAAATAAACAGTGACTAGCACTGGTACCCAAACACCACAGCAGTCAATCATAAAGAAGTAAAACCTATTTGGAGGTCACTCTTTCATTTGATAGGCTTACTAGAACCAAGAAAATGATCCCATGAGTACATACACACAGGAGTCTCATCCTCTCCTTTAACTTCACAGTTGCTAATGTCAACCCCAAACCCACCCTTATACTGTTCAAGAGAAAACAAATCAGACAATACTTTGTCTTGTTTCAGCCTCGTGTGATGGCTCTGCATTCTCAGCCCTTTCCCGATGGTGTCTGCGGCAGCAGATACAATGGAGGTAGTCTATTACATTATGAGTGAAGAGTGAGCGTAACGGGTGCAAGTACTGAAAGAATAGGAGCATAAATCCAATGGAAATCAGATAAGCAATGATAAGCTGCACAGCAATCAAGGAATGGCAGTAATTCAATAATACTTTGACGCCGAGGAACTTAAAAACCAAGACCATGACCACATTTTCTACCAATCTCACACTGTAGTGCAGTCCCATATGTCCCCAGTTCTGACCTTTGTCAACAAGGTCTCTGTCTGCCAACTTCAACTGCATGGCTGACCAGCAAGAGAAGTTGATGCCAGCGTAGAGGATGGTGACAGAAATCAGTACCACCAGAGTGCCAACCCGGCTGAAATTTTTCTCAATATTGTTTGGCATTTGGGCACCACTTCTCCAGAACTTAACCCAGGGCTCAAAGAGGATGATCAAGAAGTTGAGCACTAGGAAGGGGACAGCTTTCAACTTCAAGGTGGCTGAGAAGAGCACCAGAATCACAAGGCGGGAAGTGATCTCCAATGTCCTCCAGATGGTGATACAAAGTACTTCCAGTGGCCCAAGTCGAATCTTGTAATCATCGTACTTGATCTGGATTGCCAACATATTGCAGAGGGTAGCGCCATAGGTGACAGATATCAGGGAAAAAACCATTAACACAGCTGCAAAATAAAGAATGAGACAATGAAGCAATCAGTTGATGTTTGTGGTGAAGGCTGCATTCAGAACCAGAGTTCTAGAAATGATGGTCAGGGCTTGAATACTTCAAATAAGAATAGATTAAATATGAGCACAGTAATGTTCACAAACAGCATGCACCTGGATAAACATTTATCACAAAAACATATAAATGGCTGCTAGATATAGGGTAATATGTTCAACATCACAGATTATTAGAGAAATGAAAATGAAATCCACAGTGAAGATTGGTAGTACAGCTCAGTGGTAGCACCTTTGCCTAGCATGCAAAAGAATGACCACAATAAGATATTGACTAATACCTGTTAAAGTGGCCATTGACTTTAAAAAAAAAATGTCTAACGAAGATATGGAGAAAACGGAATTTTTTTTTGTACATAGTTGGAATATAAATTGATATTGTCATTGTAGAAAACAGCATGAAGGTAACTTTAAAAAATTAAAAACATAATTATCATATCAGAACTATCATATGATCCAGCAATTATAGCACTGGCTACATATACAAAGGAAAAGAACCTGGTATCTCAAAAAAATATTTGCCCTGCTATGTTGTTCAGTGCAGCAAGATACAGAAGACCTAGTACATGTAAACAATCTAAATGTCTATTGATGGGTTCATGGGTAAAGAAAATAGTATACATATGTAATGGGATATTATGCAAGAATAATATGAAGAAATTTGCATCATTGTAATAAAATGAATGAATATTGAAGGCATCCTGCTAAGTGAAATGATCCAGACTCAGAAATAAAACTAATGTATTACTCCATTTAGAAGTGGAATCTGATAAAGGAAGGAAGGAAGGAAGGAAGGAAGGAAGGAAGGAAGGAAGGAAGGAAGGAAGGAAGGGAGAAACAGAGTAGGGCAAAGGTTTCCAGAAGGAAGGGGTTGAGGGAAACAGGAGGATTTTTGCCAAAGGGGACAAACTGTCATAAAATGATTACATTTGGGAGCTCTAATGCACAGCTTGGCATTCTATTTCACACTTGTAATTTTTATGAAAGTTCAAACACACACACACAATAATTACATGAAATGATATACATATGTCAAAACTTCACATTGTAGACCTGAAATATATACGTTGTGAATAATACACAATGCAAGAGTTTAATTGTAGAAACACACAAAATAAACTTTCCAAAAAGAATAAACCTTATGACTAATACTGAGAAGTCACTGGCATGGGAAGGACACATGTTAAGGTATGGGCAGACCTAACTGATGGAACAACATTCTGAGAGTAGTAAATAAAAAAGGGAAAATAAATTATCTGAAAAAAATAAAATCTTAGAAGATATAAAGGTCCTTTCCTCCTCCTCTCCCTTCTCCCACCTCCTCTTCCTCCTCCTCTCCCTTCCTCCCCCACCCCCTTCTCCCCCTCCCCAGCTCTCTCGTTCCTCTCCCTTCCCCACCCTTCTCCTCTCCTCTCTTCCTCTCCCACCCTCCTTCTCTTCCTCCCCTTCCTACTTCTCCTCTCTCTTCCTCCCTCTACCCTCCTCCTCCTGCCCCTTCCTCCCCCACCCTCCTCCTCCTCTGCTGCTTTTTGAAACAGGGTCTCATTGTGTTGTAGCCCTAGCTGGCCTGGAATTTGCAATGTAGACCAAGCTGATTCTGCTTCCCAAGTGCTGGGCCACTATGCCTGAAGACTGACTGCCCTTTCTAGCTGGTCTAATCTTTGATGCATATCTTCTGCAAGAAACTAGTCTTCCACAATGATTAACTCGAGTGGCATGTGCCAAAAAATGTAGTAGAAACCCATGGAAGCAGAAGGGACCATATCTATTTTATTGTATCCTTACAAGCTAAACACACTTTCTGAAATATAGTATGTATTTGATAAAGGTTTGTAGAATAATAAATATTTCTGAGTTTACAGTGGCAAATAGATACTTAGGACTAGAAATGCTTCCAACAGCTTTGAGGGAGCCTGTGGAAGTCACTGAATATCTATAGGGCTCAGTTTCCCAATTCTCTGAGATACTATAGGGTTACTTGGTTTTGTCATCGGTAATGAGAACGCATCACACTCACAGTTTGTATCTATTTAAGGAATTGGAACAGAGTGATTCAAACTTTTTAAATCCTATTTTTTGACCCATGGCATCCATATTACTGTATGTTAGAGGAAGGTCAGACATCTTCCTTACCTGTTCTAACTAAGCCTCAATTGTAGATGATATAGGTGACCCTCCCTTTTTCTTTCTTCATGTTAAATGATACATATTACTAAATTATTAATAATAATAATAACAATAACAATAATAGGAAGCTATCAAGGAAAATGGGAGCTCTGGAGAAAGCTTCTGCAAAGCAAAGGATCTTCCTCATTTACTGCTCAATCAGAAGGCTGTTGCATCAGGTAGGTCTGCCCTGACTCTCTCTAACCCCACAAAAAAACAGGAGATCCAGGGAAGCTAGAGCCATGAAGATTCATGACCAGCTGTGAGATAACTGAAACCTCCCCCAATGAAAATCCAAAAGAAAGCCCAGCTCTATTTCAAGAATTTTCTGGAGTATTAAGTAGAGTGTCATAATCTCAAAGACCCCAAATAGAGAGTTGCAAAATGGTTGCTCTTGGTTTTCTAAACCACTCTTGTTCATATTCGAAAGATATGATGCTTTTAGATAAGCTGGTATACTCATAATGGACATCTAGTCAAATGAACAATGCTGTTCTTGAAACTGGAACTCAATGACTGATAGCTTCCATATTAAAGAAGAAAACCTGATGCTTACAATAAGTGCCAAAACATTTTCATACATATCTCTACAAATAGACTAATCATAAACATGTTCATACATCTCTCTACTAATAGACTAATCATAAGAGATTAAATGGTGCTATGGTCGGAAACATGGGCTCCAGAAGCAGACACTTGAATCTAGTCATTTCCAGATACTACTTACAGAATCTTGAGGAGGACTTACTTCACTTCTGTGTCTACCAGTTTATATTTTGTAAAATGAGGATAATAATAACTCATAGATGAAGTTGTTTTGAAGAGTAACTGAAATAATTACATGCAATGTTTAAATGTTTACAGCAATATCTAGAAGCTAGTAAATTCTATTTAGTTAGCTTCTGTCTTCTACCTCCTCCTCCACTTCCCCTCCTCCTCCCTTTTCTCAAAGACCCAAAGGGAGAATTGCAAAGTGACTGTTCTTAGTTTTCTAAAGTACTCTTGTTCCTATTCTCACCATTCATCATAGAATTGATTACTCATATAAAACCCTCTCGCTTAACTAATTTACCTCAATTCAAAATCAGTAAATTTTTTTTCTTGTCTCAAGTTTAAGAATCTGGCAGGTCTGAGATTTCTGACTCCCTAAGTTCTAATGTTGTCTAAACAGAACTTTCTGTTATGATGAAAACATTCTAAATATATGCCATCCCAGAACACTAAGTTGTTAATCAGACATAGCTACTGGGCATTTGCAATGTGGCCATCCCTACTGAGGAAGTGTACTTTTTAAGAGAATAGCTACTGGGCATTTGCAATGTGGCCATCCCTACTGAGGAAGTGTACTTTTTAAGAGAATGTGTGTGTGTGTGTGTGTGTGTGTGTGTGTGTGTGTGTGTGTGTGTGTGTTCTGCCTGCATGTATGCCTGTAAGCCAGAAGAGGGTACTGGATCTCACTACAGATGGTTGTGAACCACCATATGGTTGCTAGGAATTGAACTCAGGATCTCTGGAAGAGCACCAGTGCTCTTAACTACTGAGCTATCTTTTCAGCCCCTGGAAGTGCACTTTTAATAGTTTTTGTTTTTTCTTTAAATTGCACACAAGGCTAGTAACCAGTATATTGGACAGTTCAGGCCTAAACATCTAAGAATCTTGGTTTAAACAGAGCCCTCCCTTTTCTTGACCCCACTCACCTCTACCCAGGGGGACCTCTGCAGAGATCAGAGTCACATAAAGCTGATAGGTCAGCTGGGGCACTGAGCCCAGGAAGGCTTGAATCTGTGACATACGTTTGTAGGCATTACGGTGCATAGCCAGAGTCCGGATGGAGTGGCCCACCTCCCATTCTATCAGCACCTCCTGGCCATCTATTAGCATCTTCTTTCGGGTGAGGCTGACATAGGGCTCCTCTTGCCCCTCTTTCTTCCACAGTGTAAGGTACTTAACCATGGCCTCCAAACATCTGCGGGAGTAAAGCATCATGGGAACTTAGCTAAAAATCGTCCCAAGAGAGGAAGGCATCATAAAATGAAAAATCTGGGGGAGGTTGTATTACTTTTTTGGCATTTCCTTTCTTCTGTCCATTGCACATGAATTCAAGGGTTGGCCATACCTTGCACAAGTCACGGAGGTCTAAATAGTTTTTCTCTTTGGTCACCTGCTGACCTAAGAATACCATGTCAGAAAAACTTCTTTGTAGTCAAAGAATTGTTTTATCTCTGCAAAAATCAGCCTGTGGTTTTGTTTTAAGTGTCATAAATACAAAAGTATTAAGAAATACTGTGTTCTGAGATAAAGACGAAGACTCCAAAAGGCCTTGGTTTTTACAAGACCTTAAATTCCTAAATTCAAACATTCTTTAAGAAATGCATTCAGCTTCATAATTGAGATTCTTAAGTTCTGCTTTTACAAGAAAACACATCTCTTTTTTGTGTGTCTCTTGCTGAGGACAGATCCCTTTTAAACCTGATTCTTTCTTATGAAGAAAGTAACCTTACCAGAGCATATTACTCGTGAAGTCTTGATGACAGTTTATTTCCTGCTGTGACCCTCCCACACCTCCCCCATCAAAATCAAAAGCTCTGGCAACTCTGATACAGTAAACAAAAGAAAAAAGCAACTAGTACAAGCTGTCTGGTTACACCTGAGTTACCACTTCTCCCCACTTATCCCCAAAAGGATGGAAACTTTTGACAAGAATATTTGTTATGGAAATTAAGACATCTCCAATAGATTAAAAGCAGAGGCTCTATTGATTTTTTTCTCAGCTCTTATCACATAGTGGGAATTTGATAAACATTTGCTAAGCAAATGAAAGAACAATAATGAAAAAGAGAAGGGGGTGAAAATGGCAGAAGGTGGGGATAACAGCGTGACATAACAGGAAAATAGATTCAAGACAAGTTAAGGATCGATGTGCTTTCTAGGCTTTGACTGTTAATAGGAATGTTTAGACTGTAAGTATTGGCTGTTAATAGGAATGTTTAAACTGCAAATATTGGCTACCATTTTCCACAGGGTCCCTTGGAATTTTTTTAACGTGTACTACTCCAATATGTACAGGAGAAATTTCCACATTTGAGTACATATGAATGCACACTTGAGTGTGTGAGCATGCATGTCTCTCTTTCTCTTTGTGTGTGTGTGTGTGTAGAGGCATACATGTAGCATAGCTTGTGTATGTACAGATCAAAGGACAGTTACAACCTTGTGTGTTGGTCCTTGCCATCTGCCTTGTTTGAGGTACTTCTCTTTGTGTGTACAAGGCTAGCTGGCCTGCAAGCTTCTGAAGATTTTCTTGTCTTTGCTGCCCATCTCACCATAGGAGTACTAGGAATACAGATCCAGCTGTACATGGGTTCTGGGGACCTATATTCAAACCCTCATGGTTGCACAGTAAGTGCTTTATCCACTGAGCCATCCTCACAGCCCTGAAATTTCTATTTTCTATAGCAAACTGTAGGTCCTTGGTGAGAAAAGGAAGGAAAGAAAGAAGAAATTGCAACTCTTTCACTATTTAGGGAGAAATGTCTAAGCAAATTTTTAAGCCCACCCATATTATTGCTTAACAAAATATTGGGGCAATGGCATGAAGGATTCTGTTTGTTTCTATTCTTGAGGCCATTTCACTAGTTTAAACATGGGTTCTTGCCTTGCTCCCGAGCTACAGTAAACCAAAGTACATCTTCATTTCCATGTTTGCTTTTCATGCAAGAGAGCCGTGCCCTAAAAACAGCTTCATTTGCCTGACAGCAGTAATCAAACTCTTACTTAATGAGCAAAGGAATAGATCTTGAAAATAAGCATATAAATAGTATCATTTCTGAGCTTACAATTATTTTTCTGAAGAAGTACAGGCAATAAATGGCTGCTAAGTGAAGGTGAATCAGTCTTGAACAGGAACAGACTCCATGAAAAGTTACCTTGTGGTCAACCCCAAATGGTCAGCCTTAAATACATACACATATGAACAACACTAAATGGACTCAATAAGTTAAATATATATGTGATATATTTATATAAATGTTATATTCATGCCTATATAAATATGAAAACCACTTATATTTTTATCAATTTAAATACACATATTTATATGAAATATGTAAATATTTTATATTTATAAATACATAATTGATATATATCACTTATAATTAAGAAGATTCATGAATTTGAAAGGGAGTGGGGGAGACAGAAAGAGTTGAAGGGGAAAGAGGCAGAAATGATATGAATACAGTATAAATATAGGAAATTCTCAAAAATTCTATAAAATATTTCAATTAAAAAACAATTATTCTTCCTGCTGTGGGATTAAGTAACTGGGATTATAAGAGCATTTCAATCCATGTGCACTACAAATTAAATGACAAATCTGAAAAATAGTGAACACCACCCCATGTAGAGCAAAGTCAAAATCAGCTTAGAAGGTCACAAACAAACACAAAAAAGGAAGTAAAAACCAAGGGCTGGGTACTTGCTAAAACTTGCATCCTCTTCAACTGCCAATTCAGTACATTGCATTTTGAAAAGGAACAAAAAAAAAATGGTGTCTTGAGTTTCTAGTGTCATCTTGAAATTTCATGGTTCCAAGTTAAAGTCTTCCTTTTACAGCCAACTTGAAAAACTTAGAATAGGAAAGTACATTTAGATCACTCAACCTGAAAGTTACATATGGTCAGTGAAGTCACATCTGGATAGTATTTACTCAGTATGGCCATACTGCATTTTTTGCAGTTAGTTAAGTTGTCAAATTTAAAATCATGACGTATGGCAAAGAACCCCATCTTGGGTACTAACTTCTCCTCAAAAGCTAGATCTGGCAATGAGTCTGAATTCTAACCTAGAAACAATGGGTTAGACTTTTAAAGTGGCTGTCTCCTAGACAGGCATGTCCCAGAATCCCATTTGCCATGGTATTTCATTTCTTTAACACTGAGACTTTGTTTCCATTTATCAACACACGTGAGACTATTTTCTAATACTCTAATACTTGACCCACTTGGTTCATTTATCGTATATGCCTAGTGCCTGTGAGTACTTGGGTTTGGAACACAAGGTCTAGTCCATCCCATTTATTTTACAGATGAGGGAACTGAGGCCCAAGGCATCTTTAAGAGATGCCACTGAGGCCATTCAATAACAGAGGAAGGACTAGACTCTTGAGTTCCTAATCCAGGCCACTGCTTGGTGAGAACATCTCACATTTTCTATGATGGAACCTAACCAGTTCCTCCTTGTTTAAAGCAATATTGATTAACATTTTCCAGATTTAAGTAAATATAATTGACAAATAGAATTATATAGATAAATAATAAATTTTATTAAGGGAGGGCCCATTCTTAGTAAGTTCCACAGACTGTTTTTAGATCTCTAATGATGCACTATCTTCCTATTGCGATTACAACATCAACACTGTGACCCATATTCCTCAGCTGACTGAAGATGTTTGCCTCTCTTACAGTCATGACAAACTTGGTCCATTCCTCCCTACTGACTTCATGAGTTACACAATTTCTCTACCTTGAAACCCCATAGCATCCAAATGAGTCTGCGGGCACAGGTGACTGTCTCCCTACAATTAAGTACATTCTCACCCTACTTAGAGCAACCTGAATGGGAATACCTGATATACTACTGCTCTTTGCTACTAATTCCAAACAGAGATGAACTACCGTTCTTTGATCCTTTCAATCTGTGTACATTATTGCAGCAACATAATGTGAGATAAGCAAGAGACTGATGTACCAATAGAGAAAAGTGAACTTCATTGGGTTGTAGTACCAACTTGCTACCACCTATTACACAAAGAACTTTCCAGATGTCAAATAATTCCAGAAAGTTTGAAAATGGTGGAAAAAGCCAGCCCAAGAAGTTTAAGCTGCAAAAAAACTAAATGAGGGACAGAATGGAAGCAGGAATGAATGATGATCCATCCATAAACATCTAAAAGGCAGAATTCAAATTATAGACTCTCAGTGGAGCAAGCACTTACTCGGTAGGCCCACCACCCTGGTGAGTTTCATTCCAAGAAAAGTGAAAAATCACTCTGTAGCTAAAACACGAGCACAAGTTGGCCACATAATATGTTGGATCCAAACATGTTTTTACAACACAAACTCAGTAAGAATTGTCTAATCAAGTCGTATTGGGAATACTGCTCATGGTTTTTGAACACATATACATGCCAGAAGTCACCATGGTAGCACCCAAGATTTCAGATAAGGTTTTGGGACAGTAGACAGAGAAATCAAGTGAGAAGGAATGAAAGAATCCAATTAGAAGCACAGTATCAGTTGTATAAATATTAGCTTCGTCCTCCTCTGTACATGTTTGAAGAGGTTGGCTGGGAAGAGATTTTAAAATGCTCACCTGATAACAGGTCCCAAGAGAATTAGATGCATAAATAATGATAGTGGTCTATCTTTGGCCAGGTCTCTGTGAACAAAAATGAGAGTCAACTGAACCATAATGGATGAAAACATGAAGAAGGAAAAGGTGTATGTCATCCAGAAGGTTTCATTATTCTTTCGATAAATCCTAACCATATACAAAGCGGATGCAGCCTCCCCACAGTACAGAAAGGTGGAGAAGAGGATACTAAATGGAAAGGTAAAGCGTGGGTTAGGCCCACGGATGACATCTTCTCCCAGAGATGAAACTGGAACCACATTTGGCTCCTCGGGAATTTCATAAACTCTGTCCATTGTGGAGAATCTCTTCTGGTCTGGAGTTCAGAACTTTTTCCCATCCATCCCCAACAAAGACGCTGTAGCCACTGCTGTCCAAGGTTCAGTCAAGTGGACAGTGTCAAGTCGAGTTCCTGAGTGAAGACCAACAAGTCACAACAAGGACATGAGAGTCTGGAATAGACAGTCCAGAAGTATCCCTTTGAACTTCACCCTTGATTAGCCCTGGAATGTAATCATCCGCACAGGTGCTGAGAAACTTGAACAAGCACCCCAACACTGTGTCTGGTGTTCAATTCCAGGGATGGGAAAGGTCAAGGAACAGTTTTTCCACCAAGGCTCCTTTCATAGTCCCCCAGGCAGGGGAGTAGCCACTCTGGGGTGGCCCATCACACAGGCAGCAGCTTCTCCTGTGGACTTCTCATCAATGTGGACGCCCAAGTCGGCAAAGAAGTGAACCAAGGCAGAAGAGTCGCAACCTGAAGGATTCAGTTCAGTCTCTGGGGGATTCAGTTCAGTGCCTAGTTGTCCACCCAACCTGCTGCTAAGTCGTGCCTATTAGCTTGCCTGCTCCGGATGGCTCACCAGTACAGTGCGCTCTCAGGACTTGCAGCGAAGCCAGGGTTCTCAGGAAGGTTCTCCAAGCCCCGCCCCCAAGACCGCCTGGCTGAGGGCTGGAGTAACACCACCACGGTCCCCAAGGGAGATCTCCTTAGAAAGAAGCAGCAGACGGAGCGCGCGGAGCCCAGTAGGAAAGGATGGAGGGATTTCTTCACGAAGACACTTTGCTAGGAAAAACACAGTTTGAGAAGTGCGGCGGGTCCTGGCCTTTGGGACCTATGGCACCTGGATGACTTGGGCAGGGTGGTGGTGGCGTGGGCTGGGCGAGTGGGAGACACAGCTGGGGCAAAGCAAAATGAGCCAGAGTTCCAAGACAAATAGCCAAGGGAGGCTCCAGGTAGCTAGGCACAAGAAGGAGCCTGAGCCATTCTTCTGCAACATTTCTCACCATGACCTCGGAATCCAGGAGGGAGCCACAGCTTTCCTCTTCTCCCGGAGCAGCAGCAGGCACCCACTTCTACCCCTCCCTCTACAGCTAGCTAAAGTGGCTCGCTCCCACACTCGCTCAACCCACGCGGTTAGGCAGGTGTGTCTCCCTTGGCCGCAGGGTTGAACCTCCCCAGGTCCTATTGCCCTCCAGATAATATCAGAAAAATGGGAACTTAAGAGGGAACTGGGTCAGAATTTCCTGTCCAGGTAAGACTGTATGGTGCAAAGGGAAGATTGATTCAGATAGAGATCAAAACTGAAAGCCAGCCCACAGACACTGAAAGCACATATATGCCTTGATTTCTGCTCTTACAAAATGAGGCAAGGACAGATGCTTCAAAATAAACTTTTAGGTCTTTGGTTAAAAGGCTCTGATGAGGGGCGGGTTTCTAAACAGACTGGCAAAGAGCCAAGAGAGATGTTTGTAAAAACGGAGAGGGATGTCTCAAAGAGCTCTTAAAATTGCATGGATGTTTAAAGGCAATCCTCCCCCACTTCACTGAGCTTTTGTTTTCATGCTTCGTTTGCATAATCCTAAACCCCAAAGAAGAAAGGAAAACAGCTGCCTCTGAGTAATATAAATGTAAATGTAGCAGACCCTGAGCCAATCTCCTACCACAGAAGTCAGCAAAAGGAATCTATGGGAGGAGTGGACAGAGCAGCACCCACCAAAAGGATGGATGGCCTCAAGACAGATTTAGACTTTGTCATTTATGGTGTGTGTGTGTGTGTGTGTGTGTGTGTGTGTGTGTGTGTGTGTGTGTGTTTGTTTGTTTGTTTGTTAAGCTCCCTCAATTGTCACCTGCTTTCCCAAGAACTGACTGGGGGACAGATTCCACTTGGAAAGGTTGTCTTCTGAAGCACAGCTGCCCATGGTCTAGCAGCTGGCCTGGTAGAACTTCATACTTCCTCTTTTGCGGCAATACTATTGAGAACAACTTCTTAAACCTGTTGATTGCTTAGAAGATGGGTGCTCCACCAGTGGGACACAGGGCATAATCTCTTTGGGCTGCTTTCCTTTTTTATTTATTTTTATTGGTTTGATGGCTTTGTTATTTTGTTTGTTTGTTTGTTTGTTTTTTTGACACAAGATCTTACTATGTAGCCCTAGCTGGCTCACTATGCAAACCAGGTTGGTCCCAGACTCAAACACATCTGCCTGCCTCTGCCTTCCAAGTGCTGGAGTGTCGACTGCTTTAACAAACAGCTTGTAAGGAGGATTTCAGGCAGGATGACCAACTTATCCACTTCACTAGGACAGGGTGAATTAGTCATCCAAACACAGGAAAGCAAAACTCTAACGACTGTAGGATAAAATTGCAGTGTTCTTTCAGCCTCTGTGCCTTATGCCTTCACCACTCCCCTAGTACATAGCTCTACAGCCTTCCTATTTTGTTCCCCAATGACTGCTTGTTCTGTCTGACAGCCAAGGCTATCTGTAATCACCACTGCTTCTCTATAATTTTAGTCACCCACGCTACCATACTGCACACCTTTTACACCAGTCCAGCAGGTTTGCTCACTTAGCCATGTTTATCCTGCTCACTTGGGTGCCTTGATGATGCCATTTACAGCCCACTGCATCCCTTTCTTCATTAGTCCAAGTGCTCATCTTCTTTCAGGAGTCACCTCTAACCCTGCCAAGCCATTTCTAACCTCCCCTACCCTCATTTTTCGTTCCGTGCTATTTGTACACATACTCTCTTGTATGAGTCCTTCAACTCTGTTTGCTCTGCCTTCCTAACAGAAGTGTGAATATAAGGAGGATGTTTAATGAATGTTTGGTGTGACTCTCAACGACAGTGATGATCAACAAATGGTGATGATGGACACTTTACCCGGTTCCTTCCTCCATGAAGTCAGGAAGAACTCAATGAGACTATTCCAAATGTGGTAGACATTATAGCTAAAGCACAAAGTACCTTGGCTGAATATGCAGTCTTAATCATCCACTCAGCTCACAGAGGAGGTCAGTCCATGGATCTGTTCCTTCTCAGGCAGGATTTTTTTTTTTTTTTGTCATCACCACATGTTAGTCTCAAATTATGATTTTTTTCAAGTACATTCACTTTTATGTTCCAACTAAATTATTATAGGATCTTAAGGGTAGGACTCCTATTCTACTTTTATTGGACTCCCTCAGGGCTGGTATAAACAATAATTTTCCTGCCCTCTGATTCCTCTCATCAACCAGCTTCTCTATTTTCAGGCTTAAGACTCTCTGGCACTGTCAGTCCTTTGCCCTCCTGGAAGAAATCAATTGAGAATGTCTCAGTTTGTAACATTCTTAGGTCCATCAATGTATTAGTTGATTTCCCCATTGCTGTGATAAAGCATCCAACAAAAGCAACTTCAGGAAAGAGGGACCTATTTTGGCTCACAGTTCCAGGCATACCGTCCATCATGGAAGCAAAGCAGGAGGCAGCTGGCCACATAACAGCTTCAGTCAGGAAGCAAAGAGTGGTGAGTGTACATGCTCAGCTCACTTTCTCCTTTTTATTCAGTCCAGGACCCTAATCCATAGAATACTATCAACACCCATAGTAGACAAGTCTTTTGACCTCATTAACGTTATCTTTATAATCCCTCACAGGCACACCCAGAGACTTGTCTTCTGGTTGATTGTAGATCCTATTAACTTGACAACCAAGATTAGCTGTCACAATCAGTCAACTTCTATGATCAACTCTAGTCTTCTTAGGACAAGGGACAGTGAAAATGTTGACAGTCATGAGACTCCTAAGGGCCCCAAACCCATTCCCAAATAAAAGCACAGATATCTACAGATTTCTCAAGAGCTGCTTAAGTAAACAGCTTGTTACTATTTGTCTCCTGTGACCAGATCGGTGCCTGGCCCAATTGTCATCAGAGAGGTGTCATCCAGCAACTGATGGATGCAGATGCAAAGACTCAACAGCTAAAGATTAAGCAGAGTTTGGGAATCTTGCAGAGGAGGAGAAAGGCATATAGGGGCCAGAGGGACCAAGGACACCATGGGAAGTCTCAAACAATTAACTAACCTGGGCTCACAGGGGCTCTCAGAGACTGAACCAACAATCGGGGAGCCTACGTGAAACTGAACTAGACACTGCATGTTACAGTTGTATAGCCTGGTCCTCTTGTGGGATTCCTAACAGCAGGAACAGAGCTGTCTCCAACTCTTTTACTAGCTTTTGAGACCCTACTCCTCATACTGGGTCTCGTTGCCCAGCCTTAATACATGTGCAGGTGCTTAGTCTTACTGCAACTTGAAATGCCACATTTTGTTGATATTAACAGGAGATATGCCTTTTCTGGACAGAGACATAAGAGGAGGGGGTTGGGAGTGGAAGTGGGGTAATGGGGGAGAGGGAGGCTGTGGACAAGATGTAAAATAAATAGATGAATTTTTAAAAAGAGCTTGTTAAGTGGAGCCTATAGGCAGTCTCTGAATTCCAGGTAGTATTCCAGGACTATTCCCCCTTTTGTAAAGCACCAGAATTGTGCAAAACGGGCAGGCTGAAGATGTGACTCCTTACCCGCAAATAACTCCCAATTCGGCACTAAAAAAGACTGAGTCTAAAAGTCACCGTGTCTCAAAGGTCTTGGCATTTTTACAGTATTGAGAACCCCTCAAATCATGTGATGCTTGGGAATAGTGTTGAACATTGCAAGCCACTGCAGCTGGAAGAAGACTGTAGGCCTTCCAGGAGCTGTGCTATAAGGACAGTAGATGGTATCCCCAACGGAAGAATTGAGGAAGGAGAGTAATCAACAGTGGGTGGCTGATAGAGCACTCAGAATATTAGTCTCTGGGAGGTGATGGGTGAGAAAATCAATAGGAAGAATGGAAGGATGCCTTCCTTCTATACAATGCTCAGTTTGGGCTGCAGGATCCTTAAAGAGATTAAGGCAAAAATCAATCATGTATCCTTGTTTCTTGTTTTCATCTTTTTTTCCTATGCACCAGAATAAAGACTCTGGCTTTTCAGTTTGTAGCCTACTCCCTCATTATTATTGTCACCCATAGATAGAATCTGATCCTGAAATCAAAACCCTAGTGTGTTCACTATACAACCTCACCCCTGGCACTTTTCTTTTTTTAAAAAAAAATCTACTTAATATGGAAAAAATTTAGTTAAAGTGAATGTCTAAATTAGCTTTGAAGAGAGAGAAATGCTTTCACAAAATGTAGCATGGAAATAGGGATGATGTTGCCAGGCAGCTGGCAAGCTCTATTTACATTGCCTGGTGGAGGTAAGTGAGGAGAAAATATGTAGTGGATATTACTTATTTTTAAAATAGTAACTCTAAAATATAATTCATATGCCATGTAATACAGTATTTAAATTGCATAGTTTAGAGGTCTTAATACAAAGCCATTTATTCATTGTAATAATCTAGTTCCAGAACATTTCATCACTCTCCCAACCAAAGAAACCCATATCCACTAAACATGCATTCCACATTTACCTTCTCTTAGCTGAACAACAACTAGTCTACTTTCTGTCTCAATATATTTTCTTATTGTGAACTGTACTTATCCATTTCCTTTGCCAATAGTACTATACCACAGATTCAGAGAATTGTGAAGAAAATGCACTTATTTTGGGTATTGATTCTAAGTGAAAAGAAATGGGTCATATCTGATGAAAGCTTCCCTGCCAGCAGTCTTGCAAGGTGGCACAGGTGATGGCATTACAAGAGACAGTGAATGCTCCTGAGTTTGTGTGTCCTCCTTTCTTCCTATAAAGCAACCAGGAACCCATCTTGTAGCCCCCACTCTAATAATTGTATCTAATCCTAATCACTCTCAGAAGCTCTACAGTAAACACTATAGTTAAGACTAGGTTTTTCATACCCCACAATGGGGATTCACTTCAATACATGAAAACTAGAAGGACACTCAAATTATAGCCAAATCAAGGAATGGGCATTTCATAGAAATGTGTGACCTTTTATGACTTCTTTCACTTGGCATGGCATGTTCGATGTTCATCCACATTATAGCATGTATCAGTCTATATTCCATTGTACAGATATGCCAGCAAGAAATAGGGCCAACTGGGGTTGCTGGTAGTTCTAAAATTCAGGTAAGGCTAGCAGGCTTAAAAATAGCAAAGAGCTGGATATTGTAGTATCCAGTTCAAAGGCTTGAAGCTCAGGCATAACTCTGGGCTTCTTCAGGGGAAGCTAGCCTTTTATCTTTATGCCTTTCATGAACTGTATAAAATCTAATCATATTATGAACTGTAAAATGCTTTGTTCAACCTCAATGATTAAATGTTAATCACAACCGAAAAAGAACTTCATAACAATATCTACACACATATTTGACTAAGCAACTGGCTATCATAGCCTATCCAAGTTGCCATGTAAAACCAAGTGTTAGGCAGTTGAGACAGCCTGACAAGTAAAAGCATTCACCATGTAAATCTGAGGACTTGATTTTAAAGCCTGGATATCATGGTGAAAAGAAGGAACAGACTCCCCAAAGCTGTCTTCATGATGCAGATGCATATGTGCTCTCTCTCTCTCTCTCTCTCTCTCTCTCTCTCTCTCTGTCCTTTCCACCCTCCCTTTCCCTCTCCCTTCCTCCTCTCTCTCTCTCACATACAGAATAATTAAAAATTAAAAGCTGTCACAGGATTGTTTCCATTCTTTTGGATCTCACAAATAAAGCAACTAGAAACATTTTTGTACAAGTTTTTGAATTGATGTTAAGTTTTCTTCTATTATTGTGTTGTACGTGGGGTTTTTTCCTGAAAATATGCCTTGTGCCCTTGAACACACAAAGCGGGCATTGGATCCCCCTGAAAACAGAACTACAGATGATTAGGGTATGTGGGTATTTGGGATCAAAGCCAGGTCCTCTGGAGGAGCAGCCAGTACTCTTAACTGTCTACCCATTTCTGCAACCATTATGTATGCCCCCCCGTGTGTGTCTGTGTGTGTGTGTGTGTGTGTGTGTGTGTGTGTGTGTGTGTGTGAGTGAGTGAGAGAGAGACAGACAGACAGGCAGACAGAGAGGTTTGTGTGCATGTGTGGATGCATGTACGCATGCATGTATGTGGAGGCCAGAGGTTGACATCCACCGTCATCCTCTATCATTTTCCACTTTAAGTCTTAAGACAGGGTATGATAATGAACTGGAGCACACTGATTGGATACATTGGTTGGCCAGCATGCCCTAGAAATCTTCCTGTCTCTTCCTTCCCAGGAACTTGCCATCAACCCCAGCTTTTTATGTAGGTGCTGTTAAGACCCAAACTGTTAAAACAATTGAAAATCTACCAGAAGGACCCAGACAATGAAATGAGGAGACAATTTTGTATAGGTTGTTTCTGTTCTTTGGTGTTTTCTTTCATAGCCCATCTGCCTATTTTTATTCATTTGGTCTTGTAGTGACTCATACGAAGAACCTTGGAAGAGGTTTAGCTGCCAGTCCTAGGACTATTATTGCAATGACTTTGAACAGAGCAAATGGACTTTGAACTTCAGATACCCCATGTATGAATTAGAATAATGCAGGAAGACTATCTCTCATCTGAAATACTTGGGGCCATGCTTCATAGTTTTCCAGATTTTGTAATAGTTACATAGACTTCATGAGTTAAACATGTCTAATCTTGAAATCTGGAATTCAAAATATTTCAAAATTCTAAATGCTTCTGATGTTCAAAAGGTTTCAAATTTCAAAACCTTTTGGATTTATAGTACTAGTTCTTCCCTAATTCATTGGTTGATATATCTAAAAGACTTTGGAGGGTACTTAGCACTAGGGATAAGTAATAAGTAAATCAGTGGTCATTGCCTTTGCGGTTACATAGCTAGTGAAATAAAGAAAGATGTGCATGAGTAATCCCAGCATTCCTACAGTGAGATATGAGGAGTACGTAGGAGAATCACCTGGAAGTACACAGGCCAACTAGTCTAGAGTATGCAGTGCAGCAACAGACACAAGAGAGACCTTTCACAAACAAGGTGAAAATAAACAGAAACACTAGTAAGTGGATGAGACTTTTTACCTGAACCTGAACTCTTCCAGCACTTCCCAGTCATGTCTGACTAGATGTTGGCAACAGCAAAGAAAGATGTCTTTACAAGAGATGCAAGTCTCTTCTACATAAAGCCAAATACAGCACAGGGGTCAGAGAGGATGGGAATTGAGAAAAGGCAAGGGTTTTAAGATTTGACTAGACATGTGAGTGATATTTACATTTGAGATCTAGCTTCTGAGTTCCTCTTTTGGTATACTAGGAATAGGAGGAAAGGATGAAGAAAATCCATTACTTTTTGTGCTCAAGATGCTCATTTAAGTTCAGAGGAAACAATGTTTCTGGGGAGTGCATCTAGAGAAAAGGTGCATCTGTGACAGCTTGTGCAGACTCTCTCTGGAATTTTCTATGATGTGGAAATGTTCTATACCTGCATGGTCTAATTACATACGTGCCTACTGAGTACTTCAAGTATGACTAATGTGATGGAAGAATTGAGATTTTAATTTTACTGGATCTTACTTAGCTTAAATTTACATAACCACATGTGGATAGTTGCTGTCATAATGGATAGTGAAGCTCTCACTGCTCATGAGAAATCTGTGAGGCTAATTAGGAAAATAAGCATGTACTCTTGAGATCAGTTAAATATTGAAAGAATTGGCATCAGACAATAGGAACGTAATTGTTCTGAAAGGAGAAAATTCTAGAGAATATAAATCTTACAGAGATTCAGAAATTTGGGCTTGACCTATGGGAATGGATGGTGTTGGGATAGGAGAAAACAAGGCTGGAAACTTTTCCAGACAGGTTGGAAGAGGTGGGCAAATTCTTGGAGGTAGAAACAACCTCATACCCATAGAGTTGAATATAATAACAATTCTAAAATAGAGCATGGATGCTATAAGTTAGTTGGTTTTTGAGCATGTCAGAGGCAGGATGATGGAATTATCTTAAGAAGCTTAATAAAGTGGGAAGGTGTATGATCTAAAAGTTAGAGCAAGGGAAGAAGTTAGGTTTGTGTTCAGCTATGTACTTCTCAAGTTATTTTTACCTTTATGACTAATATCCTTGGGAATTGTCAAATCAATTACCAAAACTTCTCTGCAAATCATATTTCATTTTCAATAGAGTTTTCTGTTTTAAGTGACTAAGACCCAAGCACCAGAGCCTGACTTCCTGGATTCACATCTTAGCAATACTATGTGAACTATTTTAGGAGAGATGAACCTATCAGCTCTCTGTTTCAGTTCCTCATCTAAAATTGGAGCCCATCATAGCTCCCAGACAATGAGGGCGTTCCAAGTATTACATTAATTCACCCAGGGTCTAAATAGTATACTATCAGCCAAGGTTGGTTCAATAATATTTAAGAACTCTTCACTTTATTCCAATTTGTATAATAGAGTCAATAAAATTCATTAAACAAAATTCAACATTTAATCTAAAGGACCTCTGACAGTGGAACCAGAATGTATCCCTGGTGCATGAAAGCACTTTGGGAACACATTCCCCATGGAGGGATACTCACTTAGCCTAGAGGCAGGCGGGAGGGCCTAGTCCCTACTCCAAATTGACAGATGTTGATGATCCCTCCTGGAAGGCAGCACACTCCCTGTAGGGGGGGATGGGAGGGGGTTGGGGGCATGGGAGGAAGAGGGAACTGGGATCGATATGTCAAATAAGAAAAAATAATAAATATATATAAAACAAAAAACTACACACTGAAAAGGAAAAAATATAATAAAAGTTCTTATTCTTTTCAAAAAATAAACATTTAATATGTGAATTCATTCACTCAGTGCATTATGACTAAACATTAGATTTTTTGCTTATTTTATTATTATTATTATTTTATTTTAACATAATATCTACCAAACAATGAGCGAATTGTTCTTCTCACTGAGTATATTAACCTATGATCAGTTTTTGGCTATAAATGTTATGTCTTTATAAACATCACCCTCTGTTATGAGATTTCAACAAATGATGCTTATGATATTTGTTTTAGAAGAAACAAAGTGATGTTTTTGGTTTTTGTTTTCAAAATTGTCCTAGTCTTTTTGTCAACTTGACACAAGCTGGAGTTATTTGGGAAGCGGAACCTCAGTTGATAAAATGCCGCCATCAGATTCCATATATGCAAGTGTACAGAACATTTTTTAAAAATAATGATTGATGTGGAAAGGTCCAGCCCAGTAAGTGTGGCACCACCCTTGGGCAGGTGGCCCTGGACTGTCTAAGAAATGTAGCTGAACTTGAGCCTGAGGAGCAAGCCAATAAGCAGCGTTCATCCATGGTCTTTGCTTCAGTTCTTGCTTCAAGGCTTGTGCCTTGAGTTCCTGCTATGACTTGCTTCAGTGAAGGACGTAAGCTGTGAGGTGAAATAAATCCCTTTCTCCCCTTCAAGTTGTTTTTGGTCACGGTGCTTATCACAACAATAGAAAGCAAAAAGTAAAAAAGGGACAAAAAGTAAAGCCAAGTAGGAGAGACAGTAGTGCTAAATAGGACATGATTTAGTAATGACCCAAGATCCACGATCTTTTCTGTTGTTTAACTAGTACCTCACACGTTATCTCATGAAGTTTAGAAGTCTTTTTCCCTCTTGGCACTGCTGAAACTTGTCTTTTCTTGTCGTTAAGATCAAGCATCTCACAGAGTGGTGGCAGCAGCATTGGTGCATGCCTTTAATCCCAGCACTTGGGAGGCAGAGGCAGTTGGATCTCAATGAGTTCAAGGCCAGTGTGGTCTCCATCCAAAGTGAGTTTCAGGATAGCCAGGGCTACACAGAAAAACCCTGTCTTGAAAAACCAAAAGAAAAAGAAAAAAGAAAAAAAAAAGCATCTCTAGGTCCAACAAGCAAGAATGTGAGTGAAAGTATATTCACATAGTATCATTCTTACTGAATTATACTTGGAGGTGATATTCTTTGTGGGTAACCCAAGAACATCAAGAGATTTGGTGTTAGAGACAGACCCTTGCATAATAGAATTAAGTAAGTCTTAACTTGGCCCAGACAAAAAGAGGGGGTCAAATCTGTATGAAATCCTGATAAGATGATGGGTGGAACAGTTTTAAAACTGCATTGTCCCACTACCCCTAGGGCAATCCTCTACTAAATCTAGTTCTCTGAGTACCTGCTTCTTTTGATAGTTTAGGCGCTGGTGTTTGCAATTAGTCCTCCCTGCCCTCAAGTGATTCTCACAGGAATTTAACTATGAGAACTGTTGTCACTAATGTGTCCATTTATTCACCTTGTTTGGGAAAGGAAGGTCTCTCTTGTGTCTGTTGCTGCACTGCATACTCTAGACTAGTTGGCCTGTGTACTTCCAGGTGATTCTCCTATCTCACTGTAGGAGTGCTGGGATTACTCATGCACATCACCGCATCTGGCTTTTTATGTGAGTTCTGAGAATTAAACTCAGATCACCAAGCTTTACCCACTGAGCCATCTTGTCTATACACAACACGTGCACACGCATGTGTCGCGCGCACGCGCGCGCACACACACACACACACACACACACACACAGGAAGGAAAGAAAGAGGAGAGAGAGAGAGAGAGAGAGAGAGAGAGAGAGAGAACTGTAGAGTTAGGACAAGGACCCAGCTATTTTTATTGATCTCTAAGAAGCAGAGGCTTGGATGTGTGTGCACAGTCATTAACTCCCTCCAGTATCTAAGGCTCAGAAAACATTATAGAGGTCTGGTGAGCTGGAGGCATTTAAAACGTTTGTTTTTTTTTTTTTTTTATAGGAAGGTAAAGGACATGGTTGTTGTAAGAGTTTTGTTTTTTGTTGTTGTTGTTGTTGTTGTTTTGTTTGTTTGTTTTTTCCCACATTCTCACTTTCTGTCTTCTGGCCAGGAATACTGAGTTTGACCTGCTTAAGGATATCAACGAAACATGAAACACTAGTAAGTGGGTGAGAGTTTCAACCTGACCCTGAACTCCTCCAGCACTTCCAGTCATGTCTGCCTAGATCTTGGAAATAGCTGCACACACAGAACCCAAACAAGGAAACCAAAAAGATGTAAATAGTCTCTTGTGTAATTAGAAAGGACTATTGATGAGGTTCTTGGATCAAGACCTTATGTTCTGGACAGATTTTAATATAAAGGACCTACAGGAGAAAACACAATTCTTTGCTTTCCTGGACCCACTGTGGTTATTTATTGCTCAGTTACTTGGTAACTGCCTTTAGCTTCCCCAACCTAAGACAACTGAAAATTTATGAGAAAGGTCCCAAAAGAGTGAAATGAGGAGACAATTTTGTTCTGTTCTTCGGCGTTGCATCTTTTAGCCCCAAGTATTTCAGATGAGAGCTACTCCCCCTGCATTGTCTCCATTTCATACACGATTGTATCTGAAGTTCAAAAGAACTTCCTTTGCTCTGTTCAGAGTCACTTCAATAATGGTCCTAGGACTGCCAGCCAAATCTTTTCCAAGGTTCTTCATGTGAATAACTACAAGACTAAATAAATAAAAATAGGCAGTTCAGAGCACTTGTGGCAAAAAACAAAACAAAACAAAGAACAAACAAACAAAAACAAAAAAACAAAACAGAAAAACACTTGTTGCTCTTGCATAGGACCAGGTTTGATTCATAGCACCCACATGGTGGCTCACAACTGTCTCTAACTCCAGTTCCAGATGATCTGACACCCCCTTTTGATCTCTGAGGGCACCTGGCAATATATACATGCAAGCAAACCCCTCATACACATAAAATAATAGAATCAATAAATCTAAAAACATTAAAAATAGAAAAATAGAAACAGGTGGGGCAGGCAAGCTCTTTTTACACAGCAGTAATTCTGGCTACTTCCTCCTTTAGCTTCCTGATTCAATCTGTGGTGTTGGTTTTTTTTTTTTTTCTTTTACATTTCTGTTTTTGGTGTGTGTGTGTGTGTGTGTGTGTGTGTGTGTGTGTGTGTGTGTGTGTTGTGGATGTGCATGCACCACAGTGTGAATATGGAGGTCAGGACAAACTGCTGGAGTTGGTTCTCTTCCACCATGTGGGTTCCAGGGATTGAATTCAGCTCCTCCAGTTTTACCTGCTGAACCATCTTGATAGCCCCTTGAAGACATTTTAAGATTTTTATGTATATGTGTGAGTGTCTTCCTGTATGTGTCTGCTGCACGCATTCCTGGTGCCCAGTGAGACAGAAGAGGGCATCAAATCCCCTGGAATTGCAGCTACAGTTGGATGTGACCCACCATGTGAGTGCTGGGAAATGAACTTAAATTCTCTGCAAGAACAGCCAGTGCTCTTAACCACTGAGCCATTAGATTGGTTTTTGTTTGTTTTGTTTTGCACGCAGGGTAGGGGTAGACAGAGTCATGTCTTAGTCTAGCCTCAAATTCATGTAATTGAGTCTGGTATTGAACTAATTTTCCTGTCTCCACCATCCAAGTACTGGAATTATAGGCATTATACCAACCTATTCCTGACTCAAACAAACAACACTGTCTTCAGATTCTACCTTGAAGGCCACATGATGAACATTAAAGGTCACAGAATGGGGTGGGTACGGTGATATATACCTGTCATTCCAGCACTTGAAAGGTGGAGGCAGAAGGGTCAGGAGTTAATATTTATCTTTGGAAACATACTAATAGCAAATCAAAGGCCAACCTGGGATGCATAAAAACTATATTGAAAATAAATGTGCATGTTTCATAGGGTTGCTGAGGAGACCAAGGAAAATACTGAACATAAAGCATGCGTGATGCAATGCATGGAGACAGCAATGAATAAGAGCTAGGTATTATTAGTATTCTATGAGCTGACACTTTTTCATGTCTATGATTCTCCGAAGACTACAGTTCTTGTCTTATCTGATGATTATCTGAAAGCATTGCAAGAGCCCAGATTAATCAGAGAGAGACAGATTGAATCATATTTAGTCATATTCTGTTAGGCTTATTTCATTGTATTCTAATTCTTTGAGAATTAAGACTTCATATGCATCAGTCAGGGTTCTGCCAGAAGACAGATGGCATGCTCAAATTAACATAATTAGTAGAAAATTTAACAAAAGGACTATCTACAAAGGTGTTGGCAGAATGGTAAAAAACCAAGAGGGAGTGCAATAACTTAAGGATGTTTCCATCCTCCATCCAAAATGAGAAAAAGAACATTTACCATTTAAGAAAAAGAAGAATGTGAAGTAGAAAGAATTCCCAGGAGGAGACTATGACATTTAGTTCAGGGACAATAGCCAGTTTGAAGCACTCTGGTAAGGAGAAAGGCAAGAATAACAAGATGACCACAGTTCATTGCCTCCAATGTCCTGCCTATCACAGCATGTGTGTGGAGGCCAGAGGACAACCTTGGTACTGGTCATTGCTTTCTATCTTGTTTGAGGCAGGGACTCTGTTGTTCACCACTTTGTAAGCAAAATAAGGTGACCAGCAAGCTTCTGGGGGTTCTCTTGTCTTCATCTCCCATTTCCCCATACAAGTGAAGGGTTACAGATATGTCAGGTTTTATGTGTCTTCTGGGGATCCAAACTCACTTCCCCATGCTTTTACAGCAAGTGCTCTAATAAATAAGCCATCTCCCCAGCCCTCAGAGACACTTGACAGCAGGAACTTTGTAGTCTTTCTTGTCTTCATAATATCGTCACTTCCCTTTTCTCATTGATAAGGCCAAATATTTTCAGTGTATTACTTTTTTCATTTTATTTTATGTGTATGAATATTTTGCCTGCATGCATTAGCAACATGTGCATGCGCTGCTCTCAAAGGCCAGGAAAGGGCATCAGCTTCCCTTGGGCTGGAGTTATTAGCTGTTTGTGAGCTGCCTTGTGAGTGCTGGGCCATGAATCCAGGTCTTCTGGAAGAGAATGTATTATATTTAATAACTATGCAATAAATATCTGAAGAATGGTGATATAGAAAGATTGCCAACACCCACATGTTATGTGAAAACCATCTATTAGCTACACTTCTAGGGGATCCAATGCTCTGTTCTGGCCTCTGTGAGTACCAGGCATAAAAGTGATGCAAAACATTTATATATATGATCAAAGAAAAAGAGTTCCAAGGAAAATGTGTTCCATTTAGGTAAATGACAAGAAACAGTGCTCTAGAAGAGCAGAAAAGCCTTTTGCTAACTCTAGAAGAGCAGAAAAGCCTTTTGCTAATAGATTAAACGTGGAAAATCTGCCCTTTCTCTGAAGTGCCTCATACCCATGTCTAGCCACATTTGACAGTGATCAAATAGGATGAGTATGCTTCGTCCTCCTACACAGAGCTGAATCTGCAAGATCAAAGGAAGTAAACTTGCATGTGAACTCCTCAGAAGACCAAGATACAAGAGATGATACTAGTTGGGTTGTATCAGTGGGTCCATCTTTACTGGTCAGCAAGAGGCAGACTAGGCCTATCCATTTCCTATTTTCCTACTTAGCATTTGGAGGGTGCCTAGCAAGGAGCTAAACTTCCATACAACAGAGAGAGGGGTGGGTGGGTATTGATTCCAGGTGATTCTCCTATATCCACCTTCCATCTCACTGTAGGAGTGCTGGGTTTGCTTATATGAATCACTGCATCTGGCTTTTTATGTGAGTTCTGGTAATTAAACTCAGATCATCAGGCGTTACTTGTATTCTCTATATAAAACACACACATGAGAGGGAGAGAGATACAGACAGACAGACAGACAGACAGACAGACAGACAGACAGAGATATGCAATAGGGTAGAATGAGACAGATGAGGCAATACTGCTTTTTCAAACAGGAAGCAGGACTTCTAACCTGTCCAGCAACAAATATTAAAACTATTGTTTTCACAGGATGGTATCAGTAAGAAGGATAGAAACATTTTTTATTTTACATATCGATCCCAGTTCCCTCTCACTCCCTCCCTCCCTTTTTCCCTCTCTTCCCCTCTTACATGCACCCTGACCACCCTCCCATCCCATCCCCCCCCACTCCACATGTAGGGTGATGCCATCCAGGTGGGGTCATGTAGATCTGACAGGTCATGTGAAGTAGGGACTAGGGCTTCTCTCCTGTCTCTAGGATAAGGCAGTTATCCCTCCATGGGGGATGTGCCTGCAAGGTTCTTTTGTGCACCAGGAATACATCCTGGTTCCACTGTCTGAGGTCCCTTAGACTGCTCTGTCCTTCTAGCTGAGACCCATGTTCAGGGGGTCTGAGTCAGTCCCATGCTGGATTCCCAGCTATCAGTCTGGTAGCCCATTAGCTCCTCCTTGTTCAGGTAAGCTGTCTCTATGTGTTTCTGCAGTGTGGTCTGATCCTCTCTCTCTCTCTCTGCATCTTGATTCTAGTTCAACTCAGTGTTTAGTTATGGGTGTTTGCTTCTGTTTCCAACAGGTACTAGATGAGGGCTCCATTATGGTAGATAAGTTAGTCATTGATCTCATTATCATTTATGGTAGCCTTTCCTCAAATTGTTAGTTGGAGTCAGTCTTGTAGGCCTCTGGACATTCCTTTAGGTTCAGTTTTTGCTTCAATTCTATAATGGCACCCTCTTTTATGCTCTCTCTCTCTCTCTCCTTCCCTCCCCCCTTCTCTCTCTCTCTTTTCTGTCTTATATTCCTCCCCTAACTCAGCAAGATCCTGGAAGCAACCTCGATGCCCCTTAACTGAAGAATGGATAAAAAAGATGTGACACATCTACACAATGGAATACTACTCTGAGGAAAAAACAGTGGAATCTTTAAATTCGCAGGCAAGTGGATGGAACGTGAAGGAACCATCCTGAATGAGGTAACCCAGTCACAAAAAGAGGAACATGATATGTACTCACTCATATATGGATTTTAGACCTAGAGCAAAGGATCACCAGCCTAGAATTCACACCGTCAGAGGAACTAGGATACAAGGTGGATTCTAAGAGATTCTTATAAGGTCCCTCACAGAAGGGGGAAGGGACAAGTTCTCCAGAGCACATGGGGAATGGGGGGCAGGGAATGGAGAGGGAACTAGGAGAAAGAGAAGATTGAGTCAGAGGATAGCAACTTTTCAATTATTTGTTGAAATAAGAAAGGGTGAAGCAGACCTCAGACAGTAGAACCAGGATGTATCCCTGGTGCACAACAGGATATTGGGAGCACATTCCCCATGGAGGGTTACTCCCTTAACCTAGAGACAGGAGAGAAGGTCTACTCCAAATGACTTGACAGATTTTGTTGACCCCTCCTGGAAGGCATCACCCTCCCTGTGGAGTGGGGGGAGGATGGGATGAGAGGGGGAGGTGGGGGGAATGAGAGGGAGGAAGGGAGGGTGGTCGGGGAGCATGAGAGGGAGGGAAACAGGGAGGAAAGGAGGGAGGGAAAGGGGACTGGGATCTATATGTAAAATAAGAAAAAATTTTTTAAAAAATGAAGAAAAGAAAAAAGAATAATGTGTATTAAATGCTGAAGAAAATAAATATAAATGACCAGCATGAAATTATAAAAGGGGTAAAGTAGTAATTCATTTTGGCCAGAGTCAGCAGTCTCCAATAGGGAATTCTTCATCCTCCCTAACAGACCTGAACAACAAATCTCATTATCTTTTCCAAGAAGAAGCCAAGTGTAGTGGTACATGTCTTTAGTCCCAACACCTAGCTGGCAAAAGCATGGCAATCTTTGTGAGTTCAAAGCCAGCCTAGTCTACAATGTGAGTTCCATGCCAGCCAAGACTACACAGAGAGACCCTGTCTCAAAGAGAGGAGGAGAAAGATGAAATAAGAGGAGACAGAAATAAACATTAGAATCTCATGACAATACATCCAACACCCAAAATGCAACAGAAAATATTACTATAAAAAGGCATGTAAATCTCAACTTTCACGAGAAAAGGAAATCAACATCAACCCTGAGATGACACACATGCTAGAGTTATCTGTCAACAATGTAAAAGCATACACTATAAAATGTTCACAACCAATTAAAGCTGTAAAAAATGAAAAAACTTAGCCAGCCATGGGCTTGCACACCATTAATCCCAGCACTTGAGAGGCAGAAGCAGGCAGACCTCTGTGAGTTCAAGGTCAGCCTGGTTTACATATTGACTTTCAGGACAGCCAAAACTACACAGGAAACCCTGTCTCAAAAAAGGAAAAGAAAGAAAAGAAAAGCAAAATCTCAGCAAAGGTAGAATATATTAAAAGAGCCAAACAGAAAATTTACAATTAAAAATATAAGAATGTAAAATTCATTACATTGGCTATAGAAGAATAAATCACTGAAATTGCAACAAATCAATAGAAATTACCAAATCTGAATAATAATGGGGACTAAAATTAAAAAAAAAACCTACCATTATATAATTAAATAAATAATATTCTGTCATGTGGAACAACAAATAAAAGAAAGAACAGCCATATAATTGGTGTTTCAAAAGAAAAGAGGGGCTGTGGGAACCGCTTAGTTAACAAAGTGCTTCTACACAAGAAGACATGATTTCAATCCCAGAACACACATGAAAAAGGCAGGTGTGATGGTGATGCCTCTGAAACCCAGAGACATCAGAGACTGGAGGTACTATGGAGCTTTCTGGTTAGCCAGCCTAATCAATGAGTCCTAGACATAGTGAAAGACCTTAAGAAATAAGGTGGATGGTATCTGACGAACAACATCCAACACCTGATCTCGGCCTACACACACACACACACACACACACACACACACACACACACACACAGACACACACACCAAAAGAAAAAAGGAAAGGAAGAAGAAAAGGGAGGAAAGACTGTGGAGCTGAAAAGTATTTAAAAATGAATAACCAAAATATTGCCCCGTAAAAAAGTTGTTACAAGCAGACCCTGATAGTTTACTGATGTGTAATGTAATAATTAGAACACTAAAACATATATCCAAGGGTTAGATGGCTTAGCTGTGTGTTACTTTTGCAACTGACCCAAGTTCCATTCCTAGAAACACACACACACACACAAACACACACACACACACACACACATGATTAAAAATAAAATAAAATCTTAAAAAAAACTCTATAAAATTACATTTAAAATCCTGTAAGTATAGAACCACTGGAGAATATTTTTCTTTTTGAGGCAGGGTCTCACTATTTTGTCCAGGCAAGGGCCTCAAAGTCCTACTCCTTTGATTTCGGCCTTCTGAGTGTGTGAGTGTCTTAGTTACTTTTCTATTGCTTTGATGAAGACCATGATCAAAGCGACTTGGAAAGGAGAGTGTTTATATCAGCTTACACTTCCATATCATATCCCATTACTGAAGGTAGTCAGGGCAAGAACTCGAAGCACAAATCTGGAGGCAGGAGTTGAAGCAGAAGCCATGGAGGAATTCTGCTTACTGGCTTGCTCCCATGCTTTGCTCAGCCTGCAATCTTATAGAACCCAGAACCACCTCCCCAGGGGTGGCAGTCCACCATGGGATGGACTCTCCCACATCAAACATTAATCAAGAAAATGCTCAGCAGACTTGCCTATAAGACTCCTACCTTATGGAGGCATTTTCTCATTTAAGAATCCTTCTTTCCAAATGACTCTATCTTGTATCAAGCTGACATAAAATTAGCCAACACAATGGGATTACAGTAAATTATTTTTTATTTTCTCTCCTCTCTTTTTGAGATGCAGTCTAGATATATAGCCAAGACTGGCCTTGAACACTGAGCCTCCTGAGTGCTACAATTACCTACATGAATGAACATATGTGACTCCAAAATGAAATTCTTAAAATGGTTCAAGGGTCTAGTCCTAAGTTAAGATGGTAAATTAGAAATTTGCTACATTTTATAAGTTTTCAAAGGACATTTCAAAATTTGAATTATTGCCTATATCAGCAAAAACATTTTAATAAATTGTGAGACTACAATATCAATTTATATTCATTACACACATTAGATTGACATCAGTTGACTTTGTGTTTCAAATGTTTCTTAGTAAGGCTCTAGTGAGTCCACTGTAATGAATCAGCAGGAAAATGAACTAATGGCACATGCCTGTAAATATGTTTAAATGCTGAATTTATTTTATGAACATGCATGAATGGTGGACAATAAAAAATATGAGTTTAGTATGTTAAGATTTTGTGATCATTTGCATGAAACAATCAGCTGCTGGGTAAGTCATGAGAAAATATGCAAAGGTAATTATGATTTTGAAATCATGTCTATCTTGAATCCACTATCATGCTTGGGGTTAAGGATATTTATTATCCGTATAGTCCCTAGAAATTTATCATGAATGTTTAAGAAGAAAAATAACAAGTATTTTCCTTGTGTGAAAGGGGTAAATGGGATGTTTTCTCCATTTGATTCCACAATGAGAAGAGTCTGGATAACAAGGGAGATAGTATCAAGAACACAAAGAGAGGAAGAACACACAGAATCCAGAAAGAGGACATCAGACAGCTAAAATGCATGGAGAAAGAGAAAGGTGATAAAGAGCAAAGTGGAAATAGCTCACAGCTCCAATTCCAGCTCTTTGGGGGAGAAGAAACCAAATCTTCAGCACAAGGGAAGTCAGGTTGCCTTTGTAACAAACAACAGGCTGACAGTCCCAGCCATAACAAATACCAGTGGTTGTCACAAGCTTTAAACATGGTGGAGTGATTTGATCTGACAGTGACATCTGTTGTACGGCACAACAGTGCTAAAAAATAAATCCACTGCATTGCTTTTAGCATCCAGGAGTACTAAAGCCAAGAATGCCTGTGGAGGATTTTCTGGAGCCCTGAGAAACAAGACAAGGCTCACCCAAGACCAGGGGAGAAAAAAAGTTGGGGACAAAGCCTAAGGCACATTCCTGTTTATCATTGTCTGTTTCTGACTGCTAATACAACACAAGGCACTGATGCTTTTCTCATCATGGCAGACTGTATTTCCTGAATTTATGAGCCAAATTAAATCCTCCACAAGTTGAACTTTTCTCATTTTTTATTTTTAGCACTTTTCTTACATTTATCTAGTTTATTCACATAATTATCCTTATTTTATAAGCGAACTTTTAAACAATTTCCCACGTTTTCTTCTTTTTTACGTTATTTTTCTTTTTTCTCATGTTTTCTTCTGTCATGCACTACATCCTGCCCACAGCATCCCCCCTCCACTCCTCCCAGTTCCTCCTCCCCTCTCCCCCAAATCCATTCCATTTCACCTCAGAAAAGAGCAGGCCTCCCAAGGACATCAACAAACATGGCACAAAAGAGATAGAATAAGACTATGCACAAACCCTCACATCACAACTGAGTAAGGAAACCCAGCAGGAGGAAAATAACCCCAAGAGCAGGAAAAAGAGTCAGAGACATCCCCACTCCCAATGTCAGGAGTCCCACAAAAACTCCAAGCTAAACAGCCACAATATGCAGAGACTGTCACACAGTCCCATCTAGGCTCCATGGCTGCAGCTCCAATCTCTGTGAGCCCCTAGTGTCCTCCTTGACCCCTTTGGCTCCCACAGTGCCTTCTCCCTGTCTTCCAGGTTCTTCTTTTAAATTACATTTTGGGAGGAGGATAGGGGAACACAAGCATGTCACAGTTGATTCTCTCCTTCTACCATGTGGGTCCTGGGAATTGAACTTAGGTTCTCATGCTTGGCAACATTATCCCCCCCCCCCCCGCCATCTTGCTTCTTTCTTTTTTCTCTTCCCCTGCCCCCTTATTTCATATTTATTTTTAGCTTCATAATTCATTCTATATTAGCACTTTGTATTCATCTGAGGGGATAAATATTCAGAATAGATAATAACGAAAAAATATTACCCACCTAAGTGACAAATAATGGGCAAATGAACTAAATAGACAGCTCTCAAAAGAAGTAGAAATGACCAATAAATATATCAAAAATGTTCATCAACTTTTTGAGACAGGATCTCATATATACTTCTCACCCTGGCTTGCTTGGATCTCACTATGTAGACCAGGTTGCCCTCAAACTCATGGATTTGCTGCCTTCTGCCTCCCACATGCTGGGATTAAAAGCATGCAACACCACACCCAACCTTTTTCAACATTTTTTTGACATCAAGGAAATATATGCCATGATTGGAACAAACAGAATTCTTCATTTGCATGGGATACGATGATTGGTATGATAAAAGCCTTTATTTACATAAATGACTGTGACTTATACATATATGGAACTGTCCCATGATTTGTGCAAACAACTTCCATCTTCAGCAGTGACTGTTGTGATTGATATAAATTCGATCCTCCATTTACATGAAAGATCCTGCCATGATTGGACAAACACAGATCTGAATTTGGATGACTACTATGATTGCTGCAAGTGTGTTCTCTCATTTGCATGGAAGGAATGCAAGGAACTATGCCATAATCTGTGTAAATAAAAGCCTTTGTTTGCATCAGGAGTTGCTTTGATTAGTGCAAATGCTAGCTTTCATTTGCTTGAGGGACCGTTCTATGATTGGTACAAGCACATGCCTTCATTTAAGTGAGGGGCTGCTATTATTGGGTCAATCATGGTCCTTCCTGTGCATGAGTATAGAACCTTTGCTACAGTCACGCCCATTTCTGATTATATAAACAAGCTGTTTGGTTTACTTCATGACCTTTTTGGAAGATACCCTCTTCTGCTGTGTTGCAGCATTTAGACCAAATTAAAAGACTTCTCACAGATCTCCCTTCAACCTTTATAATTAATATGCTAGCTTTGTTGATAACACAAAGAAAGGAAGGCTGCAACAGTAGTGAAGGTGGTCAAAGCCACCCCTGCTAGCAGCAGCAAACATAGGAGTGGTAGAAACTACATGGCAGATGAAGAGCTGATGAGCATGGCTAGAGCATTAATAATGGGGAATGGAAGCAATAGAGTAGGTAAGAGCTATGGAGAGCTGTAAAACATGAAGCTGCCAATGGCTTTGAGACCCTGACACTCTAGGTCTAAGAGCTGTGATGCTTGTCACTGTAAGACAAAGGAGCCCAGCACCTGAAGTCTGTGTAAAAGCTAGAACATAAAAGTGCCAGCTGTTACTACGGTCTGATGGCACCAACTGCTGCTAGAATCAAATGATTACAATAGCTGCCATTTGCCAGGTCCATTGGTATTGAGAGCCCAGAGCAATAACTCCCCGTATCAATTTTCTGTTGCTGTGATAAAATACCATAACTGAAAGCAACTTAAAGAAGAAACGGTTTACTTTACCTAATGGTTCCAGAGGGAAAGACTCCATAATAACAGGGAATGCATGGTATGACAGCAGGAGCAGAAAGCAGAGAGACCATATATTCTTCCACACATACAAAGCAGAGAGGGAACAGTAAGTGGATGCAGCTATAAGCCTTCAAAGCTTGTCCCCAGGAAATACTTCCCCCAGGAAGCCTCCAACTCCTAAAGATCCATAACCTCACCCAAACCGTGCCAGCAACTGTACAGAATACATGAGTTACTGGGGGATATTTCTTTACATTATTTTAAATCAATATTTTGATAATTTAATAGAATCTATTTGGGTTATCAGAAGACTCTTCTGGCAATAAACAAACCCACCTCTTCCACTCTATGCTGGAATTTTGTCTGACTTGCGACTTCACAGGCCTGTACATGCTGTCAACCTCGCTTTGAGTTCATACACGCAACTGTTCTGTGGTGTTTTGAAAAGGTTGTTTCCCTGTAGTCATTTACTGCCTCTGGCTCTCACAATCTTTCCACACCCTCTTCCATGAGGATCACTGGGTCTTGGAGGGAGGATTATGTTATAGATGTCACATTTAGAGCTGAACACTCTGCAGTCTCTTGTGGTCTTCGGATTAACCAGTTTGTGGATTTTTGTATTAACTACTGTCTTCTGTAATAAGAATATTCTTTGATGAAGGTCATTAGAAGTTGCTTTGATACTATGTCCCTTCAACAAACTAATGGTAGTTGGTTCTTCCTTAGAGTCTATGGCCTATCTAGAAAAAGGTTCTTGGCCCTGATAATGGTGCCAAGTATAGGTCCCATCTCATGTCTTGGACCTGAAATACAACCAAAGAGTGATTGGACACTCCCATAATATTTGTACCACTATTGCACCAGTAGATAGACCTTGCTAGAACAGTCATCATTGTTCATAGGGTTTGTGGCTATATAAGACTGATGGTTATTTTTCTCTTCCAGTAGCATAGTACCTTTTAGTACTATAAAAGCTTATCTAGTAGGGATGAAGCTCTAGGGCAGCTTGATTTCTCCATATTTTATCACTCATGTATAAGTGTTTTGCTTGCATATACAGGCCTGTTGCCCAGGAAGCCAGAAGAAGGTGTTAGATCACCTGAAACTGCAGTTACAAATGATTGTGAGCCACCAAGTTAATACATGGGGCTGAACCTGGGTCCTCTATAAGAACAGCTAGTGACTTTAACCACTGAGCTATCTCTCCAGTCCTAGCAATAGAGTATTATGATCAAATTATGGAGTGTTTGCAATAGCCTGTAATGTGTGGAAATCTATGGTACCACATGGACCAACAACTCAAAAAGAAACAACCCATTCCTAATACTGGGGATTGTTATTTGCTAGCTGTGATGTCTAGCTGTGATATTTTCAAGGACATTTCTTATTCAAACCATCACTTAGGCCTCAAGACTAAGTGACTAGAACCATGTAGAGCAAGCCAGTAAGAAGCATTCCTCTTACTTAGCCTGCTTTCTTATAGAACCCATGACCACTAGCCCTGGGATGGACCTATCCATAGTGGACCCATCCACATCACTAAGCAAGGAAATGCCCTGCAGCTGGATCTTATGGAGGCATTTTTCTCATTTGAGGCTCCCTCCTTTCAGATGACTCTAGTTTGTGTCAAACTGATATAAAACTAGCCAGCACCAGGCTGGTGAGATGTTTCAGTGGTTAAGATCACTGGCTGTTCTTCTGTAGGGCCTGGGTTCAATTCCCATCACCCACATGGCAGCTCACAACTATCTGTAATTCCAATTCCAGGAGATCTGATACTCATACCAATGTACATAAAAGTAAATGAATTATTAAAAAAAACTAGCCAGCACACCAAGGAAGACTAAATATGGCCCCTCTAGAACCTCAAGCCTCACACAGTCTGTGGAATAGCACACCTAATGCCTACCTAATACATAGAGTCTGAAGTCAGACTTCCTGGCTAGAGAGCCTTTGTCAATCTACCCAAGACATGTGAACCTCATGTCTTAACAGTAAGAGTGGCAGTCCCTTCTTTTTCTTCTTCTTCTTCTTCTTTTTTTTTTTTTTTTTTTGGTATTGTTGCAGTAAGTATTAAATGAGTTAATATGAATACTTAAATAATCCCAATGAATTCTATATGTACTTTTACAAAGAAATAAAATCTATAGTGAATAAAAATCCATGTAGTAATTATCTGTAATTGCACAAGGAAAGGGGATATGTTTGGTGGCCAAGAACTAGGAAGTGGTTACCATAGATATGCTAGAACCTTGACAATCCATTGTTAGAACATTGCCTACCCTTTAAGTGGACAGCTGGGCTGTGTTAATCTATCCAGAAGGCTAAAAAGCTGAACAAATCTTTCTGAAATTCAACACAGCTAACATTTTTCAGCCCAAAACTCAACTTGTTATCAAATAAATAATTAAACACCTCAAGGTAAGCCAAATACATAGATATCTTCACTTTCTGGGAACTTATAGGCTCAACTTCAGGTGGTTTCACTCCAAGCTATCTAGTTGTGGCACTGGACACAATGGCATCCATAATCATCTGATAGCTCAGGTCTCTCATATATAGCCTGTTAGATTCAGTACTCTGAAGCCATGCTGCCTAGGTTTGAATTCTGGTCATCCCACCTACCCTTCATACCTCTGAAATGAAGAACTTGTGTGTTGGTAATTTGGACAGAAACTAAGATCAAACTAAGAAGCTTTGCAAATGATTAAGATATATGAATGGCATCCAGATGATTTTATTACATGAAAGTAGAAAGGGCACTAGTGGGGAAGGTGAGGGCATGAGATGAAAGGGTCATGGCAGCTGAGTATAATTAAAGTACATTATTTACATATTCTAAAAAATACTGATGAAATTAATTATTTGTGAAATATGTACTAATAGATATACTAAAAGAGAAATTGACATGGAGACATTACCAACCTTGTCACAAAGGGAGATAGCTATCATGGAATCAATACAACTAAGCTCTGTCCTTCCAGGCTCCATAGTCTTTTTAGCTTCATGGGCAAGACTAGAGGAAGGTTGGTTTTACTCACAGGCCATATATATGACTTCTTTTTGTCTGATGCAAGCCATTCTGCAGTAGATCTTTAGGGAAGCCAATTTCCTAAACAGTGAACTGTACTCTAAGGCAACCTGTAAAATGTGTCTCTGAAAATAACAATGTTCCAAAACAGGGGATGGATGACTGTACAGAACAATGCTGTTTCATCCACGAATAACTGACATGCAAACTGCTCAACAGTGAGGCAAGGTCCATACGTCTTTCCTTAACCCCATTGATTCTTCCTGCAATGCTGGCATCAACAAAATGAGCTATTAGAGAAATGTAAGTCAAAATCATAATGAGATCTCATTTCATGATTAGTAGAATAGCTACAAAACACCAAGACAGCAATAAGCTTTGTTGCATGTGTGACGAAAAGAGAATTTCTGGTGTCTGTGTGAAATGTTATGGCCACTTTGCAAAACAACCCAGCAGTTCTTTGAATGCTTCAACACAGATGCAGTATATAACACAGAAACTAGTCCTAGGAATATCCCAAAATAAGTGAACACACATCCACACATTTTCACACACATGTTTATAGTATTGTTATCTCTAAACCTAAATAGCAACAATCCAAATACCCATCAATGAATGGGCAAATGAATAACACGTGATAGAGCTACAATTTTTCAGTTATAAAAAGGAATGAGGCCAGGAACACTGGCACATGCCTTTAATCCAAGCATAAAAAGGCAGAAGCAGGCTGATCTCTGTGAGTTCAAGGCAATCATGATCTGTGCAGGAAGTATTAGGCCAGCCCGAGCTATGAAGACCTATCTCAAAAAAAAAAAAAAATAAGTATTCATACAAGCTACAACATGGAACTTCAAAGCAGCTGCCTAAACTATTTTTGACTTAGGCAAAGAAACATTTAACTCCCTTGCAATCTTTGACAGTGGGGCACCTGGATTGCTGTTTAATATCTATTAGTCTACTCTAGGTGATGTCTGAGGCCCCTTACAGATCCTAGGAACTGGATAAAACTATGAAAAATGAGTCACCAACACCTCTACTTTTGAAGCTGAGGTGATAACAGAACCAAGCCCAAAGGAGAATTTACTTAAAATAGGTCCTCCAATGGTTCTTCAAACTAAGCCGGTTCCTCTCCAAGATTGAAAAGAAGATATTCCTAGTAGGAACAACCTATAGCTAAAGGGATAGGGTGCATCTGATTGTGTCTGTGTGTTGGGTTGTTTTAGTGACAAGTCACTCTAGTTTGGAGGAAGCTACATATTGCCATAAAACTGTCACTGGAAGTCAGGATAGCCAGCCTCCCCTCTATGGCATTCACAAGTTAGGGTGGGCTGAATGATGCAATGGAATGGTAACAGTCACAGACTTTCTGTTTATCAGCATCTGCATGATGACAAATTGATGTCATTCACAATTGATGTGATTTGCCATTTACTTTTGTCCCTTAATATTTAAGAACCAAGCTGAATCATGTTCCGGCTTTTGACTGCCTGCTGGTCTCGTCAAAAGGTCACAGAAGTAAAACACAGGTAACATTACAGCTACTTTTCTACACCCAATTTAGAATTATTTCACAAGTATCTGCCTAAAGTTTTACAAGGGGAAAAAACCTGACTCATTTGGGAAATAATTAGACAGCAAGCACAAGATTTGAAGCAGAGTTGAGAGAGGATGACCATTCTATAAACAGGGTGTCAGGAAGGGAAAGCATCCTCGGAGGATTTGGGAGGGGTTGCCACACCACTCCTGCCACTGTGGTAGGGCTTTTTATGATATATGGGTTGAGACTATTACAAGCAAAGCTTCAAACACTGAGAAAGAATAGAATTCTTTAATCTAAACATTAAGAGGTTTGTGGCTTTGACTAATTTTTCTTTCCCTCTTCCAGGAATGTGACTGTCATTGTCATTGGCTTGGAAAACTCAGGCAAAAGTCATCTTATGGAGGCCTTTCAAAGATGTGAGATTAGTTTCTGGTGTGGGTCTGCTGGAAATATTCATACCACCTTAGCTTTATTTCCTGGCCCTTAGTTTCTCTCTTGTAAAGATAAATATCTCAGTCTTCTCATTAGGTATTAACAAGCTGTTTATAGAGTGGCTGTCACCTGCTCCCTTTATAAGATTTCCTCATTGAAAGTCTTCACATGATATCAGTATAAATGTGCTTAAGCTATGTAAAACATTGTAGTCAATTTTGAAGCATAGTGTGTTTGAAATGCTGTCTAGTTTCAGAGTTCAATTCATGTGTAATTTGGTCTAGATGAGAGACAAGTGTAGAGTAATAAAGAAATGTAGTAACACAAAACTCTGTGACAGCTGATACTGAAAGTTAGAGTTTGAGGCATGTTGTCAGTTCAAGTATAGTACATCTCCAATCCCTGGACATTTCCAGAAGCAGTCACATAGCACTGAAGGAAGCTGCTATACTCGTGACAACTACCCATTAATCAGTCCAAGGTCAACACAGAATCTGGCCCACCATCAATGTTTATTGAATCAATATAGAAGTGCGGTGACATGGTTGAGTTTTATATAACCTGGCAACCCTCAGCAAAGTATTAAGAAATGGTTACCCTGACACCTGTGCCCATGGTCTATTTGGTTTTGTTTTTTGTTCTTGTTTTGTTTTGTTTCAGTTTCCTTCAACTACAGTGAACTCTGGCTGATCTGGTTATTTCTACTGGTTCCTCTAATTATAAAAGAGATGCAAAAATCTAATCGTGACACTTCCCTGCTCGGTGTTGCTCCATGTTGCCCCACTGTTTTTGAAGTGAAACTCACCTACCTCTAGCAGCACACAAGGTCCTGTGTATGTCTCTGGGTCCTCCTCCAGCTCCGTTTCCAAATTCTTCACACACAATCCTCTGATACAACAAGAGCAAATGCTCTGCCATTCCTGTGCCACACCGCTGTACTTCACAAGGGCTCATTTCCTGCATTTTAATTCCTCTGTCATCTACTTAACCAAGCCCCTCAATTTATAACAGGAAAGCCCTCCTTTATTCCCTGCACCTCAGTCCGTGCTCACACCCTCTAGCATGCACTTATCTCAAGATCCTTGCACAATTTCTAATCCACCCCTAAGTCATGAACCCCATGAGAAGAAATGGATCTTTCCCCCACTAAGTCTATGCTGTCAATATCTTCAATTATTACTCCTGGAATAGAAGGAAGTTCTCCACCATTCCCCCAGAGACTCCATGTTGCCCTTTCAGAGCTTCTCCCTCAGCCCCACGTACCCCCTTAGATGTAGCACACTTTACTCCTTGCATCTTCCAATACTGACAGGCAGAAATGATCAACAGTAAGCAGTGAGAGGAAAGTCAAAGTACTAGGCAGGACAAGTCACAAGATTCCTGACAAGAATGGGGATAGTTTACTAGAGCTCCAGCTGCCTCAGCCCTGGATTCCCAATTGGTCTGGGTGGGACCTGGGAACCCACACCATGAGAACTTCTGAGGTGTTTCTGAGGGCTGGACAGCTGTGGGAAGCACTCATCTGCAATTAGCCACAAGCTATTCGTCTGAGGCAAGTGGCTGTTTTCTGTTCTAACTCCTGGAGCAGAGTGGATGTAGCCTGTTGCTGCATAACTTGCCTTGTGCTCAGTGAATAACTTGGGGCTGGTTCACAAATGCACTGGTTTATGGTAGTGACTTCATTCCCAGCGACATATGAATAGGCACTGATGTCACATTCTACAGACTGTCTCGAGCCACTTCTGTTCATGCAGGTCCACTTAAAGTCAATCTAGTAGGTTTCTCTGTACCTAAAATTGAATAGCTCACTTCTCCTTTCCTGTGTTTTTCAAAGGTGAATGCCACAAACAGCTAATTGTCTAGGAATGAAATTCCAGTCTACAGATAGTAACCTGTATGGACTTTTAAAGACACCAGCTACAAAACAGTTTGGCATGCAAGCCATCATTATTGATGACACCATTCACTACAATTGTTTTGCATGGCATGGTCACATGAGACAAGAAACTCGAGCATGAACAATGACAGGTGCCCTAAATCAGAACATTGAGATCTATGACTCTCAAATCTGACTGTACATCCCAATCACCTGTATAATTTAAAAATTTATTTATTTTATATGTATGTGTGTTTTTCCTACATGTATGTATGTGTACCATGTACATAGCAGGCAGGGCCCACAGAGACCAGAAGAGGGGATTAGATACTGAACTGAAACTATAGACAGGTTTGAGCTATCATGAGGGTGCAGGAACCCAAGTTCATCTAGAAGAGCTCAAAATGCTCTTAAGCAATGGACCATTTGTCCAGGCCCAACCCAAGTGCTTTAAAAACAACATAATGCTTCAGCACCACCCTATGTAATCCAAATCTCAGAGAATAAAGACTAGCAACACAGGTTTTTAGAAGCCTGGGAAGGTAAAGTTAGAGAACAATGAGGCAGTGATCAAAGTCACTCGGGAAGCCCAGGCAGCTTTAATCCAGCATCAGGAAGCTCCCATATTTGAGTTTGGTGAGGGCCCGTGCATCTCATTCTCATCAGGTGATGCTGAGACACAACCACACCCAAGTTTAATAGCTATCAGGAGCAATGATTCAAGAGCTTTAAAGTGTAGAAGAATCACACCAGGACCATGTTGCATAGCCACTTTGTTACAAATGGTACAGGTTCTTCCATCTCAAGCTTAGAGATCCTGAGCTCTTGAGTCATTTGGTCCAGGGTAAGTGTTAATAAGTACATCCATGAAACTCTGAAGCACACTACTCCTAAACCATACTTCATGAAACACTCAGCCAGGGATAAAGAGATGAATGAGTGTTGGAAATTGCCCTCAAAGGATTTATAAATTAAGAGAAAGTAAGATAAATGAAAATTTACAAGGAACTACTTCCTGTAGTGTTTAGCGTCTAGCATCATCAGAAACAGACTGAACTATTGAAAAATTAGTTTTAAGTAAAAAGAAGAAAACAAAACAGGGGAATGTTTATGTTCTGATATAAAAGAAATAATAAAATGTTCTTAGACAAAGAAAACAAGATTTTAAAATTATCTTTTGGAGTTTTAACATATTCACCTCTTCTTTTTACTTTTTTTTTTTTTTTGAGGTTATAATACAATTACATCATTTCCTCCCTCATTTTCCTTCCTGCAAACACTTCAATATACCCTTCTTTTCTGTCTTTCAAATTCATGGCCTCTTTTTTTATTAATTGCTATTTATACACACACACACACACACACACACACACACACACACACACACACACACACATATATATATATATATATATATATATATATATATATATACCTAAATACACAAGTACAATTTGGTAGGTCTGTATAACTCTACTTGTATGTATGTGTGTGTATGTATATATGTATGTGTATATATATATATATATATATATATGTTTTTTGTTCGAAACAAGGTTTCTCTATGTAGCTTTGGAGACTGTCCTGGGTCTAGCTCTTGTAGATCCTCCTGCCTCTGCCTCCTGAGTGCTGGGATTAAAGACCTGTGCCACCAACGCCCCAGCATATGTATGTTTTTAAGTCGTGTAATTTTGATAGTAACATCATATTGAAGTAGTGACTGAAATGTATATGCTTTCTGAAAGTTATAATTAAAAGGCAGAAAACATGAAAACTGAAGAAATGTTATAAAACCACATTGAAGTATAGTTGCCATATTATATACATATATATGTGACTATTCAAATATTTCCAAAACTATGAAAGAATTAATAATTTGGCCTAAGAATTTATTTTGGCAACCCTATGGAAAATGTTACAGACATATCTACTACTACAAATAAGAAATCACTGGTCTAGTCTGAGTACTTGTAGTGTCGAGAACATTTGAAATTATTAACTAATAATGTTCAACAAGCTGTGAAGAATATAAAGACTGTTATAAAATGCATTTCTATTTGGGGTTGAATGAGGTATCTAGTCCCTTATAGGATATTATGTTCTGGGCAAATCTTTTACATGGGAAATGTGCCCACATCTGGCATGGTTTCTTGGAAGAGACACACGAGACACTTCATGTCCTCATTATTATTACAATGTCATAATAATAGACATTGTAAGCACTTGCTGAACCCCTACTGTAAGGCAATGAGCAAGCACAAAAAATAGGTCAAAGACTACTTCAACAATGTGCTGAAAGGGAACAGTGAGAGGCTGGCAGGTTAGAGAAGGCTTCCTAAAGAATGTGATGGTTGGGCCTTGAAGAAACTACAAAAGAGAAAGAACTAGGGCCAGAGAGATGGCTGAGTGGTTAAGAGCACTGGCTACTCTTCCAGAGAACCTGGGTTCAATTCCCAGCACCCACAAGGCAGCTCATAACTGCCTGTAACTCTAGTACTAGAAGATCTAACACCCTTATATAGACATACATGCAGGCAAAACACCAATGTGTGTGAAATACAAAGAGAAAGAACTAGAACTCATTCATCAAACATTTACTGAGTATCTATGTGCCAGCATCTGTGCTAGACTTCATGAATATAAGGGATAAAATTAAGAGTTCACCTTTCTATTGTAGTTTATAACTCAGTTAAGTAAACAATAGAATGTATGACTCTAATATGTGTTATAATAACGATAAACACCAGGTGGAAAGCACTTTATACAGACTAAGGATGGAGTGAGGGAAATTTTTCTACAATAAACAAGATCTGAATGAATATTTTATAAAAAAAAAAAAACAGGCATGAGCCAATCATAGAATGTTGAAGAGAATGGCAGTTTGTGAAGGCCCAGGAAAAGAGAGACATGTAGTGTGAAGGGACTTGGATAGGAACCAGGTCCATGGTGGCCACCATTCAATTTATTCACTGAAGTCATAAAGGCAAGGAGGCTATCACAAGAAAAGTCGTGATTTAGAAAGATGCATTTGGTCAGGCAGTGGTGGCCTAGGCCTTTAATCCCAACACTCAGGAGGCAGAGGCAGGTGGATCTCTGAGTTCGAGGACAGCCTGGTCTCCATAGTGAGTCCCAGGCTAATCAAGGCAACAACAACAACAACAAAAAAGAACTAGAAAGATGCATGGTGGATCTGAGCAGGGCAGCAGGCTGCTATAGTAGGGTTTCTGAGAGCAGGCTCTGCAAGAGGGATGAACAATCCTATCTAACTACATTTTGCCACACTGTGGTCACTTCTCCCCCCCTTCTGTTTGCAGTGATTCCTAGCAAGATACACCACAGCCATATGAAACCAACACAGATTACACTTCTACTAGATGATTATCAAGTATCTGTCTATGACCTGAATGGCGACCTAAAAGGCCGAGAAAAATGGCCAAACTACTACGCTGAGGCACATGGGCTTGTTTTCGTCGTGGATTCTAGTGACTTATCACGAATACAGGAAGTGAAGATCATCTTAACACGCCTGATGTTTGATAAAAGGGTGTCAGGGAAGCCCATCTTAATGTAAGCTTCTGCCTTTGTGTCCTACTTCCCTTTACCAATTTGTGCCTTGGCAAAGGTATCAAGATTAAGGGCTGGCTGCCCTTTTGTCACAGGGAGCTAGACCTCTTTGGGCTCAACAAGGTAGAAAGGCCTAGTTAACTGGTCACTGTTTTCAAGAGCCACTTTCTGCAATACACTGTCTCATGGGACATGATACCTTACTGTACAAAGGAATTCTGAATCTTCATTAAAAGAAATGCTATCTAGATCTCCCATCCCAACCCTGACCTCTTCCTAAAGACTTTTCCTGAATTTCCTCTTTTCTGGTTTGAGCCTCTGATCTGTAACTTGATTATGGCAGACAGCAAACTGTATTTTGTACAATGTACAGTTCCAATGCCTTCCTCCCTCGACTGTTTGCTCAAGACTTCAGTAACTGGTACTCATTTCAGGCGTATACTTCCAGGAACCTGTCCCACCTCACCCCTCCCATCTTCCCCTTTTTCTATTATCATTCCTCATTGGCAACCCAACTAGGGTTTTGGAGATATAAGATTCCACACCTGTTCATATCCCAAAAAGCAACTGTAATTAAAGGTTGAGAGGTGACACAGAGGAAGTGGAAAATGAGCTCTGGGGATTATCTTGGATTCAAATAATTTGTACTATGTTTTACTCAATTGAAAGCTGACTAGAAACTTTCTAGCTAACCTCACTGGATTTGTATCTAAGCCCAATACTTGGACATGTGGCAATTACACTACAGTTAGTGTTCCCCTACCCCCTTTTTGTTTGTTTGTGTTTTGTTTTCTGTTGTTTTCGAGACAGAGTCTCACTGTATAAACCAGGCTAGCCTAAATTCCCAAGTACTGAGACTAAAGAGGTGTACCACCATGCTGGCTCTTCTCTGCCCTTTGACTCTACCTTGACTTTACTCTTCTTGTCTTTTCTGCTCTCGTATATGCCCTGCTCTAGCCTGGCAAACAAACAAGACAAGAAGGATGCCCTCTTGCCTTGTGATATCATTGACTATCTACTTCTGGAAAGGCTAGTCAACGAGACTAAGTCCATGTGCAGAGTGGTAAGTGTAAGCATTTGCGTCTTTTCCCCTAGCCCTGGCTAATATAACCAGGGCTCTGTCTGTCATCAGCCCCATATACTTGCTTGGGGGCAAAGTTCCTTTCCCTGTCAGGCAACATCTGCTGTGATTATTTCTAACTTGACAATGACAACAACTATCTCACTCTGCCTTCAAAGCAGTTCTGTAAGATTTTAATATCCCCATTTTACAGATGAGAAAGCTAAATGGCCGGAGTATCTCAGTGTCTTGCTTGAGGTCGTCACACAGTGAAGGCGCCACAGCCATTTTATTATGCTCTTCATCTACAATCCCAGATGAGAATGCTGAGTGACTCTTTGGAAGTTGAGAACCTATTTAGGCACAACACACATATCTCTGCCATTAAAATGGCAGTGCTCAGGCCTTTAGACTCCAAAAATTCAGGAATCCAATTTTGAGGCCTTCTTTTCTCTTCTTACAGGAGCCATGTTCAACCATGAAAAACCTCCCAAAAAGGCACCAACAGCCAATAGTTGTAGGGCTACGCTGGCTATTATCTGTTATTGGGGATCAATACGATGAGCTAAGTACTCGACAACAAACACCTAGTATGAGCATGTCAACCTCCAAGAACATCAGAGGCAGTGGTGAAAGATGCTCATCAGACAGGTAGTGAGCTGCTTTCATTAGATTCACTGCTAATACAAATGAGAGTCAATCTGCAATATGACCTGTGAATTCTGAGAGGTACTTGAATTCTGAGCAGCAAATTCTTCAGAATCTGTTGCTCCAAGTGGGGATATGACAGTGTCCATCAACATTCCTAGGTACACTCCCAGTTCTGGAACAGCCTTAGCAGACATTTTAGTGGGATGAGTGGCATATAGGTTAAGAAAAAAAAAAGTAAGGCCAACCTATCAGTATTAGGGCTTCTCCAAAATAGGGCCTCTGTTCCCTGAGTTGCCATGTGGAAGACAAGAAGGAACATGTTCCCCTTAAGGAGCCTATTGACAACATTTTAAAGATGAATGTTAGACAGCTGCTCCAAATTCTCTGGAATTATAGAAAGAAATAGAAATGTTGGAAAGGTAAGACCGGGCATGATCAGGGTTTTTAGGGCATAAGGCCTAAATGTCCTCTTGCTCTGTTGTCACTGTCACTGACCAAAGGCCTATGGAAAGGATAGGGTAGTAGCTGCATTGAAAGAAGGTTTAAGGCTGGGACAGCTCAGTGGCAGAGCATTGGCCTCACTCATGCAAGGCCCTGAATTCAGTACCCAGTACCAAAACAAAAATAAAAATCTTGAACTTTGTGTTTCTACTCCTGATTTGTTCTTTTGAACTCAGCTTAGCTAACAGAGTGGGAGTGCTCAAAGACAACAGGCAGCATTTTGAGAAAAGACAACACCCGGAGCACAGACAACATATTGAGCAAAGACACTTTGAGAAAAGACAGCATTTTGAATCAAGACAACATTTAATACAGCGCTCACTGGAGGCTAGGCCCCTAAAGCCAATCTTACAGGTAAATGGCTTTTGAAACGCTACTGCCCATGGTCAGTAATTGGACTCTTGAGAACTAATTGGCAATTTGCCTCTTCTTCTTGGCATACAGAAAGATGGTCTGCGAATGAGGCCCAAAAAGAATATGTCAGTAACATTTGCTCTGGATGTAATCATGGAGGAAGGGGAATGTTCTCGGAAAATTGGAGCTCAGAGTATCACAAAGGCTTGCAACACTCAATGTTATGATGTGCAGACTCCAACTCCATCTATTGATGACAATATCTTCAAAGGTAATTGGCTATAGAAGAAGGTTATATATATTTATATTTTCTACAATAGCATTCCTATTTTGAGAATGAAACATACATTTCACACTCTGGTTTGTTGTTGAGAGAAGTATGGACAAAGCTTGGAGACCATCTTCCGACAGGCCAGCACGGTACTTACTTGACACAAGACCTTTGGATGGCTATAGCAATAACTTCAAGGTTATGCTTGCCAATAGTGGAAGGGCAAATTGGCAAAACCTTTATGTGGGGTATATTGTTTGTCTTTTTCTTCCTCTCCTTTTCTCAATATATTAAGAACTTTGAAAATGGGGCTAAAGAGATGCCCAGTTGTTAAGATCACTTGTTCCTCTTACAGAGGACTCAGGTCTGGCTCCTGGCAACCATATAGTGGCTCACAATCATCTGTAACTCCTTGGACTGGAGTTACAGATCCCATGCCCTCTTCTAACCTTCACGGGCACAAATGTGGTGCACAGATATACATGCAAACAAAAAACTTCATACACATTAAATAAATCTTTTTAAGAAAGAACAAAATATGATAGCCCTTTAAACTACTAGTCATATTTCTTAGCTGTCTACAGAGATAATTACTGAAGTACACAAAAGTATACTAAAAATATTCCAGTTATAACATCTAGTAAAAGAGCTAAATGTTGGAAACAATGGAAATGCCCAACAACAGGGACGACTAAATAGATTAGGGTGCATCTACACTATGGAGACATTAGCACTGCTAATGATGGGCCACTTGGGAGATGACTCAGTGCTTAATTTGCCCTCCATGACAGCCTGAAGTCCTGAGTTTGGTTCCTCTGCACCAATGTAAAAGCTTGGCTTGTTGGTATACACTTGTAACCCTAGCCTGGTGTAGCTGGTAGAGAAAGGAGCATCTGGAAGACACAGGCTACCCAGCTTAATCCATCAGTGAGATCTAGGTTCAGTGAGAAATCCTGTCTCAAAAAGGAAAAAAAAAACATGAAGAGTCAACCCTTGGTCTCCTCATATGAATGTACACAAACACATACACACATACACTATACACAAAAAAAATTAAATGCTAATGATGACTTCCATGTACCTAGATGGGAATTCTTCCACCACTTGACATATCTTAACTGTCAAGTAACAATAATCACATCACCTCAGGTTGAGCTGTTATGCATAACTGAGGGACAATGCTCTTGGCCAAAGCCACTAAGGAGAAAATGAGCACAGGTCTTGGGATAAGGAGTGAGGATGAAAGCTGAAGAGAAGGAATCTAGCAGAAAATAGAGTATGTCTTTCTAGATGTCAAAAACTAACCTTAAATCTTTATTCAAAACCAAAACTCATTTTCATTTCTATAACCTCAGCTCGTAGGCCAAAAAAGAGAAAAGATACCTGGGACACTGAAGAAATGTTACTGGAAGATCCCTGTGGCAAAGCCTTCCGTTCCTGCGGTTAGTACTCCTTAAAGAAAGAGTCAAAGAACATTTGAGGCTAGGACGGAGGGTGGGGGGTCCCACAGGGTGCCTTGGAACCTGGCCAGCACCCTCCTACCCCAAGTAGTCTGGGAAAGAATAGAAACCTTGTACTTGGCTTCATTTGCAAAACTGGTTGTTTTCTTTCCCTGATTAGACTTAACAGACTACTAAAGAGAAAACGGAGGGACAGCAAAAGAATCGTTCCCTCTACCACCTTTCAGTAAATGGGCACATCTCCAGAACCAGCAGGAACACTCAGTCTTTGAATTTATTGGATAATGCTTCTCCAGCCCACGTAGAAGTTCACCTATTCTAACATCATATCCTTGAGAACCATTGTTTCTCCATACCAGTGTGGTAGCCAGTAGGAAGTTAGGTGTCGTCCACCTCACCAAAGAAGAGCAGAGACTTCCCACTATGATGCTCCTGACAAAGCTTACAGATAAGATGTTGTGAACAACTGAAATTGAGCCTTAGAAGAACAGGGTTACTTTAGAATCACACATTTCTCTTTAAGGTTCTCAGGTATAAAGGGACTGGCAAAATAAATAAGGATGATGCTCTACTCAACTGATTTTTTTTTTGGTCACACCTCCCAAAACAGGTCTGTTTTAAATGCATAGCTACTGTCTAGGAAGCCTCATTGCTTTGCTAGACTTTCAGGAACAGCAACTGCTGCTTCTTAACACATGTGTGGATCACCACTGCACTCCCAGTGTGGTCTTCTTCAGATGGTAGTGGTCCCTTACTATATTGTTATTATCACCTTCATCACGGGCCCCATTTATTGGGTGCTTTCTGTATACCCAGCACAGTGCTAAGTCCTTCTGTGTAGCCAGCACAGTGCTAAGTCCTTCCAACCTATTGTCATATTTGCAACCTTCCTGGGCAGGTATTATACCTGACATCATTTCCCAAATGAGGATACTGTAAAAAAGCAGATCAAGGAATGGAATCCAAATGTGCCTAGCTAAAGCTACCTTGGACCAAAAAGATCCACACATGCCTTTCTCCAACTCCCTCTAGAAAGAAAGTTTTAGCCAGGAAATAATGCTGAGAATTCTGTTAATAGCCATAAGTAAGTGCACCAACAGTGCTAGCAGGCATAGTTGATTGAGCACTTCCATTTTATCAGATGCTGGGCAAACTGCTTTACATATCTTATTGCCTTTCATCTTTATCTCACAGAGGCAGAAACTGATGTTCAGAGAAGTTAACTAATTTGTCCCTGAGCACCCACTAGGAGATAGTAGAACCAGTTTAGGTTTTTTTGTTTCTTTTGTTGTTTGTTTTTCGATACATGATTTCTCTGGGTAGCTCTGGCCATCCTTGAACTCACTCTGCATACCAGGCTGGCTTTGAACTCAGAGATCTACCTGGCTCTGCCTCCTAAGTGCTGGGTTTAAAAGTGTGCACCACCCCACCTGGCTATCAGAACTAGTTTTTAAATTAAAGTCCAAGTCCACAAAGGCTATAAAGATGAATCATTGGATAAGAGTACTTGATGAGCAAGCATGGGGTTGTAAGTTTGATCCCAGCACCAGTGTAAAAAAAAATCAGACATCGAACATGCATGCAGCTATAATCCCCAAAGTTTAAGGGGCAGACAGGAGGACCACTGAGACTTGCTACCATGCCCAGACAATAAAAAACATGTTTTTAAAAAAGAATTGATCATCCACACATTTTCTTCATGGCATGTGTCTATGAGACAGGAATATTTTTCTTAGCCAACAGAGAAAGGTACAGTAAGTAGGCCTATGAATAAGAGCAAGGTAGAGAATTAAGGTTAAACACCTGCTAACAAAGCTGAATTTCAACTGGGGATGAAGCATGGTAGGTAGAGTGCTTGCCTAGCACATCAAACCTTTTCCCAGTGCCATACAAATGGTATGGACATGGTAGTGTACACCTACAATGCCAGAATTCAGGAGGCAGTGGCAGGTGGATTCACCATGTAGCAAGACCAAAGTTATCCTGGGATACAAGAGACCTTTTCCACAAAAGAAAAAAATCCTGAATTATAGTACATTGTCACACTTCTCTGTGCAATGGATGTGCTTCTGAGAGACAACAATTTTTTTTCTAAATAGACGCTAAAGCTGGGTGGGCTTTTTACATTTATTTATTTTGTGTTCATATGTGTGCCTGTGTACAGTGGTATTGAACTCATGACCCCTTTTCATACTGGGGTGGCAGGTTCATACCATTTCATGCAGGTTTTGTTCAGCAAGTTAATATTTATTTATTTATTTATTTATTTATTTATTTATTTGCCTGCTTGCTTGCTTATTTTGACATTTCTTTTTTTATGTAGGGAACACTGCTACCAATGCATGTAGATACCATAGGACAACTTGCAGAAGTCAGTCCCCTCCTTTAACTATGTGGGTTCTGGAGAATAAATTCAAGCTGTCAAGCTTAGCAGCAAATGCTTTTTACCTGCTGAGCCATTTCACTGCGAAGGGCTCTAGCAGGCCCAAACAAGGCAAACACGGCTCTGGCAGACCTTGCCCTTCCCTCCTCCTTGCTAAACCATAGATAACATTTCTAAAGCTAGCCACCAAGGTCTATTTCTTTATTTGGCTGACAACCAAGGTCCACCTATCAAAGGACTGAAATCCAGCAATCAAAAGCTCCCCTTTGGCTACTCTAATTAACATGCCCAATTAAAACAAGCCAACTCATCCTAAGGGCAAAGACTCCCTTTTTTCCCTTCACAACTGTCATTTTCCTATGGGCCATGTCTGTCTCCTCTCTATCCAAAGACAGTCCTTTGTCCCTCCAAGGCAAATGTCCCTCTCCCACCCCTCTTATTCCTTTTTCCTTCTCCCTTGTCCTGTGAAGCAAATAAACCTCCTGTGTGCTAAGGACTTGGTCTTGGGGTGTCCTGTGCTGATTCCCACCACTTGAAACCAGCCTTCTAAAAATAATCTATCGGTAACAAAAGTTTTAAAGAGTAGAGTTGTATGTATGTATGTATTGGAGTGGAGCTTAGTTTTGTTTCTACAGACTGTTAAGACATTTCTCAAACCCCCTATCAAGCTAGATAATTTGGTAACTTCCAGTGGAGTCAGAAATAACAGTAACTGCCCCCCAAAGAAAAATAACAATAACCCTTCTCCCAAGCCAGTTTGAAGGCACTAATCCATATAAAATGTTTAGTGTTGTGCCCAGCACATCTTAAGTAGCTCATTAAACATTGGCTAATACTAGTTAGTGGACAGTTTGGTTAGATCATTAGCTCACACTTTTAAGAATTGAAGGCTTTACTTTAAAATGTGTCTCCTTTTTCATAGTGAACAACCTAAAGGCAGCTATCTTAGATCTAAAGGATGAAGAGCTAACTTAGAAAAGCCATGTTAGTTCAGCATCACTGCCTCCCACATTCTCTTCTTTGACAATCTTAACTCCACCAAAGGAGTGGAGCAGTGGAGCAGCCCAAGGACAAAGCAAAGGATACTTTTTTGAATCAAGAGTGCAAATTTTATTCAAGGCAAATGTTTGCCTTGGAGTTCCCCTTTACTTATCAACATCCTGGCCTTCCTCCAGGACTTAGACCCTGGACTCTGGGGTGTTTGCTACTTTTCCCGCTGCTGTGACAAAATACCCGAACAAAGCAACTTCACAGCTTGAGGGTAAATAAAGGGAGAGAGAGGCACAGTATCTCGAGGAGAGGCTCTAGCCATGGGAACAGAGCATGTGGCAGCTGGTGACACTAAGTTCAGCGGCAGGAAGCAGAAAGAAATAAGTGCTGGTGCTCAGCTCACTTTCATGCCCTTTCCCCAGGACCATCCACTCCATTGTGGTGTTGCTGGACATATTCAGGGTGTCCTTCTGCAGAAACATCCTCACAGACATATCCAGAGGTGTTTTCATGTAGATTCTAAATCTGTCAAGTTAACAATGATGATTAACTGTCACATCCTGATAGACATACTTTAAGCACATACACAGCCTAGGCCTACAATTCAAAGTCCTCATAGCTCAGGTACTAATCCATTAGTTCTTTGGGACTATAGAATTTACTGTGTATAGGTAGGGACAACCCTTTGCTTTAAATGGTTTTCAGTTCTTCCCCTCTAGTCCCCAGGAATTATGCATGTGTTCCTTGTTCCCCAGCACCACACAAAACTGGGGGAATGATAGTGTATGCTTATAATCCTAGCACTTTGGAGGCAAGGACAGGAGGATCAGAAATTCAAGGTAATTCATGGCTACAGAAGTTTCATACCAGCCTGGGCTACATGAGTCTTGTCTAAAAAAAAAATAAATAAATAAAAGAACAAATCACTTCTTCTCAAGTCAATTGCTGCTAGAATGGCATGATAATTAGATATACCAGATATCACTTTCTCTCAGGAAAATCCTGCATGCCAACTATTGTTCTTGTCCAGAAGATGGCAGTGGCCACAGTTAAGTTAGAAGTCAAACCTAGGTTCCCTGTTTTATTACCCAACCCCACAAGCCCTTTATCTTTACCAGAAAACCAAATATTGGGATTTCTGCAAGAAAGAGGTCTGAAGAAAGAAAGCTATTACTCAACCTTTTGGGACTTGGAATCATCCATTCAGCCCATCACATTTTCACAAATGCACCTAGAGTTATGGCCATGGCATCTTTGCACTCTATCTTATTTATTCAGCTGTAATAACCTACCCCTTGCTCTTCTTGAGATTTCTCTCACTTCAGACTCCTTGGGGGATGCCAGTGGCACTGTGATCCCAGGCGAGGGAGGAAGCAGCAGTTATTTCCTGCTGTTATTTGGCATCAGATCTGGATCAAGATGTTTGTAAGTTGGGGACTTATACTACTGCCTCTGAGCCCAGGAGGAGTCCAACTCAGGTCCAGGCAGCCCCGGGAGGCTCTGCTGTGGAATGATAGGCAGAGCCACGTTAACAAAGCAGATTATGCTGTGTGCTGGTGACTCAAGAATCCCACGGGATCCCACGCTCATTATAGTTGCCACTTCCTGGAACTAAAATAAACCTCTAGTGCTAAGAGACAGCAGCAGGCCTTTGGGTCTGCTCATGAAAGCAAGCCCAGCCCTAAGAACTGGTATGCTATTTTATACAATGGAATGCTACACAGACATTAAGCACACAATGATGTACACTGACTGCAGGGATGGAAATCGGAATATGAAATGATGTTAAGTGAAAACAACAGATAATGGAGAAAGCATGCTGACTGCAACTAAGTAAAGCATACATGTTAAGAGTACATATCTAAAGAGTTTCAGAAAGGAATGAGCACTGTAATTCTGTTATGAGCCTGTGACAGTTCCCACAACGTATTTTATTGTTTTTTGTTCTGTTTTTGTTTTTGGAGATAAAGTCTCACTATTCAGCCCAGACTGGCCTAGAACTTATCCTTCTGTCTCTAGCTGGGATAAAGGGCATGCTAGGCTCCCACATATTTTGGGGGGAGGAAAAGTATCCTGGCTAGTTTTATGGCAACAAGCTAACGTATCTGAGAGGAGGGAACCTCAATTAAGAAAACAGCTCCATAAGATGGAGTTTGTAGCCCATCTGTACGGCATTTTCTTAATTGGTGATTGATGTGGGAGGGCCCAGGAGACTGGGGGTGGGACCACCTCTGGGATTGTGGTCTTAGGTTCAATAAGAAAGCAGACTGTACAAGCCATGGGGGGCAGCACCCCTCCACGGCCTCTGCATCAGCTCTTACTTCCAGGTTCCTGCCCTGCTTAAGTTCCTGTCCTAACTTCCTTCAATGATAAACAACAATATGGAGGTGTAAGCTAAATAAACCCTTTCCTCCCTAACTTGATTTTGGTCATGGTGATTTAGCATAGTAATAAGAACCCTAACTAAGATATGGGGTCTCATTATAGCCTGGGCTTGTCTCAGACTCTCTATGTTGATAAGGATAATCTTGAACTTTTAACTCTCTTGCCTCTACTTCCCAAGTGGTGGGATTAATGGCATGTACCACCATGTCTGCTTTATGCCAACGGAATGAAAGGCTTCCTGTATGCTAGACAGGCCCTCTACTAACGGAGATAAACCCTTAACTTAATGCTTGTTTGTTTTTTAAAGAAACTTCATTCTCATTACATGAATTTTGGATACACCTGCTCTTCATCTCGAATAGTAGCAAACTCTGAATATAATTTAATTCAGGGTTTAGAGAACTGAATGCCACAGTGAGAAATTCATTTTGAACCCCAAGCCAACCAAACAATACTGAGTCTCTGTTAAGTCAAGCTACCAAAGTGTTTTGAAATGCACTCATTTATTCTGAAAGAAAGGACCCCCCCCCCTTCTTGGTAAATTGCCAGCAGTTTCTCATGTGTAAGCTACTGCCAGCTACAAGGGAGCCACCTTGTTACCTTGTCACCGGTGGTACTCAAGAATTAATTAGTCTTTATTTATCACGTATCTGGTTATCAAGTTGTGTAAATTTCTCTCTCTGGAGACCCTGCTTCAGTACCTATATAAACCTTGTTTTTGTTTTTGTTTTTTTTTGGATTGGCTTTCAGTCAGTGCTTAGTTTGTTTTATCACACTGGAGTGTTTTTTGTGGGGGTGGGTGGGTGTAGATTAAAATGGAGTTTTGCTATGTAGCCCTAGTTGGCCTTGAATTTAGGATTCTCTTGACTCTCCAGTGCTGGGATAACAGGTGTGTGCCACCACATGGTAACATCTTCCTCCAGTACACTCATCAAAGGGACCAATTATTTGGATTTCACCAGCCTTTTCCACTAATGCCTCTTTTTTGCTCAGTATCTAATCCAGGTAGTGTCTAAAACAGCATCTAAAACAGCATAGTGCTTAACGTGCCCCATCTTTGAAACAAGTTTCCTCTTTGGAGCTTAAAAAAGGGCAAGCTAGTAGGTGTTGGGAACAATTTATAGTGCTGAGCTCTTGAGCCCAAAAGCGACTGTCATCATCTGTACCAAAGTCCTGAATCCAAGACACCTCATCAGGGTTAGGGTCAAAAACACGTGTCTTACATTAGCACTTCTTACAATTGTACAAATGGATTTGACAAGTAGGTTATTTTTAGCAAGTAATATTATGAAGGTGACAAAATGAGAGGGGATGGTCTTCCCTGTTTCTTCTCTCTGTTTCATTTCTCTTTAAACTCTATTTTCAATTTTCACTGGAGAGTATATTTAATATAACAAACACCAAGAAACAATGCCCACACCAACAAGGAGGGGACTCTGTAATGTGTGGTTTTGTTTGCCTGAAATTAAGTACCAGCTTTCAGTGGTCCAAGTTAAGGATTTCTCAGTTTTATGGTGGTGCAAATATTACACATTTGGCAGAAAAAAAAATATTCTGGACTTTGAGTTCAGGTCTTTTCCTAGGCTAGAGATATGTAGTTCCATACGTTCTAGTGGGCACCATCCAGGCATCTACATTATCACAAAAGCCAACAGCTGCTATGGCTACTGTGTGCTATGGCTTCTGAGCCAGTGTTAAGTAGATCACATAGATTAAATGCATTTCCAACTCATGATGGGTGATGGAGACAGTGTCTGCGTATCCCACCATTATCCTTATTCTCCAGGAAGATGTGGTGATATCTTGTTCGTATTCTAATAAAGCTTGCCTGAGGATCAGAGGGTCGAGCTAGCCACTACTTAACCATAAATGTCTGGAGGTCTATACAGACAGTAAGTGATATGCCTGGGCGGAGAGAATATAAGTTGGGAGGAGAGAGGAACTCCACCTCTTTATCGCTGAGAAGTTAGCAAGGTAAGAGTTGGCTGTGGATTGTCCCTTTGTCTCTCTGATCTTTCAACATTTACTCCAATATCTGGCTCTGGGTTTTTATTGTTAAGACCAATTAGAACTTGTGGAACAGAAAGAGGGATAGGAAACAGAGTTGAAGAGGTTAAGTAAGTTGTCCAAGTCATAGAGCATGTAAATGGCAGCAGACAGGATTCAAGCCCAGGCTAGTCTGAAAAAGGCTGCTCCTTTTAGCCAGCATGTCAAACTGCCCTACAAGCTCCTGCCACAGTTCAGACACTTCTGGCTGCTAAGGGTACTTACAGCCCAGTGGGAGGTGATTACTAAGCAGCTGAGCATAATTCAGCTCAGCCCGTCTTGCTCTCAAACATTCCTTGGCTTGGTTACAACTAAAGATAATTAGAAAATACAAATGGTAACTACCACCAGAGTCAATGGTGTTCACCTATAATTCCTGCAATTGGAAGCTAGAAGCAGGAGGGTCACTGAAAGTTCAAGGCCAGCCTGTTCTCCATAGACAGTTTTAGGCCAGCCAGGGTTATATAGCAAGACCCTAGCTCAAAAATCCCAAAACAAGTGGTTTAAACTAACACCATGAAATATCAGATTATTCGAATGGGCTTTTAAAAATCTGTAAGTTCTAGGCCAGCTACAAAGCTCCACAGAGAAATCCTGTCTCAAAAATAAAACAACAACAACAAAAAAAATCTGTGTATGAATGTTTTGTCTGCATGTGTATGACAAGCATACCTGGTGCCCAGAGGAGGTCAAAAGAGGGGGCCAGATACTCTAGAACTACAGTTACAGGTGGTTGTGAGCCATCATGTGAGCGCTCAGAACTGAACCCAGGTCCTTTGCAAAAGTAACAGGTGCTCTTAACCATTGAGCCATCTCTCCCACCCCACAAATAAGCTTGAGGCTATTTATAATACATGCCCCTCCATTATGTGGCTTGTGGCCAGGTGGGAATAATGTCAGGCAGCTGGGTTCCTCTGAGGAAAATTAATGAAAAATACAATGTGGGAATACGTTAGTGGAATAGAATCTGCTGAGGGAAAATGTGTTACATCTCAGAAACGTGTCCTCTTGAATTTGGACTAATTGGCAAATCCTATGAGAGCTGCCAGTGGTTGGTTCAGGACTGCATTTTATGAGCAAGCCATTCTGAATTATATTCCTAAGAAAAATGACTAATGATCCTAGGAGTTATAAATTGTAATTTGATCTTAAGGGTGAAGGGGTAGATGACTTAAATCTCAACAAATGACAACCATTCTTTCCTGCCTGAAGTAAATCAAGCACATCAAATACTCCAACCCTGTTCTTCTCAGTGCTGGGTACACACACAGTAACCTTCCATGTCTGTGTGGTACTTCCAGATACTATAACAATTTAATGAGTCATGGTGGAGTCTAAAGTTTGAGGGAAAAATCCTGGAGGAGTTTTAAGGCACAGACAAGATTATAAACTGCTGCCTTAAGCAAAAGATTATAATTACAGGTGTCCACCAGAATCACTTCAGGAATCTTTTAAAAAATTCAGATACTGGGTTGGAGAGATGGCACAACTCTTCAGGGTTAGGATCAATTGAAAAATCAAATAATTCAGTTATTTAGACCATACCCTACACCAATTAAATCAGAACGTCTACCTCAAGTCCTATGAACTATGTCGAGATCTGGCCATTTTGCCATACTCTAAGGGACCCTTTACAGTATTGAAGATTGGCTTTTCAAGCTGTGCACTGCTCTAGAATACTCCATATATATATGCTTTTTTCAGAGACAGAGTTTCTTTGTGTATAGCTTTAGGTGTCCTAAAACTCAATCTGTAGACCAGGCTGGCCTTGAACTCACAGATATCTACCTGTCTCTGCCTTCTGAGTCCTGGGAATAATGACACAGCCACCGTGAGTTCTCTGTAAGTTATGGGCATGGCCCCATACCACTCTGTCATCTGATACCTGGTATGTGCATGTCAAAGACTGATGAATCCCTGACTTGGCTTGGTCCCTTACTGTCCAGGAAGCCTATTCAACTGCCTGCCCATCCACCTGTTTGCCCATCTGGGCCTAAACCTAACCCACCATTTCCTGTTCTGCACCCAGTTAGTTCTGCCTTTTAACCTCACAGTTGAACACTGTAGTTTTGCTCCAAAACTTGACTTGAGCAGCTTCCTCCCAGCACTGGTTAGTTCACTGTCTTATCAACACAGATTTTTTTTTCCTGAGCCCACTTCTGGAACCTCTTGAATTCTGTGGCAGCCTCATTAACTTGTACTCATTATGTAACCCATACACATACACAGAGATATACTGATGTATTTATTGAATCTTGTATGATATGATAGTGAATAAGAATGGAATAAAAGAACTTGCATTCACCTCACCCAGGCTTCCAACATAGGTAGGTTTTGTGACATATTGTCATCTTAACTGCTAAACCTTGTGGATTTATTCAATAAATTATTACATTGTGGAATGGCACAAACATGTTCCTCTACATTTCTAGTGACAGCAAACTAGAAGGTTTTTAAAAGCATCACAGGAGGGTCATCAAGATGGCTCAGTGGATAAAGGTGCTTGCTGCCAAACCTCACCTCCTGAGTTTGATCCCAGGACCCACATGTGGGTAGAAGAGAACTGACTTCTACAGCTTGTCCTCTGACCTCCACATGCAAGGTGTGGCATGACATACACATACACTTAATGCAATTAAAGCACTACGAATGATTAGAACATGCAGATAAGCCTGGGAACCACTGTGGCAGCTAAAAGTCCAAACCTGACACAAGAGCAATGGCAAAAGCAGACAGTGGTGGCTCACACCTGCAATTCCAGCACCAGAGAAGCTGAGGCAGGAGGACACTATAACCAGGGTTACACAACAAGACCCTATCTTGAACCAGAAGCAGCAACAATGAAAAAAAAAAAAAGCCATGGCAAAACTGGCACTTGGTAGTTCAGCAACTTCAATTTTTAAAATAGACCTCTTTTATGAAATTCACTTATGCATTCAGGGGGCATACACGTGGAGCTCAAAGAACCAACTTGCTGGAGTCAGTTCTTATTTCACCATGCGGGTCCTGGGAATTGAACTCATCGATCATCTGCCTTGGCAGCAAGTGCCTTTATCTGCTGAGCTATCTTGCCCGCCTTCAGCAACTTTAAAATGAGATCAATGAGAAGCAGCCAGTTCTGAAAGACAGGAAATAGACTGAGGAAAAAAATCCTTAAAACAGTCCTATTTTAAGATGAGAGTGACTTCCCTTTTCCCACGAGTGTATGGGGGTTCATTTTATGGCTCATCTAGAATTAGCAGCAACTGACGGGAGGAAACTCATTTCTCCCATACCCACTGTCCTGGTTTGTTTTCTACTGCTGAGAGAAAGGCCTTGACAGAAGTAACTTGAGGAAGAGAGAGTTTATTTTAGCTTACAGATGAAGGAAGCCAAGGGAGAGCCTGAAGCAGAGACCACAGAGGCGTGCTACTTCCGGGCTTCCTCTTGAGACTTGCGTAGTTTGCCTCCTTAGACAAGCCAGGGCCAACTGCATGATGACACCACCCACAGTGGGCTGGGCTGCCCACAAAGATCATCAAATCAAGAAAATATTCCACAGACATGCTCACAGGTCAATCTGATGAATGCAATTCTTCAATAGCTGTTCCTGCTTCCCACATTACTTTTTATCTAGCATACCAAAACAAAACTTAGCAGCACACCCACCAAAACAATTATGGAAGACATGCACAAATCAGTGCTTTACAGGATTACAAAGCACTATTCAAAAGTCCTGCTGAGTCTAGTGAGAAACAATATCTTGCAACCTGATGTGCACTTTAATTCATCACATCAACACCACCTTGGAGACAAAAACCTGAGACAAGGATTCTCACCCCCACCCCACACAGACACACGTGACAGCTGTTTGGGAACCTTGAAAATAACAGTGCCAAGGCCAATCTCATAAGGAATGACACAGAAATATCTGAAGATGTTAGTCCAAGAGCCTGTTTTAAGAGGCCTTTGAGGATAGCAAGATGGCTCAGAGGATAACAGTGTTTGCCACCAACTTTGATGATCTGAGTTCCATCCCTGATCCCTACGTGGTAGAAGGAGAAAAGAATCTCTCACAAGTTGTCCTCTGACCACCACACTCATGTACACACATATAAGCAAACATATGTACAAGCAAGGCTGAGAGTTAGTGGTTCTGTAACTCAAGTGTGCAACAGCCTCACCTGCAAGTGATGGTAAGACACAGATCTCTGGATGCCAGACCCAGAGAATCTAAAATAGCTGACTGAAGTCTGAAATGTGCTTCTAACTGGCTCAAGTGATGCCAAAGCTGCAGGTCCAAAGAACACATAGGAAAAGTAAAGCTATTCCTCTACAGCACTGGGTCTCAGCTTTTGCTGCACATAACAATCACAAAATGAGGGGGGTACATGTTAAGAATATTAATACCTGATGTCCAAAACCAGAAAAATTGGTAAAAGATATACAAGTGAATGCTTTTAACAATAAATAAGAATACTTTTACAGTTTGCAGGCATATGAATGTTAGGCAGATTAAGCCAGTCATATAAAGACAAATAACATGTTTTCTCTTCTATGTGGCCCATAGATTTTAAATATACATAAAACTACTCATGACCTCAAAAGTGAATTTAAAACTCTCTACGTCATCAAAGGGGACTAACATGAATGGGGTGGGAAGGTTTTACAGGGGGAAGAGATAATCGGAGTGCAGATATATGTTTGAATGAAGATGCCCTTTTGTAATGGTACCATGTACACAGCATAAAAACAAACAGTTGTTAAAGAAATCTACATGAATGCTGGGTGTTGGTGGCATGCATATGCCTTTAATCCCAGCATTCAGGAGGCAGAGGCAGAGGCAGAGGCAGAGGCAGAGGCAGAGGCAGAGGCAGAGGCATCTCTGTGAGTTCGAGGCCAGCCTGGTCTACAGAGCGAATTCCAGGACAGGACAATACAGAGAAACCCTATCTCCAAAAAAAAAAAAAAAAAGAAAAGAAAAGAAAGAAAAAAAAAAAAAAGAAAAGAAAAAAAGAAAGAAAAGAAAAGAAATCTCCATAAACAATAGCCCAAAGAGCAAAAACCCTAAAAGAACTAAAAGATTCAAAGAAAACATACTTATGTAATATGACATGATGTATAATAAGTAAGTGCTATGAAAAAGTTTAAAGGAAAAAAAGAACACTGAACCCTGAGCCTTTCCCCAAAACCATGGGTCTGCATATAGTCCAGACTGGCCTTGAACTCACAGCTAGTCTGTTGCATAAGTCTTTCAAGTACTGGAATTATAGGCATGAATCTCCAAGCTTAGCTCCTTTCTAATGTTAAAATGAGTATGGACTATTCTGTGTAGTATGTATATTTCTGTATACAATGTTGTCTTGACATCTTAAGGATTCTGCCCCTCCCCACTGGGCTAGTCAATTCTTAGAGAAAGCAAGGCCTGAGGCCAAAGCTATATATTAGTTTTCCATCACTGAAACACGATCCTAAAATGATTCCTAAAAATCAACTTGAAAGTTTGTTTTGGCTCACATTTCTAGGCTATGATTGTTTAGCCCATTGCTTTTGGACTGGACAAAGGAACACATGGTGGAGAAAAAAGCTTATCAGCTCATGCTAGCCAGGAAGTAAGAAAGGTGGAGGGAAGGGGCAGTGTCACATCCCAATATCCCTTTCAATGACCTAACTTCCTTCCATTAGACACAGGCTCTCAAGCTGTGGGTCACAATCCCTTTGGAGTTGAATGACCCTTTCACAAGGGTCACATCAGATATCATGCATATCCTATATCTATATTACAATTCCTAACTAGCAAGATTACAATTATGAAGTAGCAATGAAAATATTTTTTATGGCTGGGGGTCAAGACAATGTGAGGAACTGGTCACAGCATTATGAAAGTTGAGACCCTATCACCTAAAAGCTCCATTACCTCCCAATGGTGCCACAGGCTAAGAACCAGCTTTTGACACTTAGGCCTTCAGGAATGTTTCCAGATCTAAACATCATCTCTGAAGAAAAAAAAAAAAACACCATTTTTGATCCTACTTCTGTAACTGTCCTGAATAACCAGAAAGGAAATAAATAGCTCCTACTCTAGCACTGTGAATATATAATAATATGCTGTGCTCTTGAACTTCCATGTCTCTTCAAAAACAATGCACAACACTAGCTTGGAGTAGTGGCACATATCCATAATTTAATATAATTTGAGGGGTAGAAATCAGCCTTAGCTACATAAGGAGTTTGAGGCCAGTCTGGGTTAAGCAAAACCTTGTCTCAAAACACCAACAAAAACTGCCTGGAAATGTACCTCTATTGGTAGAGTGTTTGCTTAGCATGGGCAAAGTCCTGGGTTCAATTCTCCAGCATGACAACAAAAATTGAGTATGGTTGTGCACACATGTAAATGAAGCAGAAGTCATGAGATAGAAGCAGGATGATCAGAGGCTCCAGGTCATTCTTGGCTGCAATGTTTTTTAGAAGACAACCTGGAATACATGACATCCTGTGGTGGTTTGAATGGCAATGTCCCTCATAGGCTCATATATTTGCATGCTTAGTCCCCAGTTGATAAACTGTTTAGAAGGGTAAAGAAGTGCAGCCTTCAGAACCCAGAGGCTGGATCACCCAGAAACCTAGGATAAAACCAAACGTGACTGGCAAAAAAGGTCAATGAAAAGATTCCTAATGATATTCTGTGTACTCATAGATCATTGCCTGACCCAACTGTCATCAGACAGGCTTTGCCCAGCAACTGTTGGAAACATGCAGAGACCCACAAGTTAGGCAGACCTTGGGAAATCCTGTGGAACAGGGGGAAGGAAGGATTATGGGAGCCAGAGGAGCCAAGGACACCACAAGAAAACTCACAGAATTAAAAAACTTGGGCTCATAAATGCTCACAGAGACTGAACTCCAGCGAGCTTATATATGACTGATTTAGGCCTTCTGTATATATGTTGCTGTTGTCTGCTTGGTCTTCTTGTGGGACTCCTCTAACAGTGGGAGCAGGGACTGTCTCTGACTCTTACCTGCTTTTGGAACCCTTTCATCTTACTGGATTGCTTTGTCCAGCCTTAATAGGAGAAGTAGTATCTTAATGCAACTTGCTATGCCATGGCTGGCTGATAGACATGGGAAGCCTGCCCTTTTCTGAAGAGAAAGGAGGAGTAGTGGATGAGGGTGGGGTGTTAGGGAGGAGAAACTGGGAGGAGTGAGGGAGGGGAAACTGATCAGGCTAGGAATAAATAAACAAATAAGTAAATAAAGGAAGGAAGGAAGTTAGTAAACTATTAACTTCCTGGGGGGGGGAAGAGGTATGACCTTCTTGGAGAAGGTGAGTCACTGGGAGTGACTTTGAAGTTTCAAAAGCCCACACCGACCCAGTGTCTCTCCCTGCCTGCAGATCACACGTAAAGCTCTCAGCTATTGCTATAACACCTTGCCTTCCTTGGGCCAACACACTGCCCACCATGATGACAATGGTCTAACCCTTTGGAACTGTAAGCAAGCCCCCAATTAAATGCTTTCTTTTGTAAGATTAGCCTTGCCAAATGGTGTCTCTTTCCAGCGATAGAACACTAAGACAGACCCTACCTCAAAAGTATATATATACACAACATTTTATATAAGCTTTAGTAGTTATCTTCTTTTGAGAAGCAGTTTGCTTTAGGAGCATTTAGAACTGAGAGAAATCTCAACTACTGTTGAACTGATTATTATTTTGTAAGCCTGGCTATACATGCTAACTTCTTTGTCTTCCAACCATTAGAATATTCAAAATATAGCATAAATTGTTTGGCAACCACCCAAGGACCAACTCCACTATTGAAAAGTTCATGTACTAGAGATGAGTGAATATAGTTAGTTTCAATATCCACATTATTATAGGCTTCTGGTGCTACCTTCCCCCATAATACTCAGCACAATTGTAAGTATTCAGTTCCTACTGTGAGAGTTTCTTAACCTCTCTGGCTATTTCTCCTGACCAATTATCCTTCTACAGGTAAGTGACAAATGTTGTTATTGATCCTAGAGAGGACTATATTTCCTTTTAAAATTATTTTTAATGTTTATTTGCATGTGGGTGAATGTAGGTTTGTGCATATGAGTACAGTGTCCATGGAGGTCAGAAGAAGGCATCAAATCCCCTGGATCTAGTTACAAGCAGTTATGAGCAGCCTGACATGAATACCAGGAATCAAACTTAGGTCTTCTATAAGAGAAGTATGTGCTTGTGAATGCTGAGCCATTTCTCCTTCCCTAGACATAACCACATTATCAAAGGACATTCTAGAAGTGTCAAAGTCTAAAAAACCTAAGTACCCTGCAATTACTACATAACTTTGTCTGCTTTGTGTGGTGTGTGTCTGTATGTACACATGTGTCTGCAATTACACTCTGTAGAGGCCAGAGATTGATATAATTTCCCAACTCTCTTTCTTTGGAAATATGGTCTCTCACTGAACCTGGAACTCACTTAACTAGATTGGCTAGTCAGGGAAACCCTCAAGATCCCCCTGTCTCCACTTCCTAGCACTGGAAGAACAGCCTTGTCCACTATGACCTGTTACTTATATGTGAATGCTGGAGTTTGAAACTCAGTTACTTGTGCATGTCCGATAAGCACTTTATTCACTTAGCCATCTCCCTAACCCTTCTGCTTTGTAAAACGTTCAAGGAGTTAGGAGTGTTCAAATCTAACCAAATATGGATAATCCCAAAGGGATATGACAAGGTACAGTTCAATCTGCCTCCAAGGAGGCCAGCTATATTCTTCTTGCTGAAGATTCAAACACTGGTTACCCTGGTGATATACATCCATGGTCTCCAATGCAGCAACATGCCAGACCCGGATGTCTCTGAAACTTCAGCCTTTGCAGCCTGTTGTCTCCTACTGCTATCGAGTGAAGAGGAGTACCAGCTCACAGTGTGGGGTGTGGGGAAACAAATCCACAGGTACAGCTTGTCTCAGGACAAATGGTTCACCGAGGAGCTTCTTAGCAGAGTTTGGAGGACAACACAACCTGCACAAATAGACCATAGTTATCAGTTCACCAAATGATGTGACAGACTTTGAAGATCCCCCATGAAAGGCCTCACCCTCCCTGGGGAGTGGATGGGGGGGGTTCATGGCGGGAATGGGTGGGAGGGAGAGGGAACTGGGATTGATGTGTAAAATAAGATCGTTTCTAATATAAATAAAAATGTAGAAATAAAAAAAAGAAAGAAAAGCAAGTACAGGAACATAGTGGCTTAAAACTGAAGTCAGACAGGCCCATGTGTCTCTCATCTACACTGCTCATTATTTCATGTAACTGTTGTACTTATCCATCTTCCCCACTCAAGTACAAATGTTCAACTTACAGTGAGGTTATGGTCGAACAAACCCATTGTAAGCTGAAAATAATAAATCAAAATGCATCTAAAGGACTGCAAAGATGGTTTGGTTGGCAAGGTATCTGAGTTCAATGCCCAGAATTCTTGGGAAAATGTGAAGTATGTTCAATGCCCAAAATTCATGGAAAAATGTAAAGTATGTTGGTATATGCTTATAATCCAGTTCTAAGGAAGCAGGCCCCCTGGGACTCACTGCTGGCCAGCCCAGCCTACCAGATGAAATCCAGGATAGTGAGAGATCCTGTCTCAAACACAAGGTAGATGGTTCCCAAGAAACATACACACACAAAATGCACACAATTAGCTGGGTTAAGTCTCAGTCTCTGAGTTAGAGCACATGATTAGCATGCACAAATTTCTGGATTTGAAGTGCACGCACACACACACACATACACACACACACGGACACACATACACATTACATATATATTTAATATATGTATATACTATAATTTTATGTGTAGTATATATTATCAAACATCACCACTTACATTCATAAGACCCTACGACATGTACCCATTAAACTCTTCTAAAAAGGTTGTAATAATTTATAACCATTCTTTCGTACTTTCAAACTTTCAGACTTTTTTTATGAACAATTCTATACCTTACTATTCTACTTAGTAACCACTTTATCTCAGAACTTAAATCAAAAGCCACAAAACATACTTGACTGTACTTCAAAAGACACTATTGAACCATGCATCGTACTGCACACCTTTAATGCCAGCACTTGGAGACAGACAGGTGGAACTCTTTGAGTCTGAGGCCAGCCTGGTCTACAAAGCAAGTTCCAGGACAGCCAGAGCTACATAGTGAGACAATGTCTCAAAAAGACAGAAGGGGAAGGAGGAAGAGGAAGAGAAGGGAATAAAAGTAGAGAAAGGAGGAGGGATTAGGGATGTGGCTCAGCAGCAGTCAAATACTCACTGGCTTGTGTGAGGTCCTGGATTTGATGTATAGTAACACCCATGAACACAAACAGAGACGCATATACAGGAAGTACAGAGAGAAGAAGCAGAAAGGGAGGAATTTTTTCAACTCATATACTTGATAGGGGACTTCTATCAGACATGAAGACGACTCTGAAAACCTTAATAATAAAAAGTTCAACCCAGTTAAACCTGGGCATAAGATCTGAATCTTGTATTAACATGTAAATATCTAAAGATTTACAACGGACTAAAAGAGGGGCTGGGAAAGTAGTTCTGTTGGTAGACTGCTAGCCTAGCATGCACAAAGCCCTGGGTTTGATCCTCATCACTTCATAACCAGATTCGATGGTTCCAGCATTTAGAAAAGGAAGACAAATTCAAGGTCAATCTGGGCCAGTCTGGAATACATGAGACCCTATCTCCATAGAAAAATGCAAAAAGATGTATTAAAAAACAAAACACTCGATCTGGTGGTGGTGGTGCAGACCTTTAATCCCAGCACTCATAGGCAGAGGCAGGCCTGATCTACAGAACGAGTTCCAGGACAGGCTGGACTACAGAGAGAAGAAACTGTGTCTCAAAAGTACAAACACAAAAACAAACAGAAACAAACAAACAAAAGAAGCACGAAAAAATCTTTAGCCATTGGGAAAATGAAAAGAAAAACCACAATGATATAGCACTTCCCATGAGCTGCCATTTTAAGAAAAAAAGGCAGCAGCAAGAGCTTAGGAAAAATACCTGACTAGCACACAAGCGGTCCTGGGCTTCATTGCCAGCACTGCAAAATAGATTTTTGAAAAAATCAATACCAAGACTCGGTTAAGGTACAGAGGAAATCAGAGAAAATAGAATGCTCTTGTACTACTGTTGGTACAATAGGGCAGCTATTTGGAAAACAAACTGAAGTTCCTCACAAGGTTAAATGAGTTACCATATGGCCCAGAAATTCCCCTCCTGGTCATTCTCAAAGAGAGATGAAAGGAAAACTTGCACATGAATATTCATTGCAACATTATTTATAAGAGCCGTAAATTTCCTTTTAAGAACAAAAAGAAAATGAAGGATCAATACATTTTTAAACACAGATGATCATATACATTATGCTAGGTGGAATAAGTTGCAAAGAATCACACAATAAATGACACAATTCAATGACATGCCAGGGCATACTCATATACAAAAAATAAATCTTTTTAAAAATATATAATATTCCCATAATTAAGTAACAGATGATTGTATTTTATGTAGTACCATCTTAGCATTTTATATAATATTATTTAATGAATTTAACACATAGTTCTTAAAAATAAATGGCCAATAAATATTTGAAAAAAGTGCTCAACATCCTTGCCATCAGGGAAATGTAAATTTTAAACTGCTCTGATATTCTATCTTACCCCAGTCATAATAACTAAGATCAAGGAAACAAATGGCAACAAATGCTGGTGATGATATGGTACCCCCATTCACTGCAAGTAGAAACAAAAATTGGTAAAGCTATTGTGGAAACCAATATGGAAGTTTCTTAAACAATTAAGAACAGAACTACCATATGATACAGCTATACCACTACTGGGTATATACCTAAAGGACTCAAAGTCAGCATACTACAGAGATACATGTACACCCATGTTTACTGAAGCTTTAGTCACAATAGCTATGAAGTAGAAACAGTTTAGATGTTTATGAAGAGATAAATTTAAAATGTGGTGTATGGCTTGGGAGATAACTCAACAGATAAAGTGCTTGTCATGCAAATATGAGGATGTATGTTTGGACCCAGAGCACCCATGTAAGAGCTTGGTGGTAGCAAGCAGTGCTGAGGGTCAGCCTAGGTTAAATGACAAGCTACAGATTCACTGACCCTGTCTCAAACAAGATGGGGCCAGTGAGGTGGTTCAGTGAATAAAGGTGCTTGCCACCAAGCCTGATAACCTGAATTGGCCCCCAAGATTCGCCTGGTAGGAGAGAAGCAACTCCTCCAAGCTGTCCTTTGGCCTCCACACATGCACACATTTGCACAGAAAGAAAAAAAAAGGTGAAAAGTGAAAGGAACTGACTTAGTGTTGACCTCTGGCTTTCACATACACACAAGTGTGGTACTTACACAAATGGGATTTTATTCATCTCTAAAGACAAATAAGACATTCACAAGGAAATGGATGGAACTGTGATCATTGTTAAGTGAAATAAGCCAGAGGCAGAAAGACATGTATCGCCCAATTATGTGTCTGTGTGTATGTCTGTGTATGTGTGTGGGAAGGGGGGAAGGGGTAAGACAGAATGGGGACAATGTTGGGGAAGGAAGGGATCAAAATTAAATAAAAAGAGCAAAGAGGTGCAAAAGAACTCAGCATATGATACATGTATGAAAGTGTCGCAATGAAATAAACAAAAGAGCAATAAATTAGAGCTGCTGAAATGGCTCAGCTGGTAACGGTGCTTGCTGCAAACCCTGATGCCCCAATGACAAGGTGGAAGGGGAGAACTAGCTCATATAAGCACCCCTCCCACTCAAAAGAAAATGCAAAAAAAAAATTCTTGGGTTTTTTTGTTTGTTTGTTTGGTTGGTTGGTTGGTTTTTGGTTTTTCATGACAGGGTTTCTCCATGAAACAGTCCTGGCTATCCTGGAACTTACTCTGTAGACCAGGATGGCCTTGAACACGTAAGTACCTGCTTCCTCTGCTTCCCAAGTCCTCAGATTAAAGGTGTATGCCATCACCACTGACTTTTTTTTTTTTAATGTGTAGCCCAGGCTGGCCTCAAACTCTTGATCCTCCTGCCTCTGACTCCTTCAGCAAATCCTGCTGGAGTGTGCCACCACAAACAGCAGCTTTAATTGTCACTCTTTAAAGTGACAATTAAAATAATTTCTTTGCATGACAAACAAAAATTAATAACTAATTTCCTTTTATTCTAAATCATCTGCATTTTTAGTTAGAAAGCACAGGATAGTTATAAAGAAATCCTATGGTTTTCTACAGTACATTCATGAATTTCCTTAAGTCTTTGACCCACTTATAATTTATTCTAATTTAGACTAGATACAAATCCAACTTTTTGCAGTGTCTAAACAGCTATTAATAAGAATTTTCTGATTAGTCCATTTTTACCCACTGATAAGAGATACCATCTTCATATCATACTCAAAAACAATAAAAATAGAAGAGTAATTGTGCAGAAACAGACAAGTAAATAAGATGGAGAGACTGAACCTAATATTTTTCTTTGAGGTACAAGCTTTGTCCCCCGCTGGAATGAATGAGACAGTAGTCTCACTATGTAACCCATTCGGATCTCCAAGTCACTATGTAACCCAGCCTTATCTTAAACTCATGGCTTCCCTTCTGGCTCAGGTCCCTGAGTACTGGGATTACAGATACACACACCACTGCACCCATCTTGAGTGGGACATCTTCATTTTTTTCCCATGCTCACTAATCTGTTCAGGACGTACCTTGTTTCCTAGAATTAACCTTGGCCATTTGTATTTTTCCAGAAAAATCAGACTTCATGTAGATTTTCAGATATTTTTCATGCAAACTCTAAGCAGAAGTTCCTTATAATTGAAAAAAAAATTAGACTGAACACTTGGAAGACAGAAATAGGAGGACTGCCATAAGATCAAGGCCAGCCTGGTCTATGTAGTGAGTTCCTAGCCAGGCAGGACTACATATTGAGGCATTGTCTTTAAAAATAAAGCAAAACAAATTCTTCCAAGTCTATAGATATTCTGCTTTATTATTTATGACTATAGTCTTGTGATTTTTTTACCCTTTTATGTTCCTGAGTAGGTTTATTTGCCTATTTCTTTTTCACAATAACATTTATTTGCCATGTCTTTCATAAGGTTTTATGATGTTTTTTGAGATAAGGTCTCACAATGTATTCCTGCCTGGCCTGGAACTCACTATGTGGACCAGACTGGCCAAAAACTCAAGAGAGATTTGCACTCCTGAGTGCTTGGATTAAATGCCTGCACTACAATACCTGGCTGGGGTTTTTCTTTTAATATTAGTTTTTGAGACAGGATCTCATTATGTGTCTTAGGCTAATATCAAACTCATGATCTTCCTGTCTCCACTTAAGAGCTGGCATTATAAACAGGTACCACAACACTTGACTTTTTAAATTCTGTTTTAAAAATTATATTTATATTAATTCTCAGAGAATTTTGTGTACAAACACAATGCATTGTACTCATATTTAGCTTCCCTACTCTCCACCCCCTCCTAACCAACCGCCCCCTCCTAACTTCATGTCTTTTTTGTAATAACCCATCAAGTTCAATTTGTGCTGCCCATTTACACATGGGACCATGCACTAGAGCATGGTCAACCTACATGGGACCATATGAACAAAGGACATTTTTCTGCTTCCCCTAACAGCCATCATATAGTGGTGAGGTTTCATGGCTCCCCCCTCCCCCTTCCATGCTAGAATGTTGGTCGGTTTAATCTTGTGCAGGTCTTGTGCAGGCAACCACAGATGCTGTGAGTTCATAAGTGCAGTGGTCTTTCACATTGAGAATATACTGTTTCTTACAGTTCCAACCCGAACTCTGGCTCTTTTCATCTCCTCTTTTGCAATGAATGGTCCCTAAGCCTTGGTGGGATGATGTAGATGTCCTATCTGTGGCTAAGCATTCTATACATTTATTCTCCACACTTTGACCAATAATGAGAAAACATAATTTAAAACTTTAAAAAGACACAAGAAAGCACTGTCTTTTTCCTGGGAAAATGGTTAAGGTTAAAAAAGGAAAAGGAGTTAGGGAGTGGCAAGATGGCTCCATGGGTAAAGGCACTTGCCACCAACCCTGACAACCTAAGTCCTCTGACCTCCATATGTACACTGAGGTACACACACACACACACACACACACACACACACACACACACACAATAAATAAATAAATAAATATAACCTATTTTTAAAAGAAAAAGAAGTGGGTGTAGTGCCACACAGCTATAATCCTATGACTTGGGAGGTGGAGACAGGAGAATTGAGAGTTCAGGGCCAGCCTTGGCTGCATACACAGGCCAACAAGATGGCTCAGCAGGCAAAAGCACAAGCCTCGGGACTTCAGTTCGAGCCTAGCACCTAAGGTGGAAAGAAGGCTAAAACCCAACTTCTAAAAGTTATCTTCTGGCCTCTACACAGAATCTTAGGCAGACATAATTCTGCTTCCCCACATATCTTGGTAAATTAATGAAAAATTTAACCAAAAACCAAGACACTACTAAAAAATGTACAAATAACATGCTGACAAGGACATGGAGAAAAGGCCACATTTAAACACTGGTGGGAATGAAAATTAATGGAATACAGTATCAAGATTCCTCAAAAACCTAAAAATAATCTACCATATGACCCATATGTACCACTTGTTAGAATAGCCCAAAGGGAATTAAATCAGCCTATCGATGAGATACCTACATTAACATTCTTTATTACACTATTCCCAACAACCAGACAAAATCAGTAGATGAATGGATAGAGAAAATATGGTAAATAAAATAAGCCATATGCAGAATCTTTTTAAAAAATTAATCAGATGCCACCTTTTCAACATGTTTTTCAGTTGAAAATTAAATCCAGTACCGTGTGTGTGTGTGTGTGTGTGTGTGTGTGTGTGTGTGTGTGTGTGTGTGTACCTCAGCGCGCACACACACACACACACACACATAGGGAAACTTCAATTATCATCTTTAGAAATGCCATCCACCTCTTTTGACATAAGGTCTCTCATTGGCCAGGACAGCAAGCCCTAAGGACTCACCTGTTTTTACTCCCCTAGTGATGGGATTACAAGCTCAGGTCACCACACCTGGCATTGAATCTTTTAAAGTAAATTTCGTCCTTCATGATTTCACAGAATTGATTTTCTAATATATTAAAATTTTTATCTTGATCACTAAAATCCTTGGTACCCTCTTTAAAATTTGTGCTCAGAGTACCTGTTTGTCTCACCCTAGACAAGTCTCTATAACTAATTCTTAAAAATGATATAATCAGGGACTGGAGAAATGGCTCAATAAAGAACACTAACTTTTCTCACAAAGGACCAAAGTTTGGTTCAGAACATCCACATGGTACCTCACAAGTGCCTGAAACTCCAGTTCCAGGGGATCTAACACCCTCTTCTGGCCTGTATAGGCTTGTGTGACTATGGAATGTACATAAAGTTATTCAAGTTCATATACACATTTTTTTAAAAAAAAAAAAACTTATTTTTTAAAGTGGTATATTGAGCCAAGTATAGTGATGAATGCCTTTAATCCCAGGAAAACAGGAGGTAGAGACAGGCAGATCTCTGTAAGTACAAGGCCAGCAAAGGCTACACAATGAGTTGTAGGACTACACTAGAGCTACATAGTTGAGACCCTGTCTCAAAAAAAAAAACATAAAAACAAAAACAAACAACAACAACAAAATAAAGTGGTATCTTTTTTCCTTTTCTTTATGTTTCTATACTTTTTTTTTCCAAATTGTACATAGAAAGCATAGATAGACTACTCTGAGTTTTTAGAAAACATAATTTTGGTTTTTCCTTTTTCAATGAGACTGGTTGTTGCTTATTCTACACTGGCTTCAATCTCACTCAGTATGTAGCCAAGGACGATCTTGAACTTCTAATCCTCCTGCCTATACCACCCTGCTCAGTTTTATGTGGTGCTAAATATCAAACCCAGGGTGTCATGCATGACAGTTATTCTACCAGCTGAGCCATATCCCCAGCTCATGGAAAAATACCATTGGAAAAAAATTAAAGACTCACTCAATAAAGTTCCGCATGCTTTCACCATGGGGCTTGCAGGAAACAAAAACTAGAGTGTGGATGGCCCTGCAGTTCCGAATGGCCTGCACCACTTGGTAATCTGAAGGAGTAAACACCTTGTTAATACACTTAACCTATCACAGTCCGTTATTCCAAAATTCACATTAAGTAGCTCTAAGGACTGCTAAGGAATGGAGGAGAAGCTGCTTCAGGGCTACCATATAGGCAGCCCCTTAGCCTGATATGGGAATAAAGATGCAGAACTGGTGGATACCAGGGGGAACACCCAAATTGCCCTCCTTCCTTACGCAGTCCAGCACGGGCCGGATTCACCACAGCAACAGTTAACATCTCATCTTTCTGCAGCCTTAACAACTGTGGCAAAATCTTCTCTGCTCTACCAGCATGAAACTCACAGTTAGTGACACCTGTGAAGGAGAGGATCATGTGGCATAATTTGAATCCAACAAGCGGGAAGCCTTGGTTTTATAGAACTATACAGCAACCAGAGTCCTGCCATTCTTTTTGACTCCAGTGTACCTCTGAATATTAAAGAAAGAGGCACTCTTGGACCTCCTGTAAGTACTTTCCCTTGGAACGTCTGAATAAGCCTCCCATCTAAAGTGACTGGACAGTGCAGCATGCAAGTATCTACATCACAACAGAAAACCTTGACTTTCACACAAGTGCTATTTCTGTCCCATCAGAAGTTTTCACTTGGTGCCTCAAGAACTGTCTAGAAGTTGGGCATGCTAGCACACATCTGTAATCCCAGCATTTGAGAGGCAAAGAAACAGATAAGACATTCAAGGCAAGCCTGGGCTGCACAGAAACTGCACAAACTATTTTTCATATTGCAATTTGACATTTTATTTAAACAAAAGGTTATATTTTAAAATTGTAGGTTTGTTTATTTTGTTTAAGACAAGACCTCACCATGTAGGCTGGTTTTGAACGTCCTATATAGAGACCAGGTTGGCTTTGAACACACTGAAATATACCTGCCTCTGCCTCTGCCTCTGCCTCCTGAGTACTGGAATTAAAGGTGTTCACCCCAATGACAGGCCAAAATTCTAAGTTTGAAACCTATTGTATTAGGTTCTTATGCTCAGAGTCTTATGTAAAACATGTTCTTCTAGTATGTTAAACATTTTACCATTTCCCTTCCCACCAACTAGGCTTGCACTCTTGGGCTCTTTACAGAATGAAGAAAAAAAAAAAAAAGAAATAGTTATTAAGATCTCTCCCAGAAAACATCAAGATCCAACTGTGGCTACTCTATTTAGAACTCTGCTTCCCTATAAGCTGAGGATACAGTATGCCTCCCTTTGCATAGAAACAAGTGCATTTCTGTTTGTTTGATTTTGCTGTGCTGATAACAGACCCCTGGGTATTACACATGCTAAGCAAGCAGTCTGCCATCCCTCAAATACATTTCCTTCATTTCTCCCCAGAATTGATCTAGGTACCATTGAAGGCTGCAGTCCACCTGGCATCTTCTACTGCCTGCTCTACCAGCTCAATGCCAAGGACCTGGGATGCACGCTGAGCCAGAGAAAGGCCAATCACACCTGGAAAAGTAAAAAAGAAGAGGAAATTATTTTTGTGTTTCAACCTCATGGTTATATTCAGACCATTAATACTATCTCCCCCTGTCACCCTTGAAAGGCCATAAGCTCTGGGTAGATAGATGGACAACACAGACTCATCCTAGGGCTACCACTTGCCCGTTCCACAGCAAATGTCAAGGAGGATGGTATTGGAGTTCACTCCACTCAGCTCCCCAATGGTCTGATAGAGCAATTCTGCGCCAGCGGTATTAATCTGGAAGAAGGCATCTGGAGAGATGCGGATCTTCAAACCCAGAAGATCTTCAAAGATGTGTGGTTCCCCAAACAGGAGTTGGTAGGGGGACTGCTGATGGCTGCAACGGGTCATGGTACTAGGGAAAAAAAGAAAGGAAGTCAGCATTTTAAAATGACAGAACTTTCTACCTCTTACTGCTTGGTTGAAAGGGGCCCCTCTCAGCTCGGAGACACAGCTTGCTCGCCACACCTCTGAGACTTCTGCATGAGTCCCCTTCTTGAGGGATGGAGATAAGTGTGCACACTCTCATTTTACATTCTTTTTGTTTTTATTTTGAGAAGGTCAAGGCTACAATACCCCCACTTCACTTTTCTATTCTAGCCTGGGTTCCCAGATGTGGCTGGTGTATAAAAGTCAGGTCTAACTAGCCGGCGGGCCTCCACTCTCAGTAGCCTACCATCAGGCAAGCACAAAGCCAGGCTAAGGCAAGCCTATAGCCTCCTACTTCTTGTCTAGCTGCCCCACGCTTACCTTTCCTGGAAATAGAGTGAGGTCAATTCACAGACTGCTCCGGGGCCTTGAGTGAAAAAGTCCTTCAAGGTCACCTTCTGAGCACACAGTTCCTCCTGCCCAGAACATGAAATTGTGAGGCAAGCAGATGCATCCCCGACAAATTTTACTGCCAATAGTTACAGGATTCAGCCCTGAAGCAGTCAGACAAGAAGACACATTTCTCAAGTCCTATTATAAATAACACTTAGCATAAAGCAATGTTCTGCAGGGCAAAATCAACAACAACAGGCTATTTTCACATCTCAGTTGAAGCACTGCTTGGCTTCTCAGCTTTTGACAAATCTCATACAATAGAACTGGCACTTTCTCTAGTTTGAGCCTCTAATAGTTTTCCAAAGAAAGTGTGAGTTATTCTTATAAACAAGAAGCTAAACTAAGCTTCTGGCCCATCATGCACAGAAAATAACCTTTCAAATCCTTTCGTATTTCTCCACTTTTGCTATCCCAACCACCCACTCAAATATCACCTCAGAATACATGAGTCCTAGAACAATGAACTGGGAAACAAAAGCAAGAATAGGGTGGGCAGGCAAGATGGCTAAGAGGGTAAAGGCACTGGCCATCAATCCCAATGAGCTGAGTTCAATCCCTGGGACACATGTGATGAAAGGAGAGAAACGACTCATGCCAAGTTGTTCTCTGACATCCAACTAAAGGTACAAGGAAAATAATGAACTCCTTCTTTTCTGACTACAGAACATATGAGAATTCTAATATTGCTAATACTTCAGACTAGCTTGACATACAGATACAGGGTAATAAACCATGTCAGAGCTATAGAATTTAAAAGACCAGGCCAGGAATCAAAGGGCTCAGAGGCAAATCCTAGCTTTGTAGTTAACTGGCTCTTTAACCTTCCATGTGGTTATGCCTCCCTTTGGAAATCTATAAAATGAGAATGGTAACATTCTTCTTATACCTACCTACTTCATAAACTGGTTGAGATAATCAACTAAGTATTAGGGTGTTTCTATATGAGATTATCTGTGCTGATTGGGGTTCTGTTGTTTTGTCAACAGGACACAAGATGAAGTGATCTGGAGCCTCAGCTGAGGAACTGCTTCCACAAGACTGGCCTGTGGATATTTCTAGTGGACATTTTCTCAACTGATGGTTGTTATGGGAAAGCCTAGCCCACTATATGCTGTGTCATCCCTGGGAAAGTGGTACTGAGGTATATAAGAAAGCAAATTGAAAGCTGGGGAGTTGGTTTCGTGGTTCATAGCACTTGTTGCCATTGCAGAGGACCTGGGCTTGATTTCCAGTACTCACACGATGGCTCACAATTGTCTGTAAGTCCAGTGTCAGGGGATTCAAAGCTCACTCTGACACCAAGCATACACATGGTGCATATACATACATGCATATATTCATACCCATAAAATAATTTTAAATCTAAAAATAAAGCAAACTGAGCAAGCCACAGGCAGCAAGCCAGGAAGCCGTATTCCTGCATGACCTCTGATTCTGTTAACGCCTCTAGATTCCTGCCTTGAATTCTTTCTCTGCCTCCCCTTCAAGAGAGACTATGAGCTGTAAAGTGAAATACATTCTCAAGTCACTCTTAGTCATGGTTTTTATCACAGCAACAGATAGCCAACTAGAACACTGTCTGAAAGTGCTAAGTGCATTTCAAATGTAAAGCATAATTTGGAAGACTGCTACCCTCGCCACTGTACTAGCAAGAGTGTGTGAAGTATTTAGATTATAACAGTTAGACATGCAAATCTCTGTGGAAATAGCTTTTGGATTCAGTAGAGTCTACTACTACATGAAAATACTTGGGAGTCCATGTACAATAATCATCTTGGGTAACCTAGCCATAGTCTTTGTGTTTCCATTATGCCAGCAGTATGGGTAAATTATATTCTTACCAACTCCTCTTCATCCTCAAACCGGCTCGCCAACCTACACAAATATTCTGGATGTGTAGTTTCTGCTATCTGCTCTGAAACTCCTAAAAAAAAAACCCAAACCAGGAGCATAGTAGAGTTACTGCAGAAGTGGTTTCCTATCCTGGTAGGCTTACCTGACTTAACCCCTGAGGATGAAAAGTGATGATAGCCATCACGTGTCCTTGGCTATTAGTTCGAACTGTAAGCTCACGCCAGTGTCCACCTTCATGAAACAGAAGACAGGGCTCCACTGAAGACTGTCGAAGGAATACTTCATAGTACTAAGAAGAAACTGATATTACATATAGGCAAAAAGAACAAGTTCAACTGTTCATTGTTCATTCTTGGTCATTATTTGAGGCTATATTATGCTCCACAAAATGTATGTGTTGAATGAAGCCTTTAACCCCATATCCTCGGAGAATGACTGCATTTGGAAACAGACCTTTAATCAGGTGAGCAAGGAAGCCAGACATGGTAGTTGCATTCTTCAAGGATTCAAGAGGCTGAAGTCAGAGAATCTCAAGTTTAATGTCATTCTAGGTTACCTAGTGAGACTCTCAAAAGTACACAAAATTAGCAGGTGATTTTACATTAAAGAGAAGCCATTGTAGTGGTTTGAATAGATGCGGCCCCATAGACTCATGTGTTTGAATGCTTGGCCCATAAGGAGTGGCAATATTAGGTAGTGTGGCCTTGTTGGAGTAGCAGAAGCAGACTTTGAGGTCTCATATATGCTTAAGTCATGCCCACTGAACAGTCTCTCCTTCTGCTCTCACCCATCTCCACCGGCATGTCTGCCTGCACATCACCATGTCCTGCCATGACAATAGTGGACTACACCTCTGAAACTGTAAATCATCCTAATTAAATGTTTTTACTTTATAAAGAATTGCTGTGGTCATAGTCTCCTGACAGCAATAGAAATCCAAACTAAGACAGCCATTAAACATACTTAATCCAATCTCACCAGCATCTGTATAAGAAGAGGAAATGTAGGGGTAGGAATATAGCTCAGCTGGTAGAGTGTTTGTCTGGTATGCAGGAAGTACTGGGTTTCCTATCCTTAGCACTGCATAAAAACTAGGCATGGTGACACATACCCATCATACCCGCACTTGGAAGATAGAAGCAGGAAGATCAGAAGTTCCAGGTCATCCTTATGTACACAAGTTTGAGGCTACTCCATGAGGAGGAAGAAGAAGGAGGAGGAGAAGCAGAAGAAGCAAGAAGGGGAGGGGAAGGGAGGGGAGGAAGAAGGAGGAGGGGGAGAAGTAGGGGCACACCAAAAAATCAGAAGGGCTACATATATAAAAGACTGAGTGGGGTCAGTATAAAGATAGCCATAGGCCTGAAGAAAAAAACAAACCTGTAAGACCCTGATCTTAGACTTGGATTTCCAGACTAGAAAGAACTAAATTTCTTTTTTCTTTTTCTTTTCTTTTTTTTTTTTTTTTTTTTTCCTTTTTATACCTCAGGCCTGCGGTAATTTATTTAAGTAGCCCTAAGAAGGTGACACAAAAGCATGCTCCTTGGCCAGCCATGGAAACACATATCTATATTCCTAGCTCCCAGGAAGCTGAGGTGGGAGGATCCTGAATTCCAGGCTTGCCAGAGCTATGCAGCGAATCCTGCCCCATGATCTTATGGAGGACATCACCACTTTTTATATTCTAAACTCTAAGTTCCATGAAGGTTTAGCATCATATCCTCAATCTGGCACATAATACATGCCCAATACTTTTGAAAGAAGGTATGAATGAATAAATAGAAAACACATTCAGATGCAAGACCTCAGTTTATTCTACATGTGATACTAAACACAAGAAACTGCCATTTCTGTGAATTAGTTCTGGCACTACTTCCCAATGCCTTACAAAGCTGCTATGATTTATTCTTACTTATAACTTCCTGGTGCAAGCCACTCATTTCTATAACATATAATCAGATGTCAACTCTACTAGCTTAATCCAATCCTCTGTGGTTTCAAATATCCTTAAAGTCAAGAACAGGGATGTAGCTCCTTGGTAGAGGACCTGAAAACATGCACAAGGTCCAGGGCTTTATCCATAACCCCCCCCCCATCAATAAAAACAAACTTTTCAAACAGAAGCCATTTGGTACTATAATAGGACACACTGTCTGACACATCGTCTGATTTTCTTGTGCCTTTGATTCTCACATTACATGAAATCTAGGTCTACTACATTTTCAACCAAAACCCCAGATTATCTAGGGAAGAAGAAGTTACATGAAAAAAACAGTGCTACCTGGAAAGATAAGATGAATGAAGGTAACACTTTAACACTTTTTCTATCACCTCCTATACAGAAGATATGTTTAACTACACTGAACATATTTTTTCAAATTTTGGGATTGGTAATATATTTTTTTAAAAGACTAGTTCAGTTGTTATTGACTTCCTGGTTTAAAAGGGATGCATTTTGGAAGCAAGATTCAAAGAGGTCTTGAAAAGATGATGGTGGGAAAAATAAAGCCTGATCTGGAAATAATGTTTAAGGAAATATGACCTACATCTCCATCTCTGTATGACCATTGTAAAATGAAGAACAACTCCTGTTTTTATATGAGAACACTTAAGTTTTAAGATTCATCAGATCTTCTAATTAAAATAGAAGAATAGTCTACCTAAAAATGCTACTCAGATGAAATAAAGGAGTGTATTGTTATTTAAGCCCATTGTTCAAACAATTCTCTTTGTTCTTCCCCAAAGCATCATTTTCTGCCTCGGCGCTAGATCATCCCCAATAATAGACAAGCATTCTTTCACTTTCTCACTTTCAAAAAAAAAAAAAAAAAAAAAAAAAAAAAAAAAAAAAACACACACACACAAGCAGGAGCTGAAGAAATGGCTCACTTTCTCTTATGCTTGATTATTCTTGAGTTCCTTTGCTTACTCTGCCTCTACAAACAACAGAACAGGCTGAACTCATACCCTAGAGTCTAAGTGTTCAGTAGGCTATACCACACAAGTTTAAGTACACTATGGTATTCTCATAATAATGAAACCAGCTAAGGCTGTGTGTCTCATAAAATAACTCCACTAACTGAATCACATTCAAAGTCTCTGAAAACGAACTCGGGGTGGAGGTTGCACACCTTTAATCTTAGCACTTGGAAGGCACAGATGGGCAGATCTCTGAGTTCAAGGCCAGCCTAATCTACAAAGAAAGTTCCAGGACAGTTGGGGCTACATAGAGAAACCCTGTCTCAAAAAACCAAGGGGAAAAGTCTCTGAACAACAAATGGACAGTTATTGAGTGAAGAGGAAACAAAAGAACATGAGAAAATCTTTGCCAGCTGTGCATCTGATAGGAGATTAATATCTAGAATATATAAACAATTCAAATAATAAAAACTCAAAGAATAGTCAAATTTACTGGCCAGTTCTCAAATGCATAAATGGCAAAAACCCTCCATATTTACAATGTTCCATATCCTTAGCCACCACAGAAATGCAAATTAAAAATACACTGAGACTGCACCTCACCCCAGCCCCAGCATGATTATCAGCAAGAAAACAAACAACAGAGTCAAGGATGGCAGGACTTAAACATGTTGGTGGGAGTGCTGCCACTATGGATTTCAGTATGATTCCCCCAAAAACCTAAAATCAAAACTACCATTATGATCCAGCTGGACCACAGCACAAGGTATATGGCCAAAGGAACTCAAATCGGCATAACACAGAGATATCTGCACATTCATGTTTACCATTGCACTATTCAAAACAGGCAAAACGTGGAGCCAGCCTAGATGCCCATCAGTAAAGGGACAAACAAAACAGGATGGCATATATTACACAACAGAGTTTTATTAAGCCATAAATTAGAATGAAATAATACCACTTGCAAGAAAATGGATGGAATGGGAGATTATCATATTAAGCCAAAAAGCCAGACTCAGAAAGGCAAATATCATGTTTTCTCCCGTATATAAAATCTAGATTTTTTTTTTGATTTGCATCAAAGGAGAAGGGAGACTATTTCAAAGCATAGGGGATACAGAGGGAGAAAGACACATATAATCTAAGTGATTCTATTATAAACTTACCCAATGAAGATACCCCTGCCCATCAAAATTTCAACAGCTTCCCATTTCACCCACAATAAATGGTAAGGAACTACAATGACCTCTCACTACAGGATATGGCCTCTGTTAACTTTCACCTCATTGCCTACCTTTATTACTACCTAGTAAACACTCACCTGAGTCTATACGTTACCTCCTACAGAAAGCCAGCCATAACCCAAATGCTCTTAGCAGGCCTTTGTAGGTACCAGGCACATGCACACAAGCGCGCGCACACACACACACGCGCACACACACACACACAGACACACACACACACACACACACACACACACACACGTAGGCAAAGCACTTATATACAAAAAAAATGAAAAATAAATAAATAAATACTAAAAACAAGACAAAAAGATGAGCTGGGGGTGGTGGCATATGCCTGTAATCTTGGCACATAAAGTACAGAATCAGGGTGATAGAAAGGTCAAGACTTGCCTAGGCTACACAGCACGATTCAGTCTCAAAACTGAAAGGAGAACCTGAAGATACACAAGGTTTATCACTTGACACAGTTCAGGAAAGGCACATGCTTGAAGGTATAATACTACAGAAGGAGGCAGGCAATACTGTAACTTCTGCCCAGCCCACCGATCCCTTACAGTGTACTCAGTAAACTATTGTTCCTAAAGAACAAGATTCTGCAGAAGACAGTGACATGATGAAGTACACAGCTACCATCAACATTTGATTAAAAATCTGAACACAAAACTGGGAAATAAGTGATAAAGGAATACATACCTCCAATCCCATCATTGAAGAGACTGAGGCAGGAGAAATCTCAGTTTGATGCCAGTCTGGTATACAGGCTAGCCTGAGCTACATGTCAAGACTGTGCATCAAAGAAAGAAAGCAAGGAGATAGCTCAGCAGTCAAGAGCACCAGTTGCTGTCAGAGAGGACCCAGGTCCAGTTCTCAGCACCCACATGGTGGCTCACAAACACAACTCCAGTCCCAGGGGATCCAATGCCCTCTTCTGGCCTCCACAGGCACTAAGCACATGTGGTGTACAACTATACATGTAGGGAAATATCCCCACACACAAAATAATGATTTTTCTTTAAAAAAGAGAAACAAATTCACCCCTTTATCTCACCAAGAAACTGCTCTATCTGGTGACCTTCCTCTATCAGGTGACTGGAGGCTCTTTTCTCAGGAAAAAAACCAAGCCACTATAGCGCTGAATCTTTTCCACCAAGTACAAAATAAATAGATTCAGGAAGCGTATATAAATCTGTATTACTAATATTAGGACCTCAGATTTCCTTTGCACACAACTAGGCAAGAGATTTGAAGATGATTCTTTAGAGAAAGTAACAGCCTCACATTATTGAACCTGACTAACAGAAACATGAGAGAGAGCCCTACAGTCACCAGAAGTGAACCCAAGAAACAGTATACCTACTCAAGCACAACTCACAATTGGCTTTTAAATATAAACAACCAGGCAAGCTGAGTAAAGCCTCCAGGATAAAATACAAAATTAAGGAGGAAGAAATCCCAAAGGAGGTATAAGATAGGTAAAAGGATAGATGGATAGATGGATGGGTACATGGATGGATGCTACTAAAAACAATAAGGAGTTAAAGGAACAGAGATGATAACAACAATAATAGGAGAGCAGAAGAAAATCAAATGTTTTGGCATTTTATTCAAGAATTTTCTACAAAGATAAAAAGGCAAAAAAGGTGGAGGATGAGATAATAAAGTTCTAGAGATTATAAAAGCAGCCAATGAACTCTAAGATTCAAAGAACAGGGGGTAGAAAAAGAAGAGAACAAGCCGGGCAGTGATGGCACACACCTTTAATCCCAGCACTGGGGAGGCAGGCAGATTTCTCTGAGTTTGAGACCAGCCTGGTCTACAAAACCCATTCCAGGACAGGCTCTAAAACAATACAGAAAAACCCTGTCTTGAAAAAAAAACCACATAAACTGGAGTGTAAGGAAGACACCCAACATATACCTCTGGCCTCAACATGCACAGTGACAACATGTATGCACCCACAGTCATGTGTGCTTCTGTATATAGCAATTTCCTGAGCTAAAACTCTCCATCTTGGACAGAAGCTCATTAAAACAGGATGTTAAAGGGGGGATGAAACAGCAGGATATTTTAAAAATTCATTCATTTTTACTTTATGTGCATTGGTGTTTTGCCATGAGTGTCAGTCCCCTGGAACTGGAGACTGTCGTGAGTTGCCATGTGGATGCTAGGAACTGAACTCAGGTCCTCTGGAGGAGCAGTCAATGCTCTTAACCATCTCTCCAGCTCCCCTGCAGGATATTTTAAGTGGAAGTAAAGTATTTCATCCTTTAGGGAAGACCCTAAGCTCAGAAAATAAACAACTCAAAGGCTTCAAAAAGTCCCTGAAACTGAGCAGATTCACTGGACACTTCCTCCCAAAGCATGTGTAAACAATAAGAACTGCTTAGAGACTCTCAGACAAGCAGGGATATCTAGAAGCCTCTCAGAACAGCTGGGATACTTATAAGAGGCCTATCAGCCAAGCTGCCTGGAAGAATCAAAGAACAGGCAAGCCATATATAAGAGGCTCAACAACTGAACTACCTAGAGAGGACACTCTCCAGCCTGTTGCAGATTGTGTAGTACACTCTAGGTTTTAAGCTCTGATGGGTTGTCTTCCTTGCTAGGGTGGGCTTTTCATGATACAGCTATTTTTGAGTAATTTCTGTTCCAGGAAGTAGCCTCTCCCCCATATTCCTGTAAGTAACCCCAATAAAACTCAATGGGTTGCCAAGCTCAGTGGTGGTATCTTCATTTTGATCTATCATTAGTTTCCTACCTAGAGTAAGTAGAAAATTGATCATGTCTTCCCAGGAATAGGGTCACACAAAATGTGCACATATCCCCCCAAAACACACACACACACACACACACACACACACACACACACACACACACACACAATTTAAGAGAAGGAAGTCCCAGGATGATACCTATGCAGAAGGCCTAATGGGGCCAGGAAGACAGATTCCAGAGAGAAGGTCTTTGGGGAAGAACAAACAGAAGCTATTGAGCAGATTGAAAACACTAATGGATGCTTGACAGAGCTTTTAAAGCATCTGGGGAAAATTAGCAAAAGCTTTGTAGAAAACTAAGCAAGTATGGAAAGGAGGTAATCATCCATGCCAATAAAAAAACAAAAACTTAAAATGTATCTACACTATCTATTGCTATGGAGCTATAAAAAGGAAGTATAAAAGAGGACATGAAGTTTGAAGAGATGTGGGGAAGGGGTCTGGGAGGAATTAAGGAGAATAGGGGGTGAATATGATCAAAATACACTGTATAAATATATGAAATTCTCAAATATGTAAATAATATTATTCATGGAAGTACAAGCTAGCTGTGTCATATGCCTGAATCTCAGCACTTAGGACATAGAAGCAGGAGGTTCAGGAGAGATCAAGGTCATCCTCAGTTACATAGTAAGTTCAAGGCTGGGCTACATGAAACTGCCCCTCTCTCTCTCTCTCTCTCTATATATATATATATATATATATATATATATATATATATATATCCAAGTATAAAATATTGTATAGAGTTAGCCACTTTTTAACTACAAAGGGAGAGATTTAAAATATCTAACATTTTTTTCAACACACACACACACACAAAAAAAAAATCATTGCAGTCAAAGAAAAGTCTGGAAGAGTGTTGGAGATCAATCAATATTTGACCTCTCTATATACTTGTTTGAGACAGAGTATCTCTATATAGTCTTGGCTATCCTGGAACCTGCTATTAAGATCAGGTTTGCCTCAAACTCCCAGAGATGGTCCTGCCTCTGCTTCCAAATGCTAGAATTAAAGGCATGTGCCACACCCAGCAAAATTTGATCTCTCTAAATGAAACTTTATTTTCTAAATGTCTCTAGAATCGTGTAGCTCTTTCACAAAATTATAAAATGAAATTAAATCAAAGGAACAATAAAAACAAGTCTACTAAGATGAAGATATAGCTCATTTGGGACTATGCATGTGCAAGATCCTGACTTCAATCCCCTGTACCACAGAAAGCAAGTGTGGTGGCACATGCCTGTAACCACAGCAGTAATATTCCAGGAAGTAGAAACAATAGGATAAGCAGTTCAACATCACCCTGGCATGGTGGTACACACCTTTATTAACCTCAGCACTCTGGAGAATGAGGCACAAAGATCCCTGTGAGTTCAGGCCAGACAGACAGGGCTACAAGGTGAAATACTGTTTCAGAAAAAAAGTTCAAGGTCATACACAGTAAGCTCAAGACCAACATGGGACATGGACACATGGACATGGACGGACACACACACACACACACACACACACACACACACACACACGGTACAAATAAATAACATCTTTTAAAAAAAATCACAATCTTGGGTCTGGAGAGATGGCTCAGTAGTTAAGAGCACTGACTGTTCTTCCAGAGGACCCAGGTTCAATTCCCAGCACCCACATGACAGCTCACAGCTATCTGTAACTCCAGTTCCAGGGGATCTGACATCTTTATACCAATGCACATAAAACAAAGTCAAATAAAAACATCAAAATCTTGGTCTAGTAGGTATTTGTACAAGTATACAGACCTGAGTTTGGGGTTTTGCACCAATGTTTAGAAAAAGAAAAAAGCTTGGCATACTGGCATGTACCTGTAATCCCAGCAACGGTGGATGGCAGAGAAAACCAGGAGGGACTCTGGGACTTGCCAGCATTCAGTCTTGCCAAAACTCAAAAGGTCTAGATTCAGTAAAAGCCCTGTCTCAAGAGAATATGGCACATTCTGATAGGGAAGGGCATCCCATGCCCTTAAGTGCACACACCTCACACCCATGGGTCCATGCACATTATAGATGCACAAAATTAAAACATAAAGTTCTTTTTTTTTTTTTTAATCTGAAAAAGTCACCTCTATTCCCAGCTCTCAGAAGCTGAGGCAGGAAAATAAGTGCAGGTCTGAGAGTCGAATGAGCTACACAGGGAGTTCTATGGCAGCCTGTCCTTCACACTCAAAAAGACAAAAAAAAAAATCAAAAGTAAAAATAAACATGTAGAGCCATGGCCTAGAAAAATGTCTCAGAGGGAGTTTTTTGCTACCTATGCCTGATGAGCTGGGTTTAATCCCCAGAACCCGCACGGTGAAAGAAGAGAACCGAATTCTACAAGTCGCCCTCTGTTCTTCACATTCATGCTATGGCACACTCCCCTGGTCCCCCATAAACAAAATGAATAAACTTTTTAAGCTAATGTTTTAAAAAGGTATCTGCGTTGAACATCTGTAGACCATTTTCTTTTTTGCCCCCAAACAGTACAGTGTAACAATTATTTCCACAGCTGTTGGTTTACCTTGTATTAAGAACTGCAAGTAATCCAGAGATCAACTAAATATATGGGAAGAGGAGCATACAGAGGTGATATGCAAACACCACACCATTTCCCATAAAAGGGACTTGAGCATCCATAGATGTTGCTAACTATGGGAAGCCTGGACCCCAACCCCAACGACACCAAGAACAAATCTTGTTAAAATCCTGACTTGAGAAAAACAACTATAAGAAACATCAAAACACAAATCTGGGGTGGTGGCACACACCTTTAATTCCAGCACTCGGGAGACAGAGGCAGACGGATCTCTGTGAGTTTGAGACCAGCCTGGTCTACAGAGTGAGTTCCAGAACAGCCAGAGATATTAGACAAAGAAAACCTGTCTTGAAAAAAATAAAAACACTAGATAAATTAATGTCAAACTTAAAAAGCAGGTATTTTATATTATGGGTAAATGTTCTTATTTAGGTGGAGTTGTCGTATAAGGTTACATTTTAAAAAATAATTTCCTTCTCCCAGAACTCATATCAAAATATTTACATTTTATGTGACATGTCTACTATGTGCTTCAAAATAATCTAAAGAAGACAGATGGAAAAAAGACAATAAGTATTAATTCATCAAATGTGCCACACTCACACACATTGTGTATGAATCAGTACTCAGTGCTATTTAAAGTTAGATAAGACAGAGCAGCTATATCCACAGACTAGTGTGGGAAGCACCCACAGACAATGAAATATGGTGTACCAGGTGCTGTACAAGAGATGCACACTAGAGATAACACATACAGCGACAGGGATTCTTAATCAGACTGAGGAGTTGGATATAGTTTTCTATAGAACTGATGCTTGAAGTGAATCTTGGAGAATAAATAGCAGTGGTGGTGGTGGGGATGAGTTGCAAACTGAAAACATTCTAGATAGAGCAGGCAGGAAGGAATGAGATAGAATAGCAGTATCACAGGGGTTCAGTACAAATGGGATGAAGAAAGCAGGGAGGTACAGGGCAGAAGATAAGGCTGGGAACCTTGCCATGAAGATCCTAAAGTGAATAGGAAAAGAATTTAAACTTTCATTCTGAAAAATAATGGGCAGGGATGGCAAGATGGCTCAGTGGATAAAGGCAATTGCTGCTAATTCTGGCAACCTGAGCTTGATCCCTGGAACCGACATGGTATGAGACAGTTAACTCTAGTAAGTTGTCTTCAGATCTCTTCAGGTGTGCCATGGCGTGTGTGTACATGTATACACAAATACACACATACAAACACAAACACAGCATAATTTTTTTAAAGAGTTAAAAATGACTGGACAACCGCTGTAGAACTTTGAGAAGAATGGTCAGTTAATAGATGGCTGGACTCTGAGTAAGAGAATGCACTGAAAGAAGGGCTGGAGGCAGGGGAGGGGATGCAGGGGTCTATGGGGGGGCATGGGAGGATGGAAGGGAGAGGGAACTGGGATCAATATGTAAAATAAGAAAACAAATTACAAAAAGAAGATAATGGAATGTAAATACAAGATAACAGCTATCCATTTATTAAGAAACTATTCAAGGTACCAGTTAAGGCTGGATACTATCTTCCAAGAATATATTCAGAAAGAAGAAGGCCTAGGATAGAGTCATCAGTAATGCCAACAATGATAGTAGGAAAAGGAGAACTGATGTTTGTAAAATCCTATGGGAAAGACTAAGAAGTGGCCAACAAAATAGGAGGAAAGTTGGGGCTGGAGAGATGGGTAAAGGGTTAAGAGAGCTTGTCGTTCTTCCAGAGGCCATGCTTGGTTCCCAACACCCACACCAGGTAGATCATAGCTGCCTATGACTGTAGGTGCAGTCGAGCCTTCGCAAGCACTTGCACATACACACACACACACACACACACTAATAAAAAAAATATTTAGAAAACAGATAGGAGGAAAGCCATCAGAGAATGGTATCACAAACCAAATGACAAAGGCAGTGTTTCAGGAGGGAAACAAGAATAAGGCACACACAGTGCTAAAGAACGAGAAAAGAGTAAGCTAGGGGCAGAAAGCTTCTATGGGCTTTGACAAATCGAAGTTCACTGATGGAAAACCAAGTTCACTGATGGCACAGGCAATAGCAATTTCACTAGAGTCATCAGAACATAAGTAAGAACGATCAGAAATTCTTAAAAGGTGAAAAATATTAATCACACTATGAAGTACAATGAGCTTAAGGAGGCACGAGAAGAAACAGAAGGGGTGTATAATGAAGGGCCAGGAAGCTAAGAAGCAGAAAGTGGGTCCAAACAAAGAGATGCATAAGCTTTGATGGGGGAAAGGGGAAACAACTACATCTTGCACTTTAGACAGAAGTAAAGAATAGTCGGATTTCAGTGATTTTGTAGATGAACAAACAGCCAGAGAACTTTGCTTCTAAGAGCTTTTTATGGTAATCTTTCAAAACCAAAGGTAAAGGTAGTAAGTTAAAAAAATACAAAAAAGGTAAGAGTTTAGGAAGAGTGCTTAGCACCAACATTGACAACCTGAGTTTGATGCCCGAGACTCTTACCTTCTGACCTCCCCATGTGTACCACAGCACACATGTACACATGTACACACACACACACACACACCGTGCACATAAATAAATGTAATAAAATAGAAAACTCCCAACAAAAATAGGAACAAGGTGATTCTGAAGGGCATGGGGATTCTGGAAAATAAGTCTACAAAAACAGCTGTGCCATAGATGAGGAGTCCTGGAAGTTATCACATGCCACATGAAAGAGCAGCACCCCAATGTCAGAAGCAAGAATCATTAAAATGGTACGTGCTGGTAAGAATGATGGGGAGGAAGAGAGTCATTTGGGAGTCTAGTTCAATCCTCGGCAAGGCTTCAACTTTTGGGGGTTCAGATCTGTGAGCACAGGTATCATTTAAACCGAGTGGCCACTGTATCCCTGTTCCAGGTACACTCCCTGAAACACAGTAAGCACCCCATAGTTGGGGTTGAAAGATGTCTCAGGGGTCAATCCCATGAGAAATTTGCTTCTTTGTGGTACCAGGAATCAAAGCCAGGTCTTCATCCATGCTAAACAAGCAGTCTACCACTGAGTTATGTCCCCAGCTCAGTCTCATAATACATCCTTACTGCCATGCCTACAACTCTCATGGTATTTCTATGTTCTTTCTTTGTTCTGCTGAAAACATTAACCTTTCAAATATTTGGAACACCTGACTCAACACTGTGGTCTCAGCAGTACTTTTTTCCTGCTTATTCCCTACTACTAATGTCCTTGGACCCCTTGACATTTCCAATAACAACAGCAATTCTGCCTCCCACTCTCTCCCGTCCCCGGAACAAAACTGGGCGATGTTCTGCCCACATAAGATAGGCTTTCAGCACAGGGCCCCTCCTTTCCTCCAGCAATCACAGCAGGCTGTGATTAATCATATTAAAATGTCAGGGACAGTGCAGTTAGAGACTACAATGCCCCAGGTCATCTTCTACTAGCCCTTGTTCATTTTTTACCTGAGCCACTTGACTGTGTTTCTCTGGGATGTTTTTCAGATGGCTACATGGTACACAGATGATATTCCCATCTATGAAAAAAAAATAATTATTATTTATATGGTATTCATCCTAACCCAGCAGCTGGAAGTCCCTCCTTCGGAGGCATATGTTGATACAAAGACACAAAAGGCCAATTTCAAGTACATAGCTATTTTTTTCAGAGAAAACCTAACTGCTCCCTCGTTTAGCCATTCATCAGCTAATTCTTAATGGAGCTAGTCCTAAACACTTCTCTCATACCGTGAATGTGCCATGTGACAATATCTGCTTTTTGTTCAGACTTTAAGAGGGAAATAAAATGTAATGGGTTTTGTTTTTCTATTACTGAACAATAGAACACTGACATTCATAAAGTCATGTAATTCAGTACATGAAGGGAAAAGTCAAATGCATTGCTTGCCCTAAAGAACTGTAGTTGAAGACATATGTATATTAAACTGTGTGACTAACATCAAATGAAGGTGCTTTGAGTTGATTTATTGAAAATGGGGAAATAATGAGCTCAGGAATGGAATCTGGGAATGGATGCAGGAATTGAATTTCAGAAAATGCCACTGAGATTCCCTCACCTGTACCCCCTTTCCTTGCCAATTGGCTTAAGATGGATTCAGCAGAGAAAGCTCTAGTTTTAGGCCTATGAGGATAGGGATTGATAGGGACTCACAAACAATGAGGGCACTGCTCCCAGTATGACGGAGCAAAAGTAAAGATTACAATGGCAATAATGAGGTGGCAGCACTGATAACAGAAACATTACTCTATGCCCTCACTGGGTTATCTGGTAAACTGCATTTCGAGGAAGAATAGGCAAGGGCAGTGATAACTATCACTGTTAAAACCATCAGAAATTAACCCAGATCAACCTTGTGATCATGAGGTGCATCAAAGGCAGCTCTCTTTAAGGTCTGTGTGTTCCATGCCTATTGACGCTGTTATCTGTGCCCCCCTCATCCTTCTCCATCACTGGTTTGTACTTTTGTCTGCTTTGCTTTGTTTTCAACTGACCTCTCCAAGTTCCTAGGTAGTACCCCACAGTCTTTGGATTGCCGTCTGGGCCCCGGTTCACAGAGAAGGTGGACTTATTTCGGTAGCCATCAACCATAGGCTGGAGAGGACAGAAGGAAAGAAAAGAGAACAAGAGATCAAACAAAATCAAAGAGGACAACAAGCAAGAGAATGCAGCCATGTTCTCTGGATGGGGACCAGTGTTGCTGACTTGGAAGGCATGGTACATGTGAAAAACTCTGTGGCTGAAATGATCCAAATACTCTTGACAACATATTTCTGATCTGTTCTGTTGGTCTGCGATTCAATAGTTTCCTTGCTACTCTGAAAAAGAAATTCCAATCTTGCCATAAATCAGGAGCTAGCAAATCTGACCTGTCAAGAGCTGGAAGAGTTTAAGCTTTGCAGGATATATGGCACCTGTCATACCTACTCAAAAGTGACACTGTCCCCCTGAAAGCAGCCACAGACACAAACAGATGAGTTAGGCTATAATACAAAAAGACAGATTTGGTCTAAGGGACACGGTATGACAACTTCTGCCATAAATGAAATTCTGCTATTTGTTAGGGAGGTTTTTTAAAGCCTGAAATCTGCCTGAAGAGGAAGCATGGTAGTGACTGATAAAGTGGGATCTGTATCAAGCAGTCCAGAATATGTAAACACTGGCATTGACACTTTCTAGATGTGTGCCTTCAGTAAATTGCCTAATCTCTGTATTCTCTGATAGCTTCATTTACAAAATGACAGTACCTATCCCTCAGGGCCATTATAAACAGAAGAATGAGAAAATGATGCAAGATAATCACCTGGCCCCATTAAGTGCCTAGTGAACAATGCTGATATCATTAGCCATTCCAGAGCCATAGTAGGTAAGAACTAGGGAGGTGGGGACTTACAGAAGGTATAATAGGATGGAGGTGACAGTGCAGCCCCTCCGAATGGAGTGTGACTGCTGTTCCACTAACTCCATGGAGCACTTGTAGGTAAGACTCCAGTTTTCGTAAAATTTTCTTTTGAGCTTCAAATTTCACCTGCAACAGAAAGAATACATGCAATGCAGAAAGGAATTATATTTTCACTGCAAAGAATAGAAAACAAGACAAAGAGGATCTCTCCAAGATCCACCGGTTATGCACTTAGCAGATAAGAGAAGCAGGAAATCCAGCACAGACGAAGACTTAATAAGATGCTAAGGAAAGGTCAAGAGGGAGTTCTGTGTGAGCTCATCTTTTCATCTGACCTTTAAGATTAAACACTTAAAGTAGCTGTCAGTGCAGCCCAGTAGAACATCCTATAATGGAAATGTTCTGCCTGTGCTATGTTCTCCACAAACAGTAGCCACTAGTCACGTGTGGCCAGAGCACTGGAAACGTGTCTAGGAAAGGCTCACTGGGGAAATAAAGCAAGGCACACAACAGTCTAAAGTGCATCAGGTAATTCACACAGGTGAGCAGCTTTAGGAGAAGAAATCAGAGGGAGGGATGTGATTGTAATACGATGTCCTAATGGCAGCCCTTCCCAAAGTAGACCTGCCCAACCTTGTCTTGAGTCCTGCACCAAACACCTTGCATTCAATTTTCTTTAAGGTCACTGTATGTTCTGTTCCTGCTGGTCCTGTTCTCCATACCTGACCTCTCTGTCCTTGTGTTCTTATTTCTACTGGTCATAGCCATCACCTGACTTCTCCACATTCCCAGCAAATACCATTCAAGGTGCTTTGATTGTTTGTCATCTGGGCTTTGGTTTCTTTCTGTCATTCTTTGTTTTTAGGTATTTCCAATTTTTAAAATTTACTTGTTTTTATTTTATTGTGTCTGGGTGTTTTACCTGCATGTGCACGCACACGTGCATGCATGTGCAGAACAAGGTGTCAGATCCCCTGGAACTACAATTACCAATGGTTGTGAGCTGCCATGTGGAGGCTAGGGATTAAACCCAGGGCCTCAGAAGAGCAACAAGTGCTCTTAAGCACTGAGTCATCTCTCCATCCCCTTGCTCCCCTTGCTCTTTCTTTTCTTAAGACAGTCTCACTATGTACCCCTAGCTGGACTGGAACGAATTATATAGACTGGGCTTACCTCCAGCTCAAGAACCACCTATCTCTGCCTGCCAAGTGCTGGTATGAAAGGCACCATGCCAACCTTTTTATTGTCATTCTTATAGCTGAGTGTAATGAGTGTGTGTGTGTGCGTGTGCATGCGCGCGTGTGTGTGCGTGTGTGTGTGTGTGTGTACATATGCAAATACTCTTGCACTTTCTAAAACAGGATGTGACAAGAACAGCACCACTTTATGTATGTCAAATTACTAAAATAAAATATGAATATGGGGCTAGAGATCTGGCTCATCAGTTAAGAGCTCTTGTTCCTGCAAAGGAGACAGGTTTGATTCCCAGAATCCACATGGTGGCTAACAATTGTCTGTAACTCCAGTTCCAGGGGATTTAATGTCTTCTGACCTCTGAAGGCACTGAGCATAAACATGGTGCACACACATACATGTAGGTATAATACTCATACATATAAAATAATAAATAAATCTTAAAATTTTGTGAAAAGAAAGAAGAATATGACAACAGGCCTAGAATGTTCCCCCAAAGACCTAAGATTTGTTTGTAGACACAGGTGCCAAAAATTACACTGGATGGAGTATTTGGTCACCAGCAGTGAATAGGTATGGTCCATAACATCCTCAGAGAACTGATGGAACAAGTAGGTGGTTGACATATATGTATATACATTTTATGTATTCTTATACAGCCCAGTTCAACTGGGTGCAATTTCCTTCTTTCATCTAGCACTTCTCATGAACAAAATTGCTCCTGGCAAACACGAAATCTGCATTATGCTCAAATTGTTCTCTAATACATCAATCCACTGGAACAAATTTGTTTTCAAAGCAAGCATTATGGCAAAATTGACTACACTTAAATTTGAACAGACGTATGTGGCTGGTGGCTCCTGTGTTGAGAAATTGCACTATATTATTACTCATACACACCAGAATGACAAGAAAATCAAAGATAACATCAGCAATTGGATATATGGGTCTAGAGTTTAGAAGCTATAACTAGTCTAAAGTTCAAACACCAGAGTCAATAGCAAACCAAATTTAAAGACCTGCAGTGTGGGCTGGGAAAATGGTTTCCTTGACACAGTGCTTGTCTGGCACTTGTGAAACCCCAGGTTAAGCCTGGGAACTGTATAAACAGTGTGATAATGCACTCCTGTAATGCAGGAGGAAACTGGTTTCCTTGACACAGTGCTTGTCTGACACTTATGAAATCCTAGGTAAAGCCTGGGAACTGTATAAGCTATGTGTAATGTAGGAGGCAGGAGGATCAAACGGTTGGAGATCATCCTTAGTTACAGGGTGGGAGGGAGACCAGCTTGGGATACATGACACTTTTCTTCGAAAATAAAAACAAAAGGACCTGTGAGGCAACTGGATTGAACTGGTTTTCCTAAGTCTAGTGCCTTTCTGCGGCAGGAGTAGGGAAAGAAGACTAAAGCTAGACACATACCTTGAGCTGTTCTTCATAGCTCAGCCTCCAGAGTGGAGTCACAACATCTGCCAGCCTAGCATAAAATAATTCCAACATATTAATGATCTAAATATGTATTAGCACCTTCTATGCATAAGTACTTCTTGCCACCAGTCTCTCTGATGTTTAACTGAAATTCCCCAAGGAGATAGGAGTCTGGGAGAACAGCCCATGTTGGTGATGTCTACTACTTAACAAAGCAGAACAGAATAACAAATTCAATATAAGAAAAATCCAGATTTATTAGGTGGTAATTAGTCATATTACAAAAAGCTTTACTTCTAGGAGCCTCCAAAAAGCTCACCTCCTTAATGCTTTTAAAATACAATTTGATTTCCAAAACACATTGGTTACATAAAATGAGGTATATATGTGCTTGTTTGGCTATAATAGGACTACGCATACCCAATTCATATAGGAGTTTTTCTTCCCACTCTCTCTCTCTCTGTCTGCCCCCACCTCTGAGACAGGGTCTCACTATGTAGCCCTGGCTGGTCTATAACTCTATATGTAAACCAGCCTGGCCTTGAACTTGCCAACTGCTTCTGCTTTCCAAGCACTGAGATAAAAGGCATGAACCATCATGCCCGGAATAGTATTTTGATTTAGATTTTCTTAGTTTTTAAGTTGTTTTAATTTGTTTTTATTTGTTTTGGGAGACAAGGCTTCAAGTATTCCAGGCCAGTCTCAAACTTGCTATATCGCTGAGAATGTCTCTAGATCTTCCTGACTCCACCTCATGATTGCAGCAATTACAAGTATCCACCATGTTCAATTCCATAGACCTTTAGAAGTGAGTTCCTAATTTAAGATCTCCTTTCTGACAAAGATGCACTCTAAGACAAGAATATTTCCTATAACCCAAAAGTAGTTCTATTACAATCCATCACAAGTCCCCAAGATTGCCCTGATCACACAACTTCAAGTATTCTCATGAATCCTCATAATGCTATATTAGTCAGATTAGCAGTGACTAATATTAGTCACATTAGTCAGAACTTCAGTGGAACCAGAGATTCTGACTTGCTTAAACCAAATGGCGTCAACTTGAGTCTTACCTCTCTTGCCAGGAGTCATGTAGTGATCTAAAATGCTTTTGTTTCCTCTGGTATTTTTGTTGGTTTGGATGCTTTTTAACTATCACACCAGTGAAATTTCCCTCATGTGCTCTGCCCAAAAAGGACTGTGACAAATCTGTTCGTTTTGCAGTACACCAACCAAGTCCTGGGTTGGAGAAGAAACCCACCCTGGAAAGGAGTAATCTTGGGTTGGCCATTAGGACTCATCTCTTGATGCCTGCCAATCAAAGAAGCACATTATAATTCACCCACTGAAAGGTGGATGTGGAAACACAATTTATAAAGTCCTTCATTTATTTACAACTACTTATGGAACCACAATACTAGCACATACCTCTTGAGTACAACTTAGGGCATGTAAGACACATTCCAAGCCCCCACTTGATAGTATAAGCCTATAATCCCATCAATTCAGGAGGCTAAGGAAGAAAGATGGTAGTAAGTTCAAGGTCCATCCAGACTATACAGAGTCTTCAAGTTAGCCTGGCTAACTTAATGAGATCCTGTCTCAAATTTTAAAATTTGGAGATGTAGCTCAGTTGGCAGAGTGCTTGCTTAGCATGCACAAAGCTCTGGGTTTAAGCAGGAATATCAGAAGTTCAAGGTCATCCTTAGCTGTAAATTACATTTAATACCAGCATATACTACATGAGACTCTGTCTCAAAAAAAAAGTTGGGTATGGTATATACACTTTGAATTCCAGCACTTGGGTTACAGAGACAGGCACATCTCTGTGAGACAGGCACGTGTCTGTGAGTTTGCACCCAGCCTGATCTACATAGCAATTTTCAGGCCATCTGTCTCAAAATAAGAAGGTTGGGGACATACCTCAGTGGTAGAATTTGTGAGGCCCTTGGTTCAACCTCTAGTACCACAAATATAAATAAACAAATAAAGACATAAATAAGTAACCAGGGCTTGAGAGATGGATCAGTGGTTAAGAACACTGCTCCTGCAGAGGTCCTGAGTTCAATTCTCAGCAACCAAATGGTGGCTCACCATCTATGAGATACAGTACCCTCTACTGGCATGCAGGCATAATACTGTATACATAATAAATAAATCTATTAAAAAAACAGAAAAGATTTCTAAAAATAAACAACCTGCTCCTAAAATACAGAGATGAAGAAAATAAAGATTATGTTCCCTAGGATACATTTCTACAGCCAATCCCCTCCTTGTCCTACCCCCCCTTGCTGACAGCCAATCCATCAACTAATATGTAGTAAGTGCTTACTATGTATAAAGCAACATGTCATAGCAATTGAAGACCCAGGTAAAATGTTAGTGAGCCATATGCTTAACTTGGTTCCTAATGCATGTTCAAGGAAGTCTTCTAAGATCAGACAGATCTTACAAGGGAAGTCAAGGTCTGTCTGAGCAGTTCTCAAGCACAAGTCATTGGCTAAAACAAGAACTTTGAAGACAGAGAAAACAAAAGGACAGTGACTCCACCCAGAAGAGAGCAAGAAGAGTTGCTGCTCAAAGAGGAACAAAGAAGGCCAGGTGGTGGCACATCTGTAACCAGAGCACTCAGGAGGCAGGGGCAAGCCAGCTTGAGCTAGTTAGTTAGTAGCTTCTCGACAGCTATGGCTGTATAATCAGATCCTGACAAGGAAAGAGAGAAGGAAAGAAAGAAAGAGGGAAAGGGGGAGGGGGAGAAAGAGAGATAAAAGGATAAAAAGGAGAAAAGAAGGAGAGGTAGCACCCATGGGGCTACAGAGGCCAAAAGAGCATCTGTGATGCAGGAACTGACCCAGCCAGGACATCTGAAGCACAAAGGGGAAAGATGGCAATGGGTAGAGCCACACAACAGGGACAAATGAAAGCTTTGGACCTTCAAGAAGGAGTACAGAATGACAGAATGGGCTTGGGCTCTCTGCTGGCTCTAGTACTTACTAGCTAGATCGCTTCTAGCAGGTCAGTCATTCCTCTGACATCTCTTTCATCTGTAAAACAGAAAAAATCATAATGATACCTACCTCATATTATAGCAGCTATAAGAGCTAAGTAAAGACAATGAATACAAATAAAATGTACTGCACTTGCCTAGCCGGTACAAGGCCCTAAATCCTATGCCCCACACTACATAAAAAAGTACATAACTGAAGATTAAAGAGAGATGACATCTGTAAAGCCCTAAGCACAGTGCCCAGTGGCTGGCAAAAGCTCTTTGGTGTTATTACTGTCACAATGCATTTAAGAATGTCATGGAACTGAATGGGGGAGGCAATACAGATGTAGAGCCACCAGAAAGGAATCAAATGAATAACTCTGCAACAATTTCTACAAGAGCTAACAAATGTGACACGCAGTAGAAGGCCCGGTATCCATCCATGCCTGTATCAGTGTTCTGAGAGGGAAGCCCTCTTCCTCCATTACAAGACTTTCCTTCTATTTACCTTAGGGTTGTGTGCTCATTAGTTTTTCCATCAACTTGACACTACTAGGGCCATCTGGGGAGAGGAATCTCAATTGAGAATGCCTCCATCTGACTGGCCAGAAGGCAAAACTGTGAAGCATTTTCTTGATTAGTGATTGCAGTGGGAGGGCCCAGTCCACTGTGGGTAGTGCCACCCCTGGTGGATGGTACTGGGTTGTAAAAGAAAATGGTCTGACAAGCCATGGGAAGGCCTCTGCTTTAGTTCCTGCCTCCAGAATTCTTCCTTGAGTTCCTGCCCTAAATTCCTTCAGTGATGGACAACAAGCTATAAGCTGAAATAAACCTTCTCCTCCCACAAGAGACTTGTGTTACCATAGCAACAGAAAATAAACATGACAAGATATCTAGCCGTTGTTCCATGAGCATCTTTCCTTTTTCCATCTTTTCTTACAGTACCGGACACCAAGCCTACTATCAATGCTAGGCAAGCACCAGCTCCCTCTTTCCTTTTTATTTTGAGACAAGGTCTAAAGAAGTTGCCCAGGCAGGCCTTGACTTCATTGTGTAGCTCAGGTAGGCCTTGAACTTTTGATTCTCCTGCCTTAACCTCTTGAGTTGCTGGGGTTAGAGGCCTGCACCACCATGCCTAGTGGCACAGTGTTCGTAAGGGTCACAGAACATGTGAATGAACTTGGCATGACAACCTATTGATTCTGTTAATAAAGTTACCTTCAGCTGTCAACCTCTACCTTGAGTTTTGTCAGGATGGCGTTATTTGAGTATGGGAAGATATTTCAAATGTTAACAAGATATGTTTAAGCTGCTCCACAGTTCAGATGCCATATAAGAACATAGGCTTTGGGGCTAGAGAGGTATCTGTGGTGAAAAGCACTCGTCGCTCCTCCAGAGAACTCAGGTTTGATTCCCAGCACCCACATGGTGGCTCCCAATCATCTAAACTTCAGTTCCAGGGGATCTAAAGCCCACTTCTAACCTCCATGGACATCAGGCATGCTTGGGTTATACCTACATACATGCAGACAAAACACTCATATACATAAAACAAATAAACAAAAATATTTTTTTAAAAAAAAGAACATAGACTTTAAAAGCTAGGGTGACATAGCTTAAAGGTAGAGTGCTTGGCTTGTATGGACAAAGCCTTGGGCTCAGGTTCTGTCAACAAAAAAAAAAAAAAAAAAAAAAAAAAAAAAAAAAGGAAGGAAAGGAAGGAAGGAAAAGAAAAGAAAGGCTTGGAAAGTTCAGTTAGTGACAGGAAAGCCATTAGTTCAGTTCTTAACCCTGCAAAAACAAAAAAAAAAAGTCTTCAACAAAACAAGTGGAAGAGCTGGGTAGCTATGTGTAGAAGAATCCAATCCTTATTGCTCACCCCACAGAAAACTCAACTCCAAATGAATCAAGAACCTCAACATAAAACCTAAAACAAGCTCAGCCTAGTGGCACATGCCTTTAATCCCAGAACTCAGGCGGCAGAGCTAGCAGATCTCTGAGTTTGAGGCCAGCCTGATTTACAGAGCCAGTTCCAGGACAGCCAGGGTCACACAGAAAAACCCAGTCTCAAACAAACAAAAAAACCTAAAACAACCAGAGGAAAAAACTTTAACACCAAAAAAAAGCAAAAAACAAACAAACAAACAAAAACAACTACAGGATAAAACTTCAAAACCTTCCTGGAAGGTCTGAACTTTCTGAACAGGGCACTACTTACTCAAAAAATACACACATCGGTTGAGTAATGGAGGTTCATGAAACTAAAAAGCTTCTGTGCAGCCAAAGCAAACTGGAAAGGCAGCATACAGAACGACCTGAGAAAATCTTTGCTAGCCATACATACCCCAGAGGATTAATACCTACAACACACAAAAACTAAAAAAAAAAATATTAAAGAAAAACAAGAATGCAAATGAAGATTAAAACTATTTTGTAATTCCATTTCACCCCGGTCTGAATGGCTATCATCAAGAAAACAAATGACAATAAATGTTGACAATGACGTGGGGAAATGGGAACCTTTATTCACAGTTGAGACTAAAGTGATGAAATTATTATGGAAATTAATGGGCATGTTTATCAAAACACTAAAAATAGAACTACTAAGACCCAACTATTCCACTTCTGGGTATATATCCAAAGGACTCTGCAACCTACCATAAAGATACCTGGACATCCGTGTTTACTGATACTCTAATCAACACAGCCAGGAATGGAGTCAACCTACACACCCATCAACTGATGGATATGTAACATTTGTGATACAGATACACAATGAATTTTTATTAGCTATAAACAATGAAATTTGCAAGGAAATGGGTGGTATTGCAATATATTAAGAAGTTCCAGAGCCAAAATGGTGGTGCATGCCTTTAATCCCAGCACTTGGGAGGCAGAGGCTGTGAGTTCAAGCCAGCCTGGTCCACAGAGCTAGTTCCAGGACAGCCAGGCTACACAAAGAAACCCTGTCTCAACAAAAACAAAAAACTTAAATGAGGTGCTCAGGACTGTGCCTCATACAGCATATGTTCAACCGCCCATGATTCAAAGCATGTCACTTGGGTCACTGGACTTCTCTGTGACTTAATTTCTACAATCTACCAACTGGGGAATTAGGTATTGTGAGGCTAAATACAGTAACATAAAAAAATGTCAACAAATAAGACACACTCACATACACACACTTGCCTGACCCTCTGAATGAGTGCCTGTTGCAGTGTGGAGAGAGAGTTATGACCTGACAGGAACTACCTGCTACTATTATCAAAATTGTATGGCTTGTGATAATCAAGGTAAGAGAAATTTTGATATGGGAATGACAAAGGCCAGTGAGAAGAAATTAGGGAAGAAGCAAGAGGTAAAGAATAAAGGATGAAGGCCTAGCATGTAGGAAGCCTGGATTCCATCCTCATCCTCAGCACCAGACATGGGGTACACACTTATAATTCCAGCCTTTGCCCATGGGAATCAAGAGGATGGAAAATCAAAAGTGCAAAGCCAGGCCAGGGCTCTATAGTGAAACCCTAATCTAAAAAAAGGAAGTAAATATAAATTTCAGACTTATTTATGAAAGAAAAAAACTGGGCATGGTGGCTTGTGCTTCTAATCCAAGCACCTAAACATGATACTCAAGAGTCTGAGGTTAGCCTGGGCTATTAAAACATGAGCTCAGAAATACCAAAAAACAATAGGCTCTGACTTTTTCAGAATTTGTAGTAAAGAGTCTTTTACTGTATTAATAATTTCTATAGCTAAATATACTCTTCAGGGTATGCCAGTAATACCAATCAAGGTAAGTCCTGTTTCTAATGTCACAGAAAGCAACTGATCACAGAAAAAAAAATTTTACCTTTTGTATCTTTTTTATTTCAAATACTGATGTGTGTGAGAGAGAAAAACATCTCTGTTTGACAGAGAGACACGGGGGTTGACAGAGAGACAAGGGGGGGAGAACTTCTCTGTTCCTGCCTTGGGATTAGTCACTGGAAAATCCAAGAGTTTATAGGAATCATCTAGAGTTATGTTTACTTTCCTGAGCTTCAATGGTTAATCTAACTCCAGTGCTCAGAAGTACAAGTCAAAGACAACCTGAAAGGTCTAAGTCTCACAGAGCTGAAGATCCCCTTGAAGCAAAATATTCACCTACCTATACGTAGGAACTCTTGATTACCTGCCCTTCTATTGCCTGGACCCCAGCCAAGGTTACTGACTAATGCAGAGGAGAAATTTATTTACTAATGTGTTTGTTCCACAGCAAATCTCAAGCAGCCAGGTATATCCTTCCCCAGCCAGGCCTCTCTGAATAAGTCTGTCCCCCAAGTGTCTATAAGGTGTGTGGGATGCTTCATTTTAATTGTCAAGACTACACCGTGGGGTAGAATATGTAGGGATAGATATCTAAGGACGGATAGGCTAGATCAAGTTGGCCTGTGGACGATGTGAGACAACTTGTCTTGGTTATGCTAACTGTTGTGGCAAGACCCAGCTTACTGTGGGTTTCAGTCCTGGACTGCAGAACATAGTAGAAAGCATATATGCTTTCTCTCCATGCCATTGGCTGTGGATGTAACTGACTAGCTGCTTCAAGTTCTTGTCTTAATTTTTTCCTAACCAATTTGCTGGAAGCTGCAATTGTACAGTTAACAAACCCTTTTCTTCTTTAAAGCTGCTTTTGTCAGGGTATTTTACCACAGCAATGGGAAATGTCAACTAAGTGGGTTAGCAGACAGATGCTAGTACACACCACCACAAACCCACAAACTGTAGGCAGGTTGCAGGGTTGAGCTAGGGGAGGGATAGGGGGCTGCAAAGGTAGACATCAGGCTGACCGCGATCAGGCACAGCCACCCTGAGTGGACTTCCTGGCCCCACCTGCCTCCTTCCTGTCCCAAAGCCTACACTTGGGCACAGGAGACAGATCTCCTAAAATTGGGCTTTCCAGGCTACTTACCCACCACTCCTTCCTTCGGAGCCACTAAAGCCTCCGATGGCCGTGCAGTGGCAAACCAAAAGGCGAGCGGATGGCGCTTGGGGCGGGAGGTCACAGGGGCGAGTCACTTCCTGGTGCGCGGCGCTCAGGCTCGCCTGCCCCTGCTCCTCCCAGCGCTGCGGGGCTCCTCCTCCTGCTAGCACCCCGCCCAATCTGGCCAACTCTACCGAGCCTTTCCAAGGAAGTGCTCCTGTCTCAGCTGCTGGCGGAACTTTTTTTTTTTTCCAAGTTCCACTCTGCTACCCCGTCCACCGCTGGTCTTTTCTCCTCATCAAATAGGAATCTGGGTAAGTCAAAGAAGAAAATCTGAAGAAATTCACATCACCTTGTTAATGGCATTGCCCATCCAGCGATGCTACGCTTGAATTCTTTCAACCCAAAGAATATTTTTCTGTTCTTCTTCTTTTTTTAATTATACGTACTTGTTTAGCTCACATGTGCCATGACCCATGTGTGGAGGTCAGAGGACAACTTGCTAACGTCATTTTTCTCTTTCTACTCTGTAGCTCTCTGGTATAGAACTCAGTCCATCAGATTTGGTAGCAAGCTCTTTTATCGGCTCAGCCATCTCTCCCTGCAAAGAAGGAGCTTGCAGCCAAACCTTATTTCCATCCCCCGGGGACCTACCAAGTGGAAAAAAAGGAACTCAGATCTTCACACACATAAACCCTTGACTGTCCATACACGATTGATTAATCAATTAATTAAAATGTGAAAAAAGTGAGGCATGTTATGACTTGCACCCCAGGGTGACCTGTAACTCACTATGTAAACTAACCAAATTTTGGGAGTACAGACCTAGCATAAAACATTTTCAAAAGAATTTCAAGCATCCATATATATGAGAGTTGGAAGATTTGGATAAAAGAAGCAAGGTGGTTTCATTATGTCCTTTCTCATGGGAGAAGCCCTATAGTAAGCCAGAGAATTTTTCAGACAATCCTTGCCCATCTATTTTATGTGGCAATAGAAAAAAAAGTGTTTGAGTTTGGGTGATTGAAAGAATAAATAAATAAATAAATAAATAAATAAATAAATAGGAGGATGTGACCTCTCCTAGGTATGATGGAGGAGAAGGTTTATTGTAGATAAAAGGGAAGCCATAGACAGAGGCAGAGACATCTGGGAGAGTTCAGAGTGAACATGACCCTGAGTTTGGGCCATGTGAGGAGTAGGGAACGGGTAGCACCAGACCAAGAGGTCAGAAGGGTAAAAAGTAGACAGAAAAAAAACCCGAAAAGAACAAGTAACCAGAATTGTTAGATCATATAGGGGAGGGCAGCCCAAACCCTAAGCTTGGGGAGTTTAGAGTAGGTGGTAGGATATGCCAGTCATACCCTATTAACAGATAAGGACTAAGGTATGCTGGTAGTGAGGCCTATTTTGATGTTAAATAGGCACCTCAGCTGTTTGTCCCTGGTTTGAGACCTAATAATGGTTTTGTTTGCATCTCATGCAGCATAGGCTGGGCTTGAACTCTTGATCCTTATGCCTCTGCTTCCTAAGTGTTGAGATTACAAACCTTCCCTCTGCACACTTGGCTACTTTTTGTGCTTGTGTAATTGACCTTAAACAGGAAGCACATTTTAATTGGTATTTCACTTCATTCAAAGTATACCACAATGATTATATGCAAAGGCAATGTGAATAATATTCCCAGGGAGTGAATAAAACAAGGCCCAGTACCTCTAATAATAAGTACTGAGTCAATCCAAGATTCAAGACCACACTGCCAACCTGGGATGTGGCTCAGGCCTGAGACACGGGAGGTTGAAGTGGGAGGAAGACTACCCTGGCCTATGGAGTAAATCTCATAGCAGCCAAGCTACAGAGTACAACTTTGTCTCAAAAACAACAACAACAAAAACCAGGGCTAGGAGCATTTCTCAGAGTGCTTTCTAGCATATATAAGGCCCTGTCTCCAGTGCCATATAAACACTTTCTAATCCCAGCACTCAGGAAGTAGAAGCAAGAAGATCAGTAGTTCAAAGTTATAGTGAGTTCAAGTTCTGCCTGGACTACATGAGACCCTGTCTCAAGAAAACATTATACTTTTGGGTCAGTGAATAAAGACACTTGCCTCTGAGCCTGATGGCCTAAATTCAATCCTCAAATCCCACATGGGGAAGGAGAGAACAAGAGAACTAGCTCCCAAATTTGCCTTCTGACATGTACTATACAATAAAGATTATTTGTAAAACCAAAAGGGCTACAATGATACTTAAAAGCTATGTGCACTTTAGCAAAGTATTAAGCTGTTCCATGCCAAGTCTGAATCATAATTTTGTCTACCTCGTGTGTTTGTGATGAAGAGTAAATGAGTTAATGCTGGGGAGAGAGAAAGTGCTTCAAACACAACAATCACACAGTAATTGTCACCTATTATCATTCAAAAAATTAGGGAGTTGGAGAGATGGCTCAGTAGTTAAGAGAACTGGCTGTTCTTGAAGAGCACCTGGGTCAGATCCGAGCATCCACTTAGTGGCTCACAGTGGTCTATAAGTCCAGTTACAGGAGATATACCACCCCTCTCTGAACTTTGATGGCCCTGGACATACATATTGTGCACATACATGCAGGCAAAACATTTATACACAAAAAAATACTAGCAGGTGCTGGAAAGATGCAATCACTAAAAATAGTTATTGCTTGGATCAGCAGTGGTGGTGCACACCTTTAATCCCAGCACTTGGGAAGCAGAGGCAGGAGGAGCTTTGTTTGTTGGAGGCCATCCTTGAGTTCCAGGACAGCCAGAACTACTCAAAGCAACCCAGTGTCAAGGGGAAAAATAAGAATACTTATTGCCCTTGCAGAGGACTTGGGGTCAATTGCCAGCACCTACACAGTGGCTCACAACCTCCCATTACTCACATGGTATTCGTTTATACAATATCAAATAAATCTACCCCCCACAAATAACCTGACAATCCTTCAGTCCCAGTACTTGGGAGGCAGAAGCAGGTGAATCTGTGAGTTTGAGGCCAACCTGGTCTACATAATGATTTCCAGAATAGCTAGGGTTACATAGTGAGAGCTTATCTCAAAAAAAAAAAAAAGACAAGAGAGACAAGGGGGGGGGGAGAGAACAGACAGACTCTAGGGACTAAGGATTTAACTCAGAGAAAGTGCTTGGGTTTGATACTCAGCATGAAGAGGCAGGCAGAACTCTGTGAGCTCAAGGCCATCCTGATCCAGGACAGCCAGGACTGCTAAAGAGAGAAACCCTGCCTCATAAAAACACAACAAAACAATGGCTGGGCATTGGTGGTGCATGCCTTTAGCCTCAGGACACAGAGATAGGCAGATCTCTGTGAGTTCAAGGCCAGCCTGGTCTACAGAACTAGTTCCAGGACAGCCTCCAAAGCAATACAGAGAAACCTTGTCTCGAAAATCTATTGTGGTTACACACACACAAAAACTACCTACTTTGAACTGTAATTGTGGCTATCCTAATTGCTCTAAAGGCTCTCAAAATCCAAGCTCAAACCACTGTGGCAGTGGTTCTTGGGCCCTTAAGGTGCTATCATGTAAAAGCAGGACAGAGACTTTTGGGAACCCAATCCTCAAGCAGGGCTGCCTTGCTCAGCCTTGATTCAGGGGAAGGAGGTTGGTCCTGTTTCAACTTGATGTGCCATGCTTTCTTGACTCCCTTTGGAGGACTGCTTCTTTCTGAATGGAGATGGAGGAGGAGTGGATGGGGAGGGATAGGTGGGAAGTGGTGGGGGGGAAGGAATGGGAGGAGAGCAGGGAGGGGAAACTGAGGTCAATTTGTAAAATAAACAAAGCAATTTAATTTAAAAAAAATATATGTATATATAGACCAGAGAGTTCACCTTTGCTCTCTTTCCCTTTTCTCCTCTCTAGAACCCTCCTATGTGGGTTGCCATACCCCTTACGCCCCTGCCCTTCCACCCAGTCATCACCTCCCATCTTGGTGTTCTCTATTGCACTGTGAACAAAGCTAGATGAGCCAGAAGAGCTCAATAAATATTTTGATGAGCTGAATCTCACCACCTTGCCTACTGCAAGAGAAAGGGCTTGTCCCCACCTACTTGACACACCAAGCAAACTCCTTTAAAAGCCCTTCCTTCAGGGAGGCAGAACCCTGAAGGGTAAAGAGAAAAAGATTACGGAAGCCAAAAATACAATTATTTAGCCATTAACCCTTTTATATTTTTTTAATCCAATAAAACATGATCTTGTAGAAAAAGAAACCATTACATCTGTAGGAGGAATAAAATATAGCCCACATTGTAGTAAAGGTTAGGCTCTTCAAGCAGAAAATCTGTAAGTGAGCATGTCATGGGCAATACGAAGGTTGTTGAATTAGATAAACACTGGAACCCAGATAACCTTTTACTTAACCTTATTATCAGCAAAAAAAAAAAAATCACAACAAAGTGAAATATCTAGAAAATTTTCAAACCTTCTCAGTCTGATACAAGAAAACATATGTGAGAGGCTACAGAATTCCTTCTTAGAAGTACATGTACTGGGGACTGGAGAGATAGCTCAGTGGTTCAGACTGCTTACTGCTCTTGCAGAAGACCCAAGTTCAGGTCCCAGCACACATATCTGATAGCTCACAACAGCCTGCAACTCCAGTTCCAGAGGAGCTGATGCCCTCTGGCCTCCATAGGCAACTGTAGGCATGTGGTGCACATAAATTCACAGACACATATTAAGTCATTTTTTAGAAACACATATTAAAATTATTTGACAGGGCTGGCTTAGTTCTATTCAGTAGCACTTTCTAATGCCCAGAACTATGATAGAGGCTCTGAGGGATAAGATACACATACCATACCCTCGAAGATTGAATTTAGGGGAAAGATAAGACTTCACTGAATAAAAGTACACAACAATCAGAGCATTGGTAGTTCTAGAAAGGCAGCCATCATTTTAGAGGCCAAGAAAGGAAAAGGATGTGAGAAGTGGGTTGAGTGCCTAAGCTATATATCCTGGGGAATGTTGAAAGCTTCAGCATGACAACAGGAATGAACCATTCAGGGCTCATCAGCATTCAGGCCTGGCTAGATGGGAACGTGCTGACACAGTCATGACCTTCTAGCTGATTAGATTGATCCCAAAATAGAGTGCAGGGTCTGGAATGCTGCCTTGAGTAGTTTAAGGTGATCCCTATAACAATGGGAAGCTAACAGAAAAAAATGTTTTCCTGAGACGTTTCCCCGGGAGAACTCTGGCAGCTCTCAATAGAATGGATTGTAGCATGTAGTGACCTAGAAGCTGAGGGGGACTGCCACAGTCACTAAGAAGACTACATATCATAATAATTTCTAAAAATATTACCATGGCCATTAGGCACAATAATTAACTGGAGTGAATGAAACAAAATGTGGATTTCTGATCCCTATCTTCACATCTACCGAACTGTAATCTCAAGGCAGGGTAGTGGGGAGGTGTCAGGAATCCCTGGGTCTGTAACAAGTATCTCACATGATGCATCACATCTTATAATATGATCCCAATGGTCAGGGGAGAGGGATCAATGGATAACAGATTTGCTGTGCAAGCATGAAGACTGGAGATACCCAAAACTCATGTTAAAAAAAAAATAGCACCTGAAAGAAAGAGATGTGAGATCCCTAAGGCAAGCTGGCTAGCTATACTAGCTGAATTGGCAAGAAACCCTTCCATTTAAGCCCACACACATACAAAACCACATAACCACATTTACCCATACAACATGCACCTACACATTCAAGGGGGAAAATGGAGTTAAAAAAATTGGAACCCCAACACATACCAGAAGAAAATTCATATGAATCTATTAAACTAAAAAAAGAATCAAATCAGCCAGGCATGGCGTCCTGTAATCTCAATACTTGGAGGCAGAGAGACAAGAGGGTTGAGAGTTTAAGAACATTCTTGGCTATACAGAGAGTGTGAGGCCAGTCTGAGCTACAGCAGACCATTTATAATTTTATATACACCTGTCCCCAGGCACTGGCAAGTTGACTCTTGGCATTTGCCATCAAGACTGACAACCTGAGTTCCAGCCCTAGGACCTATGTAATGAAAGAAGAGATCTGACTCCTGCAAGTTGTCTCATGTGTGCTGTGGCACACACACACACACACACACACACACACACACACACACACACACACACACACACACGACATAAGCAAATGTAATAAAAATAAATAAATTAAGGGCCTGGAGAGATGTCCCAATGATTTTAGAGTAATAGCTGCCCTTGCAGAGAACCAGAATTCAATCCCCAACACACACGGTGACTTAAAACCATTCAAAACACCAGTTCTAGGGGTTCTAATACCCTCTTATGACCTCCTCAGGCACTGCATGCATTTGGTGCACATACACACATGCAGACAAAACACTCATACACATAAAAGAAAAATCTAAAAAGAATGCACTGGAACAGGACCTGAAGAGATGGCTCTGTGGCTAAGAGCGCTTGCTGCAGATGACCTGAATTTAGTTCTTAACACTCAGAATGGGAAGCTCACAACCATCTGTGCTCTAGCTCTTATGGACCTGACACCCTCTTCTGCCCTCTGTTGGCATCCACACTTACTTGGCATTCACACAGATAATATACATACAAGTTTAAAGATTAAAATAAAAAAATTTAAAAAAATATTTACTGGAACAAAGACTAGAAGAAAATGCATGAGTGTTCACAGCCCTCTGGATAGTGGTCTGGGGGACTGTGGTGGTCTGAATGAGAATGGGCCCCATAGGCTCATATATTTGAATGCTTAGTCATCAGCAAGTGGTATTGTTCCACAGAGATTGAGAGGTGTGCCTTTTTTGGAGGAAGTGTGTCACTATAGGTGGGCTTTGAAGTTTCAAAAGTCTCTCTCTCTCTCTCTCTCTCTCTCTCTCTCTCTGTGTGTGTGTTTGTGTGTGTGTGTGTGTGTGTGTGTGTCTCCCTACCTCCCCCCTCTCTGCCTCCAGATCAGGATGTAAGTCTCAGCTACTGCTCCAGTGTGTGTCTGCATGCTGCCATGCTCCCCACCATGATGATAATGGACTAAACCTCTGAAACTGTAAGCCAGCCCCCAGTTAAATGCTACCTCTTACTATAATTGCCTTGGTCATGGTGTCTCTTCACAGCAATAGAACAGTGACTAAGAAAGGTGTTGTGTTAGTTACTTTTCTGCTGCTATGATAAAACATAATGACTAAGGCAATTTATAAAAGAAAGTCTTTATTTGATCTTATAGTTCCAGAGGGTTAGAGTCCATAAGCATGGCAGCAGGTGACAGACATAGAGCAGCAGCTGTGAGCTCACATCTCAAACCACAAGCAGGATGCAGAGAGAGAGAAGTGGAAGTGCACATGGCTTTTGAAACCTCAAAACTTTCCCCAGAGACATATTTCTACCATCAAGCCATACCCCCTAAGCCTCCCCAGACAGTGCCACCAAGTGCGACCAAGTATTCAAAAGCTTAGACTGCAGGATATCTCATTAAACCCTTCCTCCTATAAACTGCTTTGGTCATGGTGTTTTACCATAGCCACGGAAAAGGAATTCACATGGGTATCAGTCATTTGTTCACTGCATTTTCATTTCCACATATCTGTTTTACTAGAGTGAACATGCATTACATTGATAACAAAGAAAAACCTAATTGTCAAATCTTGGTGAAGTTCCTATAGTCCAAGTTCTGAAATGGACAAGATTTTACCTGTAAATATAGAAAATACTTTGGAGAACTAACTTGTTAAGCAAATTTATGAGACTGGCAGGCAAGCCAAATTCCAGGGAGGAATATCACTCCTAGTAACAGAAGTATTCTTACTTATTAACTACAGTCATCCCTATGGGCATTAATGTACCAGGAAAACCTGTCATTTGAACAAGTAGAGCTCAGTGGTTTTGAGGGAGCTCTGTCACTAAATTATTTGTGACAAGTCAACTGACCTGATGTCCCTTTTACTCCAAAAGTTCTTCATAAATACTCACTGACTCTTCAATGTTCTCCTTTTCTACCACCTCTAACTAGTTACTAGAATCTTCTGTCATTACCATATTACTTGCCTCCTATCCTCATTATGCTTCACTGTTTCCAAGGTAACACCTCATCTTACATGAATTACATTGTAGGCTCCCAGGTGAGATATTGGAAAGCATCTTAATCTCATCTTCAGTCTATCTACAAATTATATTTACCAGAAGTTGCTCCTGGGTAGAGTCACAGATGGCTAGTTTTATCCACTCTAAGCCGCCTTCAAAAAAATTGTTTTTCAGTTGAGGAGTCTATCATTTCCTGATTTTTGTGTCTAATCTTTTTTTCTAAAGTGTATTTCCTGGGTTTAGAGATACACATTACATTGGGGGGCCCCTTGGCCCTCTGATAAATGTCAAGGGGTTTTGATGAGAACACTTGGAAGAATGGCACTACCCCTTAGCAAAATAAGGAATTCAGGAAGGAAATCTTTTAAAAGAAATAAAAGATAAAGAAATAAAAGATAAAGAAGTAAGGATAAAGGGTCCAGTGGACATGTACATAATGAGTTAACATAGTACAAAAGCTCTTAAATTTTGTGTAGGAGGAATTACCCTGGAAACTGTCACCAAACTTCCTAGTTCCTTCATACTTCTAGTTTCTAGGGTAACACAGATATTTACTATATTACATTTATATGGATGGTACTAATGTTCATTTTCTCACTTCCTAGGGTCTCAACCCTTTGCTTTTTTATAGTGCTCAAATTTGCAATTCAATGTTCCCAGTATTCCAGCACTGACAGCTCATCTCTCACAGTCAGATGAAGAGAATAACTTAGGAACATCGATTCCACACCCTGCTCCACACCAGAACACTATCAGTACAAGTATCTCAGCCATATACCTAGGACTTAGCACCAAAAGCACAAATCCTCCAGCTACCCAGAGGCTGTAATTTCTGTTCTCTGCAAACCACCATCTTCAGCAAACCCCTAATAAAGACACTAGCTTCTCTTCTCTTTCCTGATGATGACATGCTCCTCGATTTCTTTCAAGTGTCATTATTGGGTTGCAAGGGATGCTAGGACTGGATTGCTTTAGTGATTTGCTGCTTGTATGCACCACAATTCTGTGAAGATACTTGTAGGGGGAAAACATTTGGTCCAATCCCTCCAGCTGAGTTGTTAAAGTGTGCTATGTAGCTCCTAAACTTGTAAAGGGGACTGGGGAATAGTTGCTAAGGCCCACAGCCCAGACTGACCTTAAATTCCACCCGTAGTTAAAGATGATCATGACCTCTGATCTTTCCACTTGCATCTTCCCAGTACCAAGGTTATGGATGTGCACAGCCACATCTAGGTGCTTCCTAGTTATTTTTTTTCTGATGATGTGGTAGTTTGAATGTAGTTGGCCCCCATAATCTCATAGGGACTGGTACTAGTAGGAGGTATGGCTTTTTGGAGTGGATATGACCTTGCTCGTGAAAGTGTGTCACTGTGAGTGTGGGTTTTGAAGTCTCACATATGCTCAAGCTATGCCCAGTGTCACAGTTTACTTCCTGTCACCTTTGGATCAAGATGTAGGACTCTCAGCTCCTTTTCCAGCACCATGTCTGTATGCACAACACAATGTCTTTCCTTGATGATAATGGACTAAACCTCTGAAACTGTAAGCCAGATCCAATTAAATGTTTTCCTTTATAGCATTTGTTGTGGTCATGATGTCTCTTTACAGCAATAGAAACCCTAAGAGAGATAAGGTCTTCATATGCAGCCATGGTTGACCTGGCACTCACAATGTAGACTAGGCCAACCTTTAATTCACAGATATCTGATTGACTTTTTCTCCTGAGTGCTGACATTATGTCCCACCATACCCAGCTTTTAAGCTTGTTTTTTTCCTAAATTTTTAATTTGAACATTTTCCACCCTAAAAGACCCCGATCTTGTTGGAAATGATAATGATCATCTAGAACAGCCCTTGTTGTAATAAAAAGATGCCCAGTATTTATTAGGCACTTGATTTGTACCACACAGTATCCCAAATGCTCCATGAGGAGATTTCCAGTTCACAGAGGAGAACATTGAGAGCTGACCTTTATATGGAAAATAATTGAGACATACAGATGAATAAATAACATATCCAAGATCACACAGTAAGTGATAGAACTAAACTTCAAAGTCATTTGTCAGATACCAATTTCCCCCTTTAATTTTTAAACATTTAACCAATGATCCTCAAACTTTGGATTGCATCAGCATTCCCAGGAGGAACCTTTAAAATTCAGATCACTGGTGCCTGTCTGTGAGGCAGAATGATCACCAAAAGTTTGCAGTTTAAGGTCATTGTAGACCTTATAATATACATACATACATACATGCATACACACACACACACACACACACACACACACACACACACACACACACATATGATTAGATGTATAGATCGATCAGAAAAATGTTTGTCTTGCAAGCATAAAGACCTGAATTTGATACCCAGAACTCACTTTTTAAAAAAAAGCCAGGAATAATGATGGGCTTGGTGGTACACATCTTTAATCCCAACATTTGGGAGGCAAAGGCAAGTGAATCTTTCTGAGTTCAAGACCAATCTGGTCTACCTAGTGAGTTCCAGGACAACCACATTGTGAGACTCTATCTCAGTAAAAAATAATCAGTAAAAAAAAAATGTACGCACATGCACATGCATACATAAACATGAACACACACAAAAACAACTAACAAAAAGTACTACTCAAACGATGAGGTCCTGTCTCTACAATATCTGATTGAGTAAAGCAAAGAATTTACATTTCAAACAAGTTTCCAAATGATGTTGAGGTAGCTGGACTAGAGGATCACATGTTGAAGACCTTTGTTTTGTACTCCATCATCTCCCATGAAGGACAAATGAACCTGTCATTGTATGATGTTTCAACCCTTATGTGAAGGAGTGGGCTTGCACTCTCCACTGTGCTTTAGGCTCAGTGCTCAGGGGTCGTGGGGAACTGATCTGCCTCTCTCCAAAACGACTAGAAATTGGCTAACTGTTCTACTCTAGAGGGAGGTACAGTGCATAGGCCATGCTCAGAGAACACAATATTTCAGGAGAGAGTTGGCCATATGCTCAATTTCTGACCTAGTCCTTACTGCTACTAAATGCTGCTAACTATACAATGTAATCTTTATCCTCTTTTTGAAGTAACTCACAAAGTTACACTGAAGGGCGGTATTTGCCAAGCATAGCTACCCTGTCAGCTCAGGATTTAATACAAATGACACATCCAGCCTGATCCTGTGGACGGTCTCGATTAGCACCACCTCAGGAAGCTGAGGAAAGAACCATTACTGTGCAAGCACTCCTTGGGAGCTGTTGCTCACACCTACCTTGTAAAGAACATATATTACCTACAGTAGACAGGCAGAAGCAGCAGTTAAGTATTTCACTGAGGCACAGCTGAGGTTGCTGCATGTTCAGACAACAAAGCATAGTGCCGTACAGTACTCATTAGTGGGTACTGCACATGAAGATAATTAGTAAGTTCTTGAAAACTGCCAGTACTCAATCGTGATGGTGACTATATCTCTGTGGTATATATATATATATATATATATACATATATATATATATATATATATGTATATATATATATATGTGTATATATATATATATATATGTGTGTGTGTGTGTGTGTGTGTGTGTGTGTGTGTGTGTAATCCCCTCTTACTTGAAACAAAAGACAAGCACATCTAGATGGCAGCAGGGAGATCTGTCTGTCTGTGAGTTGTGCTGTTGCTGTCAGACATTGCTGGAAGTGCAGGAAGAATCTGGGTGGCAGAAGTGCCTAGGAAAAGACAAATGAACTTGTCAGCCCCTTCCTCTCTTGATAGCACTAAAGTCTTCCTTAAATAATGCCAACCAAGGTGGTTAAGAGCTAGCAGTGGACAAATAATCATCTCTGCAACTAGGTGTGGCAGTATGTAATCTCAGCATTTGAGAGGCTAGGCAGATGATCACAAATATGAGGGCTGTCTAAAAAAACACTAGTACAAGACAGGCTTGCAGCTCTATTACTTATGATAATATGACCTTGGATGAAAGTCCTGAACTCTTTGAGTCCCAATTTTCAAAATTTTAAAAGTCAGTACAGGGCTCTCTCTCTCTCTCTCTCCTTCTCTTTATCAATTTCTCTTTCACTTCTGCCACTCTTGTCCCTAGGGACCAGTCTCTGCCTCCCTTTCTGTCCTCCCATCTGCCCCTTCTCACTCTGATTCCAATAAACATCCTATGTTTTTTTTTTTTTTAAAGAAAGTCAGCACAGGTTCTGGGGAGATGGCTCTCTAATTAATTGAAGATAGTCTGTGTTCAGTTCCCAGCTCCCACAAAGCAAGTCTCCACTGTATGTAACTCCATCTCCAAGAAATATGACATCTTCTTCTGACTTCCATAAGCACTGCACACATATGGATCACATCCAAACTTGTAGACAAAACACTCACACACAAAACTAAACAAAAAGAGTCAACGTAACTATAGAACTCAATGGACTTGTTTTAGAGCCTACCTCTAAATGGACTCATTCTATTTTGGCAATGCTGGAAATGGAACACAGGACATTCAGCATGCTAGACAAGTGTTCTTCCACCGAGCTGCCTAGGCCTAGACTGTTATGTTCATAGGGCCTGATTACTCCCTGATGATAAAATTAGAACCCGCTTCTTCAGCCTATTGAGCAAGTCATGAAGGAGTGATGTTGTGTGAGATGTGGAATTGTACCCATTCTGTTGTGGATCCCATTGTCTTTTTATTAAAGTCTGTTACAAGGCAAAAGACTGGAAAACATACACACACACAGGAGCAGGGGAGGAAGACACAGACAGACAGAAAGAAAATAAGGCATGGAGACTTGTGTCATACAGGAGACAGTTTTCTATGCTGGCACAGACACAACCTTAAATTTCTGCTCTCACGTCAGGGTAATTCTCCCTATCTCGTGCTCTTCTTATTTGAAGTAAAAAGCAAACCCATGTAGAGGCTTGAAGGTCTGTCTGTGAGTTATGCTGTTGTTGTCAGATATTTGTTAGAAGTGCAGGAAGAATCTGGGTGGCAGATGTGCCTAGGAAGACAAAAGACAAATAATCTGTCAGCTTCTTCCTATCTTGATAGTAATATAGTCTTCCATAGCAATGATCACTTCCAAATTGTAATAAGCTTGGTTTCCTTGCTTCTCCTGGGGCCCCATTAATGGTTTCTCTGACAACTGATTTGTGTATGTTGTAGAATATTATATTAAGACATGTTACATTTGTTTATGCTGTGGAATATTTATTTAATGATGCAAAAATATGTTCCATTTGTTGAACTCTGTGAATCTCTGTTACTTTGCCTATCTAAAACACCAGATTGGTCTAATAAAGAGCTGAATGGCCAGTAGCAAGGCAGGATAAATGATAGGCAGGGCTGGCAGGCAGAGAGAATAAATAGGAGAAAAAGAGAGGTCAGAAAGCAAGAGAGGATCAAGGAGCAAGAAAATGAGGAGAGGAGGATGCAAGGGAGCAGCCACCCAGCTGCACAGCAAGCCATGGAGTAAGAAGTAAAAAAGGTATACAGAATAGAGAAAGATAAAAGCCCAGAGGTAAAAGATAGATGGGATAATTTCAGTTAAGAAAAGCTGGCTCGAGCCGGGTGTTGGTGGGCACTCCTTTAATCCCAGCACTCATGAGGCAGAAGCAGGTGGATCTCTGTGAGTTCCGGGCCAGCCTGGTCTACAGAGCTAGTTCCAGGACAGGCTCCAAAGCAATACAGAGAAACACTGTCTTGAAAAACCAAAAGTAAAAATAAAAGAAAAGCTGGCTAAAACAAGACAAGCAAAAGTCGGGCATTCATAAGAAAGAATGTATTTATTCGTATGTATTTATTTTGAGAGCTGAGTGACCAGCCCAGCAAAAGAACAAAAAATAAATAGTATAAAACAAAGGTGAGTCCATTGGTGGCTGCAGGCCAGTCAAATCTTTAAAAATGGGTTTTAACAAATAGAGTAAGATATGAGAAAACAAGTGAGGTGTCGCTATTGGGAAAGAGACAGAAACCATTATTATTTGCAGTTGATTTGGTTGTCTATCCAGACAATACCCAGGAGGAGTCAACTGAAACATGAATAGATTTAAGGACAGAAGAGAGAGAGAGTCAGAAAAAAATTCAGGCAAGTGGCAGAAAATAGGCAACAGATTTCCTGTAAGCCAGCTACATTGAGGACATTTCTTTGGTGACTGCTTTCTCTAGTTGGGCCCGTCTACCCAAAGCATCCATCAGCTCCCAAAATAAGACCACCAGTTACAAACCAAGCTTTAAAATGTGAGCTTGCAGGAGACTTTTCAAATTAAAAACAAAACAAAACAAAGACTAACAACATAAAGAAAACAAGAGAGTGGAGCATAATAGCTCAGTTGGTAGAATGCTGACCTAGCATGGACAAAACCCTAACCAGCCGCACTACATGAATCAGGTGTGGTGGCACACACCTGTAATCCCAACACTCAAGGGTGGAAGGCAGGAGTATGAGAAGTTCAAAGTCATCTTCAGCTACTCATAGCAAGTTTGAAGCCAGCCTGGGCTACAGAGATCCTATCTTGAAAGGAAGGGAGGAAGGGAGAAAGGAAAGAAGAGAAGGAAGGAGGGAGGGAGGGAAAGAAAGAAGTAAGGGACAGGGAGGGAGGACAGAGGAAGGGTGGGAAGAACAATAGCATTTTGTGTGTATTACTTAATCACATAAATAGGGAAAATCCTAGAAGTCATATAGGAGCAATTTCTACTTGAGGTTCCCTTTTCCTTTATAATCCTCCATTGTGTCATTTGAAAAAAAAAGCTGGCCAGTACAGAATGAAACTGATTGTTATAGAGACACACTTCAGGTCTCACTCCCACAAAAGTGGACTTCACACTCAGGATTAGAGGAGGGTCCAGTCACTAACCTAGGGAACTTCTTGGGGACTCCATCTTTATTTGCTTTTTATCTTTCTGAGTTATCTTGACTCTTTTTCTGCTATAGCTAACTAGGATCCCACCAACTCTAGATGTGATTGATGACCATCTTAAGACAAAATGTCCAAGCTACTCCCTAAGCAAAAGACAACAGTGTACCTAATATAGAAGTGCATGGCTGATCTTGAGTGACTAAGCCAACATAATGATTAATCAGACCGTGGGCAGGCCAAGATGGTATGAAGTACACATGGTGTGGTGGTTTGAATGAGAATGTCTCAATGGGCTCATATTTGTGAATACTTGTCCCCAGTTGATGGAACTGTTTGAGAAAAATTAGGAAGTGTGGCCTTGTTAGAGGAGGTGTTCAAAGACTACTCCCTGTGCACCTGTTTCTTCCTCCTGCTTGCTCAGTGTTTCAGCTCTCGGTTCCTGCTGCTATGCCTTTGCTTGGTCATCAAAGGCTCTAACCCTCTGAAATTGAAAGTCTAATTAAACACTTTTATAAATTACCTTGTTAATGGTGTTTTATCACCTCGATAGAAAAGTAAGTGACATACATAGCAACCCTCAATTCTCGCCCTGTTTCTTTTTTCTGTAAAACACTAACATTGTTATAAGCACTTTGAAGCTATAATCCTAGCATTTGTAGGCAAGAGGTTCACAAGTTCAATGCCAGCCTTGGCTACACAGCAAGACTTTGTCTCAAAACAAACAAACAAACAAACAAAAACACAGAAGACAGATTTTAGATCATCAGAATTGTATTATTACCAGTGCAATCATACTGATGATCAAACTCCTTGCCAGCCTTTGCCGCTTACCACTCAGTACTTTGATTGACTTTCTGAAGAGCTGATTGAGGCTGGATTCCAAGAAGTTAGAGCTTTTGCCTTAACTCAGGAATATAGTGACAAAAATGCTAACAAGATAATAAACCTCAGTATAAAACATACTAACATGTCAAATTCAGAAAAGAAGTAATAATTTACATGTGCCTTTTTCTTAAAGAGGCATTAAGGAAAAGGTCAATGAGGATGCTGACCACTAGAAACATAAATAATATATTTTCATAGTGGAAACCTGAGTTGTTTTCTCTTATATCCTTTAACATTATATATATATATATTTCAATTATGTATTATTTCCATTATCATGTCATTTGAAATGGAAATACACTATATACAATACATTATATATAATCAGTCACTTAACTATGAAACATGACTGCTCATTTTACTGACATGTTCAATGTAGAATGTTTGAAGAACAAATTACAATTAACATTTCATACTTTGGTTCATTCCTTCCAGTCATTTATTATGTGTTTGAAAATAAACAGATTCTGCTATCTGCTATATAACAATAAGGTCACTATTACCAGGATTGGCATCTCACTTTCCATGTATTCCCACAGTGCCTAAGTCACAACAAGATTTTAATCAGTGGGGGATAGCTCCATGACTCCTCTCTCCCAAACTTTTCCAGGGGATGGAACAAAAAAAGATTCATTTGAAGGCCAGACTAATCTACAAAGGGAATTTCAGGACAGCTAGAGCTGTTATACAGAGAAACCTTGGACTCATAATGGTATCTTGTGTTTGTGATCTGAATTTGTGTTGAGAAGAGGTCCTACTGCAGGAACAAACCCAGGCCTAGCGGCCAAACTCAGGATAACCACTGGCATCTTCAAGGTCCTTTCATAGAGTTAGTTTCCAATTCAGTGGCAACAATGAACACATTGCTCATTTTTCTGAACACAGAACTGCCTGGAAAAAAAGAAATATACATCCCCAGAATGTCAGCAGCAGGGTGAGAATCTGTCCTGTGTGGACAGCCTGGAGAACGCAATGCCATTGGAGTTCTAACTCCACTCAAGCAACCTCTGGTGCTCAAGACACCATGATAGAATTGGCTTGTGGCAGTATCCAGCATTCAGGACTCAGCACACCACTATGCTGTCTTCAGGAAGATGTGGGAGAGAATGCTTGTCACTGCCACATCACACATGTAAAGCTGATCTGAAGAACTTCTCTTCCAGTTTGGCCTAGTAATGGGAAGATTAAAACTGGCTTATAATGGAGAGATTTCTTAGACAACATGCTTCAGATTATTTTAGATGGTGTTCCTTGTCTTTTAGTCACCAAAGGAAGTCACCAAGAGCAAGGTTCCCAATTTTCCTCAATGGAATTGATTATGATTACACATTTAGTATATAAATGATGGAAATCAGGATGGATCACCAGGTCCACAACATTTCAGAGGGCTCAGGCTCAGAGTACCTGGTGTGATGGCTAACCTTCTTGATTGGATTTAGAATCACCATTGAAACATACCTCTGGGTGTGTCTATAGGGGTGTTGCCAGTGTTTTTCTTTTTCTGAGGTGTGTGTGTGGGTGTGGGTATGTGTGAGTGTGTGTGTGTGTGTGTGTGTGTGTGTGTGTGTGTGTTGTATATGTGCCTGAGTGGATGTATGTGAAGGCTAGAGGATGATGTCAGAATATCTTTCTCAACTGCTATTCCAACTTACATGTTGAAATAGGGTCTCTATTGAATCTGGAACTCACCATTTTGTTTATTCAGACAGATAGCCAGTCCTGAGGATCTACCTCCAGTTATCCAGGATTTCCTTATCCCATCATTCTCCTGTGCTCCTCACACTATGATGGTGTTAAAAGTGTGCTGTCATGCTTGGCTTTTGTATGGGTGCCTGGAACTGAACTTAGATCTTCATGCATGTACAGGAATCACTTTATGCATTGAGCTATCTATCTCCCCACCCCCTAGAAAGGTTTAACTGAGGAAGGAAGACACAACCGAAATATGTAGCACGAGTTCTAATAGGTCTTAAAAATAAAAACCCAGAGCTAGATATCAGGGTAAATGCTGAAAGATCAGAGAGACAAAGGAGCAAGCTAAAAAAAAAAAAAAAAGGCTGAACTCCTGTCTCCACCCCACCTTATCACTTCCTGTCTGTCTGTACAGACTTCCAGACCTCTGTGGTTAACTAGTGGCCAGCTCCACCCTCTGATCTCCAGACAAGCTTTATTTGTTAGAGTATAAACAAAATATCACCACAGAAATAAGTGAAACACTATTCAATGGGGGTGAGGTGGGGGCTGGAACAAGCAAGCCAAGCATCATCAATTTCTGCTTCCTGACTGTAAACACGATGTGACTAGTAACTTAATAGTCCTGCCCAATACCTTCACCACCGTGATGGACTGTGCCATAAAACTATGAGCGAAATAAACTCTTAAGCTGCTTTCCTCGGGTATTTTGTCATAATAGAGTAAGGGAATCCTTATTATTACACCCGTCGATGGAAGGAATGTCTGAGATGACATTGGAAGGATAAGCTCCTTGAAGGAAATTTGTCCTGGTCCTGTACTACTTACTTTCCCCCTTTTCTTTCTTCTTCCTCCTCCTCCTTTAAATACTTTTGTATGCTTTTGAGGCAGTCTTGTACTATAGCCCCCAAAGGTCTGAAATGTACTATGTAGCTTAGTATGACTTTGAACTCATAGCAATCCTCTTATCTTAGGTTTCCAAGTGAGTGTTGGGGTTAGAGACAGGAACCACTTAGTTCAGCTTGGACTGGTTAGGAGGAGTATTAAGGATCCATGACTAAGATGGAAAGAGGCCTCTGATAGATTTGTGGAGGCTAATCTTGGATGTCAACTTGACACATCTGGGAAGAAGGAACCTTGGTAAAAGTATTGCCCCTGTCAGATTGTCCTGTGGTTATGTATGTAAAGCACTTTCTTGAGTGCCAATTGATAGAGGAGGACCCAGCCCACTGTGGGCAATGTCATCCCTGAGTAGGTGATCTGGGTTGTACAAAGAGCTGAGTCAGCCAGAGAAGGCAGCCAGTAAGCAGCATTCCTCCAGGGTCTTTGCTCAGTTCCTGGGTTAAGGCTCCTGCCTTAGTTCCTGCCCTGGCTTCTCTCAATGATAGGCCAGGAAGTATAACCCTTGTCCTCCCCAAGTTGCTTTTGATCACAATGTTTATAATAGCAACAGAAAGAAAACTACAACAAGATTCAAGATTTTCACCTCCCCGCTTGAGCACTGCCAATGGAGTCCTGGTTTTTTCTCTGGGGTGAGCTCCGGTCAGACCTGGGGTGTCATCACCCAGCTTGCCCCATTACCCTCTGCCTAACAAAGAGACACATCAATGAACCTGGCCTCTAGATATAATTGTCTAGTCATTTGAATCCCACCAATGTTCCCATCTATAAATGAGGGTTCGTACCTAGCTCACAGTGTTTGTGTGTGTGTGTGTTAAGGGAATCAATACAACAGCAGTTTCTTGCCCCTACTAGAGAATTGCTAAGCATTGGTTTTTGCAATAGAACATCAAAGGAGGAAAAAGGCTTATCTACCTGGGCATGTATCAGAGAGGCTTGATGGAGGAGGTGACATCGATGCAAAGGTTATTCAATGAAAAGTAAGGACAATAACATAATGACTAGTAAGGAAAAGGGAAAAGAGCGATCAAAAGTATGTGTGGTAGGGATGCTCTGGTAGGATGGGCCAGTGAGTGGGTCAGTAAGGCCCCTGCCAGTGGGGCCTATTGAAAGACAAATATTTGAGAAACAGAATCAAAATTTAAAATGGGGGGGGAATCATTTAGCAAGTTCTTCACAAACTGAGTTTGGTCTCCAGCCCCAAATGTGAAGGCTTTTACATATTATTACATGATTATTGAGGAAGTAGAAGATAAATCCTTCCATTGCTGTGAATCCTGAGAACTTAATGGTTTTATAAGTTTTCTCTTTTCTTTTTTGGGAGGATTATTTTTCAGAGGGGTTTTTGGTAAGTAATTCAGGGTGGCCTTGAACTATCTATGTAGCCCAGGCTGGTCGAGAACTCACCATCCTCCTGCCCCAGCCACCAAAATACTGGAATTTGTCCTTGAGTGTTAGCACTTTCAGACACCAATGACGTCATGAAGACTGATGGTTTGATTGAAGGAAATGATAAGTTTTGAAATGTTGAGTGAATAACTGAAGGGTAGGCATGGGGGGGGTTAGAAGTGCACCTGGCAAAATAGTAAAAAAGATATCTTTCTAAATCCCTTCTTCCTGGTGCTGAACCCGGAGCATAAATTGACTTCATTGCACTTAGGAATTGGAAGTTCCCGTCTCAGTTCAGGGCTTCTTTTCAACTTCTTCATGGTCCTTTATGCCAGGGAGGTGCAAGCGTAGGGCATTAGGACCCAGAGATTGTTGTAGTGAGAGTGCTTGAATCTCGATCTCTCAATTTTTCTCTCTAGCTCCCTCCTCTCCCTTTGTCATTCTTCTCTCTGCCAGCTGCCTCCGCAGCGTGCCTCTAGCTCTCCCTGTGCTAACTGCCTGCGCCTTGACAGCCCAGGCTGCGCAAAGCAGAAGGATTAGTTGGGACCTGCCTTGGCGACCCCATGGCATCCCCACGAACCATAACTATTGTGGCCCTCTCAGTGGCCCTGGGACTCTTCTTTGTTTTCATGGGGACTATCAAGTTGACCCCCAGGCTCAGCAAGGATGCCTACAGTGAGATGGTAAGTGATGTAAAGGGGCAATGAGGAGCGCACTCCTATGGGATTGTGACTGCCTCTTCTCCTTTATTTCTCCTCTCTGCTCCGCTCCAGTGCCTTTCCCTTAACCTCTCCCCTAACCCCAGACCCTCCCTTCTCCCTAACAACTTTACAGCTTGGAAGGAACAGCTGGACAAGCGCGATTTCGTTGTGGGCTATGCCGGGAGCAACTGTTTTGGTGCCACTGCATGCCAGTTGGGGGAGGGGCTGCCCAGCGAAGACCCCCAATTTTAAGTCAAGCAGGAGGTTGAGACCTGCGTAGCACCTGTCATCGACGAACCCGTCCCTCCTCCCAGCACACACCCAAAGTCCCAGCCACAGCCAGGCTGCAAGTCTGAGTCTTTCTCTCTAAGCAAAGAGTTTAGCCAGCCAGAGTTTATTTATTTAGGGAGGAACAAAGGGGAAAGAGAAGAAGAGCTGGGGGGGGGGGGATGAGGTGACAGTTTCCTAAAGCTAGCAGCTTGTAGGGGCTGCCTAGGTATTCTTCTTCATCCCATGTGCAGAGCTGACAGTATTCCCTTGGGCGCCCGGGCACGATCTGGATCTTGGAGACAAAGCAGTCTTGCCCCAAATAAAGGTCACCGAGCTTGTGCTTCTGCCCCTTCCCTGGAGGGGAAAGCTGCATGTTTTGTTTTATTTTATCTTGTGTATAGGCTATTCTACAAAATCTATCAAGTCTGTTCGTACTCTCCTGCAAAACTGTCTGTAATCCCCACCATGCCTTCGGTGGCTGCCCAGAGCCAGGCCCTCTGCAGGTTTCCTCTCTGCAGAGTTGGAATGCCCGAAGGTGACTGGCCAAAACAGCTCTGCAAACTGGGGGCTGGGCTGCCTTTCCCAGTTAGGTGCGATGAGGACTTATGGCGTGGAGTACTAGGAGAGAGCAAGAGATGTTTCCAGCACTTTCGGTCTCTCCCCTCCGCCCCTGTCACTTTGCCTATTCGATTCCTGGCCCCGATTGTAGGGAACCTGTTTCTAGAAGCCCTTGCCAGATTGCCAATAATGGGAGTAAGCACATTACTGGGCTCTCAAGGTCAAGATGGGAATGAGCTTAGGGGAGAACAGAAGAAAGAGAAAGGAGGCAAGGGGGTCTCTCCTTTAGGGCTGAGGCAGGAAGGAACAGCCTCATACACTGAAAGGGATTAATTGCTCTCCTAGAGCTACACTGCAGAGCTTTCCAGGGCCCCTCAACATGAGCTGCTACTGGATGAAGTCTGGCAAATGGTAAATGTTCAGAAAATACTTGCACACAGCTCTGGCTTGAGCTTTCTGTTTCTTCCTTACCACGGGATTACTCTTGGGTGGGGGGGAGGTGGCTTAGGTCTAGCCCCAGTAGCAAATCCTAATATGCTTCTCTTTCTCATCTCCCCTCCTCCCAGTATGTTAGAGCAGATGGATGGAAAGCAGGTCAAAATAAGTAGCCAAGGCTGCCTGCACTGGGGAAGGGGGTAGGGTGAGGGGGCAGAAGCCACCAAAGGGCTTGAAGAGGTGGGGATACAGGGAAGCAGTGGAGGGAATGCTTTTCTGCTTTTGTCTTTGCTGGACTAGTTTGGTGTTTGATTTTAAATGCACGAATGTGCTGTTGCTTCACTTTTCACATGTACATTTATTTATACATTTGTGTGCGTGCACCAGAGGTATTTTGAGCTTTCCCTTTCTTTAGGGACCTGCCTTTCTTCACTATGCTTCCTGGACTCTGAACCTTTGCCCAGCTGCCTTAGGGGAGGACCCCCAAGCTGCACCCTAAGTACAGTGTTAGGCTCTGCAGGCAATTCGGCTAAGATGGAGTCAGCATCAGGAAGCTTCGTAGCAGCTTGGCAGGAGCTCATGAGGAGTACTAGCCACAAATGGGTTTAGAGTGAGCCTCTTCCTAGGGAGTGAAGCTGTCTATTGCAGCCTAATGAAAGCAAGAGAAAACAGCCTGAAGGACTCCTGGCATATACAGAAAAAGATTTAAATTGGTGTACTCTAACAGAGCAGTGGGGAACAATTGTGTGCGTGTTTGTGTGCTTTAGCTCACTTCTGTGTTTCTGTACTATGGGGCTTTTGGAGGGGTGGCAATCTAACTCGAAGGTAGATGTCGCAGCAGTATGAAGCTTAAAGAGGATTTTCAGACTGCTCATTTCCAGGGTCTCCTCCCGCGCTGAGTGTCAGGCTGTGGCTGCTGATAGCTTTCTGTCATAGAGCCCACTGCATAGTGGCCAGACTGGTCCCAGCTTTAATCTTGAGCCCATTTGAAAGGCAGGCAGTATTCACATTCTTGAGCAAAATGTGCTCAATATACATTTGTTGACAGCACCCAGCATGCTAAGGCAAAGAGACTTGGAATTTCGAGATTAGTCTGGAGTATATAGTAAGTCCCTGTCTCCAAAAGGATATATATGTTGTGTGATGATGGATGGGTGAATGAATGAGTCAAAAGAGTTATTGTAACATTGCCTCATCACCATCCTTCATTCCTTTCTGGTTTATTCTTGAATATGCAGTTCAGAAACCATTTCTTGCTTCTGAGAAGAGGCCAATAGTCCGTCAGAACACCAAACTTAGAACAGATGGAATGATTATTTCCCATTTTGGAGTGACTTCTCTGCACTAGTGAAGTTAGTCATTATGTTTACTGCAGTGGTATTTCTCATAAGATGTCAAGGTGGTGCTGGTGTAGTTATGTTACTTATTTAGAACATCTCTGTGATTCTTTTATTAGCCCTTCCTGTTTTACTAATGGATAATTGGAGCTCACCAGGTTTAATGATTTATCCAAGATCACAGGGAAAGCTATTGTTAAAGAAGAGATTAAAAAAACCATGTGCATAAGGGGTCATTGAATTTTTGGGGGGTTGACAAAACCTACAACTGAGTCTTAAAAATACCTGACATTCTTCTTCCTTTTTCTTTGTATGAGTTCAATCCCCAATCTATATTTTGGAGGGTTGTTTTATTTCTGAGCCAATTTTTCAAATTTAGACTTATGCACTTATGCATTTTTTTCTTTCTTTCTTTTTTCTTTTTTTTCTTTTTTCTTTTTTTTTTTTTTAGACAGGATTTCTCTGCAGATTTGGAACCTGTCGTTGAACTCACTCTGAAGACAAGGCTGGCCTTGAACTCACAGACATCTGCCTGTCTCTGCCTCCCAAGTGCTGGGATTAAAGGTGTGTGCCACCACTGCCCATGTTCTTTTCTACTTTTTTTTTTTAACCTCTGTTTTAAAGGCATTATATTCTAGGCATGTGAAGCACACTTTTAATCCCAGTATTTGAGAGGCAAAGTCAAGTGAATCTCTTTGAGTTTGAGGCCAACCTGGGCAAGGTCTGAGACAGATAGGACTACATAGAGAGACTCTGTTTCAATTTAAAAAAAAATAAGCTATTATGTTGTCTTAGGTAGTACTCCCTCTATGAAGAATAACTGGAGAAAGTGCTAAAAACCAAACAAAAGACTATGAACTTTTCTTCTGGGTTGACTGGAGAATATAGGAAATATTAGTAGGAAGAGTTCAGGGTTTGGATTCATTCAAGCCAGATATAGAATTCTGGTCCTTTGGGTTTCCTTATTTGTAACATGGGAATAAGAATTCCTACCTCAAAAGGTTGTAAACATTAGCTGAGACAGCATGCTTATAATGTCTGGTACAGTGCTTGCTACAGTAGGTGTAGCAAGCAAAGGAAATCTTTGAGTAGGTAATGGTGATAATTGATTCTATTTTATGCAGTGGTTTTTCTAACTAATTTGAATGGTCATTTAAGGATCAAGAATCGAGTGCACAGAAGAACAAAATGTACTTTCATTTGCTCTTGTAAAGAGACCTTTATGCAATCAGATAATATTGAAGAATCCACTTGCTGCTGTGTAATGCACAGTGACTCTCCTACAGAATTAGCACATGCATCTCTGAATAATCCATTTGGTATGTGTTGTCTCATACCTCCTCCAGATTAAGGAAGTGTTATTATACAGTCTTCTGTATTCCAACTGAATCCTGCAGGATCGAAGCCGCCCTTGACTGAATGCCTCATTAGTTCACTTGAATTGGGAGACAATGCTTACAGATGCTGCTAAGCTGTTTCCTGTGCAGGGACTGGGAGGGTATACGAATGGCTAACTTGCATGCAATTTGTATTCAGCTTTATTTAGTGGTGGTTCTATCCTGTAAGCACAGGACCACATATGTATTAGTTAGAAAACACCAAAATATTGTCACAAAGAAGCCAAAGGATTTGTACCCTGGGGACCATAGGGTGTCTCTGATTCTTTGCATCCACTCACAGAAAAGATTTGTTCGGTTAATTTGGTTATCTGTACTTAGTTAAATGCTCCCCTGTTTGTGTAACCCCATTGAGACATTTCTAACATGTTTGTGCAGTTTATTTAATGTCCATAGGTAATCTTTTATGCTTCCAATCAGTGCCATTAATTGCTTTCCAACTAGGTAATAGGGTAGTAATTCACTGATGCTTAGACTTCTTGGAAGTGATGCACTATATCTATTCCCTTAGAGAGAAAACAGACCCTGAGATGTGACATGAGTTGCTTAGTTCACACAGCTAGCCGCACAAAGCTAAACATTACATCAGAGCTGTGTCTGGAATTTTGTAGACGCTCAGTTTGACCAACATCTGACTTTGTTTCAGAGTGATTTTGACTTAACAGTAGAGGACAGCTTCACCCTCTCTAAGAAGCAATGCAGACAGGATCCCCTTTGGTTAATGGGATCAGTTTTGTTAGAGCCCTCTTTAGGTAAATATAAATGACAATGGAAAGCGGAATCACTGAAAAGGTGCTTATCATTCATGTGAATAGTTAGCAATTTAATGTGATGAGCTCTTTATTGCATTCAAGTAATTCCCTATGATTCACAGGTGGCTTGTTTTCTACAAAAATTCATGAAAATCATACATGAGTCAGCAAATTTTGCAGCACTTGTGTAGGTTTTATGCAGTCTAAGATAGTAACTAGGTTGAGACTTTTAGGCAAAATATATTTTTTGTAAGTGCACCCTTCCACTCTCATATAATTTTCTCTGTAAATGTTATTGGAGTATAACACACAGCTAACACATACTTGTACTGTTCCAGAAAATTTCAGAATATCCCATTTAAGTTCTGATTTCTAATAATGTGTCTGTGTGTGTGTGTGTGTGTGTGTGTGTGTGTGTGTGCTCTCGCGCGCTACTCTCAGTTGAAGCTATAGTACTGTGAACCTTCAATTACATTTCCAAAATAATCATCTAATTTATAAAAGAGGAAACTGAAGCAATAAGATACAGGCAACAAAACAAATACAGGTCCAATGATAATGCTACAGGATTGCCTTTGAAGAGATTTGAATCATTTGACTAAACACATTTATTCCCCACTTCTTTGCCTCTTCAGGAACCTATGGTTTCAGGGTCTGCCTCATTTGAATGGAAAGGTAAAAGCAGATGTGAAAAAGTGAATTGTGACAACTTTTTGGGAAAGGGAGTCAGTAGGCTCTCTTTATTTTTTTTTTTATCATCAGTACCTCTAATGACTTTAGAGATCTAGTTACTACAGATTCAAGACGTGTGACCTTCTACGGTTAGAAGTGAGGTGGCATGTCCCAAGCATTTATAAAGGGGCTGGCAATGGTAGGAGTCTTTTGATGCCTCTATTCTACTCTACAAAAAAAGAATACTAGGCTCTCTATAATGTCAATATCTACCCCATTTCTAATAAACTATTCAGTCTCCATTTGGAGTCATGGATAATAGGTCCTATGTGTGTCTATTTAGCTTAAAACTAAAGATTTGATGAAGTGCCTTACCCACATTTAGTTTTCTGTTAAGAAAGAAGAAACAAGGGTTCAGTGCTGGAGCGTTTACCTAGCTTCGTGTATGAGGCCTTGGGTTTGAGTCCCAGTGCTGAAAATAAGGTTTCTTCTGGTGTGGTTACAGGGACAGGAGGATGACTGCTTACGGATTCCATAATACTATAGATAAGAATCTATTCTTGAGTGTTAAGTGATTCATAGCTGGGGGTGTGGCATTTGGAGAAGCTACTCAATGCAGATTCGGAACTTCTGGGACCTGAAGGGACTGTAGGATTTCTAAGAGACTTACCTTCTCCCCTTTGTGCATCCTCCAGAAGCTTAGACTTCAGGATTTAGGAATTCCTCCTTGAAAAACTACATGAAACTGTCTTCAAAAGAAATAGAGAGAAAATGGTCCTTATAAATATTAAAGAAGTACCTTGTATCCAGAATTCTTTCTCTAATCTCCTCCTGCTACTATCACCAGGAGAAAGAGCTGGGGGTGGGGAGGAGGCTAGTGCTTAACCATGGAGAAAAGGGGTAGGCTTTTCAGCAACATCTGTAACTCTGAGCTGAGTTCTGCTCTATATGGCCTCTGGTTTCCTTGGGCCTAGAATTTACTCTACCTGGCAAATCTCTCTTAATTTCACTCTAAAAAACCCTTGCTCTAACTTAAGGTGAGAAAAGGGAGGAAGAACTATGACTACCATATTTTTTACATGCTCAGCAGCAGGGTAGGGACAACAGTGGAGTGATACCCAAATCCTTAGATGCCCAAGTTTCACTTAAAATTATCTAGTATGTACATTATTTATGTACATATTCCCACCTATAGATTACTTACAATACCTAGTGAAAAATGCTATAGTAAGGATGGCGAAAAGCTTCTAATAGAGGTGTAAGTATAACTTTTCTTCAGTCTGCTGTTGAAGACATTGAGAACCGACCTGAGTAGTGCTCCATCAGGTGCTTTTGACAACTCTTGTGTGTTGTATGAACTTGGGACTGAACCACTACCAAGCCATGAGTCTCATGACCGGAGGTGCCCATGGAGGCAGAGGTTATATCTTCTAAAGCTGTAGTCACAGGTGGTTGTGACCTCCCCCCCCCCAACATAGGTGCTGGGAATTGAACTTGGATTTTCTGCAAGAGCAGTACATGCTCTTAACTGCTGAGCCTTCTCTCCATCCCACAAGAGTCTCCTCTTACAGTATGGAGATCATTGAGCCATAAAGAAGAATGAAATTATGTCATTTGCTGGAAAGTAGGTGCAACTGGAGATCATATTAAGTGCATTCAGATAATAAAAACAATTTTACCTATTTTCTCTTATTTGTGGATTCTAGAATTTTTTGTCCTTTCTCTGTTTTTGTTTTGTTTTTAAGACAGGATCACATGTATCCCAGTCTGGCTTCCAACTCAGTTTGTAGCTGATGATGATCCTCCAGTCTCTTCCTCCCAAGCTAGGATTAACAGATTTGTGGCACACATGTCCAAATCATTTAGCCTCAGACATACTAGGCTAGCACTCTACCAACTGAGCTACATCAGCAGCCCTAGAATTGTTTTTTTATTTGGGGTTTTTAACTGTGTATGTATGTTCTATATTGCTAGTCTAGGCATTTCATTCAGTGTCTTTGTTTGCAAGTTCAAATACATTCTCATGGTTTCCAAAAAGACATTCCTTATAATCAGATTATATTGCTTCTGCTGCCTTATAGGACAAAGTCCAAAGCTCCATAACACAATGAAATTTTCTATCATGCAGTCTATATGTTTTTCTTCTATTTCATGTCTCCCTTCCTTTCTCTGCTCCAGTCCATGTCAAAGTGAAGTAGTGTTTACAAGACATTTATCTGCTTTATACTTTAGAACCTTTTTTACCCATCTATTTTCCTCCATTTGTCAAACCTTTATTGTTCTTATAAACACCAGAGGCCTCCACTACACCCACTACATTATTGTATGTGATGGTCCACACTTTATCACACTTACATCTCAGTATCTACTTGGCCCCTTTTAAACTTCAGCGACTGCAATCAGGGAGCCTGTATGGGTCTGGGTTAGGTCCTCTACATACACCTTAGGGTTGTATATCGTGGTGTTTTTGTGGGACTCCAAACATGGGAGTGATGTGGGGGTCTCTGTGACTATTTTGCCTGCTTTTGGGACCTCTTTCTTCCAACTGGGTTACCTCGTCCAATCTTGAGATGAGAGCATGTGCCTAGTCTTATTGTAACTTGATATTCCATGTTTGATTGGTATCCATAGGAGGGCAGCACTTTTCTGAAGGGAAAGGGGGAAGGAGTGGATCTGGGGGAGAGAGAAGGTAGGAAGGGGGCTCAGATGAGAGGAGGGAGGCAAAACTGTGGTCAGAATGTAAAATATGACAAGAATAAATAAGTAAATTAAAAAAGAAGATAAGGTTTTCTTTTTGAAAGATTCATATTTGCATTCAGAATACTTAGTACAGTGCCTAGTATATGGAAAGTGTAAATATTGAGGCAGTGAATGGAACCAGGGTTTGTTTGTTCTTTGAGACTGGAATCTCATGTATATGTAGCTATACATGTAGCTATGTATAGCTATGTAGCTAAGGATGACCTTCAACTTCTGGTTTTCTTGCCTTCACCACTGGAGTGTTAGGCTTACAGGCAAGTGCCAACATGCTTTATTCATGCAGTCTGGGAATTGAACCCAGGGCCTCATGCATGCTAGGCAACTGCTCTGTCAACTGTAGCCCCATTTGTATTTTTAATTTGAGCAGCATTTTTGGTAGATTCTACAATTCCACACTTAAACTCTGCTTTGTAAAAACCTACCATGCATTCAATAAAGGAAGTCCAAATTTGTGAGGCTTTCCAACACATTGTCTTGCATTTGGGCTTGGACAAAGCAAGTACTAGAAAGTGTGGATATGGATTGCATAGACCAGTTTTATGGGTTCAATAAATTTATTTTAGTTTCTTAGTGATTTACAGGCAGCAACTCTAAAAAGAAAGTATTATAAAGCAAGGTTTGGTACGTTATTACTTTTGGTGACTGTCTTAGTCCATTCAGATTGCCATAACAAAATGTTACAAATAGGCAATGTGAGAACAACAGTGAACAACACTTTTTTATGTATTTATTTTTTTTCAATTCAGAAGTCCAAGTCCAACGTCAAGGTGCTAGCAGGTCTGGGTTGGCTGAGGGCCTTATTTGTGGTTTGATGGCTCCTTCTAATTCGTTTTTATGTGTATGAGTGTTTTTTTTTTAATGTGTGTCTGTGTACAATATTCTGGGAATGCCACAGAAGCCCGAAGATGCAGGTCCCCATGCATCTGGAGTTAGAAAAGATTATGAGCCACCACGTGTGTACTGGGAATCCAGTCTAGGTCCCCTGCAAGAGTTCCCAGTGCCCTTTTAGTTATTGTGGGTTGTTTTGAAGCAGAGTCTCTAAACTATGCAATCCTGGCTGTTCTGGAGTGCAATATATGGACCTGGCTGACCTTGAACTCACAGAGATCAGCTTGACTTTGCCAACACCAAGTACTGAGATTAAAAGCATGTGCCATCATGCCTAACACAGGCAGTGCTCTTAACCACTGAGTCATCTCTCCCCTTATACTTTTTATAGTTTTTAAATCACAGATCCCAAACAGATTGCCTTCTCTTTTCTTATCCCATTCACAAGGTTTGATTTGAGGGACAGGATGAAAAAATGTGATACTTTTGATTGGTTTTAAAAGGTGATGGTTGGGGGAAAAATTCCCTTGCTGGTGTTTTCTTCATTCTGATGTTAAAATTGTGACTAATGCATTGATTTCCTTATGATATCTCAACTCTAGAAACGTGCTTACAAGAGCTATGTCCGAGCCCTTCCCCTGCTGAAGAAAATGGGCATCAATTCCATTCTCCTTCGGAAAAGCATTGGTGCTCTTGAAGTGGTCTGTGGCATCGTCATGACCCTGGTGCCTGGGCGTCCCAAAGATGTGGCCAACTTCTTCCTGCTCTTGCTGGTGTTGGCCGTGCTTTTCTTCCACCAGCTGGTCGGTGATCCCCTCAAACGCTATGCCCATGCTCTAGTGTTTGGAATCCTGCTCACTTGCCGCCTGTTGATTGCACGCAAGCCTGAAGACCGGGCTTCTGAGAAGAAGGGCTTGCCTGAGAGTGCAGAGGAGCAACCCTCCTTATATGAGAAGGCCCCGCAGGGCAAAGTGAAGGTGTCATAGGATATTGAAAGTGTAAAAAAAAGTGGACTTTCGAAGCAATTGCCTCCTTGACACCCAAGAAAATACCAGTGTGTGCTTTTCATTTGATTTGTTTATCTTGGGGAAAAGAGAAAAATATAAACCCCAAGTTAATTGGCTTGTGTACATCTGTACCCTAAGATGACCTCCCCACATTGCCATTCCTGTACCAACTTTAATTACTCTGGAGCAATGCTCACATCTTGCTGCATGTAACTATCTATGGCTACTATTGAGGTGTGCTTGTGAGGTGGACTCCAGCAAGCATGTGACTGTGAGATGAGATGTAGGGGATTGTATTTAGCTGCCATGTGTGTGAATATACATGCATGTGTAGAGGAGGATCTGGTCTTGAACTAATCCTGCACATGAATCTTTCCCTGTATAAACTGATTCTGGCAAAGATAGACTAAAGGAACCCTCCTGTTAAGAGATTCCTATTCTGGTAGAAAACAAAAAACCTATTTCCATGTGGAGTAGAACTTCCTTTCTGCATTAAGCTGTGAACTTAAACTCACCATTTTATGAGAAGAGTTTCTTCAATTTAATTAGCCTCCAGTTCAACTTTTAAGTTCAATACACTCAACATCAAGTTTAATTTAAACAAGGAATATATACAGCCAATAGATAGACAGTCTGGTTCTTCAAGGGATGCAGTAGAAGGTTTCTCCTTGCCTTTGTCTGAGCCTAAGCTCTTTGGCTAGCAGTTTGAAATTTAATTAGCAGTCTTTTAGTAGACATGGTCTAATTTGGTTTTGAGCCCAAAGCTGCCTCACTTTCACTATTCTCAGTAGCCAACCAGGATCTGACAGCTTCCCCACAGCTTCTACTGAGGTACCAGAGATTGATCCTGTTAAAAGTTAGACTCTCCAGCCTTAGTGGTTTTCTGAAATCTGAAATTGGATACAAAAGTTATAGCCCAGTGTTTATCTATCAGATGAGTCTTCTACTCCTTCTACTCCTATTGATTTGTCACAGGACTTTGCTAATGTTAAAGAAGTCCAAAATACCCCCCAGAAATGTCTGTTTTGCACCTCTTCAGCATTCCAGTGGGTGGGGTTTAACTAAGGGAAGGGCATTTGACATGGGTTAGTTGGACTGAGCAGTATGGACTAGTAGTTACATACTGCTGTTTCTCTTTGTTAAATGTGCTTTGATGGTTTGAATATTGTGTCAGGGATAAGAAAGTGGGTGGGGGTTGTGTGTGTGGGAGAGTACTTACTGTATTTTCTTCAGTGTCATTGTTCTTAGTAATTGATAACTGTCTTCTTTCGCTCATTCTTTCAAAATAAAGGTTTTTGAAATTTGGAGGACATAGTGTGGATATGGATTGAAAATCTGGAAAGAAAAGTTCCTACAACCATGAGACTCAGCTCCTTCTGTGTGTGTGAATTTCTTGAGTTTGTTGGTGGTATTCATTTGTTTTAAGGCAAGGTCTCATTGTGTAGCCTAAATTGACCTCAAAGTAGAGATTCTCTTTCTTTAGTTCACAAATACTGGGCATCCAGGACTGTGTCATTCACTACACTCAGGGACAGGAACCTGCTCTCTCTATCTTCCCCTCTTCGAAACAAGGTCTCACTGGGTAGCCCTGGCTGTCCTGGAACTCAGGACTGCCTTCTGAGTGCTTAGTTAAAGGTATGTAGCACCACACCTAACTCCAGGCTCTTAAACAAACAAAAGTCAAGATGAAGAAGAGAAGAAAGGTATAATAATCTCAGTATACAAATGAGGCTGCTAATATGTTCATCCTTTTAAGTTCCTTCATACTTTTTTGAAGTTACCATGTAAGAGAGAAGAGCCTTAGAGTCTTACGATAAAGCCTTAGGATCCCAATGTCATCTCCAGGTTCAAGAATGTCTTTATTGAATGAGTCAAAGGAAAAGATGAAAATTTTCTTCAGGTCGGATGGTGGTGGGCCATGCCTTTAATCCCAGCACTTGTGAGGCAGAGGCAGGTGGATCTCTACGACTTCTAGGCCAGCCTGGTGTACTGAGTGAGTGCCAGGTCAGGCTCCAAAGCTAGAGAGAAACCCTGATTCAAAACACCAAAAAAAAACAAATTTTAGAAAAAAATCAAGGATTCATTAAATAAATATGAAGCAGTTTCTTTTACTACACTATGTCCACAAAGCGACAAGTTGTGTTGCACTGCCACAAATTTGTCATGTTAAATAAGTTATTTCATCATTTATGGTACCATTTCATCTGTGAAAAGGAGGGTGAAGCCTTTAACCCTGTCCAGTTTACACTTCTTTGAGTATATTACATCATTAAAAGCATGAAAAATGGCTCAATAAAAATTTCAATTTTCCTAAAGAGCAGCTATCAGGAAAAATAGACAGTCTCAATTTTTATGCATGAGTAAATGAGTTTGTCAAAGCACTCTGAAAACCATGTTAGATGTGGTAGTCGTTTCTTCTGTAGTCTATCTCAAATACTTCAACTTGATCCTTGACCCTCGATTATTTATACTTGTCTGAGATGGCAAATTTCCTGTATGATTTTGCGTACATATCCTAATAATCTTAGGGTTTCAAGTTGCTGAGAGGCATTATATTCATACATTTCCTCTTTATTGCTTCTTTTCCCCTTTCCTTTTATTTTTTAAACATAGTTTCTTATTGGCTCTTTGGGAATTTTACATTATGCACCCCAATCCTGCTCATTTCCCAGTCCTAACATATGTGCCCCTCATCATTCTATCATCCCCCAATAAAATTTTAAAAATACTAATTAAAAACAAAATTAAACAAACAAAAAACCCCTTAGTTCCTCTTTCTCGCCTCTTCATTTCATCTTAGTGGCATTGCGAGCTGCTATGTGTCATACAGTATACCCTTTTATCCACTCAGCTTTACTTGCAAATGTTCATTGCAACGAATTGTTGGTCAGGGTCAAGGCCTCAGGCTTTGGGTACACCATCAGTATAGGACCCTCACCGAACCTCCTCTGAATAATCTGCTGATGCCCAGAGTCATGGAGATCCTGCAGATATGGTTCCACAGGACCAGTCCCTTCACGCACTCTGGCAGGTCATAGATGGGGTAGATGTCTATCTCAATACTTCAACTTAATTCTTGATTATTTATGCTTGTATGAGATGGAAAAATTTTCCTGTACAATTTTGCATAAAGTTCGTAATAATCTTATGGCTGCAAGTTACTGAGAGGCATTACATTTCTACATCTCCTTTTTCAGTCCTAATTTTCCTCTCTCTCTCTCTCTCTCTCTCTCTCTCTCTCTCTCTCTCCTGTCTCTCTTTCTGGTTTTTCAAGGCAGTTTCTCTATGTAGCATTGGAGCCTGTCCTAGAATTCACTTTGCTTAAGACAAGATCACACTATAGCTCAGAGAGCCCTAGAAACCTTTGGTGGTTTTCCTCCCTAAGTCTCTCCTTTGCTGGGATTACACACTCCAGTCATCACTCTGGGTTTTATTCCTAGTTTAATAGATATTAAATTAGGGGTTAAAGTTAGATCTCGTACTAAGTTTTTGTTGCTGGTTTAGCTAGTTTAAGGTCAGTTAAATTCAATGCCAAGCCACTTAGCACTCTCACTCAGAATGACTGACGCAAACCTCAGAACATGTAGAAAGCCACCAATCAATCAACTGACTCCAGGAGCAACTGCCGGCTGGGGCGTGTCTCAGGCCTCCGTGGGTGGGGCCAGCCGCTTACGTCATTTAGCCGCGTCATTTTCCCTAGCGCGCGCCACCTCCCGCCTTACAGCAGCACTCAAACCTGCCAAACTCGCTCCACCCCAGCCGCGGTCTCCCCCGAAGCGCATGCGCGGGGCAGGGCCTGCGCCTTTGAATCTTGGCGGCGGCTGGTGCGATCTGGAGGCCGTGTTCTGACATAGAGGCTCTCAAGGAGAAGAGGCGCGCGAGTGGGGTAGGTTGGAGGCACAGAGGTCTTCTGGAATATCATGACTCACGAGGGTGAGACTAACCCTGACAAAGGTAGCTGCGATCAGATTTCCTTCTACCACCCCAGGAATCGGCCTAGTAGTGGAGTTGTTTGCCAGTTTCGCAGTTAGGCGGGGAGGGGAAGGCTGTGACTTGAATCACAAGAGGCCTTGGAACAGATCGCCCAATGGGATCATAATCTGCTCCCTGGCCCGTCATATGTAAGACGCTCTTGTCACCGGAACTCCCCTCCCCTCCCTCTGACTTACCTGCTCTCTTGCTCTGGTCTCATCTGTTCTAGGGGGAAGAGATTGAATGTCATTTCCTCTGTTCCTATAGATTTTCCCATTTGAATCTAAAAACTTAGAAACCAGTCTTGGTTCCTCATTAGTCATTCCTTGTTTCCGTTGTACCTGTGTCTAATTCTTTGTTGTTGTTGTTTTTTTTTTTTAACAGTCTACCCAAGAAGATATGCTGCTAAATAGAGCATCAAGTCTGCCTTTAGGACACATGAGTCTTTTTTACACAACTTAGGCCTACTGCAGGCCATTCATCTGTTTCTTTGGCAAAGTCTGGTAAGTGTTTTTTCAACACTCCTAAACTCTAGTCTCTACAGTATAGGAAAAAAAATGGTCTTACATTTTTTTCTGTTTTTTTTTTTTTTTTTCTCCTATGGTTTCCCTTGAAACTCTGACTGGAAAGTCAGAGCCCTCACTCTTAGCCTGCAAGAACCAGTATGATCTGCCTTGTTATTGTTCTGACTTAACCTCTCACTTTACCTCTTCCACTCCTCACTGTTCACACTGGAGCTGGTGTGTGTTCTTTAGTACACCAAGTTCTTTCTTGCTCATATGCTTTTCTTTTCTCTTCACAAAAGATACTGGTCCACCTCACCTTCAAATGGTGCACTCCTTTTTCACACTTAGATTTCACCTTAAAGTTCACTTTCGATGTGTGCTTTTATTACTTTTCTTTCTTGGTGAAGAGACACCATGGCCAAGGCAACTTACAAAAGACAGCATTTAACTTGAGCCCTCAATATCCCAGGGGGTAGTAGAATCCCTGACCATCATGGCAGTGGGCAAGGATGGCACTGGAGCAGTAGCTGAGAGCTTAGATCTTCTTTTTGTTTTGTTTAGTTTTGTTTTTTGAGACGAAGTTTCTCTGTGCAGCTTTATAGACCAGGCTGGCCTGGAAATCACAGAGATCTGCCTGCCTCTGCCTCCTGAGTGCTTGTACTAAAAGTATGTACGTGTACACCACCACCAGGCTCACCTTTAAAAAAATAATTTACTTATCTTATGTGCATTGGTATGAAGGTATCAGATCTCTTGGAAGCAAAGTTACAGTTTTTTTTAAAACTGCCATGTGGGTACTAGGATTTGAACCAGGGTCCTCTGGAAGAGCAGTCAGTGCTCTTAACTGATGGCCATCTCTCCAGCCTGAGAGCTTATATCTTTTCCACAAATATAAAGCAGACATCGAAGTGGGAGTGTGTGGAATTTTGAAATCTCAAAGCCCACCCCCAGGAACACATCCTCCTCCAGTATTCCCATGCAGTTCCACCAACTGGGGTTCAAGTATTCAAATGTATGGGCCTGTGTGTGTGTGTGTGGGGGGTATTCTCATTCAAACCACAAGAGGCTTTCTCTGAATACCTATTCAGAATTAGATTCCTACTTCGCCTCATTTCTGTCACTTCACTGCACTAGTCATTTTACTGATTCATTGGCTTTTAACCCTGGGCCCCCACTGTAGGGTTCATGAATTCTGGTACCATGCTGTTTTATTTTTACAGCCCTGGCAACTAGACTTGTGTTTGGCACAAAGATGATATGCAGTGATTACTTATCGAATGTAGGAATTAATGGGGATAATGTTACCCTGGACACTGCTTAGAGGTTTTTAAACTGCATTTTAACAAAGAGAGTATAAAGATTTAAAGCAAAATCATGGAGGGGCATATAAAATAGTAGTTGAAAAAGATTGTAATCATGAGATGGTATGGTTTTGTGCTTTAAAAATGTAGCCATTTTCAGTTTAGCTGATGTACATTATATTGCCAAGTTATTAATCTATTTCTGTTCAGGTCTAGGGCTTCCTAAAAAAAAAAAAAAAGCCTATGGGTTATATCTCCGGGATTCTTCGTCATTGAATACCTGTTGCTTGTGGGAATTTGGGCATAAATGGCCATTGCCTCTGGCTGATTAATAGTAACTTGGTACTTGTTTCTGTCTAGAACATATATACAGTGATGGCAACTCGGAATACTAGAAGCTCCCAGCTAAAAAACAGAGTTTCTCAAGGCAATAATAGTTTCCAGACCAATCTCTTATCCTGGAAGGTAAAAGAGAAATCAGGCAACTTGAAGAGGATCTTAAAAGAAAGCAATTCTATGGAAAATTCTACACAAGCTGAAGATGATCTGCAAATAGCAGTAGGATACTTTCAGAAAGGTGAAGTCAGATTGTTTGCCTTATGAAATTCTAAGTTTTTTTTAATTTATTTTTTTGAGACCAAATCTCTATGTATTCCAGGATGACCTTGAACTCACTATGCAGCAGAGGGTGACGTTGAGCTCCCAGTCTGAGTGCCTCTAACTTTTGACCACTGAGATTACAGGTGTGCATTACCATGCCTGGTTTATGTGGAGCTGGTGATAGAAACCACCAACACTATCAAATCTGAGTTACAACCCAAGCCCAAGCCCCAAAGTCCTATTTCTCTAAAAATATTTCAGTCCTAATTGCTGAATGTAGTGGCAGACACACTTGTAATACCAACACTGGAGACATTTTAAATGTATGTATGTATGTATACACACACACACACACACACACACACACACACACACACTCACACACACACACACACATACACACAAGATGTCAGGGGCTCAGGGGGCATGATGGCAGTTTTCTTTCTTCAGTGTTGATTCTATTGCTGCCAAGCAGTGGTGGTGCACACCTTTAATCCCAGCACTTGGGAGGTAGAGGCAGGCAGATCTCTGTGAATTCAAGGCAAGCCTGGTCTAACAGCTAGTTCCAGGACAGCCAGGGTTGTTACACAGAGAAACCCTGTCTCAAAAAATCCAAAAAAAAACCAAAACCAAAACAAACAAACAAACAAACAAAAATCCAAAAAGTAAGAACAAAAAAAGGAAAAAAAAAAAAAGAAAAGAAAACCAGAAAGAGATTCTATTGCTGCTAAATATTGAATAATAAGAATTTCCAAGGGCTCATTGTTTACTATGTTTCTTTTTCAGGCCCCAAAAAAGCCTCACTGAATAAAGACAGGATCTTGGAAAAACACTTGAAAACTGTGGAAAATGTGGCTTGGAAAAATGGCTTAGCTCCAGAAGCAATTGATATTTTATTAAATGTGGCACTCAGTGGCAAGTTTGGTATGTTGAACTGATACATTTGTTATTGTTTTCCTGTTAATTTTGCCAGTTAGACAGTTTTTGGCTTTTGCTTTGTTTTGTTTTTCTTTCTAAAGAAAATGTACTGTGTCTTTCTTGTTTTTCTTGAAAATAATTTTTTATGCAGTATATTCTGGTCATGGTTTCTCCTCCTTCATCTCCTTCCATATCGTCTCCACCTCCCTACCCGTCCTACTCCATGCCTTCTTTCTCTCCCTGTTTCTTTAGAAAACAAACCAGCACATAAACAAACCAGAATAGAACAAAACACACATGCAAACAGAGAAACAAAACAAAGGAAAAGCAGAAGAGACACATTGAGATAACAATTTGCTAAGTAGACTAGCCTGGTCTTGAATTTGCTTTGATCCTTCTGCCTCTGCCTCTCAAGTGTTTTGCTTGCGGACATGCAGCACCTTTTTAAAAAAGATTTATTTATTTTGTTTTATGTATATGAATGTTTTTGCTTGCATGTGTGTATGTATACCACATGTGTGCTTGGAGTCTTTGGAGGTTTCCAAAGAGGAACTTTAAAATCTCACTAAGTATGTTTCATTGCTTTAGGCTTGTTTATCTGACAAGTTCCTATTTATACTGTCTTCATTCTAGTATCTGATCCCTACTGTCAAGGTGCTTTTCTCTTTTGTGTTTCCTGTCCTAAATTTTGTTGGTTAGGGTAGCGGTAGAAGAGAAGCTGAGAAATACCACCTATAAGTGTTTATCTGTAGCTTCCTTTCATCTCATGTTCAGACATTCAGGATATCTTATCTTTGATATGTATCGGCCAACAAGCTGACTCATCAGACCTGCCTGTAAACCCGAAGACTTGAGTTCAGTCCCTAGAACCCACTTAGTAGAAGGAGAGAACCAGTTCCCACTTTTCCACTAGTTGTCCACTGACCTTCACACTTAAGAGATCTGCCTGCCTCCCAAGTTCTGGGAATAATGGCATGAGTCACATGGCCTTTAAGAAAATTCTTAAATGCAACAACTCATGAAAAGACCTGTCAGTAGGTTTAACCCATTAATAATAATCTATTGTGTCTACAAAATTAAAGTGAAAACTACTCTGAAATTTCCTTGTGATTGAAAGACTTTTTTGAGACAGGGTTTCTCTGTGTAGCCCTGGCTGTCATGGAACTCACTCTGTAGATCAGGCTGGCCTCAAACTCACAGGGATCTGCTGCCTCTATCTCTTTAGTGCTGAGATTAAATGTGTATGCCGCCCCTGCTGGATTGAAAGACTTTTTAATGTTGAGATAAGTTCACATAATATGACAATTCATGATGATTTAAAAATGGGATGTATTAGTGTGAGAATATGGAACAGTGAGAGTGCTTGCCTAACATGCATGAGGCTGTAGGTTTAAGCCCTAGTACTGAAAAAAAAATCCACATTGTATCTTTTGCATATTCACTAAGTCATGCATTCATCAAAATTATCTAGTTACTAAATATTTTAATCACCTTAAAAGGAAACTCTTTGCTCATTTCTTCTTTTTGAGACAAGGTCTTACTATATGTCTCAGGCTGGCCTCAAACTTAGGATCCTCTTTCCTCTGTTTCTTGAGTGCTAGGATTATAGTCCTATTCCTCCATAATCAGCTCTTAACCTGCCCCTACCCTTTTCAAGACAATGTTTCTCTGTGTAGTCCTGGCTGCCATGGAATTCACTTTGTAGACCAGGTTGGCCTCCAACTCAGAGATCCACCTGCCTCTGCCTCCTATGTGCTGGGATTAAAGGTGTTCACTGACACCACCACCAGCCCCTTAACCTTTTATAATAGATGTATTTGGGTCAAATAATTTGATTTAGGAGCTGGGGAGATGGGCTCAGTTGGCAAAGTGCTTGCCATGCAAGAGTGAGAACCCGAATTTGAATTCTCATTACTCACTTAAAAGCCAAGGGCAAGGGGCTAGACAGATGGCCCAGTGATTAAGAGCACTAGGTGCATTTCCAGAAGATCTTGGTTTAATTCCTAGTACTTATATGGCAGCTCACAACCTTCTATAATCCTATTCCTAGGGATCTGACATATTCTGCTCTTAGATATATATGTGATGCGTGTGCGTTTATAAAAATAAAATTAAAAAAAACTGATATATAGTGAGAAAGAAAGCCAAGGGCAGAGGCATGTATTTATCTGTAATCCCAGCACTGAGGAGATGGAGAGCAGAGGATCCATAGGACTTCACCTGCCAATCTAGCTGAATCTGTGACAGACCCAGCTAAGGTAAGTGGGGCTAGAGTGATGGTTCAGTTGTAAAGATAGTTCAGTGTTTAAGAACCCTGGCTGCTCTTCCAAAGGACCTGGGTTCACTTCTCAGCACCCACGTGGTAGTTCATAAATGTCTGTAACTCCAGTTCTAGGGGATCTGGCATCTGCACAGTCATACATGCAGACAAAACACCAATGTACATAAAAAAAATTAGGTGCATGGGGCTAAAGAGATGGCTCAGTGGTTAAGGTCACTTGCTGCTCTTCCAGAGGACCCAGGTTTGATTCCTAGCACCCAATAGCAGCTCACAACTATCTCTAACTCCAGTTCCAGGTGATCCAGTGCCCTATTTTGACCTTACTGGCCTTGCATGCACATGATTGATAGACATACATGTAGGCACACTACCCATACATATAAAATAATACAATAAAATAATTTTTAAAATGTAAGGTGGAGAATAATTAAGGAAGACCCTTAACATCAAACTTTGGCCTCCTACAGATGCACACTTTCATGGACACATCTGCACACACGTGGACATGTACACACACAAAATAGTTTGCTTTTTGTTTGTTTTAGAGAGTTATGACCATAGGAAAAGTTGAGACACTGAAATCTAGTTTAATTTAGAGTTGGTCTGCTTTACAGGGAATGCTGTAAACACACGGATACTGAAGTGCATGATTCCAGAAACTCTCATATCCGAAGATTCTGTGGTTAAGGCAGTGTCCTGGCTCTGTGTTGGCAAGTGTTCTGGTAATACCAAGGTAATCTTTTTAGATACTTTGAGGATAAGTCCTTCAGAACCCACTTAAGGGCTAACAAAGACGAGCCACTTGTGGATTAATGGCAGTGACCTTTTGTACATAGCCTGTGGTTTCTGAACAATACAGCTTGATAAAAGGACCCTGTTCAAAAGAAATTTTTACTAAGAAATAAAAATCTATTATCCTATTTGGTTCTAGAATCTTTTAAAGTAGCACTGAGGAGAGATTAAAGCTCTTCTGCAACAATTTGTTATATTCTCTAAAGACAGTATTTTCTCTGTCAACAGGTACTTTTTTATCGTTGGTTGGTTGCGATGTTTGACTTTATTGATCATAAGAAGCAAATTACTTTGCTCTATGGCTTCTTTTTTGCTTCATTGCAAGATGATGCTCTGGTAAGCACTGAACAGCATTGACTTCAGTGAAATCCTGTTTTTCTATTTATTGCCATGCCCCCTAATGTGTGTTGCATACTTATTTTAAGATGTACTAAGAATACAGAAAGTAGAAAGAAATAACACAGCAGAGATCTTTGCTGCACTGTCTTACAGGTTAACAAATCCCTGGTATTTGCTGTACATTTTCTTTAAGGAAATAATGTTAGAGATAGAGTTTTGTTGATTTAGGTCAGTGATTGCTATTTTCTCTTTTAAACCATGTCAACAGAGTCCTTGGATGACTTTGAATTTTCTTGACACTGCAAAAACTACAGTAGAATCCACGGGAAGGAGAACATTACATTTCACAAGTTGCAAACGGACTGTTTTTTTAAAATTAAATAGCATAATTGTTTCTATTAAAAACGTCAGTAATGCCAACAAATCAATGTAGTAGCCAGCCACCTAGAAGATTGTCAAAGACAGTTTATAGGCCATGTAAGGAACATATCTAACCAAATTCCTCTTGGCTTTGGGAATGAAATTCATGCATTGATTTTGTTTATGCAAATTTATGCTGCATCCTGTTTCTTGCCTTGTACTAGGTAGGAATAAATTTATTTATTTATTTAAGATTTACTTATGTATATGAGTGTTTTTGCTCACATGTATGTCTGTGCCTGCAAGCTTGGTGCCCATGGAGTTCAGAAGAGTATGTTAGATCCCTGAAAACTAGAGTTATAGATAGTTGTAAGATGCCATGTGGGTACTGTGAATTGAAACTGTATCCTCTGCAAGAGTAACAAGTATTCTTAGCCACTGAGCCATCTTACCAACCCCTAAGATAGCTTTCTGTAGTTGAGTATTGCAAAAGTATAGCAAGGGAATTAAAAAATTCACATGAAGGTAATAATTCAAAAATTGAATTATGAAGCTAGAGAGATGGCTCAGTGCCTAAGAGCAGTTGCTGCTCTTTGGGGGGCCATGGATTCAATTATGAACACTCAGAAGGTGGATTAAAAATATCTTTCCTTTTGATCTACTGTAAACCGTTTCAGGGGATCAGATGCCCTCTTCTGGCCTCTGCAGGCACTGCACACAAGTGCTACATAGACATCCAAAGCCGACAGAACACTTTACACATTTTAACTAGAATTCAGTTATGAAAGACAGCAAAATAATCACATAAACAGAGTGACTACTATATTTGAAACCTTGCAAATCCGAGTGATTAGTAAAGATGTAAGCACTGATCTAGGCCTGGGGAGGATGGATTGAATTTGGGATTTCGTTTTGTCTTGTTTTTGAGACAGAGACTCACTATGAAGCTCTGGCAGGCTTGGAATTTGCTCTGTAGATCAGGCTTGTTTTGAGATTAGAGGTCTGGATGCTTCTATCTGCCTAGTCCTGGTGTGCTGCTGTGCTCTGTGATTTCTGGATTTGGTAGGAAGAAATAATGTTCGTTGGGAGGGGAAGGTTTCAGGCAAGGCTGTGGGATGTGTAAATTGTTTTATTTATTTATTTTTTTAAGGATACTTTATATACACACCAGCCAGACTTTCTTTTTTGCTTTATTTTTTATATTTAAATTTGAAACAAGCTTTTTTTTTTTACATGTGTATCCCAGTTCCCTCTCCCTCCCCTCCTTCCCTGCCCCCCAACAACCTCCCATCCCATCCCCTTTTTGCTCCCCAGGGAGGGTGAGGCCTTCCATGGGCAATCTTCAAAGTCTGTCATATCATTTGGAGCAGAGCCTAGGCCCTTCCCAATGTGGACACCAGCCAGACTTAATGTTGGTATTAGTTGACAGTGGTTAGTAACATGAGAAATGTGGGTTGACAATAGATTGTAGAGGTTGTTTCATTAGAAGTTGAACTTTTTATCTTTTATTTTGAGACAGGGTCTTACTATGTAGCTTTGGCTGACCTGGAGTTTTCTATGTGGAACAGGTTATCCTAGAACTTACAGAGAGCCACCTGCCTCTGTGTGGTGTATGCATATGTCAAGGCACATGTGTGGAAATCAGAGGACAACTTGAGGAAGCTGGTTTACTACGTCCACCATGTATCTCCTGGGGATTGTACTCTCCTCTTCGGCTTGGCAGCAAGTACCTTTACTTGCTGAGCCATTTTGCTGCCCCTTTTATTTATTTTCTGTGTATAAGATATGTGGGTGTGCCTTCCACGATGTGTGTATGGAGGCCAGAGGACAACTTGATGGAGTTAGTTCACTCTTTGCATCATGTGAGTCCTGTGCATTGAACTCAGGTCATCAGGCTTGGCAATAGCTAATACCTGCTGAGCTATTTTATTTGACCACGACTAGCATTTTAAAATGAGTAAAATGTTTTTGTGGGCCTTTTTGGAAGGTTTATTTAATTATTTTATGTGTATGAGTGTTTTGTCTGCACATATGTATATGCATCTTGCCTTTGGAGGTCAGAAGAGGGCCTTAGGTCCGCTGGTACTGGAGTTACAGTTTTGAGCTGCCACGTGTGTGGTAGGAATCAAACCACTGAGCCAACTTTCCAGCCCCTCTAAGTTTCTTTTCTAAGTGACTACATTTTTTGTAGCTCAACAAACAGGGAAAAGGTCTCTAAGGTTTTTTTTTTCCTTTTTAGAAAATTCTAAAAAGTTATATTGTGTTTCTAATGCATATATATGAGTGTAGGTGTGTACCTACCATAATGGGCACGTGAATTTCAGAGAACAACTTTCAGGACTTGGTTTTCTCCTTCCACTGTGGATTCAAGGGATCAAACTCAGGTCATCAGATTGAAGCAGCAAATGCTTTGTAAAAAATTTTAAAAAATTGTTTTATTTAATATTTTTTCTTAGTTTTTATATCCAACCTAGTTCCCTTTCTCTCCCATCCTCCCATGCACCCTACAGACACCCCGTCCCACTCCATCACCCATCCACTCCCCAGGGAGGGTGAAGCCTTCAATGAGGGATCATCAAAATTTGCCTCGTGTCTAAAGGCAAAAGGAGTATCCCTCCATGGGGAATGGGGCAAAAAATGCTTTTAACCTGCTGAGCCTTCTCACTGAGCCCATTTTCTGTTTTTTGTTTGAGACAGAATGTCCTGAATAGTCCAGAATAACCTTGAATTTGCTATCTTCCTGACTTCTCAGTGCTGGGATTATAGATGTGAGTCATCATGGCTAGCAGCAGGATTTAGCATTTAAAAGTAATATTTTAAAAAGTCATTTTCATAAAATTTGATAAAATTCTGATTCCATAGTGACTCAGATGTGGTAGTTAAATATTTGCCATCAAGGCAACTCTAACATATGAGATGCATATGGATTTTTCCTTTCTAGATGTGATTAAAGGAGAATGTCAGATTTCCTATAATACTGACTAGCGCCTCAGGCCAGCAATTGTGTGGTGCTCATTTTGTATTCAACATGATGAATAGTGTTGTTAATGGTTCATATCCTAGGGGTGTAAGGTAATGCATTTGTACTGAAATCTAAATTCTTTCTTCTTAAAATTATACTTAGAGTCTATCTGAACCCATTTCTTAGTATATAAAAAGCAGTATAGAATATTCTATATTTCAGACTATAGGGTAATGGCTATTAATATGCCAGTTTGTTTAAAGAATATCATTGTGTTGTTTTTTCTTTAAATCGTGTATTTATTATTTGTATGCATGTGTATGCATAAGGGTGAGTATGATTTCTGTGTGTGAGTGTGAATGTGCACTTAGCACTGTGAGCACAGAATATAGGGGGTCTGGAAATTGGTTCTTTCCTCCCATTGTTAGGTTCAAGGATAAAATTTAGGCTATCAGGTTTCCACAGCATGAGCTTTTATCTTCCAGGCCTTTTGGTCAGTTCTTTTGCTTCTCTTTTTTTCCATTAAATAGTTGACTTTTTTCTTTTTTGAGACAGGATCTCACTTTATAGGTCTGGCTGTCCTGAAACTCATTCACTATGTAGACCAGTCTGGCCTTGAACTCAAAGAGATCTGCCTGCCTCTGCCTCCCAAGTGCTGGAATTAAAATTGTAAACCACTATGCCTAGCTATAATTGACTTTTTCACTTTTGGTCATTGAGAGTAAGTGTTGACATACTTTCCTTAAAGGCCCAGAAGTAAATGTTTACATGTTAGGGCTGTACTATCTGAGTCATAACTGATGTAATTTCAAACTAGCTGTAGACAATATATAAATGTTTGGGTGTGGCTTGCATGAATACATCCCTGCATCCCTCCATGTGTTCATCTATCCATGCATCTACACATCCATCCATCCATCCATCCATCCATCCATCCATCCATCCATCCATCCATCCATCCATCCAAGACAAGGTCTCATGTATGTGAGGCTGGCCTTCTACTCGCTGTGTAGCTAAAGGAGGTCTTAAACTTCTGATCCTCTTTCTACCACCAGAGTACTGGGATTACAGGTCTAGACCACCAAATCTGTGTTTAAAACCAGGACTTTGTGCATGCTAAGCAAACTCTTTACTAAGTGAACTATATCTTCAGCAGATGAACACTAAAAATAAAGAAGATTGGTCATCCAGTAATTTAATAAAAAATGTATTGAGTAGATTCTATTTGCCAGGCTGTAGAATAAGTTGTTACTTGGATTATGGTATATTTGGCAGGAATTAGAAATCAGAGACAGAGCATTTACTCAACATATGCAGAGCTCTGTGCATAAAAACTTGTATATACCCAATAGAAAATGAGGCATCACTGAAAATGGTATTTCCAATAAACAATAGAATAAAATGCTTTAAAATGGGAAACCAGGATATAAGTTTTTAGTATTTTTTTTTTTGGTTTGGTTTTTAAGCCCTTGGGATCCTGTATGCTGATAGTATACATATATGCAACCAGGTACACACAAATACACATAAACATTCACATATGTACAACCAGTTGCACACAAATACACATAAAAAATTTAAAAAGTGTTTATGTGTATTTGTGTGCATCTGGTTGTATATATGTGCACTGTGTGCATACAGGAGCCCAAGGAAGTCAGAGTGGGCATTGGATGCCCTGGAACTGGAGGGACAGATGATCGGGACCACTTTATTGTGTGCTGGGAATCAAACTGGGGTCTTTGGAAAGAACAAGTACTCCTAGCCTCTGAGCTATCACTCCAGCCCTGAGGATGAAAGTTTCAAGTTTGTATCTTAGTAAATATGAACTAGACTGAAAGAAACACATTTCAAAATTATTTTTGGAAGTTTTCATTGTGTATGTTCATTGTACATGTTCATGTATCACATAAGGGCATTTCATACAACTACATATTACATATTGAGCATGTTCCCCATACTTTCCTACCTTGAATTTTTTTACCCTTCCTCTCACTAATCAATTCACTTTGTTCACTTAGACATTTTTGCTTCTATTTTCAAGTATATATGTACATGATAATCATCTTTCTGAGCCTGGCTTAATTAGCTCAATATGGTTATCTCCTGTTGCATCTATTGTCCTGCAAGTAATATGTCATCCTTCATGACTGAAAAATTCCATTGTGTTTAAATGCCACATTTTCTTTTTCCAAGGAAATTTTGTTCAGAATTGTCCACATTGTTTTTATCTTTCAAAACAAAAAATCTTGGGCTGGATGGATGACTCAGCAGTTAAGAGCATTTGTTGCTCTTGTCGAGGACCTGGCTTTAGATCCCAACACCCACAGGATAGCTCACAGCTATGTAACTGCAGTTGCAGAATCCAATGCCCTCTTTTGGCCTCCATGGGCACCAGTTGGGCATGTGGTGCACATACATACATGTGGGCAAGCAGTCATATTAAAAATAGATCTTCAAAAAATAAATAAGGCAGAACAAAAAATTTCACTCATCTCATTGCCAATTAAAATTATTCCCTAAAAAATTCATTGTCATATACAGGTTTAAGCGTGCCTAGTCTGAGAACCTGAAATTGAAAGTATTCAACAATTCAAAATCAGTCTCCAAGTGTGTCTATGCAAGGATGCATGAATGCATACACATACGTGGGCATATAACTCACAAAAACAAAAAGTAGAAAATTCCTTGCTTCATGCAACAAGCCACAATCAAAACACAGACACATTCAAATCATTGTGTAAGTTTACCTTCAAGCTGTTTGTATAGTGTGTATACAAATCAGTGAATTTTATGTTAGGTATCCTCCTTTAGCTTTTTCATTAAGTTCATGGAAATATATCATGACATATAGTCACTTCTGGTATCAAGGATCTTTGATAAGGAATGCTATTGTGTAATAAGAGAATGCTTCGTACTATTGTTCAGTAAAGCCCTTAAGTTGTCTTACTTAGCATATGATTGACATTTGAGGAGGATATTGTGTCATTTTGTTCAAATAGTATTGTCATTTTTCTTATTTTTTTTTTAATATTTTAACAGTGCCCCTATGTTTGCCATTTGTTATATTTACTGACTAAAAAAGAGAATGGTAAGTATTTTCATTCCAATCATATTACTTTCACTCTGTAGAATCAGCATTTGCTTGATCCTTTATAAACTTAAATAACTATTAGCATTAGTGATATGATAGCACTCATTTTGTAAAACTTGTTTTTTTAGTACTTTTATCTAAGATCCTCTGCATAGTGGCTTAACTAAAGAGGTATTTATAGCTTTCATGTGTTGTAAGAAGAAATTATGAGAATTACATGGTGGTTAAATGTAACTGACTTCTTTTGCTGAAGCAAATGCTTAGAACCTCGTTTTTTGTTTTCTAGTCAAACCATTTCGTGTGAGAAAATTGCTTGACCTTCAAGTCAAAATGGTGAGTGCGGAAAATACCTTAGCATATCCAGTTGCACTTTGAGCTAGTTACTGAGCTAGGCTTTGGAGATACAAAGCAAGTGAGTCTTAGCTAGAAGGAGCTTACTTTCTGAGAACTCAGTCAACAAAGTGGAAAATCACTATCAACACTATCTATAGTGTTAGAGTACTTGCTAGCATGCATGAAGCCTTAGTTCAATCTCCAATACAATATATTAACTTTTGAACCAAAAGATAAGTTGTCAGCCATACAATAAGTCTTAAAGATGTCTGTAATTAATATGTGGTCTTTTTACAAAAATGGTGTATATGTACACGTTACTCTGTGTTTGCTACAGATTGAACCCATGCCTTTACCCATGCTAGGCAAGAGCTCACCACTGAGACAATCATGACTCCAAAGTTAGGACTTGTATGTGTATGTTTACAAGGCTGCACATATGTACTTGAGTGTACAGGGAGACCAGCGAACAATCTTGGGTGTCATTGCTCAGGAGCTATCTACCACTTTATCTGTCTGTCTATTTATTGTGTATGTATGAATCTTTCTTCTCTCTCCAGTGTGTGTGTGTGTGTGTATGTTGTATAGATGTGTGGGTATGCATCATGTGCCATGGTGTGCTTATGGAGATCAGAGGACAACTTGCCAAAGTTGGTTTTCTCCTTCTCCCCATTCAGGTCTAAGGGAGTGAACTTATATCATTAGGATTAGCTACAGTTGCCTTTATCAGTCCCTGTTCACCTTTTTTTGAGATGGGGCTTCTCACCAATCTGAAGTTTGCTAAGTTGGTGAGGCAAATGAGTGGAGTGGCTGGCAAGTAAACCCCAGGATCCACTTGTTTCTGCCTCTCTAACCTTGGGATTCCAAACATATATATCACCACACATGGCTTTTTAAAATGTGGGTTCTGGGGATAGAGCCCAGGTCTTCGTACTTGCCAGGCATGTACTTTGTTGACAGCCATTTGCTCAATTCTGAAGTTAGTATTTTTAATTGCTATCTTATCTGCTCTGTTTTCTTGACTTTCACTCTCAGTCTTACCTCCTTGATATTTATTTCAAAGGTGAGTATTTACTTACTGTTTTTTGGTTTTGGGTTTTTTTTTTTTATTGATACAGGGTTTCTCTATGTAGCTTGGAGTCTGCCCTGGAACTAGCTCTGTAGATCAGGCTGGCCTCCAACTCACAGAGTTCCACCTGCCTCTGCCACTCGAGTGCTGGAATTAGAGTCATGTGCCACCACCTCCCTGCACAGTTTTTTAAGAGACAGTGTCTCACAATGTAGCCTTGGCTGTACTAGAACTTGCTATGTAGACCACGCTGGCCTCAGACTCACAGAGATCTGCCTTCGTCATCTTCCCCTTCCCAAATGCTGGGATTAAAGGCATTTGCCACCATTCCGTGGCTGCTCTTTTTATTTTTTAAAGAGTTACTTGTTTTTTAAGTATGAGTATTCTGTCTGCATGTATGTATGCACATCACATGTGTACAGTGCCTGAGTGGTCCAGAAGAGGATGTCAGAACTCATGGAAGTGGAGTTATGGGACTGTGAGCTGCCATGTGTGTGCTAAGAATGGAGCCTGGCCCCTTTGTAAGAGTACCTGGTGATTTTAACAGCTAAGCCATCTCTCTAGCTCTAAAGATTAATAAACACTGAACCTTGAGTAAGTTGCCATTCTGAATAAACCTGTGCTATACTAGCAAATATGAGTTGTAAGACTAAATTACAGGTACAAGAATTGAGAAAATATGGAAGAAGTAAATAAGGAAAGTCATAAAATAGAAGATTATCCATGGGGAGAAGTTTGTTTTAATATTGTTGATACAAATTATCTGGTTGCTTGCTTTCTACTTTCTTCTTTTTTTTGAGAACATGTCTTAGTTAGGGTTTTTATTGTTGTGACTAAAAACACCTCGGGGAGGAAAGAGTTTATTTCATCTTTCTCAGCCTGTGTCTTTTTAAAAAAAGATTTATTTACTTATGTATTGTGTGTGTATGGGTGCTTTGTCTACTGTCTGCATACTAGAAGAGGGGAAGAGGGGATAGGATCCCCTTACAGAGGATTGTGAGCTACCATGTGGGTGCTGGGAATTGATCTCAGGACCTCTGGAAGAGCAGCCAGTGCTCTTAAACTCTAAGCCATCTCTCCTGCCCCTCAGCCTATTTTCTTATGCACCCTAATACTACCTGCCCAGGGGTGGCCCCACTCAAAATGGGCTGGGTCCCCAAATCTCAATCAATCAAGAAAACCACCCTCCAGCTTGGCCTATAGGATAATCCTATGGAGGCATTTTCTAAATAAAGATTCTTCCCAAGTGACCCTCCCTTGTATCACACTGACAGTTTCTCACTAGCCCTAGCTAGCCTGCCACTGTCTATGTAGACCAGCTGGTCCTGAACTCATACAGAGTTCTATTTCTACTTCTGCTTCTTGGTTGTTGGGATTGAAAGTTTCTGTCACCACATCCAGGTGGTTACTCATTTCTATACTTTTCCGTAGCTTTTTATGGTTGTGGAGAACTGTAAAATTAGAATCTGAAAGTTTAGACTTAGTTTTATATCACCTTTTAATTAATACTAGCTTTTAGTTTGTATTTGGCCACTGAATTAAAAAATGGAAAATTCTTACTTTATTTCAGGGGATGCAGCCTCACCTCCAGGCTTTGTTGTCGCTGTATAAGTTCTTTGCTCCTAGTTTGATTTCTGTATCTTTGCCTGCAAGGAGGAAGGTAAGGGATTACTGAAAGATAAGTCCTACCAAGGTTGAATACATTTTTGTTTACTTTATTTTGTTTGAGAAAGTGTTTTGGTATGGTTCTTTCTTGCCTTCCCAAATGCTGGCATTACAGATGTACACTATAACCCCTAGCAAAATGCATTATTTTTCAGAACATTAATTTAAAGATTTTATTTATTTATTTATTTTATATAACCAAGTCCATTTAAATGAAAAAAACATTTATAGATAATTTAAAGATTTGGGCTAAAATCTTTTCCAACTCTTTTGGGAATAGTTGTATTATAGTTGGCCCTTTGTGTTGATCCCTTTGATGCATTATAATAGATTCCCAATCAAGAGAGAAAAAAACTTTAAATGGACTTATAAGAGTAAATATTTTATAATTAATATGCAATCAGTTAATAGTTTGGGACTCTCATTATGTTGCTCTGACTTATAAGTACCTAATATTCTGTACTTTACACCTAAATTTGTAGATCTATTTTAATAATTCAAAGAATTTGTGGGCTTCAGCTGTGATTGCTGTGAAGCTAAGAAACCAAGGAGCTTTTCCAGAACCTCTAAAGCTGATATCAGGTCCAACTAAGGGCTGCTCTCTAAAAAGAGTAAGTAATCTAAAGCAACAAAGGACTTGTGGCTTTAAAAATAGTAACAATTCAGATGGTGGTGATCATAGGTATTTAAATAGATTTTGATAACCTAGTATTCTGTGCAAACCACATTCAGATTCCAATTAAGTGAAACATCTTAACAACTGATTTTATTTATTTATTTTTGGGATTGTATCTTCTAAAATGTAGCCTCAGATGGCCCAAAACTTGCTATGTAGACTGTCTCTGAGTGCTGGGATTTAAAGAGTGAACCACCACATCTGACTTGCTTTTATTTGTTTAGATTGTCTTTTTATTGTGTTATCTTTCTCCTTTAGAAATGGAGTTCTCACTCAGTTATACCAGCACCAAATTCTGCTAACATAGAATGTGGGGGAAAGAAGAGTCTTTCTGATTTTCTCAGCAATGAAAGATCACTTCCACTAGAACAGCTTCAAAGTTTCCCTCAACTTTTGCAAAACATTCATTGCTTAGAGGTATGTGACCAGAGTAGTTCTGACTCCAATTTCATTTCCTGTTTGGTCTGGATAGCCTCTCCCTCTTTTTTTAGTATTTGAGATTGAACTCAGCCTCACACATGCTATGGAAATACTCTACACTGAGCCTTATCTTAGGCCCCAGATCCTCTACTTTTGTATGTTTCCTAGGTAATGTTTTACTTATGGCTGTGACCTACATTTCATATACTTATTTTTGATTGATTGTTCCATCTTTACAGCTGCCTTCTCAGATGATCTCAGTACTGAACAGCTCTCTGCTACTTCACTACATTAATTGTGTCAGAGATGAGTCAATCTTACTGAGGCTCTATTATTGGCTGAATCAAACATTACAAGAAGGTAAGAATTGATGTTGTAAAGCACTGGATAAACGAGAGTGGAAGAAGATAGTTTGTCAATAGATTTTATTCTAGATTAGAAATTCTAGATCAGAGGAGCCTTCGTATGCTATAATTATCTGGCAATTATATATCTTGAATATGAATACTTCTGGTGTTATCATTTTAAGACAATCAAAAAGGAGTGGTGTTAGGTTAACACTGCTGAAAAGGTCATCAAAACTTGCCAGATGGCTGGTCTCAATCTCAGAGTTCTTTGTATTCCTGAGAACATGCAAGAATCATTAATATTAAGCCAACTCAGAGAAAATCAATTTATAAAACATAATAACAACTTATTATTTTAGAGTAGAAGTGATTCTTTCTGGTGACAGAAATGCTCATGTGTGCCAAGTACACTACCTCCTCTAATGACACACTGGTCATTAGAAATTTTCTTAATTATAGAATTAAAGGAAGTGAGAGTGGGGAGACTTTCATGCAGTCCATTGTAAACCCAGAGCACTTCATTCACCCACAGTGCCATTTTCCCTAGTAATTTTGACTATCAGGATAATTTATTTCTTGGATATGTAATTCCTGACTACTCAAATCTTTGAAGTGAGTTTTAGTCACTATAGGCTATTGCTCCTTTGACTTAGAGTTTTTCTTTATGGGCTATGTGATACAATTAATTAGATTTTCACTTTGTATGTTCTCACCACTTATAGCTTATACTCAACTCACCCTACCTAGTTTTAGCTGTGTATTTATAGTCACTTGGATTACTGTGACTTGAAGCTAATCTCATTCATTGTAAGTGAACCTTTCCAGTATTTTTTTACTATAATAAGCTTTCCCCTATGTTGTCATGTTTGCTGACTGTCACTTCCAAATCCCTGCTATAATCTACAATGTCACTTAGTCAGGATATTCGAATCTTACCACTTTTTTAATCTATCATTTCTTTGCCACTTCAGATTAGTGATATATTTTATATTGTTTTTATTATTGCATAACCAGTTGCTTATTTTTAATATTTCTGCTCTAGAATGCATATGGTATAACATAAATAATTATGAACAAGAAAAAGAATTTACCAACTTCCTGGACATTGTCATCAGGGTGCAGTGCTTCTTACAAGTAAGATTCCATTTGTTTCCTGTAACTTCCATCATTCTTAAGATTTGTTTGGCTGTCCATTGTAGTATTTTCTTTAGTACCTAACATTTACAGCAGTACAGATGGGATTTCATGTGTTAGAGATATCTACCACCACACCCGAAATTTTGCAATATTGCCAAATTAAACTAAGGTCCTTGTGCATACTATGCAATCAGTCTTCCAACTGAGCCCTAGTACCTGATGCCATTGATTTTTATTTTTACTTATTTATTTTCCTTATTTTTGGCTTTTTCAAAAAATACTATTTATTCCATTTGAAATTCATAGAGCCAAGTTGGACTGATGTTCATTTTTGCACTATTATGTTTGAAGAAAGAATAAGTTTAAATTTTTAAAAAGAATGGAAAGTGCTCTCATTTTAAGAAAACATGTGATTTAATGCATTCAATTAATTGAATTAGTCAGGATTATAATCTTATAGTGTTACTACTTGTGTTCTTTTGGGGGGAATGTTAGGGCTAAGGCTAGCAATCAAACCCAGAGCCTTATGCATGCTAGGTGAACATTTACATATCATTGATCCACATCCTCAGCCCATGACTTGTGTTCTTTTTAATTAATTAATCCTTTGACAGGGTCTCATTAGTCCAGGCTAACTTTAAAGTTAGTATGTAGCTGAAAATTACTCTGAACTCCTGTCTCCACCCCTTGGATGCTGGGATTGCAGGTGTGTGTGACCACATTCAGTTTAGGTGGTTCTGGAATTACACAAGCACTCTGACTGAACTCCAGGTCCAGTTCATGACATACGTTCTTAATAGCTACAAATGTTTTGGAATGTGAGATATATCTTAGCATCTGAATTATTTGTCCTGGGTATCTCCGAGTTGCAACTGAAGCTGGAATTCATGTGTTCGCACTGTCTAGATACTCTCATGCATCTGAAACAACTGTAGTACAAAATAAAGTGGTTGTTAGAAAATATTTATGATTTTTAGTTTGGGACAGGATTTCTCTGTGTAGACCTTGGCATGTCTACAGACCGTGTTGTCCTTGAATTCAGAGATCTTCATGTCTCTGCCACCCAAGTGCTGGGATTAAAGACGTGTGCCACAACTGCCAGATGTTTTGGGCTTTTGTTTTTGTATATTCAGGACAGAATTTCTCTATGTAACAGCCTAGCTGTTCTAGAACTTACTTTGTAAACCAGGATGACATCAAACTCTCAGAAAATATTTTTGTTTGTTTGCTTGCTTGTTTTTAAGACAGGATTTCTCTTTGTAGCCCTACTGTCCTGGAACCAGGCTGGCCTTGAACTCAGAGATCTTCCTCCCTCTGCCTCCTGAATATTGGGATTAAAGGCATGCACCTCTACTACCCAGCTAAGAATATTCATGGTTCTACATGAAATTTTACAATCACCTTGTGTTTCAGGAGGGGTTTTACTCCTGTGAAGCATTTCTGTATAAGAGCCTGCCTCTCTGGGATGGCTTCTCCTGCCGGTCACAGTTCCTTCAGCTTCTATCCTGGATTCCATTCAGTAGCTTCTCTGGTATGTATCACGAAAACACAATAGTTACTTTTCTTTTGCTGTGAAAAAACTTAGAAAGAGTTTATTTTGGTTCCAGGGCATTAGAATCCATGACAGTAGAGCAAAAGCATGGAGGTGGCATGGGGAATCTAAGGGCATCTTAAACCACAAGTGTGAAGCAGAGAATGGACTGGGAAAGATGCTAGGCTTTGAAACCTTAAAGCCCACCTCCAGTGAATACTTTTCAGCAAGGCCAAGATTCCTAAGCCTACTTGAACAGTGCCACCAACTGGGGACCAAGTTTTCAAATGCCTGAGCTTATGGGGACATTCTCATTTGAATACTCTTGTTTTCTATTTCCTAGAGGTGAAGCCACTCTTTTTTGATCATCTAGCCCCTCTCTTCTTTACATCAACCATTTATTTCAAGGTAAAAATCCAAAAACCAAAAAAACTAAATATATCTTACTCATGAAAATCATACTTCTGTTAACTGAGGTGTTAAATAATTCCAAAGTGGAGTTCTGCTAGTGATTTTCTTCTCTTTTGAAATTTTGTAACATTTAGTGTGTGTGTGTGTGTGTGTGTGTGTGTGTTTGTTTGTCAACCAATATCCATAAGTGTTGTATACAGCATTTATGGTGGCTATTCTTCTCTGTATTTGCTGCTTTCAGCAAAAACCCAAAAGCCCCCCCCCCAAAAAAAAACCCTACATACATTGTTCTGGGTCCACAGGGGTTGGGGGCATGGAAAAGTACATAAGGTTACAGCTATGCACTAGTTTAGGTTGTAAAATCAGCTGACATAGGAAATCCAAGGCAAGTAAGGTTGATTGTTACATTGTTCTCATAAAGGCAGGATAAACAAAGAGGCAGGATATACGCAGGTTATAAACAAAGAGGCAGGATACACGGTTGGCTAGCAGTCTTTTAAGTTTTAAGTGACCCCAATGTGTGTTAGTAACTCGTACTGTGAGGTTCAGCCAAAGTTCCAGTCGCTTAGAATGTAAGGGTAGTTTGATCATAATGCATTGTCAGATATTTGAACATATTTATGTCATAAATATTCTAATTTCCATTTTTGAGGGTTTTGGAGATGTGGGGATTTGAAGCTAGAACAGGGCCTATCTATGTAGCCCAGCTTTCTGAGGAAGTCAGGATGACCTTTCACTTGCATCTGTGTTCTTGCCTCAGCTTTCCAGGCACTAGGATTGTGATGTGAGCCACAATGCTATGCTCTCACACTTCTGCACAGCCATTCAGAGTGCAGTAGCTACCAAAGCCATCAAAGCCCCTTGAGCTACCTTCCTATCAAATCCTCATTCCTCTTTGAGAGCAATGGTGGTAGAATATTCCTTTTACAAATGTTTTATACCTTAAATGGCTCAATATTGGCTGCATTTATAGGAAAAATAGGTTGTTCTGGTTAGTATTTCTCATAATTTGTTGCATATCACTTTATTGCCTATCCCATTAACTTGAATTTGCTAATTTCATATTACTTGTAACTTAGTACTTATAACTACTGTCATTCAAATAGCAATCCCAGTTATAGTAGCTAATAAAATTTCAGAGACTATTTTGAAACAGATTTTTTTTTTGCAATTCTCTCCTAATCTTCTTGCTGAGTTCTTTTTAATTTCTTCACTCATTACACCAATCTAAAGAGCCATTTAGCTATGAATGTTCAGTTGAATTGTAGGCAGTTGTCATTTTTGTAGGTCAGGGTGGTTGATAACTAGCAGTTGTTTATTTTTTAACTACTATGCATGTGCACATTCATTTGTCCATAAATCTATTTGTGTTTGTGAGTGGGGGATGGGAATAAGGAGGGAGTAAAGGAGAAAAGGGAATGGAAAATGAATCAAGGAATATAGAATGGTATCTAACTTTCAGGCTCAAATGAGACTCAGTGAATATAGTTAAGGAATTGTGAATGAGGCCCTGGAAAGGCAGGGTATAGTCTGAGAAGATAAGATTAGAAATGTTTGTTTCCCAGAGTTACAGACGATTCATTTTTGAAAGCATCAAAAATGAAGTAGCTTGTATTAAAAAAACACAAAGTAAAAGGGGTAGAGAACTCTTACTTGTAGCAACTTCAGATGATCTCTGAGGGTACAATAAGGATGATTTTGTTTCTGAGATAGAGTCTTATGTAGCCCAGGCTGGCATCAAATTTGATATGTAGATAACACCAGTTTTGAATTCCTTATCTCCCTAATTCTACTTCCTAAGTGCCAGCATTATAGATTTGTGCCATCATGCATGGCCAAGGGTGATGGTTTATTTGATGATGTAATATGTAGTATAAAGGAGTGTGATTTAGAGAAAACTCTGTTGCTGGGTTAAGCTGGAAGTCTTGTTGAGGTATGTTTCTTCTAGAAAAAAATGGTAACATAAATCTGTGTATTCATCTGTTCTTTGTAGACTGTACATATTAGAATAGCAACTATTTGAGTTCTAAGTGGGATATGGCCATCTCCAGGGTCTCTTCCATTTCTAGCCTCTGTTAGGTCTAAATACTGTTTGCTTTGGATGATTTTGTTTTGTTTTGTTTCCCCCCTCAGTGTAGTGTTCTACAAAGTCTGAAAGAACTACTGCAGAATTGGCTATTGTGGCTTTCTATGGATGCCCAAGAGCAATGGGTGACAAACAGTCCTCAGTAAGTTATCCTGTGGTGTTCCAAAGAGATGATCTATATAAAAATGTTTGCATATGGAATCTAGTATTATGGCATGAGACTTAATTTTTTCATGTAAACAGTAGAACTTTTCTGGAAATGTTTTATTCTTCACATTTCATTCCCACAATCCTGAAAGAAAAGTAAGTTTTCCAAGTTACTATTTAGATAAACCAAAAAAAAAAAAAAAACCCTTTTAATGACTTGGCACTAGGTAATATAGCAAAAAGGGCTGGAAAGCTGAAATTACAATGCAGCTTTTGACTTCCATTTACTTTAATTCACGTTATATAATACCTTTTTTTTTATATGTTGAGGCTATTTTAATGGTGGGTTTTGTTCATGGGATGTATTTTGGTTACATGCATTTATCTTGGCTTTGGAGTTAAAAATTAATTCAAATTTCCATTAAATACATGCTTTACCCTCAAAGTGAAAGACTATATTTCAAGGAACTGCATAATCAGGTTATTTTGATTCTTTTGTCTGTTTGGATTCTCTTTTATCCTGTCAGCCACATGATTCTTTAGTGCTTTAGAAAGTTTATATTATAGACTGTTGTAAGCATAATCAAAAGCAGAGATACGAGAGACCATCGCGGAAGAGGGGTGGAAAGACTGTAAGAGTTAGAGGTCTGGGTGGACTGGAATTAGCAGTGTCTTCTGAACATGATAGAATCACTGCACTCATGAATTCATAGCAGCCATGGTTGCTTGCATAAGAGCAAGCCAGTCAATATGCTCACATGGTGCCTCCACCCCTGAGTAGCTAAGGACAGTACAGCTACTTTAAGAGTATGGCCCTGGTAGGCTGACCATGCCCCAGTGAATGACCCTACTTCCAGAAGTATATGGATAGCACAAATTGGAGTTGATGGCTTATTAAATTAAGCGGTGGGGCTGGAGTGATGGCTCAGTGGTTTAGAGCACTGGCTGCTCTTCCAGAGGTCCTGAGTTCAATTTCCAGCAACCACATGGTGGCTCACAACCATCCATAATGAGATCTGATGTCCATTTGTAGCGTGCAGGTATACAAGCAGAGAAGTCATAAATAAAATATAAATGAATGAAAAAATTTAAAAGGAAGGTATAAGGTTGAGGGGCAAAGGGATATAGGAGTTAAGGTGAGATGGTGAATATGTTCAAAATACATTGTATAAAATTCCCAAGGAATGAATAAACACTTTTAAAATTATAAATAGATAATAAGTTCCAAAGATAGAAATACACACATACGTGCATGCGTGCGCGCGCGCGCGCGCGCGCACACACACACACACACACACACACACACACACACACACACACTGTTACAAACCCCTAGTATATTACTTTTCTTGTTACAACAACAAAAAACCTAACAATAGCAACTTAAGGAAGGAAGGGTTTTTGTTGTTGTTGTTGTTGTTTGTTTTGCTTTGTTTTGGGCTCACAGTGGAGTATGTAGTCCTTCATGGCTGGGAAGGCGTGGTTTCTGGAGCATGAGGCAGCTGGTCATAGTTTGTCTGTATTCAGGAAACAGAGAACAAGGAATTCTTGTGCTCAGGACCCCAACCATAAATGCCATCTACATTTAGGGTGAGCCTTCCTGCACCTCAGTTAAGCTAATCTAGAAAATCTCTCACAGACATATCTAGAGGTTTGTTTCTATGCAGACTCTGGATCCTATCAAGCTAAGCATCAAGATTAACCACACTATACTTCTTTACCAATCATCCAGTTTCAACATTTATCAACTCAATTTATTGGCTTTTCTTTTTAAGAACTTTCATTTTTTAATAAGTGTGTGAGTATGCATGTATATATATATATATGAGTCTAGGTGCCCTTGGAGGCCAAAGGTGTTGGATACCCTAGAGCTGAAGTTTACTGATGATTTTGAACCACCCACTGGGAACCAAATTTAGGATTCCTGGAAGAACAGTGCATTTTCTTAACTGCTGAACCATTTCTCTAGCTCCAAACTGCCTTTCACTATTTACTTTTCTCCTTAAATTATTATTTTTTTTAGATTATCCTTTAGTGAAACCCAGATACCATGTCAGCTGTTAAAATGCCGCTGTTATGATACCTAAAGTTAACAGCATTAAAATTTTGTAATATCTATTATTAATCTCTGTGTTTATGTATGTATGCCCATGTGTACACATGCATGCCACAGTGTGTGAGGGAGTGTCAGAGGGCAATGTGTGGAGTTGATTTACTCCTTCCACTGTACATGGGTTCTGAGGATTGAATTCAGATTGTTAGGCATACATGATAAATGCTTTATACTTTTAGCCATCTCTCCAACCCAACATATATCATTTTCATTTTATTTTACTTTATTTTATTTTATTTTTTGAGACAGGGTCTCATGTATCCCAAGTGGCCCTCAAACTTATTGTGTAGCTGAGTCTGGCTTTGAACTATTGATCTCTCTAAAGTGCCTTCTAAGTGCTAGGATTATAGGGGTAGACCACTGTATTTAGTTTGTGTGCTGTTAAGAATCAGTTCCAGTGCTTATTCATGCTGGGGAAGCATTGTACCAACTGAGCTACATACCCAACTCTCCCAAATTGTAAATTTAACCAAAGTCCAAACTTTTAGCTCAGCTTTGTTTTCCTTTTTATCCTTAGAGTGAGTTATAGTTTAGGTAGGAGATTAGAGAGTTATACGTAGGGTAGCCTGGAAAAATTGTTTTTTAATTTTTCCTATTCATTATTATAGTATTTCTCTATATGCTTATGACCACTTTTAGAACCAAATGGAACATGGAACATTAGTGGGTAGTGAAGACATCTGTTTTTAAAGATAGTGTCTTACAGTGTAGCCTTGGCTGGCCTGGTACACGCTTTGTAGATGAGACTGGCCTCAAACTCACAGAGGTCTGCCTGCCTCTGCCTCCTTAGTGCTGGGATTAAAGGCGTGCACCACCATGATTGTCTAGTGAAGAAATCTTATAAAGCTTTAATTCTCAAAGAAGTATATAGTAATGTCAGTACCACTTGGGAACTTCTCAGACATTGAAAGTGTTAGGCCCTGCTCTTGATCTACTGAGTTTATCCCTTCAGGTGAGTCAGTAATTTGTTTTGATGCTCCTACAATTCTAGTACAATCTTTAGTTAATGAACCACTATTGTAAAAAAAAAAAATACTACTAGAAAAGGGTGTTTGTTTGTTTAACCTTTGGCCAACTCACAGTGTATCTCAGACACCCTTGAAATAAATACCTTACAATTTCTGTAGTGTCCTTCTACAAACTCTCCTTCTCTTTTTTCTTTTGTGTGATAGTGGGAATGAAACACAGGCCTCATATATGCTAAGCAGGTGTTCTATCACTGAGCTAAATCCTTTGCTCAGATCTTTTCCATAATTTTAGGGAGACCATCTAAAAAGGAACAGTGCTTTTTAAGCCCCTTTAAGCAGATAAATAGGCATACCATTTGGAATTAAATAGTATTGTCTGTGTGCCAGTGCTTAGCAGGTGCTTGAGTATAGGTCTTACAATTTGAGTTCAAATCAAAGATCCCACAAGATTGCGTGAGAGAATAGACTTCTAAGTATTTTCTTCTGACCTCACATGTGCATTGTGACCTGTATGCCTGTGCATACGTGTATGCACAACAATTAATAAAACAAATACGCAAAAGTTCAATATAGCTTATACGTTTTCAGTAATTCATTTTGGAAAAATTAGTATAATGTTGTATTTCTATTATATGACAATTTGCCATGTAAGTGACTAGAAGAAAGTAAACTGAAGTGATAGATCGTAAGAGGACAAGGGTAGAAGACCATCTCACTATCATTTCCAGGGACATTTCTGGCTGTGACAATGATTTAAAAGAAGGGTGTTGTTATCATTTAAGAGGTGGCATCTGGGAATGCTGAATGTACTGCAGGGAGTGGAGGTAGGCATATAAGGTTCTTTGAACTATGGATTGTTTTCTTTAGAATGTCATTGATTTACAAAGAAACACTCACCAAGAAGTCTGTTCTGGGGCTGAAGGTGTGATTCAGTGGCAGGGTGCTTGCCTAACATACAATAGTACGTCCAGCTCAACATTAAAAAGAAAAGGTTGCTGAGAGCAGTCATTATCATTTGCAATTATTTGTGACACATTTGTGAAATCCTGCCAAGGCTCTTATATTTTTGGTTGTGAGGCTAGCCTTTAAAGGCTGAGCCATCTCTCCAGCCCATCCTGCCAAGTCTCCAGTACACTATTTCAGTTTTGCAAGTAAACAGTGTGGTTTGTTAAATGGTCTCTAATATTTCCTTGCTTCTGTCATTGAACCATCATGGTAGTGAATATTTGAGAGTCATCATCTCTTAAACCCTGAAACTGTATATTATCACAGACTGTACATTATTAGACATTATTCATTTTTCAACGCAGAACTGTTGTTAACTACCTACATAGATAGGAGGGTAAAACTATGAGTTCAAATTTATAGATCTTTTCTGAATCTTTAACTGTGGATTGAAAGATAAGTGAGATAAATGGATGTCTTGAACTACTCACTTTATATATTGTGTCATTTAAAGGGATTATATTATTGATTTAGAAGAGAATACAATCCAGATTTTATATGTGTATGGGTGTTTTACTTGCATTTATGTCTATGTAGAACATGGTTACCAAAAGAGGGTATCATATCCTTCAGGAGATACAGATAGTTGTGAGTTACCATGTTGCTGCTGCTGGGAATTGAACTCTGTGTCCTCTGCAAGAGCAACAAGTAGTCTTAACTGCTGGGCAATCTCTCCAAACCCTGCATATGGTTTTAACTAGAAGATTGAAATATGCTGACATTCTGCTAATTCAGTTTTCAGATTAGATTGAGTTCTGGTGAAAATACCTTACTGAGGAATAGGCAGAACCAGATATTGATTCCTACACTATGGGTTTCAGTGTGCTGTCATGTTACTGATGCATAGAAAATGACCCTTAGCATCATTTTTCTACTTATCATTTTGTTCATTTTTAATTTTTCTGAATATTTTGTGTCACTTTGTCATGAACTCCGTTTCTCTGAATTGTTATTGAACACTCATTACTAATGATTTTTGTTTATTTTTCAGTAAGGGATTTACATAATTGAGGAGTGTTAGAATTCAGTACTAATCAATTACTAGAGACAAATATATTGACTGCAATTGTTTTTCAGTATTGTAACATTATCCTGAATTTGTTTAATCCTTTTCCTTTTCTTCTCAAATTTACTAATAGAATCTGATTGCTGAAAATGTTCTATGAGTTGATACTTTTTTACATTTGTTTTGATTTTTGTTTGTTTGTTGTTTTGTTTTGTTTTTTGAGGCAAGATTTCTTTATATAATAGCCCTGGCTGTCCAGGCACTCACTCTGTTGACCAGGCTGTCCTCAAACTTACAGAAATCTGCCTGCCTCTGCCTCCTAACCGCCAGGACACCACATGGGCTGTCTATGAGGTCTGTTGTTGTTGTTGCTGTTGCTGTTTTCGAGACAGGGTTTCTCTGTGTAGTTTTGGAACCTGTTCTGGAACTCTCTCGGTAGACCAGGGTGGCCTCAAACTCAGAGATCCACTTGCTTCTGCCTCCCAAGTTCTGGGATTAAAGGTGTGTACCACCACCACCTGGCTCTATGATTTTATCTTAATGGTTCATAGAAGACAAGATTGCTGAGTTCAAGGCTATGTAGTAGTAAGTTCCAGGACAGTCAGAGCTACATGGTAATATGGGCCCTATCTCAAAAAATAAAAAATAAAAATAAAAGACTAAGAGTAATCACTGTGCTTTTTAATTTATTTTTATTTTTTATTCTTCTCTCATCCTGACTGCAGTTATTCCTCCCTCTACTCCTCCCAGTCCCTTCCTACATGCCCCTTTTCATCCAAATCAACTCCTCCTAAAAGAGAACAGGCCTCCTAGGGATATCCACTGAACATGGCCTAACAAGATACAATGCGGTTGGGCACAAACCCTCATATCATAGCTGGATGTGACAACCCAGTTGAATGAAGTAAGAGTCCCAGGCACAGGCAAAAGAGTTAGACACCCCTCCCACTCCCATTGTTGGGAGTCCCACAAGAACTTCCAGCTATACAACCATAAGGTATATGAGACGACCTAGTTCAGACCCATATAGGATCTGTGTTTGTTGCTTCAGTTTCTGTGGGCCTTATTCTCATGGTTTTCTAGTCTCATCCTATCATCCTTCCTCTTCTGCAGGATTCCCCTGTCTTCACCTAGTGTTTGGATGTGGGTCTCTGCATTTGCTCCCATTGGTTGCTGGATAACACCCCTCTCATGACAATTGGGCTAGACAGCAATCCACAAGTATACCAGAATATTATTAGGAATCATTTCCATTTTTTGCAGTCATGTTTGTTCTATCCTGGGTCTCTGGGCTTTCTGGCCTCTGGTTCTTGGCCATCCAGGCAGTATCTGGCATGGGCTCCTTCTTGTGTCACAGGCCTCAAGTTGGACCAGTGATGGGTTGGACATGCCCTCAAGATCTATGCCACTACAGCCCCAGTATATCTTACAGGCAGGACAGATGGTAGGTTGCAGGTTTTGTGGCTGGGTTGATGCCCCAATCCTGTTCTTAGTAGGAGCCTTTCCTGGTTATAGCAGGGGGCCAGTTCGGGCTCCATATCCCCCATTAGTTGGAGATTTCACTACTAGATTACAGGGCATTTCCACTGCACTAGGTTTCTATGTCACCCCAAATGTCCCCCAATTCCAGGTGCCTCTTCCAGTATTCTCTGCCTCTCCCCTAGATTCCTCCTGTTCCCATCCCCATACAAACCCAGTTAACCCACAAAGTCTGCTCTATTTCCCTCTGTCAGGAAAATCCATGTATGCCCCCTTGAGCCATCCTTATTACTTAGCTTCTGTGGGTCTGTGGATTGTAGCGTGATTATCCTTTACTTAACAGCTAATGAACACTTAGAAGTGAGTGCATACCATGTGTATCTTTCTGGGTCTGGGTTACCTCACTCTGGATAATACTTTTATTTCTGTCCATTTGCCTTTGAATTTCATCATGCCATTATTTTTAATATCTGAGTAATACTCCATTGTGTATGAATCACATTTTCTTTGGTTAAGGGACATCTATGTTGATGGACTAACCTGATGGACTAACCACAATACTATGGTTAATCACTGCTTTTATTTTTAAAAAGAAAGTGAATTGTACATTGGAGAACTGATAGATTTTTAATTCCGTATCTACTTATTGCTTTGTATTACCAACCTTTACCTTGGAAACTGAACACTTTTGCTGGTGTGTATCTGAGTATTGTAATTTCTTATTACAGGGAGACAACTTTGGGTGGATCCATGAACTCTGTGTTTCAATTGATTGACTATGTAGGCTGGCTGTCCATGATTGCGATACGCTTGGAGAACAATAGTACATTATTGTTGCACTTTATTTTGGACTTCTATGAGAAGGTAGTATACAAGTCAAAACCACAAATTTATGATAGGCAGTCACTTTATTGGCCTATGATTTAAATTTCAAGTATAATTGTGAAGGTGAGTTATGATTTTACTAGGTAGTTAAAATAACCATGTTTTGAAATTAATAGTTTATTTTCAACTGAGTAACTGACTTACTTTTTTATTTAATTTATTATTTTACACATCGATCCCAGTTCCCGATCCCTCCTTCCCTCCCTCCGTTTTACCCTCTCTGCCCCCTCACATGCACCCTGACCACCCTCCCCTCCCATCCCCTCACCCCAATTCCACATGTAGGGCAATGCCATCCAGGTGGGGTCATGTAGATCTGACAGGTCATTTGAAGTAGGGACTAGGACTTCTCTCCTGTCTCTAGGTTAAGGCAGTTATCCCTCCATGGGGGATGTGTTCGCAAGGTCCTTTTGTGCACCAAGAATACATCCCGGTTCCACTGTCTGAGGTCCCTTAGACTGCCCATTCCTTCTGGCTGAGACCCATATTCAGGGGAGCCTGAGTCAGTAGTCCCATGCTGGCTTCCCAGCTATCAGTCTGGGGGCCCCTCAGCTCCTCCTTGTTCATGTCAGATGTCTCTATGTGTTTCTGCAACCTGGTCTTGTCCTCTCCATCTGAATCTGGGTTCTAGCTCGACTCAGTGTTTAGGTATGGGTGTTTGCTTCTGTTTCCAAGAGGTATTAGATGAGTGCTCCATGGATAAGTTAGTTGTTGATCTCACTATCCGGGAAGGGCATTTATGGTAGCCTTTCCGAAGATGCTCAATTTTGCATCCCTCTTTTGTGTTCTCTCTCTCTCCCCCCCCCTCTCCCTCCCTCCCTCCCTTCCTCCCTTCCTCCCTCCCTCCCTCCCTCCCTCCTGTCTTCTATTCCTACCCTGACTCAATCTTCCTGGTCGTAGGTGTTTCCCTCTCTTCCCTTCTCTTTCTCCTACTTCTCTCTCCATTCATTGCCCCCCCCCATTTCAAACCCTATGCTCTGGGGGACTTGTCCCTTCCCCCTTCTGTGAGGGACTTTATGTGAATCTCTTAGAATACACCTTGTTTCCTAGTTTCTCTAGTGGTGTGAATTATAGGCTGGTGATCCTTTGCTGTAGGTCTAAAATCCATATATGAGCGAGTACATACCATGTGCCTCTTTTTGTGACAGGGTTACCACATTCAGGATGGTTTATTCAAGTTCCATCCACTTGCCTGTGAATTTCACGATTCCATTATTTTTTTCTGCTGAGTAGTATTCAATTGTGTAGATGTGCCACATCTTCTTTATCCATTCTTCAATTGAGGGGCATCTAGGTGGCTTTCAGGTTCTTGCTATTACAAATAATGCTGCTATGAATATAGTTGAACAGATGTCTTTGTTGCATGGATGTGGATCATTTTGTATATGCCTAAGAGGGGGACTGCCGAGTCCTGTGGTAAACTCCCATTTTCCTGAGGAACCGCCATACTGATTTCTAAAATGGCTGTAAGAGTTTGCACTCCCACAAGCAGTGGAGGAGTGTTCCCCTTTCTCCACATCCTCTCCAGTATGAGTTGTCATTGGTGTTTCTAATTTTAGCCATTATGGCAGGAGTAAGATGGTATCTTAAAGTTGTTTTGATTTGCATTTCCCTGATAGCTAAGGATGCTGAGCATGTTCTTTTTTTTTATGCATATAGAGTATTTTTTATTTAATTTTATATAACAAAGTCCAATTAAATGAAAACAAACATTTATACACAATATTTGGGAATTTGGGCGTCGTTCTTTCCAAACTACTTCCTGCTGGTAAGGGGCGCTGTCTTGGGGGATTCGAAGAAGATTCAGATATCCTAGCTGTAGTCTGTAGGGCTGTTTTGTCCAGCTGTTTGGAATGTAGGATCAGCTTGTACTCTGTTTCAGGCGGTCTGGTGTGATCAAACCACATTAGTCTGGAAGGAATCCACATCTTTTCATTTTCTGTGGAAACAAAAATAGAAATCCTTTTCCCCAGTAACTTGTTCTTCAACTTAAATTTTGGAGTCAAAGCGTTTTTTTTTTTTTTTTTATTATTTTACATGTCGATCCCAGTTCCCTCTCCCTCCCTCCCTCCCTCCCCCCAAGCCCTCCCTCCCTCCTTCCCTCCCTTTTGCCCTCTCTACCCTCTCCCATGTACTCTAAACACCCTCCCCCCCCCAACCCCCCACCACAATACAATATGTAGGGGAATGCCATCCAGTTGGGGTCATGTAGATCTGACAGGTCCTGTGAAGTAGGGACTAGGGCTTCTCTCCTATCTCTAGAATAAGGCAGTTATCCCTCCATGGGGGATATGTTTGCAAAGTCCTTTTGTGCACCAGGGATACATCCTGGCTCCACTGTCTGAGGTCTCTTAGACTGGCTGAGCATGTTCTTAAGTGTCTTTCAGCCTTTTTGATTTCCTGTATTGAGAATTCTTTCTTCAGTTCTGTACCCCATTTTTTTAATAGGGTTGTTTGGTGTTTTGTTGACTAGGTTTTTGAGTTCTTTCTATATTTTGCAGATCAGCCCTTTGTCATATGTAGGATTGGTGAAAATCTTTTCCCAGTCTGTGGGCTGCTGTTTGGTCTTATCAACTGTGTCCTTTGCCTTACAGATGCTTCTAAGTTTGAAGAGGTTCCATTTATTAACTGTTGCTCTCAGTGTCTGTGTCCCTGGAGTTATGTTAAGGAAGCGGTCTCCTATACCAATTTGTTCAAGGGTACCTCCTACTTTCTCTTCTAAGAGGTTCAGTGGGGCTGGATTTATGTTGAGGTCTTTGATCCATTTGGACTTGAGTTTTGTACATGGCAACAGACATGGGGCTATCTGCAGTCTTCTTCTCACCATCACCCAATTGTGCCAGCACCATTTGTTGAAGATGCTGTCTTCGCCCCATTGTATGATTTTAGCTGTTTTGTCGAAAATCAGGTGTTCATAGGTGTGTGGCTTAATATCAGGATTTTCAATTCGATTCCATTGGTCTTCCTGTCTATTTTTGTGCCAATACTAGGCTGTTTTCAGAACTATAGCTCTGTAGTAGAGCTTCAAGTCAGGAATGGTGATGCCTACTGAAGTTCTTTTATTGTATAGGGTTGTTTTGGCTATCCTGGGTGTTTTGTTTTTCCATATAAAGTTGATTATTATCCTTTCAAGGTCAGTGAAGAATTGTGGTGGGATTTTAATGGGGATTGCATTGAATCTGTAGATCGCTTTTGGCAAGATTGCCATTTTTACTATGTTTATCCTACCTATCCAAGAGCATGGGAGATCTTTCCATTTTCTGGTATCTTCTTTAATTTCTTTCTTTAGAGCCACAAAGTTCTTATTATATAGGTCTTTTACTTGTTTGGTAAGTGTTACACCAAGATACTTTATGTTGATTTCTTTCTCTGTCTCTTTGTCATCTGAAAAAAATAGGGCTACTGATTTTTTTGAGTTTATCTTGTATCCTGCTAGTTTGCTGAAGGTGTTTATCAGCTGTAGGAGTTCCCTGGTAGAGTTTATTGGGTCGCTTATGTAAACTATCATATCATCTGCAAATAGAGACAGTTTGACTTCTTCCTTTCCAATTTGGATCCCCTTGATCTCCTTTTGTTGTCTTATAGCTTTAGCAAGAACTTCAAGTTCGATATTGAAGAGGTATGTAGAGAGAGGGCAGCCTTGTCTTGTTCCTGATTTTAGAGGAATTGGCTTAAGTTTCTCTCCATTCAGTTTGATGTTGGCAGTTGGTTTGCTGTATATTGCTCTTATTATGTTTAGGTATGTTCCTGTTATCCCTGATCTCTCCAAGACCTTCATCATGAAAGGGTGTTGAATTTTGTCGAAGGCTTTTTCAGCATCTGGGGAGATGATCATATGATTTTTCTTTTTCAGTTTGTTTATATGGTGGATCCCGTTGATAGGATTTCATATGCCAAACCATCCCTGTGGTGGATGATTTCACTGATGTATTATTGAATTCGGTTTGCCAGTATTTTATTGAGTATTTTTGCATCGATGTTCATCAGGGATATTGGTCTGTAGTTTTCTTTCTTAGTTGTGTCTTTGTGATGCTAGGGTACCAACATTACTGGTTGGAAGGCTTTCGATGACTGCTTCTATTTCATTGCGGGTTATAGGTCTATTTAAGTTGTTTGTCTGTTCTTGATTTAATTTTGGTGATAGTTATCCAGAAACTTGTCCATTTCCTTTGAATTTTCAATTTTTGTGGAATGCAGAAATTCAAAGTATGACCTGAAAATTGTCTGGATTTCCTATCTGTCTGTTGTTATGTTCCCCTTTTCTTTTCTGATTTTGTTTATTTGCATGTTCTCTCTCTGCTTTTTCATTAATTTGGATAAAGGTTTGTCTATCTTGTTGATTTTCTCAAAAAACCAACTCTTTGTTGCATTGATTTTTTTTTTGTATTGTTTTCCTGGTTTCTATTTTGTTGATTTCAGCCCTCAAGTTGATTATTTCCTGGCTTCTACTCCTAAGGGGTGAATTCGCTTCTCTCTGTTCTAAGGTTTTCAGTTGGGCTGTTAATTCTCTTATGTGACTATCCTCTGTTTTCTTCATATGGGCACTTAGTGCAATGAACTTCCCTCGTAGCACTGCTTTCAAGGTGTCCCATAAGTTTGGGTATGTTGTGTCCTCATTCTAGTTGAATATTAGAAAGTCCTTAATTTCTTTCTTTATTTCTTCTTTGACCCAGGTGTGGTGCAATTGCACATTGTTCAGTTTCCATGAGTTTGCAGGTTTTCTGCAATTTGTGTTGTTGAATTCCAATTTTAAACCATGGTGGTCTGATAAGATACAAGGGACTATTCCAATTCTCTTGTATTTGTTGAGGTTTGTTATGTCACCAAGTATGTGGTCGATTTTAGAGAAGGTTCCATGTGGAGCAGTGAAGAAGGTATATTCTTTTGTCTTTGGATGGAATGTTATATAGATGTCTGTTAAACCTAGTTGAGGCATAACTTCTGTTAGTTATTTTGTTTCTATGTTGAGTTTCTGATTGGTGGTCTTGTCTAGTGTTGAGAGTGGTGTGTCAAGAAGTCTCCCACTATAAGTGTGTGAGGTTTTATGTGAGCTTTGAGTTTTAGTAGCGTTTCTTTTACGAATGTGGGTGCCTTTGTATTTGGGGCATAGATGTTCAGAACTGAGACTTTGTGTTGATGGATTTCTCCTGCGATGAATACGAAATGACTGTCTTCATCTCTTTTGGTTAATTTTGGTTTGAAATCTAACTTGTTAGATATTAGGATAGCCACACCTGCTTGCTTCTTGATTCCATTTGATTCGAAGATCTTTTCCCAACCCTTTACCCTGAGGTAATGTCTATCTTTGAAGCTTAGATGTGTTTCTTATATGCAGTATGATTGTTTGTTGCTTGTTTGTTTTATTTAGATTTGTTGTTGGCAGTGGTATTGTGAATATATTTGTCCTGCTTTGCCCTTGGTTTCTGGTGTAGTTAGATTATCTGTTGCCTACATTTTTGTGGGCATATTTAACTTCCTTGGGTTGGATGGAGTTTTCCTTCCAATATGTTTTGTAGGGCTGGATTTGCAGATATGTATTGGGAAAATATGGTTTAGTCATTAAATATCTTGTTTTCTCCACATATAGTGATTGAGAATTTTGCTGAGTATAGTAGCCTGGGCTGGCATCCGTGGTCTCTTAGTACCTTCTGGCCTTGAGGGTTTCCATGAAGAAGTCAGGTATAATTTTGATAGGTCTGCCTTTATATGTTACCTGTCCTTTTTCCTTCGCTGCTCTTAATATTCTTTCTTTATTCTGTATGCTAGGTGTTTTGATTATTATATGTCGAGGGGTCTTTTTTCTTTGGTCCAGCCTATTTGGGGTTTGGTATGCTTCTTGTACTTTCATGGGCATGTCCTTCTTCAGATTTGGAAAGTTTTCCTCGATGATTTTGTTGAATATGTTTTTGGCCCCTTTGAGCTGGGCTTCCTCACCTTCCTCTATGCCTATTATTCTTAGGTTTGGCCTTTTCATGGTGTCCCACATTTCCTGGATGTTTTGTGTTAAGGATTTGTTGGATTTATGATTTTCTTTGGTCGATGAATCTATTTCTTCTAGTTTATCTTCTGCGCCTGAGATTCTCTCTTCCATCTCTTGAATTCTGTTGGTTATGCTTGTGTCTGTAGTTCCCTATCTTTTGCCCAGTTTTTCTATTTCCAGCATTCCTTTGGTTTGTGTTGCCTTTATTTTCTCTATTTCAGTTTTCAAGTCTTGAACCGTTTCCTTCACCTGCTTAATTGTTTTTTCTTGTCTTTCTTCGCTTTCTTTACTTTCCTTAAGAAATTTGTTCATTTCTTCTACTTTTTTTTTCTTCCATTTCTTTAAGGGATTTTCTCACATCTTCTTTGAGGGCCTCTATCATTTTTATGATGGTAATTTTTAAGTCGTTCCTTTCTGCTTCCTCTGCTTTGTTGTTGTGTTCCATTCTAGTTGGTGTAGATGCCCTAGATTCTGGTGGTATCATGCTTGTCTTTCTGTTGTTAGGTGTTTTCTTGTATTGCTGTCTTCCCATAGCTTCTTCCAGTAGGTATTGGTGGGGTCTCTCCCTCTCTCTATGGTACTTCCCTGGTGGGCTTATGTGGGTCAGAGGTTGGATATCTGTAGCTCTGGGTGGTCCAAGCTCTCTAGGAGGTCTCTCCACAGGCAAGGGCCAGGGGATGGGGTCAGCGATCAGGCTCCAGTAGAAGACTGGTGATGGGGGTCAAATATTCTAAAGGCCTGGACTCTGGATGTTCCTTGTGCCTTTAGGCAGATCTAGCCTGGGGCTGGTACTCTCCAGCTGAGGCTTCTTTAGCAGAGGCACTGCTGTGGGGGGTCAATGATCCTAGTGGCAGGAACTTAGAGTGGTCCTACAGAGATAGGCGGATCTCTGGGAGGGGCCCAAGACTCCAGTAGAGGACCTGTGGTGGGGGTCAGAGACCAAGCAGGTGGAAATTACGGGAGGTCACGGTAGATAGGTAGGTCTCCTCTGTTCAGAGATGCTCCGAGAAGTTCCCCAAAGTTGTGTGGACTGCTGGCTCCACCCTCTATCCCAGTGCTCAACCAGAGCAGTGGGACAGTGGGCAGGGTAGGGCACAGGGTAGGGGGAGGGCACAGGGGACAGGACTCAGGAACAGGAAGATCCGGGGCCAATCCAGGGAGTTCCCTGGGGAGGGTGTAGGGGAGAGGCTGCCCGAATTGGGCACAGACTCACCTCTAGCCAAGGGCTGGCGGAAGTGCTGAGTAAGTGACTTTTATAGAACAACTGTAGAAGAAAATGTGGTTGATTTTTAGTTCAGATACAATTTTATAATTTACTGACCTATTAAAAAACTGGTCTCTAGGTAGATGTAGCATCATTTCTTGTTTTTGTTGTTGATCTATTGTTTATCCCTATCCCCTGGCAGACCCCCCCCAAAAAAAAGGTTATATTGCTTTTTCAGATTTTTACTCCTGGCTCTCAAGTGCTTAATTTTTTCCTGGTACCTAATACCTTTATAATTCTAGTCCTTTTACTGTTTTATAAGATTTTACATGGGTAAAACTGTCACCACCACAAAATACCCATTATAGTCTTCCTTCCCCAAGTTGTCTGTCTTCATTCACTAATACCTAATTGATGTTTTGTTTGTTTTGCTATAATTCTCATGTAGCCTAAGGTGACCACAGTTTGATGTGTACCCAAGTGTTTTAGTTAGGATTTCCATTGCTGTGATAAAACATCATGAGCAAACCAACTTAGGGAGCAAATGGTTTATATTTCAGTTTATATTTCCCAGTCACAGTCCACCATGAAGGGAATTTAAGGCAGTAATCTGGAGGCAGGAGGCCATAGAGGGGTGCTGCTTACTGGCTTGTTCCTTATGACTTGCTCAGCCTGATTATTTTATGGTATTCATGACCCCCCAGCCCAGAGGTGGCATCATCCACATCAGTTATTAATCAAGAACATGCACCATAGGGTTGTCTATAGTCCAGTCTGGTGGGGCCCTTTTCTCAATTGAGGTTTCCTATTCCCAAGTGGTTCTAGCTTATATCAAGTTGGCATAAAACTAGCCAGTACACCGAGGATCCTCTGATCCTCTCTTGGAGTTCTGGGATTTAAAGGCTTGTATTGCTAGATGCTGTTGGCACATGCCTTTAATCCCAGCACTCAGGAGGCAGAGGCAGGAGGATCTCTGAGTTTGAGGCCAGCCTGGTCTACAGAGCTAGTTCCAGGACAGGCTCCAAAGCAATACCAAGAATGGGGTTTCAAACCAGGGCCTTGTTTGTGCTAGACATTCTGCCTATTGGCACTTATCTCCAACCTATATTATGCATTTGTTTAAAGGAATGCTCCTTTGTTTTCCAGGTTGCCAGTTAACTGATTATCGTAAATGAATATTTGGGAGACTTCAGGAGAAAGAAATGTTCCCTTACTGTAACATGTTTTTTTCAGTTCTAAGATGAAATAAGAATTTTTAAAGATTTATTTACTTTTATTTTATTTGTATGGGTGCTTTGTCTCTGTGCATGTTTGTGTACCACAAGCGTTCTTGGTGCGACAGAGATCAGAAGAGGGCATTGGATACCCTGGAACCGGAATTTCAGATTGTTGTGAGCCATCATATGGGTACTGAGTCCTCTGGAAGAACAAACAAGTGCTCTTAACTATGAGCCATCTCCCCAGCCCAATCAATACTAATACTAATACTAATATTAATACTACTTTTGGGAGAGGATCTCACTGTGTATCCTTGGCTGGCCTTGAACTCAAAGAGAATTTCCTGTTTCTGCCTCCTGAGTGCAGGGATTAAAGGCACTCACCACCAGGCCTACCTAAATGAAATATTTTAATAAACCTTATAGAAATAATTTTCTGAGTTAAGATTGATGTTTGATGAGTTGTAGTTTAAACAAAATTATAGTTATCCTTTTTAATTAGAAATTAGACAGGTTCAAATGCAATGATATATTATTGTTTAACTTATATTGATGATTTTAGTAAACTTCATTGAATTATGGAAAATAATTTATATATTGATATTAACATTCTTTCCAAAAGGTGTGTGACATATATATAAATTATGATCTTCCATTATTGGTGTTGTTTTCTCCTGTGATCTTCCATTCTGCACTCCTAAGCCTGGATGCCAGTATCTTGAACCAACTTTGTTACATTATATACAGGTACAAGCCCCCCTCTCCCTTTAAATCATTTTATGAATTATTCCATCATAATTCTATCTTTATCATTTAACTATAATAAAATTAAAATTCCTATCAATTTTCTAACAGGTCTATCAAAATAGGAAAAATGGCTTTTTGGTTAATGACTGTCTAATATGAAGCTCTAATAGCTGTTATTATTTTTATTGTTTTATTGTTTATTTTTGTTTTGAGACAGGGTTTCTCCGTGTAGTTCTGGTTGCTTTGGGACTCACTCTGCAGACTTGGATGACCTCAAACTCACAGAGATCCACCTGCCTCTACCTCCCAAGTGCTGGGATTGAAGGAATGTACTACCACCACCCAGTTTATTTACAATTTTTATTGTAGTATCCACATTGTCCATAATGCTGGTTTTTCTAAAGCCACATCCATTGCAGTGTGTTGTGTTCTTTGACTTCATTTGCTCCCTTCCCACCTTTCCTGCTAAGGGCCCACTTCCTTCCTCCAGTCTTGCTTCTGCTTTCATATCATATGTATGTATATATAACTGATGTTTTCTGTCTATACAAAAGATTGGCTCCACAAATGAGAGAAAACATGGTATTTATCTTTCTGAGTCTGGCATATTTTACTTTAAAAGTCATTTCAAGCTGCATTATGGCAGTACCTTAAAATACTAAAACTGGTGCTGTGCTATTTTTAAATCCCCCCTGTAGGGCATATGGAATTAAAAGTCTTTGCTGAGGATTGGTTTGTTATGTAATGACATTGCTGCCCTCAGCTTTGTTAATTAAAATTTCTGTGTGTTAAAGAAAAATTAATCATTTGTTGATATCTGTTGAAGTGTATATAGTTTCTCTGGTAAAAGGGACATTTTCTGGGAGGCAATAGAAACTATTTATTGCCAGTTATGTGATCTTCTAAGCATTATTTCTCACCTTTTGCTCTTTTACTTGTGAACTGAAATTATTTTTAATCCATAAGTATAATTTGTAGAGATTTTTCAATGTTAAAATATGTGGAAATTATTAGATGATAGTTCTCAGATAAGAAAAAATTACATTTCTGGATTTCATTGTTCAGCTGTACCTTTTAACTTTGTTACATTTATTTTGGTTCTTTTTGTTGTTGTTGTTGGTGTTGGTGTGTGTGTGTGTGTGTGTGTTACATTCAGAGTCATAGGAAAACTTCTGAGTCTGTTCTCTCCTTCCATCATGTGGGATCCAGGCATCAAGGTTATCTCATCAAACTTGATGTTGAGTTTTTGCCTGCTCAGTTATCTCATTGGCCTGCTGTACCTTGTTTTACATAAAGGAAATGTATTCTGTATCAGTGATTGATTGCTTGCTTTAATAATGAAATGTATTTCATGGTTTGCTTTCTTTCAATTGAGTTATATTTGCACTAAGAGCACACCTGAAATGTCTAATTCAATCTTTAAAAGTGTATCAGTATTGTGTATGTATGTATGTATGTGTGTGGATGAGCAAGTGCCATAGTGTGTATGTGGAGGTCAGAGAACAACATGTATAGTCCGTTCTCCCCTTATACTTTTATATGGGGTCTGGGGATCAAACTCAGGTGGTCAGACTTCATGGCAAGCACTTTCCCCATTGATCTATCTTGGTATAGATTTGAGCCTCTTTTTCTTTATTTTATTATAGTACTCAGGATTGAGTTCAGGGCCTCTACCTATAAACCCTACCTATAAACCCTAACTGTAAAAATTCTTTGTGGAAAATGTGCCATTCAAGTGTAAACTCCTCAACTAGATAATTAGGTATTTGTATTTGTGCACATTTGCATTTATTTACATTACAATGTACTTGTGTGTGTATGCATGATTGTGTGGGTGCACTTTCATTAATATTCTTGTAGAGGTCAGTGTCACTATTGCTTTGTGCTTTATATTGAGACTGGTCTTCTTACCAGTCTCTTCTTACTAAGAGCTCACTCACTGACTGCCTACAGTAGCTAGCTGCACAGCTCCAGAGACCTGCCTATGTCTGTTTACTCCTGGGAGGGTTAGGGATACATGTAACCAAACATGCTTTTTACATTTTTTTTTCTAGGATTAGGGATACATACAACCAAACATGGTTTTTACATTTGTTGCTAGGGTTAGGGATACGTGCACCCAAACATGCTCTTTACATTTGTTGCTAGGATTAGGGATTCGTACAGCCAAACATGTTTTTTACATTTGTTGCTAGGATTAGGGATACATGCAACCAAACATGGTTTTTGCATGGGTGTTAAAATCCAATGTCAGGAACTTGCGCTTCTGTAGCAGGGATTTTACCAATGGAAACATCTCTGTAGCCCTAAAATGTATATTTTAAATTTTTTATGTTACACTCAGAAGCATTACATCCAATGACATTTTACATGCTTTATTATATATGCTTTTATTCTCAGGTATCGCAATAATTTGACAGCTGCAAAGAAAGACAACTTTTTAAAGAAGGTATGAATGCAAAATCTGTGTTAAATCACCATTTTTATAAATAACAAAGTATAGATATATGGGACCTGTTAAGAATAAAAAGGAAAAGAATAATAGCTGTTAATGACTATTTTATTTCTTTGCCATTAGGAAAAATCAGACTTCAATCTCAGCAGCAAGATCTGTCAAGAATTTAATTACTATTTGACAGTTATGGTTCATTGCTTATGGATGTCCACACCATTTGAAAAAGGAGTATACATTGATCCCCAAAAATTAGAAAATACTGAAGTAACAGAGTATAAAAACAGCTTAAATTTAGTTCACCATCCTTCTCTATTGAGCTATGCAGTTTGCTTTTTGCTACAGGTAAGTGTATTTAAAACATCTTTAGACTTCATGTGCTAACACTGTGAAAATAGGAGCTGTTGCTTTTGAATTGCAAGGCATGTTTGGATTTTTTAGTGCTAACAAAATTTTGGTAGTCGTGCTAGTCTTTAAGGAACTTAAAGAAATCTCTATTCTCTAAGAGAGCTTGGCCTTATTACAGAGGCAGAATTGTTAACAAATTACTATAATACAGTGCGGTGAAGTGAGGGAAGGTACAATTGTAAGAAAGATAGATGAATAATTCATTTCTGCTTGAGTTGAGGTGGTGCCAAGTAAGGAAAGGCTTCATAGAGGTAGAAGTTCCTGTATACCCTGAAAATGAAAGCTGGGCAATGTTGTGTTTTGACTCTTCGATGTATTGATATGTGGGCGTAGCAGAAGTGTGGGTGTCTTCATAGGTCATTGGCAAGATTACCATTTTCAACCTTATTAATGACTTGGGGGGCATTCGTAAGGTGTGTATATCAAATGTATAGATGATAAAATGTTAGGATTATAAATATGCTGAAAGAATTTGGGTTCACAAATCCCCCCCCCTTTCAAGATAGGGTTTCTCTGTGTAGCTTTGGAGCCTGTACTGGAGCTTGCTCTGTAGCCCAGGCTGGCATTGAACTGACAGAGAGCCAGCCACGTGTCTCTGCCTCCCAAGTGCTGGAATTAAAGCCGGGCAACCATTGCCCGGCTATAAGTCTCTTAAGATAGAACATTGAGAACTCTAACAATGAAAACAACACAGAGTTAGAGGAATGGTCATTGACTAAATATCTCAAATATACATGTAATGAACAAGACCCATCTGGATATTGCTCTCAGAGTTCAGTGTGTATTTGGAAGGCTGTTAATAAACAGCTTAGCATAAACAAGGTTGCTCATGGTGGAGGCAGAGCAAGAGTTCCAAGCTGGCTTTACTCAAAAACTAAAACCCCAGACAAAAGCAAACACCAAAACAGGCTTGGTATAGTACACATTGGAGGTCAAGGTTAGGGTTTAGGAAAAGTATAAATTTGAGACTAGCCTGGGACACACAGTGAGTTGGTGTCTCGGGAGGGAAGGAGGGAGGGAGGAAGGGAGGGGAGGGAGGGAGAAAAGCAAAAGATATGTGAGGATTCCATTTTCTCCACATATTTCTTAGTGTTTATTAGCTTTATTTTTATTTTTGGCCATACTAAAGGATATGAGATAACATTGAATTGTGATATTGATATGCATTGCCATGGTAACTAGATATTTGCAATTTTCACACTTACTGGCCACCTCTATATTTTCTTTGTAAAAAATATTCAGACCTTTTGTTCTTTTTGTGTGTGAGAGATGAATCTTAATGTATCTCTGACTGGCCTTAGATCTGTTATGTAGCTAAAGATGATCTTGAACTTCTGATCTTACTGCCTCTACCTCCCAAGTGCTAGGATTACACGCATGTGCCACCATGTCTGGATTATGTGGTCAAGAGAATCAAATCCAGGTCTTCTTGTGTGCTATGCAAGTACTCTACCAACTGAGCTACATTCCCAGCCCTTTTTTCATTATTGGTCCTGAGACAGGGTCTCCCTGTATTGCCCTGGTTTGCTTAGACTCATGAGGTACCTCAGGCTGACTTCTCAATGTCACCATGACCTGCTTTAGCCTCCAGAGTGCTGGGATTATAGGTGTGGGTCACCACACTGGTGCCTTTTCTCATTCTTTTCCATTTTTGTTTGTTTTCTTTCCTTTGATCATTTTATAGTACAACATTTGCTTTTTTATTATTGAGTTGCAATAGTTCTTTCTGTGTTCTAGATATATTCTTTTATTTAAATATGTAATTGTCAAAGGTCTTCTCCTACTATGTAGATTGCCTTTAACCTTTCATATTTATTTGTTCATTGTATGTTTTATCAGAGCAGGGAGGCACATGTGCCAAGGTACGTGTATGGAGGTTAGAGGACAGTTTACATGAATCAGTTTTTTTCTATTGTGGGTTCTAAGGATTGAACATAGATCATCAAGATTTAGGACATACACTTTTCTAGTCCTGTCTATTCTGTTAGCATCTTTTAAATTAAAACACTTAATAATTTTGAAGAATATATATATATATATATATATATATGTGTGTGTGTGTGTGTGTGTGTGTGTGTGTGTATACATAGATACATTTATACTATTTTTAATATTCCTTTAGGACCCATACAGAATGTATTTTTTTCTTGTATCATTTATGTTTTTGTTATCAGACTTAAGAATTTATTGCCTATTCCAAAGACATGTTTCAGTCTCTTGAAATTCTGTATGAATTTCAGTTTGTCAGTTTCTTTTCTTTCTTTTCTTTTTGTAAGCAGATTCTTGCCATATAGTCCTGACTAACCTAAAACTCATCATGTATATCAGGCGGCTTCAAACTCACTTGTCTCTGCCTCCCTGATGCTAGACTTAAAGGCATGCACCACTTTGCCATGCTATTTTCAGTTCCCATAAATGATCCTATTTGGATTTTGGTAGGTAATACTTCAATTCTATAGATAATTTGAGTGGGTATTGTGACCATAATATAAGTCTTAAGGCCATCATATGCCTTTCCCTTTCAAGTCTCCTATAATTGATTCTGCAGTGTTTTGTAGGTGTTGTTTTGTTTTCTTGAGACAATCTTGCTGTGTATGTGGCTCAGAGCTCACGACTGAATTTGGGCAGACTTGAACCAATCCTCTAGCCTCTGCCCCCTGAATGCTGGGATTACAGAAATGTGCCATTAAAGTTTTCAAAGTGAAAGCTTTACACATCTTTTTTTTTAACTTATTTATTTATTTATTTACTTTACATATCGATCCCAGTTCCCTCTCCCTCTCTCCCTCCCTTCCTCCCTCCCTCTTTCCCTGTCTCCCCCCTCACATGCACCCCGACCACCCTCCCCTCCTATCCCCCCCCCACTCCACATGTAGGGCAATGCCATCCAGGTGGGGTCATGTAAATCTGTCAAGTTATTTGAAGTAGGGACTAGGACTTCTTTCCTGTCTCATGTTAATTGAGTTATCCCTCCATGGGGATGTGCCCGCAAGGTCCTTTTGTGCTCCAGGAATGTATCCTGGTTCCACTGTCTGAGGTCCCTTAGACTGCTCAGTCCTTCTAGCTGAGACCCATGTTCAGCCGGTCTGAGTCAGTCCCATGCTGGATTCCCAGCTATCAGTCTGGGGACCCGTTAGCTCCTCGTTCAGGTCTGCTGTCTCTGTAGCCTGGTCTTGTCCTCTCTCTCTGCATCTTGATTCTAGTTCAGCTCAGTGTTTAGTTGTGGGTGTTTGCTTCTGTTTCTAACAGATACTAGATGAGGGCTCCATGATGGTGGATAAGTTAGTCGTTAATCTCATTATCAGGGAAGGGCATTTATGGTAGCCTTTCCACTGTTGCTCAAATAAGTAATTTTTTCTGATGTTATGGTAACTGACATTTATCTTCAATTTATTCCTCACTACTGAATTGAAATGCAATTGAAACAAAGTTGATTTGTGTATGTTGGTTTTATATATTCTGCAGTCTTTTTGAGATTGTTTATTAGACATGCCTTTTAATGGATTCCATAGGATATTCTCTATATCCTATATAAATTTTTGTCATCTGAATCAAAAGTGGGTTTCTACCTCCCTCCCTCCCTCCCTCCCTCCCTCCCTCCTTTTTCTCTTTCTTACCTGGATGCCCTTGCCTTCTGCAATTTGATTGTCACAGAACTTTAGTAACAGTGTGGGAGTTAGACAGTGTCTTCTTAAGTAGTATAAACAGTCCAGCCACTCCTGTGTTATATAATTATGGCACCTTACATTTATTGATGTTTATGCATTCCCAGAATCAATTCATCTGTCATGGAGAACACGTCCTACGTGTTGCCAAACTTTGTTAGTAATTTATATACCTTTGTGTGTAGATTGATAAGGTGTGTTGGTTTTCCTTGTGGTAACATTATCTGGTTTTGATTTCAGGGGAATACAGAGCTCAGAGTAAGTTTAGAAATGTGCTTTCCCCTCCTGCTTTTGAAATACTCAGTAGAGTTGCCATTCTTTCCATAGTTGGTACTGAAGTCACCTGGTCATGGGCATCTGTAAATTCACTTGTTCTTTTAAAAAGTTATGTTACCCAAAAGAGAAGAGGTTAATTATTAAGTTAAAAACAGATTTATTTACACAAATGATTTCTATAATAGAGGTGTGTAGCACTAAATATATAGTTAAGAAATTATAACTCATTAGACAAAGAAACAAATTAACATTGACTTTAACTTTGGGCTGTATTCAGTCTGTTCTATATTAATTTATTTCCTGAATTTTTGATTGTGGTCTCTCCTCATTGAAAAGGAGGTCACTTAGAGATTTGCTGTGACTGTGAATAAATTTTAATACGAAGAGGGTTTTTAAAATACTGGCATTTGATATTCATGACACCAGGATAGCAACAGATAGATCACTTTCAAGATGCATCCCCTAGTCATATTAACCCAGAGATTATAAAGTTCAAAACCACAAGAATACACACATTCTTCTTATATGTGGGCAGGGTCTTGTTTTAACATATGTCTAAATAGTAGTCTTATGACCTATTATCTTGCAAGAACAGCAAATATTACTGGCTCAATCATATTTAACTTGCTATGCCATGTTTGGTTGGTATCTCTGTGAGACCTGCTCTTTTCTGAAGGGAAACAAAGGAAGAGCAGATCTCGGGGAGAGGGAAGATGTTGGAGAGAGCTGGGAAGAGTAGAGGAAGGGGAAACTGGTTGAGATGTATGAGAGGACCCCCCCAAAAAAAACCCTCAAAGAATATCCTTTAACATCTGGGAATAAAGGGGAGTGGGCTTAGAGGTTTTAGCCAGTACAAGCTAGGGCCCACTTTTTAGAGGAATATTTGCTTTTTGGTCTCTCAAGCATAAGTCTAAACTTTAAATGTGGCATTAACTATCACATAGCAACTGGTTCTTGATGCAGTTAATGATATCAAGCATGGGCTCTGTCTTGTGGATCAGGCCTTAAATCTAAGGAAAACATGGTTGATTACTCCTATAGCACTTGTGCCACTATTGTACCAGTTGTCAGGCTTGTTATCATTGTAGCTCTCAGGATGTTTTTGTTTTTGTTTTTGTTTTTTTTTTTAACCAGTCTTTGAGAGAGTTGTTCTTGCCCTAGAAGAGCTCTTATTTGTCTATTTCCCTCTAGGGACTAATTGATCTGTGGTTGATTTTCTTGCTCTTAGCTTTTATTTTACAGAACACCATTATGCTTAACATTCTCACACTGTTCCAAATGAACTTAGTTCCTTTGAGGTGAACTTTGCAGGTCATTTAATTATTAATTAATTCATTACTTAACTTTTAGACAGGGTCTCACTATGTAGCTCTGTCTGTCCTGCAATTCATTATGTAGACCAGGCTAGTGTAGAACTCACAGAGATTCCCTTGTCTTTGCCTTCTCAGAACTGGGATTAAAGTTATGTGCCACCATGCCTGATTGATTTGTATTTTATTTTAGGTTATTTTTATTTCATGTGTAAGGATGGATGTTTTGCTTGTGAATGCATCTGTGTACTACGTATGTGAATGCCCTGGTACCAAGGGGGCCAAAAGATGGCATTGGCTCCCATGGTGCTGGAGTTATAGATGGTTGTAGACACAGTTTAGGTGCTAGAACTTGAACTCAGATCCTCTGATAGAGCACTCAGTGCTCTTAAACACTGAGCTAACTGTCCAGCCCTATATTAGTTCAATTTTAGAGTATATATCCAGTGTAGAAACTCAACAGTTATTTCTCAACATATGACATTTTTTTCTATATGTGTACCATGAACTTTGTTACCATTTTTGTTTCCTACTCTCCTATTTCCCAAGCAGTCCCCTGCTACTTTCATGTGTACATATAATTCATTATCATCCCTCCCATCCCCACCCCAGTTCTCATGTAGCTCAGGATGTCCTCAAACTTGCTATCTGACTGAGGCTGATCTTGAAATCCTTATCCTAATGTCCCCAAATTCCAGGTGCTGTGATTATAGGTCTGCACTATCATACTAGTTACATAAAAGTTTTAAAATATATATTCTCCATATGAGAGTCTTATGTATGTTAGTCTTTCTGAATCTGACTTATTTGCCATGATGATCTCTAATTTCACCCATTTTCTTGCAAATGATACAATTTCATTCTTTATGGATGAATAAAACTCCAGTATATGTAGCTATCCATAACTGCTTACTTCCATAGAAAACTCTGAGCCACTGTATTAGGTATGGGGCAAGGTAGAAGTTTCTAGTCTTTGGGTATATCCAGCCAGCATGGAATGACTGCCTAGTGAACATGCCATGATAAAGATGAGCATTCTGGTATTCTTAGATGGTTGCAGATGGAATGTAGCCTTTCTGCTTTACATGAGGTATTGGTGGAGAATGGAAACCTTGAACCCTTAACCATACATTCCAGGAAGGAATAGGTTGTGTGTCCAGTATCTTAGATCCTTGCTATTCTAATTGAGGCTTAATAAAAATTCTCTGTTTTTTTAAGCTTTTAGTTTTATTTACATATTTTTAGAGTGAGACTTCCTGTGTAGTCCAAATGGGCCTAAAACAGAATTATCCTGCCTCAGCTTCCCAGGTACTGAGATTACAGATGTGTACCACTGTGTCTACATAATAGATATTTCTGAATAAATGTTGAGACCCTGTCTTAAAATAAACAAACCAAAACATTGAAAATCATTACATGTCTCAGATTCTCCACCTTTGTTTAATAACTTCAATCTTGGACAAGTTTTAAAAAAAGTTTATGGGCTTCAGTTACCTTGTCAGGATTTTGTTTTGTTTTTGAGGCATGTTTTCCTTGAATGACCCAGTCTAGTCTCAAACTCTTAACCCTCCTGCATCAGTCTCCTGGAGTACTGGAGCAGGAGTGATGATATCTACCTGATTGTGTTGTAAATAATACATTTTATGATGTATGTGAATCTCAGTATGTTTCGTATATAGTAGTTGCTCAGATAGTAGTTGTTATTATTGTGTATTGATTAATTTCCATCATAATTCAAGAAAATATTTTGAATTTTTCATTGACAGTCATTGTTTCTCAGTACTTGAAAGCAATAATTCAAGGCCAAAGACCCTCCTCTTTGTGTTTATTATGTCTGGAAGGCAATTTTGGTTTTCACCAATTGGAGAGTTAGGCATACTGACGTCTAGTGGCTGGGACCAGAGATGCTGGTAAACATTTTGATGCATAGGATATTCCCTCATGACAATTTTCTGGTTCCTAATAATAGTCTATTTTAAACTGTTTTGATATTCTGTCTATCTCTAACATGGATTTTGTTCCACATTAGTGCATAAAAATATGTTTTATTCTTTCTGACGTTTGCCATTATGTAGATCATTGGTGTGATTTAATTCTAAAATTTTATCTTACTGACAGATTCAGTTGTAAAAGTCTCAAATCAATGAGATTCTTAGCACTAAAAATTTTAGCCCTTGGAAATATTTTCACCAAAAGTTTTACATTTATTTATGTGTGTGTGTTGGGGGGGGGGAGATTTCACATATGTCATGGCATTTATGTGGAGATCAGAGGACAAATTGTAGCAGTCAGTTTTCCCCTTTCATCCCTTGGGTTCCAGGATTTGAGCTGAAGTCATCAGGCTTAGTAGGAAGCACTTTTATTCAGTAATCCATCTTGCAGACCTGTCTTGAATATATTTTGAATGTGTATATAACATTAAAAAAAAAAAAACATTCCATTGTTGGTTTTGAGACAGTGCCTTAACAAGTATGAAAAGACATAGGTGACATCTGTCATACAGGTCTGCTCAAAAGTACAATAGGAGACAGTGGGAAGATTTTCCAGCATGGTTATAAAATAGTCTGAGTCAATCTTGACGGGTTTCTTTGCGGAGGGTTGTTTTATAATGGGAGGGCTGCACAGAAGTAAGGACAGCAACCAGGGCATTGCTGGAGTCTAGAGGAGCTCCTGATAGGGACTTTGGCAGGTGTGATTACATTTTTTAATAAGAAGTATTCTTAGGAAAGAACTAGAGGTGTTGCTTGTTTATGGGGGAGGACAAGTAGAGAATGTGTTCTAACCTACTTACTTTTTATATACTAATTCCAGTTTCCCCTCCCTACCCTCCTCCCACTCCCCACCATATTTCTCTCACCCCACCCCCCTTTTGCTCCTCAGAGAGGGTAAGGCCTCCCATAGGGAGTCAACAAAGTCTGTCCCATTGCCACATTGAAGCAGGACCAAGGCCCTCCCTCATGTCTCTAGGCTGAGCAAGGTATCTCTCCATAGGAAATGGGCTCCAAAAAGCCATGTTATGCACTAGGTCCCATTGCCAGTGGCCCCATGAAGTTCCCGAGCCACCCACTGTCACCTGTATTTAGGGGGCCTAATTTGGCCTTATGCGGGTTCGCCAGCTATCAGTCTGGAGTCAATGAGCTCCCACTTGGTTGGGTCAGCTGTTTCTGTGGGTTTCCCCTTCATGGTCTTGACTCCTTTGTCATATTATTGCTACTCCTGCTCTTCAGCTGGACTCCGGGAGCTTGGCCGAGTGGTTAGTTGTTAACCTACTTAATTTTGAGGTGATTATACACACTCAGGGCCAAAATGTTAGGAAGACAGTTTGAAATGGGGGCTTGGAACACAAGAAGAAAGACTGTAATTTGGAAAAGTAAATATAATATGGAGTTAATCAGCATGTTCTGTATTTCATCATTTCCTAAGCCACATTTCATCACTCCCATGTATACGAGAATCAGGATGCAGCTTGTGATCATTCACAGCCAGGCAGCAACCATGAAGTAATTATTCTTTGCTGTTAAGAGCATGCACAGGCAGGTGTAGTTGTTTTATTTGCTCTTTGAGGTGCCTGACACCCAGTTCCCAAATAAATACACAGAAGCTTATACCTTTTTACAAATGCCCAGCCTTAGCTTGGCTTGTTTCTAGCCAGGTTTTCTTAAATTATTCTGTCTACCTTTTGCCTTTTGGCTTTTACCTTTTTCTGTTTCTGTATATCTTTCACTTACTACATGGCTTGCTGTGTAGCTGGGTGGCTGGCCTCTCAGCAGGGTGACTGGCCTCTGTTGTCCTCCTCCTTCTTTTCTTGTTCCTTGAAATTCTCTTCCTGTATTTCTCCTCCTATTTATTCTCTCTGCCTGCCTGCCCAGTCTTTCTCCTGCCTAGTGGCTGTGCAGCTCTTTATTACATCAATCAGGTGTTTTAGACAGGCACAGTAATACAGCTTCACAGAATTTGGCAGATGCAACATAAAAGAATGCAGCACATCTTTGCATCATTAAACACACATTCCACAGCATAAGCAAAGGTAACACATCTTGAACTAATATTCCACAACAGGCAGGTTACCATCAGACTTGATGAATCACAGTAACTTCACAAAAATTTTCTGGAGATGCTGTTTTAATCCTCAACAAACAAACAAACAAAAAAGCAAACCCAGCCAAACATGCACATTCTGAACTTGCCTGAAGCAAGAGCCAAAAATCCGTTTTACTCTTGATATTGTCAGGGGAATGGTTCTAGGAAACTCCTTCAGGTCACAAGATCTGTAGATGCAGAAGTCTTATCAAGAGATGTAGTATTTGCATATAACCTATGCACCTCCTCTTCTATACAGATGCTCCTTGACTTAGGGTGAGAATTTGTCCCATATGGCTTGATGATAAAGTTGAAATAATTTTTTGTTTGTTTGTTTTTAAAGATAGGGTTTCTCTGTATTGTTTTGGAGGCTGTCCTGGAATTTGCTCTGTAGACCAGGCTAGCCTCAAACTCACAGAGTTTCGCCTGCCTCTGCCTCTCCAGTGCTGGGATTAAGGGTGTGTGCCACCAATGCTCAGCTAAAGATGAAATACTTTAAGTTGACCCATCATTAAGTTAGAAACTCTTTAGTTTCAGTTATCTCTAAATTGCTTATGCAGTAGAGTATACTTCTGTTATACTTTTATTATAATTACTTAGCTAATTGTTCCTTAATTACTTATTAAATATCCAGTAGAGATTAAATTCTATATAAAGAGTTGATATACTAGATGGTTAAGGGAATATTGATAAGAAAAACACTCTGTATTTGTTCAGAACACACAGTGCCATTGTGCCCTGTAACAGTATACAAATGCTAGATGAGCAACTCTAAAACAGAGTGTTGTGGGGCATGCCAGCATATCATTCCATCAACACGAACTCAACAGACTGCTCAACACACAGCACATTCAGGTTGTGACTTCTGCAATTTTCTTTATTTTCCAAAAATACTTGTAATTCTAGGATGTACCCATGGGTATAGAATATGTAGCTATGAAAGGTCAGTGATCATTACCTTTGCATAAATGGGATGCTGGCACCAATCGCTTTTAGATCTTTTAAATGCTTTGTTGCCAGCACCATGCCATAGACAGACAGACATACACACACACACACACACACACACACACACACACACACACACACACACACATACACACAGGCGCAGTTTTGCCAATTTGTGAACACTAACTGACATATGTTTATAAAAAATGTTATATGGTAAAAATATGACTACATCTCAAAGAATTCGTTCAGGATTACAAACTAAAATGCTAAGTATGAAAAGGCATCACTGAGGTGAAGATAGAGGTCTGTGGCACAGCACGTGCCTAGCATGTACAAGGCCCTGAATTTGATCCCCAGCACTACAAAAACTGTATAGCAGGGGTGCTGCATTGTATAAATTTAATATGCAGAGTTTTCTGTTATGGATAGTAAAAGTATTTTGTCTGAGAATATGGTGTTATAAAGCCAAGTAAAGGGTTAGAGTTTCGTAGAATCTACTTCACGAGATTCCTTTATCCCTTTTTAGCATTTGTATTTTACCTTTTTAAAACTTAGCATTCAGAGTTTTAGGCTTCGGTATTGCATTTTCCTACTTTTGTGTTGATTCTTCCCCCTGCTTTCCAATGCCCCTGCTCCTTTACTGCTCCATCCTGCTGCAATATTCCCCATCCACTTCATGTTACATATGTTCTATTACTGTCTTTTCCTTTCCTCCCTCCTTCCTTAACACCCCCATTTCCTCATGCTCCCCTTTCTAGTTTTATAGTTTCCTATACACACAAACAAAAATGAAAATCTATGATTTGGGGGTTAGGCAGATGGCTCAGTCAATAAGGTGCTTAGAAGGCAATAGCTAGTTTCATCCTCTGAACCCACATTTTAAAAATGCCAGGTGTGTACTTGTAATCCCAGTGCTGGAGAGGCAGGTGGATCACTGGGGACAGATGGCCAGCCAGCCTACTCTAATTGACAAGCCCCAGGTCACAGAAGAGATGCAGCCTCAAAAAAAGTGCTTGAGGAACCATACCAGAGGTTCTCTTCTGGTCTTCACTTATGTATACATGAACATATGCACATAAATATACACAAAATCTAGGCTCCAAATAGGAGAGAAGACACACAGTGTTTGTTTTTCTGAGTCTGGATTATTTTGCTTAATATGCTAATTTATATTCCAATCTGTTTTCCTGTACATATCATGACTTTATTTTCCATTATGGCTGAATAATTACCACATTTTCTTTATTCATTAATCGGTGGACAGATATAAAGAGTGTTGTCTGTTTCTTGACTATTATGAATAGTGCAGTAATAGATACAGGTGTGTTCAAGTATCTCATACTCATTTTCATAGTGGCTCTAGTAGTTTAGTCTCCAAGAAGCAGTTAATAAGGGTCCACTTCTCCCACATCCTCTCCAGCTTTTTTTTTTTTTTTTTTTTTTTTTTTTTTTTTTTGTTTTTGTCTCTTTTTTTGTTCATGATTTATTTTTATGTGTACGAATGTTTTGCCTACATGTGTATATATGCACCACATGTGAGGTACCCCAGAGACTGTAAAAGGAGATCAGATCCCCTGCAACTGGAATTGCACTCAGGTGAGTGCTGAGTCCTGTGCAACATCAGTAAGTGCTGAGCTGGCTCTAGCCCCATGATTTTCTAATGATGATAGCCATTTTGACTTGGGTGAGATGGAATATCAAAGTAGTTTTAATTTTCATTTTCCTGGTGGCTGATGATGTCAAACACTTTGTAAAATGCTTATTAGCCATTTGTATTTCTTCTTTTGAGAACTTTCTGTTCAGTTTGTTACCTTATCGGTTGATCTGATAATTTGTTTTTGTTATGTTTGATTTTTGCATTCCTTTAGCTATGAACTCCCTGCCTGGAATTTAGCTGGCAGAGATTTTCTCTGATTCTGTATATTGTCTGCTGATAGTTTGCATTGCTGTGCAAGTACTTTTGACATTCATGTAATCCCATTTATCAGTTCTTGGGATTATTGCCTGTACCATTGGAATCCCTTGCAGAAAGTTTTTGCCTGTGCTTTTATCTAGCAATTGCCGAATTTCAGGTCTTACGTTAAGGTCTTTGGTTCATTTGGATTTATTTTTGAGGTAGGTGACAGATACAGATCTAATTTTATTCTTCTGTATGTCTAAATGCAGTTTTCAAAATAGCTGTAATGAATACCAAAGTTTCAAGTAATCCCTCACAGTATATTAAAATAAGACTAGAAACCAACAGTAAGAGAAACTGTAGAGATACTTGGAGGCTGAAAAATACTTTTATGAATGTATTGAAATCAGGGAGGGAATTTTAAAATTCCTAGAATCAAAAGAAATCATAACACAACCTACAAGAACCTCTGGGATATAGCTAAGCATTCCTAGAGGGAAAGCTTATAGCTATAAGTGCTTACTTTAAAAATTCATAGTAGGATCTGGAGAGATGAATCAGTAGTTACAAGTATTTGCTGATTTTGCAGGGAACCTAGCCATTCTTCGCACTAGCCACATGGCGTCTCACAACTGTCTGTAACTCTAGTTCCAGGGAACTCAATGCCCTCTTCCGACTTCCGAGCAGAGGCATGCATGTGGTATATTCATGTACATGCAGGTAAAACACCATATACATGAATAAAACCTAACTTTTTAAAAGCAGTGGTCTGAAACTAATGGAATACCACAAGTTTTTAGGGCAGAAATACATGAAGTAGAGACTAAAAGAACAATATTTAGTGGCCAGGTGGTGGTGGCGCATGCCTTTAATCCCAACACTTGGGAGACAGAGGCAGATGGATCTCTGAGTTTGAGGCCAGCCTGGTCTACAAAGAGCTAGTTCCAGGACAGCCTCCAAGACCATACAGAGAAACCCTGTCTTGGGGGGTGGGAAGAGACACAAAAAAAAACATTTAGAATCAGTGAAATAAAAATCTGAAGTCCAAACTAACTAAAAAATAAAAAAAAAAACTGAAATTAATAAAGTCATAGATGAGGCACATTTTATAATAACTCACCCCACTGAATCCAAGAAGGACCAGAGGACTGATCAATATGGGAAACTTTGAAAATTTCCTTTAAGGTACAAGTCAAATACTACATTTCTTAGAGAAGACGTCTTCAACACCTTCCATACTTTTAACAGTTAAGTAAAAAATAAAAAGAGGTCAGAGATTAGTTAAACTTAGTTGCTCACTTATCCACTATGCTTTTCTTGTCCCCCTATTTGTGGTTTTAGGAAGAAGGAAATACAGTGGGTTATAGTAAATGTATTTTTAAAAGGAATCCCAGAGTGATGGTAGGAATAGAATTTAGCAAGATGAATCAGGATGTGAAGAACCATAGTTAATTATCTGATGAATTGCTAACCTAATGTATTTATTTTAAAGGAAAGCCCAGAAGAAAGGACAGTGGACTTGAGCTCTATTCGGGTAAATAAATTTACTTTCATCATGGATATTGATTTAATGAAGCTTAATCAAGAGATTTTTGTATGCCTTTACTTCTTTCTTAGTCTTAGTTCTATTGCCTACAAAACGTGAAATTGGAATGTTTGCCTTTGTAATGTTGTCAAGTAACTTTGATCCAGATTTATCAGCATAGACCTTCATTGTCTCTAGAATATAAGTCTTCATAGTTTGACTATTGCTATTCTGATCATTCATTGTCTCATGTAATAGTACAGTTTTATGTATCTAAAGTGAATCTGATGTAAGAACACTGTATACAGTATTCTCATTATCCTAGAAAATCCTCCTGGGTATCATAATAGACTGTGAGTGGCATAATATCTTTTGTGTCATCTATTTTAGATACTAAGTTTCTAGTATCCATTTCATAGTACTTTGATGAATGTTTTCCCATTACAATTAAAGAAATATTTAGAGCCCTTGGATTAATTTAGTGACTTAGCTCTAATCATGAACCTAGCTCTTCTAAGCTGATGGTTGCAATATGTGTTCAGGATATTGTACAATTTTCTGGGGAAAGAACAGGAGGCAGGGAACAAATATTCATGTTCATTAAGTCATTTTTTTTTTCCTTTTCTTTACCTGCAGGGGAAGAAATGGAACCAGTATCTGGACTATTTATTTTCAGAGGGTTTTAAGGGCTTGAAACTTTTCATAAAAAGTAGTATCCATCGATTTTCTATATCCTAAACAGAGAACCAATCCACAATGGTGAACATTAGAGGAATGTTGACATAAACAAACTGAGCATGCTGATCTAAATTCCTCATGGCTAGAGAAGCCACGTAGGTCAGCATGTGTTTCCATACCCATTTCCCAAGCCAACTGCTGTATTCAAGGAGTACCTAGACTTGCCTTCTGTCCATGGCTCAGGAGAGCCTTGGTGTGACCCAAATTATTTTTTAGCATTCATATTTTTAGCTTACTAATGAAAAATATCCTCTTCACGTTGGCTTTCTGGTGGGAATTTTTATCTGCTGTTTTAGTAGAGGAGAATAAATAATATAAAGTCATTCTGCAGACATTGTTATGCTGTTATACTGTGCAAGTTCTGAAATCCTGGTAACATTTTCTGTTTTTCTTATTTCAACACTATTGGCAACATCAAGTTACTTATAATAGGATGCAACATATTCCCGAGAAGCTGATGATTATCTGGACCTGCACTGGCAGTAATGTATGAGGGAAGGAAGCAGGGAGAGGGTGATGAATTTTCTGATTTGACTGGTTTGAGTTCCTAAAACCATTATATTATTTGTGTGTATATGTATGTATTTATATATGTATTCAGATTTTAAATTCCTATACCTAAATAAACTAATGTCAGCTTTACCTTCAGGATTAATTCTGAAGAATAAAAAAAAAATCCATAACAGGGAGATTATTTTTGTTGAAAATTCATTGAACATTTTGCTTCTCCACTATTGAACAACTTCTGTACATTCACATTTAATAACTACTGAACAATTTCCATTTAATACATTCACACTGAGAATAACATCTGATTTTTTCAGTGGAGACTCTGGAAGCCAGAAGAGACTGGAGAGATATTTTACAAGCTCCAAGAGACCAGAGATGCCAGCATTGGCTACTATACCCAGCAAAACTATCAATCCCAATCTCTAAAGAAACATTCCACAATAAAAACAAATTAAAGCAATTTCTGTTTACCAATCCAGTTTTATAGAAAGCACTAGAAGCAAAACTTCACTTCAGTATGAAGAGAAGAATACACCCAAGAGGACACAAGGAATACATAATCCTAGAACAGTCAGTCAAAATGGGGGAGGTTCTCACACCACCACAACAAAAATAAAGGAAATTAATAAGAACTGCTCATTAATATTTCAATATTAATGGTCTCAATTCCCCAATAAAATCATATAGACCAACAGACTGGGTTAAAAAAAACCAAGAAGCACACCTCATTACCAAGGATAAAACATCACCTTAGGGTAAAAATGGAAATGAATCCTGACAAAACAGACTTCAAACAAAACTAATCAGGAGAGATAGAGAAGGGCACTAGCTACTCATTAAAGAAAAAAAATGCACTAAGAAGATACTAGAATTCTAAACATGTACTGTATTAGAGTTCTCTTAAGATATATAGATATTGCAGGTTTTGGTCTGACGAATCCATCAATGTAAAGTCCAAGAATCCAGCAGTTGCTCAGTCTGCAAGGCTGGATATCACAGCTGATTTTCAGAATATTCCAAGATTCCAAAGAAGTAGGCTCTAATACTGACGAAGAAATGAACTTGCAAAACTTCCTTTCTTGTCCTTTATATAGTCTTCCATGAGAAGGTGTGGCCCATATTTAAGTTGAGTTGTCCTACCTCAAATGACCCAACTAACTAAAAATCAATGGCTTGTGTTCTTGGTTAATTCCAGAAGTAGTCAAATTGACTACAAGTAATAACTACCACATGCATCAAGTTCCATTCTCAGCACTTACACAGAGGACCACATTCATATGTAACTCCAATTCCAGGGGATCCAATGTCCTCTTCGGTACTCTTTGGTCACCAGGCATGCATGTGGAGTACATACATATATGAAGCAAAACACTTATCCACATGAAAACAAACCGTTTTTAAAGAGGACAGAAAATGAAAGAAGGAAATATTTTAAATTATGGCTAACAGAGCCCTAAGCCTGATGAAATCTACATCCAAGAAGCTCAAAAAATGTTAGCAAATCAAATCTAGTAATATACTGTATAAAAAAGGATTAATTATATTCTGTGACAAACTGGGATTCACCCCAGGGATGCCAGGTTCATTTAACATTGCAAAATGACTTAATATGTCATGTCAAAATGTTCTTTTAAAAAGTAAAGACAATCTAATAAATGCAGAGACATTCCATATTCATCTAGAAGACTGAATATATCATGCTCTTCTACAGTTTAATGCAATCCTCGTTTAAAATCTCAGCTGACATTTACAGAAACCAACAAGTTAATTTTAAAATTCCAATAGGACGGGTTGAGGGAGGGAAACAAGAGGTCATATGTAAAGTGAGTATGTAAAGAAGTCAGAGCAAATAGGAGAACATAAGGGGTCATGGGAAGAGAGAGAAGTAAATATTTGGGGGAAAATGTCATAATGAAATCTACTTATTGGTAAGCTAATAAAGCTTTCTTCAGATAGACATCTAAGGGACTCTGAATTGCTACAATAGTGTTGATACACAAAACAAGCAACTAGAAACCATGAGAGGACTCACACTTCTTGATTTCAAAGCTTACTATAAAAGTACACTAATCTTGTTTTGGGATGTCCTCTGGAGAAGATTACTTGGACACTGGTTTATGCTAACAATAACCAGCTGGTGACTACACTAGGTGTTTTGGGATCTCAGTGTAGCTCTAGGTTTTCCTCAGGGTGAGCTTTTAAGCACAAAAACAATATCTTGTGTTGACATACAACATTTAGTTAGAACAATTAGCCAGAAGCAGAATTACAGAACCCAAAAAACAAGGGTAGTAGTACATTTAGAGACTTTCCCAGAACTCTGAAACTGCGATGGATTAAGTCTTAATTTTCATTTTGGCAGGCGGTGTTGTCTGTGCTGAATGGAGTTTTAGGGCCTGAATAGTACTTCCATTATGGAGCCAGTTGTGCTAAGGTCTGGGCACCTGTTATAATCTCAGTGTGGTGTGGCTGTTGTGAGAATAGATTATAGAATAGGGATGGGGATGACTCAGCAGTTTAAGAGCACTTGATGCTCTGGCAGAGGACGTGGGTTTGGTTCCCAACACCCACATTAAGTGTCTCACAACTGCCTGTACTTCCAGTTCCATAGTATCTGACACTCATCTAACCCCTGCAGGCATTCAAATGCACATGTGCGCGCGCGCGCGCACACACACACACACGAGCGCACAGAAAGAATAGACATAGATCAATGAAGTAAAACTGAGAATTCAGAAATAAATGCATACATTTGGGATCATTTGACTTGAGGCACAATTGCTAAGAAAACTCAGTGTGGTAAAATCAGTCCTTTCAAAAATGGTGCTGGACTGGCTATCACAATGCAATAGATTCTGTTTTGATTTCTACAACATTCCATATGCAAAAATTAGCACAAAATAAACCTGAATGTGATGTTTTAAACTGTTAGATTCCTAGACAAAACACAGGAGTATATCTTTATAATCTTACATCAGGCAGTGCTTTTTTTTTAAGCTATGGAACATGCACACAATGAAAACTGAAAATCAAAATTAAAATGTCCATGCTTCTGGATGGATGTAGTGATACACACCTTTAATCCCAGCACTCGAGAGGCAGAAACAGGCAGATCTCTTGAGTTTCAAAGCAGCCTGGTCTACAGAGTGGGTTCCAGGACAGTTAGGCATACACAGATAAACTCTGTCTCAAAAAAAGAAAAGAGAAAGAAAGAAAGAAAGAAAACAAAAATTTCAGGCTTCTGATGACACCATTATGAAAATGGAATTGAGCTAGGTTTGGACTTAATAGCAAGACCCCCTCTTTGAAAAAAAAAAAAAAACTACTGTGAAATGGAAACACAAAATGGGAATTGATAATTTTTTTTTTTTTTTTTAAGACAGGGTTTCTCTGTGTAGCCCTGGTTGTCCTGGAACTAGCTCTTGTATACCAAGCTGGCCTCGAACTCACAGAAATCTGCCTGCCTCTGTCTCCCGAGTTCTGTGATTAGAGGCATGCACCACCACCGCCTGACTTGGAAATTGATAATCTTGTATTAAGGATATATGTAAGAACTATCACAGCTCTGTGGTTTAAAATATGCAGAGTGGAGCAAGGATCTGAAAAGCCGTTTTCCCAGAAGGGTGTGAGTATATAGTATGAGTTTGTAAAGGTTGGTCTTGGTTCAGGGTTTCAGTCCATAGTCCCAGACTCCTTTGAAGCTGGGTACATGGCGAGGCAGAACTTGCAGATAGGAAAAATAACACGAGGGCTATTCACCCCATGTTGCATGGGAAGCAGGGAAAGAAGGGGACATGGTATAACCATCAATGGTGTGATCCCAGTGATGTACTTCTTTCCCCACCTTCTAAAGTTTCTACTCTTTCAAGGTAGCAGTACCCACATGAGCTGGAGGGGGTCAGAAGTTTCATATTCAATTCATAGCACTACGCTGGCCCTTAACCTAACCTACAGGTCACAGATCCTTAAGACCTGTCATCTCAATTCATTTCCAAACACAAGAAAATTAGTCTAGATTCAGGAAGAGCAAGAAATTCGAATTGAACTCAAGCTCTTCATTTAGGAGCTTTCCTAAGGTATTTTTTCATGGTGATGACAGCTATCCCAGGCAGTAGCTGAGCCTAAGAACTACTGCTCCTGCAGACCACCGTATTCTGTAAGCCTCTTTATATAAGAAAAGCCTTATTGGATAAAAATTGGTACTTCATTCTTTTAGACAGGACCTCCTGTATCCCAGGGTGGCCTCAATCTCATCATGTAGCCCAGAATGGCCTTAAAATTCTGATCTTCCTGCCCGCACCTACAGAGTGCTAGGATTACAGGTGTGCATTGCCACGCACACTCTCTGAGCTGCTAGGGATGGAACGCTTGGCCTTGTATGTTAGCTTGATAAACTGTTGACCAACTGAACTCCACCCACAGCCCCGGCTTAGAAACAGGTATTTCCTGTGCTGGCCATGAAGTTTAAGTTGGTTTGGGTTTTTGACAGATAAACAGTTTTTAAACTCATCTGACTGCCTTCTGCACTCCCTTAGTGGAATCTTTTAGTCTCCAAACTTCTGCTTAGACTGACGGTGAGCAGCACTCTCCTTGTATTTGGGCATTTTAATGATGTGTGGCTGATTTTCATACTTGGACTGATTTACTGTTCTTTTGGCACTTCAGTCAACTCTCCTTCAAACACTCCAGGAGTTATGGATTTGACCTTGAGGAGTTCTAAGCACAATGAGGGGAATCAGTTTAGTCTTTGAGGGGAATTAGAGTCCTCTCTACCTCCATAGCATCTACATAGTAGATATAAATTTAAGAATCAATGGGCATAAAGTGGTATTTCATTGTGGTCTTTTTATTTATTTAATGATAGATGATGTGAGCATTTCCTCCTGTCTTCCTGGCTATTTGTGATGCAAACAGGAAAAAGGAAATGAGGGAGTGAGATTCTGTCTCAGGGTGTTGGAGGAAAAGGAATACCCCAGGGATGTAAATTTTGCTTATGGATAAGGAAAGTTACTATTTTCATTTACATGTATGATTCCTGAAGTTTAGAAATAAAGTATTTGTGCAAATAAATTGGAATAATTGTATTTTATAAATATATGGTGATAAATTGAAAATCTTTTAATACTGCATGAATTTAATTTCAGATATTTCATTTCCATTGAATAAAAATGCCAACCTTAAGTAGGCATTTATTTATTACTATATGCCATTATTTTTTCAGGGTTGAAATGGATTAATGTTTATTGAATCACTTTCATTCTTTGAAAGTTAATCTCATATTAATAAAGAGTAGAAGTCTGTATTTATTTTTCAATTGCTTTCACGTTCTAATATGAAAATAATAGCTTTAGTGCAAGTAGGATCTTATATAAATTTCACTTGCCTTTTAATTAAAATATATTTTTATACAATACATTTTGATAATGGTTTTCCCTCTTCCAACTCCTCCGATGTCCTCCACTTCCCCACTCGCTCCAATCCACATCCTTTTTAGTTACCAATAGGATATATAATATTATCTGAAATACAAATATAAAATTAGATAACATATAAATAAACCAGAATAGAACCAACCAACCAATCAAATGAAAAAGGGCCAAAGAAAGGCTGAAGAAATACATACATACATACAGATGCAAAGACACACACTTTCACTCTCATAGAGATCCCAGAAAAACAGAAACCAGAGTATATACAGAAAGGACTTGTGTCAGAGAAGAAGCCCAGAGTCTTCCACATACTAGGCAAGGACTCTTTTGCTGAGCCACAGCAGAGGGTAGACATTTTGAATAATCTGATTTGACAGCTCTAGAAATCATATCCTTGCTCAGTATATTGTTTCTGCTTATTTTGATTGTAGTTATTTAGTGAGTTTCTGTATTTTTTTAACATTTGTTATTTTTTGTCATGTGTGGCCACTGAATGTTCTAGTTAGTTTATGTGGATGTCATCTCGTGATTGGACAATGTTTCTTAGACGTCTAGGACCAATAAATCTACTATGATTGGAGAAGGATTGAAGTGAATTTTCAGTACCTACCCCTGCCATGACAATACTGTCTTAGCCTACTTCCTCTGTAGAAGCTCAAGATCAAATAGTACAGGTGCTTTCTGGCAGTATTTCTTGGGTAGAACTAATGTTATCTGTATGCATTTGTTTTTCTGGGTTCCCTGGAATATGTGGGACTTTTTTTGTTTTTGTTGTTTTTGAGACAGGGTGTCACTATGTAGCTCTGGTTGACCTGGAACTCCAGACCATGCAGGCTATGAACACCTACAAATCTGCGTGCCTCTCCTCAACACATTTTAAGTCTGTTGTGTGTTTTTTATTGCTATTTTCTTTTATATTAATTTATTTTTTATTTTTATTTTACATATCGATCCCAGTTCCCTCTCCCTCTTTCCCTTTCTCCCACCCTCTCATACCCCCTGACCACCTTTCCCTCCTATCCCCCCCCAACTCCACATGTAGGGTGATGCCCTCCAGGAGGGATCATCTATATCTGTCAAGTCATTTGGAGTAGGGACTAGGACTTCTTTTCTGTCTCTAGGTTAAGGAAGTATCCCTCCATGGGGATGTACCCCCAAAGTCCTTTTGTGCACCAGGAATACATCCTGGTTCCACTGTCTGAGGTCCCTTAGACTGCTCAAGCCTTCTAGCTGAGACCCATGTTCAGCCGGTCTGAGTCAGTCCCATGCTGGATTCCCAGCTATCAGTCTGGGGGCCGTTAGCTCCTCCTTGTTCAGGTCAGCTGTCTCTGTGGGTTTCTGCAGCCTGGTCTTGTTCTCCCTCTCTGCATCTGGATTCCAATTCGGCTCAGTGTTTAGCTGTGAGTGTCTGCTTCTGCTTCCATCAGCTACTAGATGAGGGCTCTATGATGGTGGATAAGTTAGTCATCAATCTCATTATCAGGGAAGGGCATTTATGGTAGCCTTTCCACTGTTGCTCAAATTGTTAGTTGTGGTCAGTTTTGTAGGTCTCTGGACATTTCTCTAGGTTCAGTTTTATAGATTTGAAGAGAAAACTGAGCCTGTTGTGTGTTTTAATTCTTCCTTTTCCTCGGCTAGGCAATTGCCTGTGTTTGGTTTTGACAAAGGCTCCCCCTAGAGGATGCATTTAGCATTGTATTTGGCCTGTATCAGGTCAGGTTCATCCCAGCCTTTTTAGTGTATTCCAGGGAACCATCCAGATCCAACAGTGGCAATTGTCTGGGATTGAGGCTTGAAAGAGCGCCAGCTCCATTCTTCCTCCTCATGTGTCTGCCACACTAATGCTCTCCTTCACAAATGTGGCCTATAATTTTTTTTAAAGATTTTAACACAGCTGCACAGTGGAAAAAAGTAGAATAGGCTAAAATTACATTAAAATTTCATTATTCTTGTGTTGACATCTTTCATGCATATACACAATGTATTGTAATTATGGAGCAAGATATGACCTTGGACTTTGGCTCATCCCACCTCTAATTCCAAAATGCTGGGATTACAGTCAAGCAACACCATGCTGGTTTATGTGGTATTGCAGATGGAACCCAGGGCTTCGTGCATTTGAGGCAAGCCCCATCAACTGAGTTACATCCACAGCCCCCATTTGCTCCTTTTTTATGTTATAATTCATTTGTTGAAGGAATTGGTTGTTTCTCCTCTTGAGTTTCCCACAGTCTGGATTTTCTGCTTCAGTCTCTGTGGTATTATTTAACATGTTCTGCTGACCCCTGTCAGTCTTAATTAAAAGCAATAGAATCTTTTGGTTCTAGCATTTCACCTCTGATGTTTATTTCTCATGTTCTTTATACTGTAAGAATATCTTTTGGTTCCTGTCTTGGGCCTTTATAAATGGCTTAGAACATAAAAATATAATGATACTCTCTTATTTCTATGAATTCCTTTCTCCCAAACCTATTCATATCCATCTTCCCTATAATGACATATTTTATTTCACAGAACTTGAAAGTACCCTTTTCCCATTAAAATACAGATTTCTATTACTATCATTACGGAAATTTTTATAATGAGCTTTTGACTGCGGTATTCTTTGATACCAGAATATCAGTCTTTGTAATCTCTAATTTTACTGTAATTTAAAGGATAGTGTTATATCCATTTCATAGTTTAAGATATTATATGGCTGATCGCATTTCTTCAGTATGGCAGCTATTACGCTAATAGTCTCATTTCACAGGTGAAGAAATGGTAAGCTTTGAAAGATTAAGTAATTCTTACAGTCATTCATAATGGAGTGAAGTCTAGCCTTTTCACATCTGCTGACACAGATTCTCTACTTTTCATTATACCTTGTTCAGAATAAAACCATATGGCATTCCAAACTTCTCTGTGCATTTCTTCAGAAAAAATACCTCCTTTCAAAGATTAGTAGTATCGTAAAAACTAATCCTGTAATAGGGGAAATACATATTATAAGTATGAGCCATGCCATAATAAATCATACAAGTGTAAAGAAAACTGATTTCTTCTCCATTTAATACCTGTAACATTACTAGGCTAATGTCATCTCCACTTACCACTTCCTCACATGGAAAATTAAAACCAAGCACTAGACATAATTCAAACATTTTGAATTGTAGCCCTGGATTAAACCCTGGTGGGAAACAATAAAAACACCAAAACTTCCTTCAAAGAAAAATATATTTGAAAACTGGGTAAAGAATGTAGAGGGCAGCTGGATCATTTCTGTGTCTGCTGTAAAGCCTGCACAGGACCCCACAAAAGAAAAAAAATGATTCCTGGGCTGAGATGCATGGCCAAAGGAACCATGTAAAAGTGCCAGGTGTGATGACTGACAATTGTAATCTCAGACTTGGGGAGATGGGGACAAGAAGATCCCTGGCTTGCTGGCCAACCAATAGATGAACTCTAGGACTATGAGAGGCTCACTCTAGGCCAATAAGAGATGGATGATGTTCCTGAGAGTCACAATTGAGGTTGCCCTCTGCCTTCCACAGTCACACACATGCACGTGTGGACCTATGTATAAACACAAACATGTATACTTGGTTCTGTTAAGATTAAAAGATATAAAACACTCTTATTAAGACAGAAAATGAAGACTACTTTTGTTACTGGTGCTTTAGGCATTGTGGGCATCTTCCCTTACCTCTGAGTTACATGCTGCAGGAAAAACATCAGGCCAAATACTACTAGTGAATAAAGGGAGGATGTTATGATTATAATTTCTTGCTATGTAGCCTTGGCTGGCTAAGAACTCACTGTGTAGAACAGCCTGGCCTGGAACTCACAGGGAACTCTTTGCACTAGGACTAAAGTTACATGTTACTATGCCAAGTAAGAGTTGTAATTTTATTACCTATAAAGATATCTTTGCTCATCACTAAGAAAAAGGGACATTGGTTCCTTTGAGCACTTTAGGACTTTTCTTGATTATTAGTTACAGTGATTATATTGGTGACTCAAAGGCACACTGGGTGTGAGTACCCCTAGGTGACTGTAAAACCAGACAGAGTGAAATACTTTTCACACTGATAATTTGCCAAAACCACAGAATCTTGAATTTTGCCAGAGCAAGTCCTCCAAATAAAATGTCATGAGTGTATGACCTATTAATAAAATCCAGAAGTAGGAACAAAATTGTTAGAGTATTGTACTTAGATAATACATTCAAAGCAGAAACATTTTATAATAAGCTAAAGAAAACTAGAATGATCTGTTTAGAAAAAAATAATGGCTATTTGCTCTTTTTGCAACTGTCAATTAGAAGGAAAAGCACTAATTTACTTATTAAATCCTTGTGTGATGACATATCATATTCTCTTTAAATTGATAACATCCTTTCTCTTTCTAAAATATTTTTCTTTTACACATTAAAGTTCACAGATTTTAACTAGAGGACACTTATTTACATCCATGCTAATACATGTGCACAGGCAAAGACATACATTTATCACAGATCAAGATGCAGGGTATTTCTATAACACCAGAAGACTTAGCTCCCCATCACAATCAGTAATCTAAGGGGAGCACCATTTTAAAATCTATCAGTATATATATATGTTCTTTGAGACAGGGTTTCTCTGTCCTGGAACTAGCTCTGTAGACCTTTGTTCTATTAATATTTTTAAATTTTATGTGTGTATGTGTGTGCTTAGTGTATATAAGTGCACTGCGTACATGTAGCACCTATAGAGGGCAGAATCTGGTCAGCCTCCTGGAGCAGGAGTTACAGTTGTGAGGTGCTGTGTTGATGCTGGGAAGAGCAGCCAGTCCTCTTACATGATGATCCATCTCCAGCCCTAACAGACATTATAATGTGTCTGTCTTTTAGTGAAATCAGACTGTGAACTTGTGTATTAGAGATTGGCTCAACATTATACTCATGTGATCTTCTAATTATGTCCTGTGCATGTTTCTAGTAAGTCCTGGCTTTTTTAAATTTTACATATCAATCACAGTTCCCTCTCCCCCCTCCCATGCTCCTCACCCCTGCTTCTGTCCCATTCCCCACCCACTCCACAGGGAGTGTGATACCTTCCAGGAAGGGTCTTCAAAACTGTCAAGTCATTTGGATTAAGGTCTAGGCCCTCCCTCCTGCCTCTAGGTTAAGGGATGATCCCTCCATGGGGAATGGGCTCCCAAAGTGCTTTCATGCACCAGGGATACATCCTGGTTCCACTGTCAGAGGTCTCTTAGACTGCCCAGACCTTCTAACAGACCCAAGTTCAGGGGGTCTGAGTCACTATAATGCTGGTTTCCCAGCTCTCAGTCTGGGGATCCATGAGCTCCCCCTTGTTCAGGCCAGCTGTCTCTGTGGGTTTCTGTAGCCTGGTCTTGGCCCCTTTTCTTATCACTCCTCCCTCTCTGCAACTGGATTCCAGGAGTTCGACTTAGTGTTCAGCTGTGGGTGTCTGCTTCTGTTTCCAACAGCTACTACATGAAGGTTCTAGGATGAAATATAAGTTAGTTATCAATCTCATTATCAGGGAAGGGCATTTAAGGTAGCCTCTCCACTTCCACTGTTGCTCAGGTTGTTAGTTGGGGTCATCCTTGTATGTCTCTGAACATTTCTCTAGAGTCCGTTTTCTCTTCAAACCTATAATGACTCACTCTTTTTATGGTCTCTCTCTCTCTCTTTCTTTTTTTTTTTTTTTTTGCTCTCCTCTCCTCTTTCATTCCCAACTCAATCTTCCTGGTCTCACATGTTCTCCTCTTCATCCCTTCTTTTTCTCCTAATTCCCTTCCCACACTCACTGCCCCCACAATATGCCCAGAAGATCTTGTCCCTTTCACCTCTGTGAAGGACCTTCTATGAATCTCCTAGGTTCCTCCTTGTATCCTAGTTTCTCTGGCAGTATGAATTGTAGGCTGGTGATCCTTTGCTTTATGTTTAAAATCCACATATGAGTGAGTACATACCATGTACCTATTTTTGTGACTGGGTTACCTCACTCAGGATGGCTTTGTCAAGTTATATCCATTTGCCTGGGAATTTCAAGATTCCATCCTCCCCCCCCCCGCTGAGTAGTATTCCATTGTGTAAATGTACCACATCTTCTTTATCCATTTTTCAGTTGAAGGGCATCTAGGTTGCTTCCAGGTTCTTGCTATTACAAATAATGCTGCTATGAACATAGTTGAACAGATGCCTTTGTGGCATGCATGTAGATCATTTGGGTATATGCCTAAGAGTGGAATTGCCGGGTTTTATGGTAGACTGATTCCCATTTTCCTGAGGAACCACCATACTGATCTCCAAAATGGCTGTACAAGTTTGCACTCCCACCAGCAGTGGAGGAGTGTTCCCTTCCTCCACATCCTCTCCAGCATTAGCTGTCACTGCTGTTTCTGATTTTAGCCGTTCTGACAGGAGAAAGATGGTATCTCAGAGTTGTTTTGACTTGCATTTCCCTGATGGCTAAGGATGTTGAGCACTTTCTTAAGTGTCTTTTAGCCATTTTTGGTTCCTCTATTGAGAATTCTCTATTCAGTTCTGTACCCTACTTTTTAATAGGGTTATTTGGTGTTTTGGTGACTAGTTTCTTGAGTTTGTGTATTTTGGAGGTCAGCCCTCTGTCAGATGTGTGGTTGGTGAAGATCTTTTCCCAGTCTGTGAGGTGCCATTTGGTCTTGTCGACTGTGTCTTTGCCTTACAGAAGCTACTCAGTTTGAGGAAGTCCCATTTATTAATTGTCATTCTCAATGTCTGTGCTACTGGTGTTATGATCAGGAAGCAGTCTTCTGTACCAATTCCTTCAAGGGTACCTCCCACGTTATCTTCTAAGAGGTTCAGTTGAGGTCTTTGATCCATTTGGAATTAAGATTTGTGCATGGCCATGGGTTTATTTGCAGTCTTCTACACACCATCATCCAGTTGTACCAGCATCATTTGTTGAAGATGCTTTCCTCCTTCCATTGTATTTTAGTTGCTTTGTCAAAGATCAGGTGTTCATAGGTGTGTGGGTTAATATCAGGATTTTCAATTCATTTTTTTTTAAAAAAAATCTATGTACTGATCTGGTTATGTGAATTTACAATTGGCTTATCCATTTTAGAGAAGAACATTTGGTTCTTTGGTTTCTGAGTCAAGAACAAACACTACTATGAGCAACCTTGTATGTATCTTTCAGGGAACATTAACACCCATATTAAATTAACACAGAGGGTGAGGTATTCTAGTAGATGTATGTTTAACTTCAGTAAAAACTGCAGGATTATAGAAATGTTGAAACCTAAACGTATGCCAGCCTTAGTAACTCTTTCTGTTCCACAGCAAAGTAAGATCTTGATATGATACCAAAACAGGAGGACTTGCACCACCAGAGGCTTTTCTGGACACTACAGCAATTAAAATAGTGTGGTATTTGTGCCAGCATCATTCAAATGAATGACCAATTGAATAGGATAGACTTCTTTTAAGGGTCTATGTATGCACATTTATATGTAAAGGGGTGCATGTATATATGAATGCAAGTGGAAAAAAGAAGTCAATGTCATATGTTTTCCTCAGTTTCCCACTTGTTTTCCTTTGTTGAGACAGAGTCTATGCATCCCTGACTGACTGGAACTCACAGAGAACTACCTGCCTCTGCCCCTCACCCTGCCTCTGCCTTGAGTGCTGGGATTAGAGTAATGTGTGACCAAGTGTTTTTCATATTTTGTTAGGAGCTTTTGAATCAGAACTTTTGATTGTTATTTTTGTTTTTTTTGTTGTTATTGTTGTGGTTTTATTTTTTTGGAGACAGCATGTTGGCTCTGTAGCCCAGGCTGGCCCTCACACATGTGGCGATCATCCTGTTTCAGTTTGCTGATAATTGGGATTACAAACATGAACTACCAAACCTGGCAAAAAATTCTTAATTTTATTCATGTTTAATTAATCCATTTTATGAGGTTAATGTTCTTGGTTTCCTACATGAAGAAATATTTGCCTATTCCTATGAACAAGAAGGTGTTCTCCTATGTGGGTCTGTAAGACAAGTACAGTAGAGGCATACATTAATGTCAGTAAGCCATATCTAGCCCACATAATGTTTTGTTGCAATGCAGCTAAAACTCTTTATTTCTGTATTATCTAGGCTGCTTTCAGAATAGCCAGTGTGGTATGACAGACACAGTTTGGCTCACAAAGTCCAAAATATTTACTATTTGGCCCTTGACACAAAATGTGTGCAGATGGCTGTACTACATTAATTTAAGGATCTGTAATCTATTTCAAATGAATTTTGTGTGTGTTGAGATAGTTAATATATATATACATATAAATATACATACATACATATTATGTGTGTGTAATATATATATTCTGTCCAGTGGGTGCTCCATTTGTTGCATGGCTGATCTTTCCCTTGAGGTTTATGGCACCTTCATTGCTACCTGATGAACAGATACAGGTCATTCCCTTTTTGTGTTCTCTATCCTGCTTCATTGGTCCTTTGGATGATACTGGCACAAATACTATCCTACTTCAATTGATGTAATGTTAGGAAAAGTCTCTGATCGTGTAAACCCTCCTGCTCTGTTGTCCTTTTAAAAATGCTTTGGCCCTTCCAGGATGTTTGCATTTCTGTATGTATTTAAAACTAATGTTTTTCATTGGGAAAAACTGCATGATTTTGCATTTATAGGATATATATACATATATATACATATATATATATGTATATATATATAATGTGTGTGAAATATAGAATGGTTAAAGTAAGCAAATCATCTCGTTGATTTCCACGACAAACTTGCCATTTTCTATTGAGATTGTGGTGAGTCTATATATCACTCTGGATACAATTAACATGTTACATGAATTTTCTCCCCAGTAATAGGATAAATCCATTATGTTTATATTTTCAAATGCATCAATATGTTCTTCTACATCTTTAAAAGAACATTACAAAAATCTTATCTATTCCCACTAGTCTTAAAAACAAAATCCAATCACAGTATTGTTTTGTTAAACAGGATTTTTTTTCTTATTTTTGGTTGTGAGCCTAGCCTTTAATGGCTGAGCCATCTCTCCAGCCTGGATTTTTTCTTAAATAGTGTGTTATTTCTGCTTCTACCTTCCACAGAGGTACTATATCATTGTACCGTGTCTAATAATAAACTGAGGACAGTATAGTTGAAATCCTTACATATTATAAACTAATCACAAAACTGTTAAGATGGAATCTGGTTAAAGTAATAGACCTTCTTAATCCCACTATTTATTCTTAATATGAGATTCCATACCTCTTTCCTGAATATGCTTAGAAATTTTAGTAAAGCCAATTTTGATTATCAATCATCTCAGCAATTACCACCCATGTAAGCTCTTTAATATGTTGGCAAGCTTGTAAAAGGAAAGCCTCTGGCAATGCACTCAAAGAGGCTTAAAACTAGAAAAGGCATTTTCATAGCAAAAATTTGACCTGAGGATCTAAAATTTACCAGTATACCTTTTTATGTTTGTTCACTATTTATAAAATTAACTCAATTCATCAGATGCAAATTCTTCTTTTATCTTAAATTCTGCTCAACAATTTCATCAGTAAATTTTTTAGAACTTTATTTCTTAAATATTGTGCTTCCTGGTGGCAGGGAGATTGGCTTAGTGGTTAAAAGCTCTTGTTGCTTTTGCAGAAGACCTGGGTTCAGTTCCCAGTATGGTGGCTCACAACCATCTGTTCCAGAGGAGCTCGATGCCATCTTCTGGCCTTTGCAGGTAGTACATGCATGTGGTACACAGTTATATGCAGGCAAACATATATGCAGATAAAATTTAATAAAATTAAAAATCATGCCACCTAAGTAGGCACTGGTTTGAAATTTTAGAGTGATTCTTCTCAGGGTTCTTTGAAACCTTGTGCGTGTCCCTTTTCATCTTCTAGTGTAATGTGATTTAGGGTTCACGAAGTGTCTACGTTTTTGTTACCTCGTTTAAAATTTATAGTTGATCAGACAACAGCATATGTGCACAAACTCCTTAAACCTACTCACTCACAGGCCCTCAGATATTTTGACTGTCTTATCTGTTAACTTTATATACACAGGGTCACATTTTTCTTAGAATGATTCAAAGCATGATATAGCATAAGAAATTATTTTTCAAATTAGTATAAAACCTAAATGGCATCCTAATTTTCTAATTTAGAGGTTTCAACATTACATACTTCTCATGACTCATATATTCATATACAGTGGGCCAGTATCTTCTAGGTACCTAGGCTATTCTGTTGGCTTGCCTATGGTACATCAATGCCCTTCTCCTCCCTCCCTCTGTGTGTGTGTATGGTGTGTGTGTGTGTGTGTGTGTGTGTGTGTGTGTGTGTGTGTGTGAGAGAGAGAGAGAGAGAGAGAGAGAGAGAGAGAGAGAGAGAGAAAGCTTTCATAGAATGCTAAGGATTATTTCTAGAACTATTTATTTAGTTTGAAAACTTTGGGTTCAGGCAAATAGCCATGAAGATAATTTTAGTTTATATGTATGTAGTGCTACTGTAATCTATAATTCAGATTATCTGAAAGAAATTTATGGAACAACACAGACAATAGTATAGTAGTGAGAGTGGAGGTATCTTATTTATGCCATCTATGCATGCCATCTATGCATAACCCTAATTTTTTGCTTTTGGAATGTCAGAAATAAGTTCAATTTATCTTCTACACAGTAGTTTTGTTTTTAAATTTATTTTTATTTTATGTGTGTGTTTTCTCTGAATGTATGTCTGTGTACCATGTGTGTGCCTGATGCCCACAGAGGATGGTAAAATGCCTTGGATCGCCCGCAACTAGAGTTAACAGCCAGTCATGAGCTGCCATGAAGCTGCTGGGAATCGAACCTGTGTCTTCTAGAAGAGCAGCAAGTGTTCTTAACCATTAAGCAATCTTTCCAATTGTTTTTCTTTTTAAATTTAAGCAATCATAACTTTTTTTCTTGCCTCAAACCTTTATATTTGCAGTATATGTAACTATACTTTTACTGTCCTGGTCATTTTCAATATGATATATAGTTCACCAATATTTCTTACCCAATCTTATCTACATTATTAATACAGCCTGACTGGCCACCCAAGTTTGTTTATATGACCAGATATTGATTTTACAGCAGTAAAATAGTGAATTACAGTTCTATGCATCACAATGGACCAATTTCAGAACTAGAATCTTTAGTAAAAGAAGCCTTTTAAACCTTGTTTGCTGATATGTATGAAAAGTTCAAACACCATCAAAACCAAGCCAGTATCATTCGAGGATATATGCTAAGATGGTAAGTGTGTTCCATTTATTAGGTGCTGGGGATCACACCCAGGACTCTGAGCATGCTATATGCAAGTATTCTCCTGAGTTACAGCCCCAGCCTCAAGGGGTTTTTGTTTGTTTCGTTTTGTCTTTTGTATGTTTTTTGAGGCAGGGTCTCACTATATGTCCTTGAGTGGCTGGAAACACTCAGAGATTCTCCTGACTCAGTCTCTGGAGTGCTGGGAGTAAGATGTGTATCACCACACCTGGCTCTAGGTTTTTTTAAGTGCAGTGTTTTGATGTTTTCAGATCTCTGATGCTATCCCTTCATCATTTCTTCTGAAAGATCATCCGTGAGGATTGAGTATTCTTATCTTAAATTCTTTGGAATTATTGAGGGACTAGCCAAGTGCCTTAGTTAGGGTTACTATTGTTGTTATGAAACATCACATCCAAAAGCAAACTTGGGGAGGAAAGGGATTTTTGGCTTACATGTCCCAAATCACAGTCCTTTGAAGAAAGCCAAGGCAGGAACTCATACCAGATGGGAACCTGAAGGCGATAGTTGATGCAGAGGCCATGGATCAGTTCTGGTTACTGACTTGCTCCTCATGGCTTGCTCCGGCTGCTTTCTTATAGAATTTAGCACCAGCAGGCCAGGGGTGACCCCAACAACCGTGGACTATGCACACCAAATCAAATACTGTTAGAAGTTTTTCCCTGCTGCTCTGGTCTTACCGCCGCACCATCCCCAAATAACACACAGAGACACTGTATCTGATATAAAGCTGTTGACCAGTTACTAGTTTCTTATTGGCTAGCTCTGTCTTAAATATTAACCCATTTCTATTAATCTAAATACTTCCACATGGTCTTATCTTACCAGGGAGAGGGGCTGGCATTCTCTCTTCGTCCTCCATATTGAATCTCTCCCTCCTACTTCCTCTATCCTCCTTGTCTCCTAGTCCCACCTATCTTGCTTTCCTATTGGCCAACAGTGCTTTATTCATTAACCAATACGAGAAACATATTTACAGAATGACATCTCCCATCAAATTACTAAATAAGAAAGTCCCCTACAGGCTTGCCTACAGCCCAATCTTATAGAGACATTTTCTCACTTGAGGTTCTCTTCTCTCAAATGACTGTAGCTTGTATCAAGTTGACATAAAACCACCTAGGACACCAAGAGAAATCACTCTCTGTGTTACAAATAGGGAATTATGTAGAAATAGTTACAAAGAATTTGGAAGGAACAGTAAAGCAGAAGGAGGAAGGAGGCAGGCAAAAGAAAGAAGATATGATACTTACAGATTGGGAATTAATATTCCTGGGGTACAGCTTGTACCTGCTGTTGCTCTGTAAGAGACATTACTGCAGTCAGACATAGATTTTTTGAAGTAGTAAATACTACATTGACAATGGCAGGAAACTACTATTGCTGCCACTGCAGTTCTTTATGGGAACCAACATGCTGTCAGCCAAACACAGACCATCTTTCTCCTGCCTTCTGATCTCCTGCCAGTGCTTCTTATTGGCAGGCCTTAATAGGAAGTGCAGTTGGCAAGGTAGCCTAGGACATCTACACATCAAAGGATAGAACATGGGTTGAGGGATGATGGGTAAATTACTAGCTTGCCCTCTTAGAATATGATGATTATGTATGGTATGGTGGTATACAACTGTACTCCTTCCTCTAGAGTAGCTGAGACAGGAGAATGGCAAGTTCAAGGCTTGTATAGGGTACATAGCAAATTCAAGGTTAAAAACCAAAAGAGAGTAAAAATGTAGTACATTTACACGATGAATTCTGGTGTTGGGAAATGTTGGGTTTTTTTGTTCTCTCTCTCTCTCTCTCTCTCTCTCTCTCTCTCTCTCTCTCTCTCTCTCTCTCTGGCTCTCTCTCTCTCTGGCTCTTTACTCTTTGGGGGACCCAGCACTCAAACAAATCACATACAGGGGTTTAATATTTCTTATAAGTGCTCAGCCTTATCTTAGCTTGTTTCTTGCCAGCTTTTCTTAACTTACCCCATCTACCTTTTGCCTCTGTGCTTTTTCCTTCTTACTTCTTTATATCTTACTGGCTTGGTGGCTGGCCAATGTCCTTCTTTCCTTCTTCTTGTTTCTTCTCCTCTTTCTAGATTTCTCTTCCTATTTACTCTCTCTGCCTTCCAGTCCCACCTATCCTTTCTCCTGTCTCCCTATTGGCCATTCAGCTCTTTATTAGACTGTCGGGTGTTTTAGACAGGCAAAGTAACACAGCTTCACAGAGTTAAACAAATGCAGCATAAAAAGGAGGCAACACATCTTTGCATCATTAAAACAAATGTTTTAGAGCATAACACAACTTAAAATAATATCTACAACAGGATTCTATTTATCAATAGAGAAAAATAAAATTATGGAATTTGGAGGAAAATAGAAGGAATTGGAAAAAGTTATACTGAATGAGATAACTTAGCCACACAAATGGAAAGGACTCATGTTCTGTTTTCCATGTGGATCATAGCTTCAAATTTGTTTTTGTATTTAACTTAAAATATCTGTAGAGACCAGGAAGCTAGAGAGGAACTAGGGTGGAGGGGTGTCTTAAGGGGAAGTAGATACTAGAACTCATGGAAAATGTGAGTAGATGGGAGGAATACTGGAGTAATAAGGTTTAAAGAAGGTTGGGGATAGGGAAGAAGAATAGAGGCTAACCAAAACTAAAGATGTAAGAACACATAATGAGCTGGGCAGTGGTGGTGCACACCTCTAATCCCAGGACTCGGGAGACAGAGGCGGGTGAATCTCTGTGAGCTCAAGGCCAGCCTGGTCTACAGGATGAGTTCTAGGACTGCCAGTGCTACACAGTGGTAAGTAATGAATGCCCTCTAAGGTCCCCAAAATAACACAGACTTCTATTGCTCTTGGTTGCCCACCAGAATTTGATAGTAAGACATTTAGAATGGATAGGAAAAGGATGAGACTGTTACTTCATCACAAGCTCACAATTAGTAAAATCCTATATCACTACTATTCCTAGTCTTATAAGCTTGACATAAATAAACTTACCTTCCATTTCTCTTTCTTGAATCAGGGACTCACTAGTTTGTCCAGGCTTGCTTCAAACTCTGGTCTTCTTTAGTCTCCTGAGTACTAGCTTTCCAGGCATGGTCTTCATCCTGGGCTTTTATTTTGTATTTATGTCAAAGAAAGGAATGGCAGATTGAGACTTCATCACAAATTTCCTTTTGTGCTAAATTGAAGGATTCAATCCCATATTAATTGGTAGGTGAAGCCACTAAAACATATTACATTGTGGAATCACATGGTCAGATTCCATTTTGAGGAATGATGTAGATTAAGCAGGGTGTATGTTGGAAGGGATTGCACTGGAAATAATGAGATCAATTTATTAGGACACTTGCTATAATTAAGGTGAGATGAGGGCCTGAGTCAAGACAGCAACAGTAAGAACATGGAGACAGTGTAGAAAGATTTAGGAAGTTGAACCCACGCTGAACTTTCTGATTGAATATATAGAAGCATATTGGGTTCAGTGTTTAACCTAAGTTACAGTAAAGAAAATGGTAACATCACTGAGTTTGATTTAATTAGAGTACATTGGCTGCAAGAAGTTTAAAAAGACTCCAAATGAGCCTGACCCAAATGACATTTATTGAAAGGACATGAAATATGTCATGCCTGAAATGAGACTGAGCTCCCAGAATTTAGAAAGACTAGGAATAGAGTAGTGGGTTTTGTGCAGCAGGAAAATGGAGATGTCCCTGTAGGATGGTGTAGGCAACCAAGTCCTAACCAAACTCTGTCTTTATGCGCTTGACAATCAGATTCCTTACAAAAAAGAATCTTACTGAGAGCACATACCCAATATTGTGGCACAGAGCTGGAGGCACTGTGATGGGAAATTTCATTAGAAATAATGAGAAGTCATCTCCATCATCCTTATAGTTGTGTTTTCTTGACCATCACTCAGGCATTTATTTTCTATAAGCTCTTTTACCTGATCACATTGAGCTGTTTCTTCATGTCTTCTTTTAACTTCTTGAATATTTAAAATGAATTTATGATTTTTTTAAAAAAAATTCTGTGTCCTGGGGTTCATCTACATAAGTCTCATTGGCAAAAACATCTATGGGATTGGTGGGTTCTGGAGAGAAGATACTGCCTTGATCTTTCATATTGTTAATATTTTTGCAATTAGATATCTGAAAAAGTCATAAAGAAGAATCATTAACTACCTAAGACATCTATAATACACATAAGTCTGAATACATACATACATAAGTGTGTGTGTGTGTGTGTGTGTGTGTGTGTGTGTGTGTGTATATATATATATATATATATATATATATATATATATATATAATCAGCACCAAGCAATGAGATCTGGGCACCTGAACTTCTTTTGTTAATTTTGTGGCTAGTATGAACAGAGCAGGTAGGAACAGAAGAGATGGTGTATGGCTCAGGTTGGGCCTAGAGGTTGCATATAGCTTAGGTGGAATGAAGTCAGGTGGACATAGGACTGGACTCGTATTCAGGATGGATGCCCTGGTCAAGGCCTAGAGTTTGGGAGTAGATATGTGGAGAGGATGATAAGACAGGCTCACCTTGCTAGGCTCTAGAGATGAGAATGTGCAGGCTAGGCGAAGAGGTTGAATGTGGTATTGGATGACCTGTGGGGCAGGGTCAGGTAGCACAGGTCCCGGTGAAAGCCTAGAGGTTTATTGTATCGTAGGCAAGAGTGAAAAGACTAGGCTGGGACACTGGATGTGGGACTCAGTCAGAACTGGACTGTTGAGAAGGGTGTATGGAGGGTAGGATCAGCCAAAATTCCAGCATAGGTGACATAGATGATCTCCAGGCCTTACCCCACATTGAGGACCCTTGACAGTGGATAGTCGCAAGAGTGGGAAAAATCATCCTTTATTGAGGATCTGGCCATTGCATCCAGTGGATGATCTTATACCCATACAGTACAGATATATGGGCAGCACTACTGGACTTGGTGAGTTATAAAAAGAGATGTGAAGTGAGTGTTCATGTGCTGGAAGGAATATATGGAGAGTTGGAGGAGGGAAACGAGGAGTAGATATGATCATACATCATTGTATATAGACATGTATGAAGTTTTTAAAGATTTAAATATATTTATGAGATAAAGGTATGATAAAATATAGGTGTAAGAGTCACTGTCTCATTGTATTGGACAAATTAAATGAGTCACTGCATGTAATGAGTTTATAATGAATGTTGACCCATTGAACACTAAATGATAGCTAATAAATGATAGTCGTTTTTTAAACCATAGTGAATACTATGTGCTAGACAACACATTAGAAGCCTAAGGGTGTGATAAAAATAAAAAGAGAAAATCTGTATAAAAGATTCAGCCTGATAGTCTCATATGCAAATAAGCCAATGACAGAGAAATTTTCGACTGCCCAAAGAATGTGCCATGCTGCTTGGTAGGGGTAGAAGGGGGATTTTGTTTTATTTTATTTTTACATTTATCATTTAAAAGACAGACATTTCAATTTGGAATATCACCTATGAGACAAATAGCCGCTAAGAGCTGAGAATGTTGCTCAGTTGGTAGACTGTTTGCTTAGCAAGCACAAAGCCTTGAGTACAATCCTCAGCACCACATATAATGGACTTGTTGGCACATACCTGTAATCCCACCACTCAGGCAGTCCAGGCAGTAAGTAGGATAAAGACTTCAAAGTTATCCTTATTTACCTAGTGAGTCTGAGGTCAGCCTGGGGTACAGGAGACATTAACTGGCACAAATGAAAAGATGAATATTCTCAACCTCATTTGAAAAGTGGAAATAGCATAATCAACAAAACTGGGATTGTGGTAAAAATTTTAAAAGATAGGTCTGGGGAGATGACTCCTCTGGAGAAATGCTTGCTGGGCAAACATGTGGACCTGAGTTCACATCACCAAGATGGAGACATAAGAATCCCTGGGAATTTCTAGCCCATCAGTCTAGTAGAATTGGTAAGCTCCAGGTTCACTAAGTTATCCCTCAGAAAATAAGGTGGAGAGTGATAGAGAAAGAGGCCTCTGGCCTACTACACACATGCATGTATACACACTTGCACACACAAACATGTACACATGCATACACCATCCACATGATTAGCTAATGGGTATGTAGCAAATCAGCTAGTACATATTTATTGCATTAGTAGATAGTTTTCTAGCTCCCTTATTACACTCCTAATTTTATAGGTAAATCAATAATGGGAGAAGCAGAATATTATTGACAGGAAAAGTATTTAGGAAGGTTGCCTAGTGATATACTATAACCGCTAACTGGAAACCCTCAAACTCACATAGAAAAGACTGTTTCGAAGAAAAGTCTAACAAAGGTCTTCATTTCATGGTGCTGTGCTACAGCTTGCTGCTTGCTCAGACTGACTTGAAAAAAGTTAAACATATCTTCCCAACTCTACCTCAAGCGTGAAATCACCCATGAGTACAAGTATTGATACCATAGAAATTAGCAAACACTCTAGAGGATTCTTTTTTTCCCTCTAGAGATCCAGTTGCTCACCAACATCCCACTGTTTCTTCTTGTCCAAATCTGTTATGTTTCATTCAGTTCTTGCTACTGTGTCCATAAATGTGTCCCACCCACACCCTTCCCTCTCTCCATACCTCCCTCCCTCACTCTCTTCTCCCCTTCCTCCTTTCCTTCCAACAATATTTCCTGTATCCCAGGCTGGTCTCTAACTCACTGTGTGGCCAAGATTGGCCTTGAACTCTTGATCCCCCCTGCCTCAATTTTCCAAGGCTGCATTATGAAGTGCTGGGAATCAAACCCAGGGCTGTATGTTGCACATGCTATTTGTTCATGGCTGGAAGAGGCTGGTTCTTTGCTTCCAGGCACAATTGCACCTGTGATGGAGAATTTTTGAGCCTGTCTTGCAAAGGGGGAAAACAATCTTAGCACATTGCTTGCTGCTGCCTACCGCCCCCTCACCATGAATCCCTTACCTTCTGTGGGAAGTACAAGGATCTTTGACCAAAGAATCTGGAAGAATGTAGCAAGGCTGTGGTGATGAGTGGGCTGGTAGCTCCCTGATGCTTAAAGTTCATTTTGCTAAGTATGCCATTGCCCTGGCTCCTGCACAATTAGGTCACTTACAAAGGGCTGCTCCTCAGCCTCCTGTTTCTGAAGAGTAACCTGTGGGAAGTGGAAAACAGAAACAGAATCTCCAGATGGCAAACCGACCTGATAGGAAAACAGAGCTGTCCCAGTAGTGACCTGGGATGCTAACACACATTGGTTACTGGTTAAAGACCGTGAAATGCCAGCCCAGAGAAGGATTGGTGCAGTGCAGAGCATAAACATAGAATTTTATGCAATTCTGGCTGCAATCCTATAACAAACAGAAGTGCCCACGCACATGCTTTTATGTCAGCTTGTGAATTGAGTTCAAGAGGCCCCAACTCTAAGCACTGTATGTAAAATAAAAGTAATTAGTGCAGCTGTTGCCATTGTATTCTCCAATCTGGAATTAAGTTACAGGCACAAAATGCTGAATATTTTTCCCACTTCAATTTAATCACAGTTGGGAGGCGGGAAGCTCATTTGTTGCTTCTTTTGTGTCCCTTCCAGTACTTGACCATTCTGTGACCAGAGGAGAGACTCATACACATAAAAGCCAGAAATGAGGTTAGATTCCTGCATGACTGCCATTAATATAATCAAAACAAAATTTGGCCTTCCCCACCTACATTTCTTTTGCACATTATATTCCAGTGAAAGGTATATAGAACATTGAGGTAGTCCTAAATTAGTCTTCCCAAGTAAGCTTGGTCAGATAGTTTTTCTCTCTACCACTCATTTAACTTTTCTTGGTGCCAGTCTAATTCCACATACAATGCTGCTTGGGGAAACTGACCTCATGTGTTAAGTTCTGGGATTTGCATTTATGAACCGCTGCCTTAAGTAGTAGATGTATCCACTGGGGCTGGTTACACCAAGACCAGTGGTTCTCTGCATTTTGAACAGTTATGAATTTTTCTGTAACAGTCTGTAACAGTCTGCAACAGTCTCTGTTGCAAAGAGAAAATTTTTTGATCAAGGACAAGAGCTATACTTACCTGTGGGTATAAGGTAAAGTAGCAATTATATTTGTTTGGTTGAAGGCTTTCTAAGATCCATGACTTTACTAGCCTCAGGATGTTGGGTACATGTCAGTACCCAGTGTGTTTTCTTTCCTGTTGAGTGAGTCTTAAGTCCAATCAGGGAACATCTCATAAGAGAAGGTGAAGGGTTGTAAAAGCCATAGGACCAGGAAACAAGCTGTGAGATGGTCTCCTAGAAATGACAGGGATACTTCACCCATGAAGACTCAACAATATGGTTGCCTAAATAAACCTGTACAATGACAACACCAAAAGACATAGTAACTTGGAAATTTTCATGGACCCTGTCCCTAAACAAAAGCAACTAGGAGTGCTATGAGCAGGAAAAGTCGTCTGTCCAAAAGATGATCCCCATAACTGGGTATCAATATCAAGTGGTCTGCCTTGTAATCATATACATGCAATGTACCCTAAACAGATTGAGCAGGTTGTATTTATATATGTGTCTTGAGTGTCTGTCAATCTGTTTGGCCCCCACCCCCGTGTAAAACAATAACAGTTAAAGAAAAAGAGACCACAAATTTGAGAGGCCACAAGGTGAGAGGTGCATGAGAGTGGTTAGAGGGAGGAAAGGGAAGAGGGAAAATGACATTATTATTTCCTAAAAATAATTAAATAAATACAAAAGGAAAGAATAAAAATGTATTGCACTTTTTGTCCTGTGCTAGCAAGGATGCTAGGACCTAGGCTGTGCCGATGGGTGTTCAATAACGTTCTCTGTGGTATTGATGTTCTTCTGAAACTTAAGTGGCTTAACAAGTCATTCTCTGACATTTGAGTGGTATTTCTATTTAATTGCCACAAGTCATGACACCTTTGCCACTACTTTCTCAACACATGCTTCTTCCCCAAAGCACTCTGAACAGTGAGTGGGTCCATGTGGCTCCATAAAGAGCTTCTAAAATTTTATTCCACCAACTTCTATCCAGTGCCCAGTGATCCATGACAGATTTGCTCCAATTCAGCCTGAATTGCATTAGTGGAGAACATTTATTGAATGTTTATCATGTGTCCTTCAGTGTGCTAGATACATCACACGTGGGTGTCATTTCATCCTCACACCTACACTCTTCTGTGAATAACTTTAGACTTCTCATTTTCCCAAGAAAGAACTAAAGTCACTAAGTAGGCAGCAAGCCTTCAGATCCTGTGCTGATAACCAGGAAGCTAATACCTCTCTGAAATATTAAAGTTGGCAAGAGCTCAACAACTACTTGAACAAGATGTCTCTAATTTCCAAAGGCTTCCTTAAGGCTCTATCTAAGAGAACCACACATTTTTTGAGGAGATTTTGGATGGATGGTTGAAGGCCATTAGGTTGTACTTGATGATGTTTTTCAAGAATAATTGAGCCCCAATTCATGAAAGTAGAGTTCAAAAATGAAGTTACCTGCTCCGGCCTGTTTAATACCAGTTAGCTGTGCTCTGCTAGGCTACTCATACTTAGAAGAAAGGCTTAGGACTAAGGAATAAGTACCCTAAACCTATAGTTTTATATTTATTCATATTTGCTTTCCTTTTTCTTTTTGCAGTGCTGAAGGTCAAATCTAGGCAAGGCCTTCCCTATTGCAGGCAAGCTCTGACATCCCTAGCCTTTTTGCTTGTGGTTTTGTTGAGATAGAATCTCACTATATGGCTTAGGCTGGCTTCAAATTTGTGATTCTCCTGTCTCAGCCTCTTGAATGCAAGGACTGTAGGTGTGTGCCATCATATCTACTTAAAAACATAACTTTAATAACTTTAGCTCTCTCCTTTGAGGAGTAAAAGTAAGATGGAAGGACACAAAGACATTGAATCTGGCAGTGTGGTCTCCATTAATCTGGATACTCCTAAGTGTCTATGCTTAGAGAATGGATGTATTATGCTTTGGGTCTGACTATCCCTTAAAGGTTCTCATGTTAAAAGCATCTAGAGAGTGTACTGGGAAGTGGTGGAATCCTTGAGAAGGAGGCCCTAATGGGGGCTGTTATTCAGTGGAGGTATGTCCTTGAAAGTGACTCTGAGACTCTAGTGTCTTAGGTTTTTTTTTGTTGTTTTGTTTTTGGTTATTTGAGATAGGGTGTCTCCGTGTAGCTTTGTAGACCAGGCTGGCTTTGAACTCACAGAGATCAGCCTGCCTCTGCCTTTTGAGTGCTGGGATTAAAGGAGTGTGCCACCACTGCCCAGCTGAGACTCTAGTCTCATGCTCCTCTCTTTTGCTTCCTATGTGTAAGGTGGGTGGTTAGTTCCACCTCATGCTTCCACCAGGATGTCTTACTTCACCACAAGTGCAAAGAAATTGGGCCAATTGATAATGGCCTGAATCTTCCCAAACTGCAAGTCCAATGTTGTGCCCATTAAGTTGCCTTCTAAATAAGTACATTTATGCCTATAGGACAGTGCTACTCTCAGTTTTGGTTAGATTGGGTTCTTTATGAAATGGCAAGCAATAACTACAGAGACTTATAACTGGTCCAAGTGCTGAGTGTTACTGACTGTTGAAAACCCAGGCACAACTGTGACACCTATTATCAACTTCCTCTCCCTTGCCAAGGCTCAGGGAACATAGTGGAAGAAAGAGCAGTATTGCATGGAAAATAAGATTCTGGGACACAATATAGGTTGATGGATGTTTATTTGGGGGAAAATCATTTACACCAGAATAGATGACCTGAGAGCCGTGGTTCCTGCTTTAAGGATGCCCCCCCCCATGCTCTCTCCGACCAGGAAGTAAGAGAGTGAGCTGGAGTACAAGTTATTATGTACAATTAATGTATTCCAATCAAAATGCTAAAAACTGAGTTCAAATAACTTTTTCTCTTTATAAGTTAACTACCTCAAGCAATTTGTTACAGAATTGTGAAGTTGACTAGCATAGAAGCAACCTCCCTGATCTACTTTTTCTTTTCAAAGCAAAATACTGAAGCAAAGTGGTTGTAAGACTGTAAAGGTTCTCTAAGGGCATACTCCGTTTTCAGCATTATCTCCACTTACTAGGGTATATTGATGCAAAGAGGTGTAATGGGACTGATTCTAGCAAAATAGATTAGAAAGGGGCCATTGAGATCTGCTAAAATAAGGTTTGCTTGGTTTTTTCTGTAAAAAGGTTGCATTACAGGTTTATTAGTTATAATATACTTTAAAATTACAAGGCACTTTGTAGCCAATTTTCAGTGCAGCTGTACAAATTGACATGGACTTAAAAGTAAATAGGCCAGGCTGAAAAAAGGCAGCCAGTGAGTAGAAAGTATAGATAGTCACTTAAATGAGAAAATGACAAATAAACCTTGTAGCTCAGTACAGTATTTTTTCTAAGTGCCTCATTTCCTGCTCTTTTAGCTATTTTCCAGAATACCTTGGCTTCCTAGGGGAGCTGATCATGAAAATCGGAGCTCTTTTATGGCATTTAGGAGCTACTGTGAAGCACACTGCTGAGCTATGTCAGCTTTACCCCAACATCCCTCGGTTCTGCCATGATCTTACTATAGCACATTTTGAATTCCCCTTCGTGCTAGAGTTGTTTGAATAGGGCTCTTTTTTCTCTGTTAGTCAGGGACGATATTAGCCATCTTTTTGCTTTGTTTTTTCAAGATAGGGTTTCTTTTTGTATCCTTGGCTGTCTTGAAGCTCACTCTGTAGACCAGACTGGCCTCAAACTCACAGAGATCCACCTGCCCCTCCCTTCTGAATGCTGGGATTAAAGGCATGCACCACCACTGCCTGGTGTATTAGCTATCTTTGAATTTTGGTTTGGTTGGACTGCACGGATGGCTTATCAGTTAAGTTTATGGAGGACCCAGGTTTGATTCCCAGCACCCACAACTGTCTGTAACTCCAGTTTTAAAGGCTCTGATGCCCTCTTCTGATCTCTACCAGCACTAATGGACATGTGCTGCATAGACATACATAGAGGAAAACCACCCATACCCATAAAAATAATAAACAAAACAAAATAAAATTTAGCTCAGTGTTAGAAATGCTTTTCACAAATTAGGTCCTTACTGATGTGCTGTCCAACCCCACTAAACTAATCAACTCAGCTGGTCCATATCTTGGATGGCCTAATAGGAAGATCAGTCAGATGTCCAGGAATCCATTTATGTACTGCCATTAATGGTTACCGCCTAAAAAAGAATTGATATTTGTTATCTCAAAAAGGGAAGTGTTAGCTGTACTATAAAGATAGACTGTATATTGATTATAGAAAAGGTAGAATCCTTGTACTTGCTTGTGAGATTATAAAATGGTACACACACTTACTGAATAGCCCCATTCTCATCATGTTGGACATAAAATTTAGAAAGTCTTTTCTTTCTTTTTCTCTTCTTTTCCTGTTTAAGGAGTAATGATGGAACCCAGGGCCTCATACAAGATAGACAATTGGTCTACCACTGAGCTACATCTCTAGCCCTCATCTAATTTTTTTAAGCACATTCTCACTGTATAGATCTGGCTGTTTTGGAACTAGCTGTGAAATCAGGCTGGCCTTGAACTCACAGAGATCCATTTGCCTGCTCTGCTGGGGTTAACAGTATGTACCACTACCATGCTCAGCTAAGTGATCATCCTGAAATTCTTTTCCTATGTATATACTTGAAAAAATGTGAAAACAAGCTGGATGTTGTAGTGAGATACTCACTTTGTCTGCTTCTGTGACACTGACCACATCCATTGGGGGGTGGAGCCAGGGGCAGAAGTGACCTGTGGAACTAGGTCTAAGGAAGAGCCGGGGAACGCTCTCTTGCTGGAGGAAAGTGGAGAGGAGAGCATCCAGTGGAACTTGCTGGTGTTCATCTGTCTAGGTTATAAGTTATTTCTCCCTGAATAAACACCTATTCGGCCTATTTGTTTACCCTGATCCTTATTAAACCATGATAGGATGTAATGACCCAAAACTATGTTTTCAGCACTTAGGAGGTTGAAGCAGGAAGATAGTAAGTTCAAGGCCAACCTAATTTACATAGAAAATACATGTTAACAAAAAAGCAAATACATGTCCACACAAAAACTTGTTCATGGATGTTTGAAAAATTGGAAGTAAGCCTAATGTCTATAACTGGTAAATGGATGAATAAAATGTGATCTATAACTGGTAAATGGATGAATAAAATGTGATCTATTCAGGCCATTGCTATTGGTGTTGATTGCTCACCAGAAATTAATGTTAAGACCTTGTTGCTGAAAATAGTCCTCAGTCTTATTGTAGGATATGGAGAGATCAAGCTGTAATGACTTGGAGGATTCCTCCCTGTTGTGTTGGCTAGTTTTCATAATACTGTAGAATGCACCGGGGGAGAAAAGTAACCAAAAGTCATATCCCCTGGCAAGATATGCCAATGGATGCAACAGCAGCACAAATGTGTAAGGCGTACAGTTTTTTCCACCCGCTGCCAAGTCTTGTCCCACCGCCGAGTCTTGTCTCGCTGCCGCGCCAGCCCCAAATAACACACAGAGACTCTGTATATGATATAATTCTGTTGGCCAGTTAGTAGTTTCTTATCGGCTAGCTCTGTGTTAATTATTAACCTATTTCTATGTATTTCCATGTGGTCTTACCAGCGAGAGGTGGCTGGTGGTTCTAGTCTCTCCAGACTCTCCATCTTGACTCCTCCTTCCTCCTTCCTATTTCCTCCTTGTCTCCTAGTCCCTCCTATCTTCCTTTCCTATTGGCCAAAAGTGCTTTATTCATTAACCAGCATGAGAAACATATACAGAATGACATCTCCCATCACAAAATGTATGGGAAACCAACCGCTTTATGATTGTATTGAAGGCTTGCTCCACAATAGAGAACTTATGCTTGATACTATCAATCTGGCCAAGAACTCCTGGTGGAAAAGTCATAGGCCCTAGATGAGAACTTACTACTATTGTTCTGCTAGTTAGACATTTGTCAAACTGCATTCTAATTACTTATCTTTTAAAATTTTTTATTCTTATTACTTGGTGGGGATGCAGAGAGAATGCCACAGCATATGTCCACAGGTCAGAGGACAACTTGGGGCAGGCAGTTCTCTCCTTCTACTATGTGGATTCTGGGGCTCAAACTCAGGTCATCAGGCTTGGCAGTATGCCCTTTTACCTGATGAGTCATCCTGCCACACCTCCCCATCCCATACTTATCTTTATATTTAAAACATTCTTCCAAAACCCAAGGTTTGGAGAACATAAGAAAGAAGGGACAGAAAGAATGTAAGAAACAGAGGATGGGGAGGATTGTTACCAAATAATATTTTCTGGTCAAAACATGGCCAAGAAAGTGCTACAGCTGTTGCTACACGAACAAGATTGGGATAGTCAATACTTATCAAAGAATGACGAAAAGCTCATAGGATTATTGACAGTTAATGGTAGCAGGGTAATGGTTATCACTTCCTTCAGTAGTGTAGCCACTGGTATGTTCCCGTCAATAACCTCCCACTCATGCTCATGCAGGCAACCCCATTTAAACACAGGGGATCACCCAGGACAAAAAAAGATATGAAAGGAGGAAGAGGATTTGTTGCAAAGAAGAAAGGTTTCAGTGGGATAAGGAGGGGAAATAAGACAAAGGAATAGAGAGTGAAAAAAATTAAAGTTCATTGCATTTGTGTATGAAACTGTCAAAGAATAAAAATAAAGAGAAATTGTGGTCTGTCCATACAATGGAACGTTATTCAGTCATAAAAAGAATTAAATACCAGTACCTGGTACAACATGGAAGACTGTTGGCAACATTATGCTAAGTGAAAGAATCCAGACACAAATGATCACAATATGTATGATTCCATATATGTAAAATGTATGGAATGAGAGTTATGTCTATTGAGACATGAATTGAGTGAGTGGTTGCCCTTGGAATGAGCGCCAAGGGATGTGGAGGAAATGGGAAAATGACTGATAATAGGTTTGAAGATTTTGGAGAAACTCTGGATGAAATATTCAAAAATTTTGCAAACTGGAGCAAAAGAGGTGTTTCTCAGTGAGATATGCAGAATTTAGCATAATATATAAAAACACAGTACTGGCTTAAAATAAAAATCCCCTAACACATGCTTTTTTAAAAAATGTACCAAATGCATTTTTAAAGAAAATCTTATTTTATACTTAGACCTTGTACCATTACTCATTTGTATGAAATATACTTCATTATAGTTTTGATCCTGTTTCTGCTGTGTTAAGTGTCACATGACCACTGACAGAAAGACTGCCCAGCCAAATGCACTCTGGAGGCTCATCCAGGGGGATTGCTGCAAGTTTAGAGTCAGCTTGATCTACATTCCAGGCTGATGTGGACTGCAGAGTGAGACCCTGTCTCAAAAAAGTGGGCAAGATAGGCAAGAGGGAGGGCAGAAGAGAGAGGGATGGAGGGAGGAAAGAGGAAGAGGGAATGAGGAGACTAATGATGATGAATCTCCATTTTCTGTGACCTGGACCTCTTTCCCATTTACTAACAGTTATTAATTTATAAAGGTATTTTTATCCACACAGTTTGGTTTGTGTGTCCATTGGATTGAAAGTTTCATTATAAAATTCCCAACAAAAACTTTGTGTTGATGGTTGCATAACCCTAAACACACTAAAAGCCATTGAACTGTATGGTGACAAGAAAGGATTGCAGTGTTAATTACGGAAACAATCGGGCGTTGTTGAGTTCCTTTAGCTTGTTTTACAGGTTAGTATTATTTTAATTTGAACACTACATAGGTGGTTAGGCTTCGAGCTGTTACCTCACTGGTGTTTTGCATTCCTAAATATTTTGACCTGAACCTGCTATGTATGTATCTGTGCAGTGGATATCACATAAGATCTTCCCCTTTTGAAGCAATTTGCTCTGTGTCTCAAGTCTGGTGATTACAAGGAAAGTGAGAAAGTAATGTGTGTAGTGTGTATCAACTGAAGGTAGCACTTAATTTTGACAGATGCCTTAACTGGAAAGAAATGATTAATAGACACTGTTGTAGGGCCAGAGAGGGAAGTCATTTTGATGAGTCAGCCTTCGTCAAATTATACTAAGGTGGTAACTACTGACAGCCCACTCCTGTAACATGAATCTAAGGTCGAATCTAAGAAGGGATCAATATGGCAGCTCTGAGTTTGGTTTGGTTGGTTACTGGCAAGGCAGGACTGTGTGGAGCCTTCTTTTATTACTAACAGTTTTTCGGGTTGAAACTATCACTTGCTCTCCACATCTAGAGTTCACTACTACATGTAAAACACACCTGTTGTCTTTTAGGCCCAGGCTTACTTTACATTTCAAGGCGATGTCAGGTTTTAAAGGCATCCTGGAAAGGGTCATTTACCAGTTGGTAGCCAAGGTGTTTGCCATATGCCATGGCAATGCATGCAATCAAGTGTAGCAAAAGTGGTAAAGTGGTAAGTTTTAGGACATGACTTTTTTTTTTTTTAAACACTATGAGCTTGCCTGGAAATGGGAGAGAAGTGAGAAAGGAGGAGAGGTTTGAAGTTAGGTGAATTTGGGATGGAATCCAAGCTTGCATTTCATATAACCTCTTGGAATTGCAGTTGCCTTCTGTGTGAAATTGGGGATAACAATCCTTACCTTACTAGAGTGCTGTAAGCATTATGAAAGGTAATGGATATCAAGTGCTTTATGCTGTATCTGGCACAAGATGTAATCCTCTAAAATATTAATCCCCTGCCTCTCTCAATGCAGGTGCCTGCCTTGCTTCATCAACCCGAACACTATGAAAGTACAAATCAATAACAGTTCTGTCTAGCCCACAGAGCCTGTAGCTCTTAGTGAGCTGTACACCTTATCCTAGAAGCTCACATAGGAAAGGTTGTTGGGGGATGTGCATATGTCTAACAATCTGGGCTGGAAGGCAGATACTATGAAGGATTGCCTGAAACTGAATGGTTAGCAGTGTTGTTGAAAAACTATAGTATCTGATCCACAATAGAAGCAGAGCTAAATACATTCCTGGCATTTTTCTCAGCTGCTGTAATTTACTGTGGGTCTTTGTGTCGAGAGTGAAAGCACCAGGACCTTGAAACAATGGAGATAATAACCTCTTATATTTGAAGAACACTTTATGGTTTTATTATATGCGCAGCATATTCACACCTACTCTTCTATTGGATTGCCCACCTAATGAACTGAAAACAGGGAAGCTATTGCCTAATTTTTGGTGAATGATAAAAAAATCCTCAAGCTCAAAAAAATTAGCAGTACTTTTGTAATAAAATTGGGGTTAGAACCTTTGTCCTTTGACTCCTAATTCAATGTTCTTTCTACCACTTTAACTGCAGATTGAGTGGTTTGGGTCTAAACAGAATATATTTGAGAACATAAATAGAACATACTATTTGGTTATGTAACTGCTCAGCTGCTGGGTCTGGTTTAGCAGAAGCATGAAGAACGGAGACGTGGGTGGGAGGAGCCAAGTGTGTCAAATGAGTTCAGCATCTTGAGATGTTCAGCAAACCCCAACAGAGTGCCAGTGGGATTGACTGGAACATTAATTCTTCACCCTTTAATGTATTATGGCTTTGCATTATTCCTTATCAACTCCAGTGACAAAAGCCAGCCTTCTCAGCCTTGCGACACTATCTTCCTAAAATACAATCTATCTCCCAACTTGTTGCTTTCTTCATCTAGGCTATACACACTTAATGAAAATCCCTCCTTCCTGTGGGTCTCACTCCTCCCATTTCAATCCCCATTAATCTTGACTGTCCTGAGATATTTTCCATGTTTCTCTGCTAGCCACTTTGATTTTTACTGCATGGAATTTTCATTCCTTGGAAAGAATTTCTTCTGTATGGATAAAATATGACAGGAGACATTTTGCAGATAATAAATGACGATTTACAATTATTTTTGTCTGCTACAGTTTTAGTTCTACTTTTCACTTTTCTGGCTTTCCTGAAACCTGAGAGTTTGCTATTCTGCTGATGCTCCATCTCTCCAAACAATTTCTAGTTTGTCAGTGACACAGTCTTAACCTGGCTGTGTGTGAAGTGTGTGAGATGTGCCAGGGGACTTTCTCTAGGGGGAAGTTATGCTTTCCACTTCCCATAGCATAGCAGCCAGCAAACTTCTCACCCTCTCATCTTTTCAGGCATCAAGGAAGAGGGAGAGGCCATGAAAGTATTCAATAAAAGAGATGGAGACAGAGAAAGGAACAGGGAGAGGGAATTGGGGAATCAGGAGAGCAATATTTAGAGGTGATGCACAATGCATGATGTCATGTCATTGAGAGTAAAATATTGTGAGATCGTGGGCATTGTTCTTAAGGAAGAATGAATTTGGCTTTGCCTGGAGATGAAGGAAAAGAAGACGAAGAAAATATGAGGAAGAGAAGTTTGCAGAGGGACCATAGACCTATTCAGTAAAGAAGAGCAGTTATTGGCTGATGCAAGTGCCTGGTATTGGCTATTTAGGAAGTATAGAAATGATTTGAAGTAGTACTTTTGGTAAAGTTTGCCATGGAGCCAATGAACAAGGCCATGAGATGGCAGAAGGGAATGGAAATTAACCATACCAACTCTATCATTGCCAAAGGACACATGGACACAGACACAGACACACACAGGGACACACACAACAAAACAAACAAACAAACAAAAACAAACAAAACAAAACAATAACAAAAATCCTATACTCCAAGTTCATTTCTCCTGAAGATACTTAGCAAATAACCAGGCAGGGAACAAATGGTAAGAGGAAAATGTATAAATAAGATCAATTAGGGGAAATAAGATACATTTTTCCATGATGATTCTAAATGCCCAATCTTCCATCCTCAGCCCCATTGCCCTGCTTAATGCCCTGAATGATGGCTTATGACCTTTCTTTCTTTTGGTCCATCCTTCATAATGCTCACTACTCCATTGTGTTTATGTCTCAGTAGGTACCTCAATTATTTGATGGTGATCAACCTGAAAGTCATTCCAGAATTTTTTGGTACAGCCCTGTAATGCAGCACAGAACTCAGTATATGGGAGGTCCTCACTAATGGTTTTGTGAACAAAAACTGGAATTGATATTGCTAAAAACTAATAATCTGATCACATTACACTTAAAATTCTTAATTTCCTGTTTAGCATAGCTTTCCATTCCTTTTATGGCCTGATCTGGGTGTGTCCACTGTTTCAGCTCCTGCTGAAACCTTCTCCACTTTCACACCTGCAGATATATCTTAAACTTACATACTTAACAAGAACTTACAGTCCCTTAGCAAATCATGCTCTCTGGCATTTGTGTTCTTATACATTCTTTCTCTCTACCTGAAATGCCCTAGATGACCTAGTCCACCTTGGAAAGTGTGGCTCAGTGATACCAGAATTGGCATCATAAATTCTCTTGTAGCTACTGATAGTGGTAAAGTCAAAACTTGTGGCCAGACATGTCCTTCTTCGTCTGTTTGCCTCAAGAGATATAGTTGACTAGGCTGTATGCTTGTTCTGCTTGCTCCAAATTGTTACTGAGTAAAGTAAGTTTTCTTTGTATTCAAGTGACAAAATAAACACACTGTTCGATTGTGATGTGATGGTAAGCAAATAAGTTCTCTCTCTTGAAACATAACTAGAAGCTCCATTCATCCCAACTCCCCTGGAAAAACCCAAACCAAATAACCCTCTTTTAAACATCTCAAAAGACCAACAGCAGCAAGGAATGAGCATTACTGCCCTAGGAGAAAGTACAGTGAGAAGATGAGAGCAGTGGGCAGGGTGGGGATCATGGCAGTCTGGGATGCTTTACCTCATATAAAAGTCACTTAAAACATTTCCCATTTTATACTCCAATCACAGTATAAACCAGGTGTTTGGAGGGTCATCTCAACATGGCACTCCTCAATTCCTAAGAATAATTCCTAAGATTCCTTATATTTTTAACCTACAAAAAAAGGAAGACATCTTGGTTAGGTAAAATATCTTTAGGGAAAGCATGAAAGATATAGAAGCTATCCTGGAAATATACCTGGCCTTGACACATTTGTCTCAATGACTTACTAGAACTGACAGTGGATTATGCCTTGGCAGAGGAAATAAAAGCATACGAGAATCATGTAGGTATTGGACACTGAGATCTAAGTTAAGCCTTAGATTCATGATTTATTAGTTATGTGACCTTGGGCTTGCTCACCTTATTGCTTAATGTTACTGTGTCATAATATTTGTATTGAAAATTGAAATATTAATACGAAGTATTTGCTTGTGAAGATTGGCTGAACAAAACAATACTATGAGCTGTACCTAGGTCATAGTAAATGTTTAATAATAATAGTAATAATAATACTTATTATAATAATAATTACTATTGAACAATTGCATCTTAGTATCCTGATTGTGCATACAATAGGATCAATTGCTTCACATGGTAGACTACATCCTTAAACTGTGGGTCCAAACTCTTCCTTTATTACATTTATGTATTTATTTTGTGTAAATGGGTACACACAAGCTGCAGCACATGTGTGGAGGTCAGAGGACAATTTCCTGAGGAGATACAATGCATACATCTATCACCCCAGATAGGGAGTCTGGGACTGACCAAAGTACAGACACCCCCCAAAGTCCACTAGAGCCAATGTTGCTTTACTGGGGCCACTTATAGCAGCAGAAATGATTCAAAGACTGCTGCATCACCAAAGCCCACCCAAGAATGGGTGACAGCTCACAAAGCTGGGAGTCTGGGAACACACTGCACAGCCTGCAGGCAGCCCAACAGGTTGAATAGTGTCAGCCCTGAACCTCTTCTAGACAGCTCAGCTGGTTTCTGCTTCTTCCAGGCAGGTGGTCTTGTCTCAATGTTCTTCGCAGCTCAGCTTGCCCAAGTCTTCTTCACAGCTCAGCTTGGTTGTGCTTACAGTTTCAGGGACTTCCTGGAGCTATTTTGAGTTGTTTACCTTTAAAGAGTTTCCCTACAGGCTGGAATGTTTCCATTGGAGGAAGTTGGTACACAACAAGGTCTCCAGACTGATTTTAGCTTGTTGTGCTTGGGTGCAGGCACCTTATCTGATGAGCTGTCTCCCCAGCCCCCTTCCTTCTCTAAGTTGCTCTTGTCAAGAATTCTGTCACCACAGTGAGAAAAGCAAGACACCAGCCCATGGTAGCTTTAATGTTTTCTGTCTCATGGTGACCCTGACCCCGAGAAACCTTAATCTAAACAACAGAGAAGAAAAATCCTGTCTGCTACCCTAGTCTGTGAGAAAGAAATTTTGAGAAGCATTTTGCTGCATCCCTCAAGATAAACTCTGTGGGTTTATTTTCACTGAAACTGGCACTGTATTTTTGTAGCTGCAGCCTGAATTCTTGCTCTTGAAACAGGAAGGAGAAATGTAAAAGATTATTACAAGTGCTTCATGTGTCCTGGGCAAGTTCAAGTGTCATCAAAGTGAAGAGCATGTACATGTACCCCCATCATACTCCCTCATCTTCCTCCTTCTAGACGTTGGCTGTGGTTTGTGAGGTGTGCTAATGAGGTGGTGCCACAGGTCAGCAGTGACTCAGGCTCCCTGTATTTCCCATGTATCTGCATTTTTATTCTACATCCATGTTAGCTCAAACCCATTCTTAGAGCATTCCCTCTGGTCTTCTTTCTAACTTATCACCTGTTTAGAGTCATTCCCAGTCAGTTATAAAGGACTACTGAGGCCCTGGGTATTCCTCAAAAGCTCCTCCAGAGACAAGCCACTCTTTTCTGGTGGTGGTGGTAGTAGTTTTTGTCTTAGTTTGTTTTCTATTGCAGTGGTAAAATATCAAGAAAAAAAACTTGGTAAGAGAAGGGGTTCTATGACTTAGAGTTTATAATCCTTCATCAGAAAAGACAAGGCAGAAACCTGGAGGCAGGAACTAAAGCACAGACTATAGACAAAATGTGGCTTACTGGTTTGGTCTCCATAGCTACACATATATATGTATGTATGTATACACACACACACACACTCACACACACAAACGTATATATCCCAGGTACATTCCTAGAGATTGCATTGCCCACGGTGGGCTCGGCCCTCCTACATTAATCACTGGTTAAGAAAATGTCCCACAGACTCACCTACAGGCCAATCTGATGGAAGCAATTCCTTAACTGACTGATGTTTTCTCTTCCCGGATCATTCTGGCTTGTGACAAATTGACAAAAAAAAAAAAAAAAAAAAAAAAAAAGCAAACAAAAACAAAAAACAAACAAAAATACAAAACAAAAACAATGGCAAAAACTAACCAGCTGAGTGTTCATGTGGGTGTACCCACTGTAAGGAAAAAGGGCCAACTAAAGAAACACACCCTAGCAGAGCCAAATAAAACACACTTTGGCCCTGCAACCAGAACCAAAGAAATGCACCCTGACCCTGAAACCAGAGCCAAACAAACACACTCTGTCCCTGGAATCAGAGCCAGTGAAAGAAATAGGCCCTGGTCCTAAAGTTAGAGCCAAAAGGCTAAAAAGGACCAGTGAAAGAAACACACTTTAGCCCTGAAATCAGAGCCAAATCTGACCCTAAACCTGTGCAGAAAACCAACCAATCCCTGAGCGCTACAGCTAGTCAGACTGAGCTCAGGGACTGAAATCTGACCAATCCTAACCCACTCCCCTCAGAAAAACTCCACCCCCCCCAAGAATCTCTATATAATCCCTGTCCCTGTTCACTTTCTGGCTGTTTTGTGGCTGTTCGGCTTCCTCAGCTGTCCTCTGCCACACTGACAGAGGGCAGCCACTCTCCTGGATTATTTTCTTCCCAATAAACCTCTTGAAGGAGGTTTGGGTGAGACCTTCTTTCACGGCTTTGACTGGAGCAGAGACGTGGAAACGCAGACACGACCCGGAGCAGAGTTGGCAAAGTGAAGTTGTTACACTCCACTCTCCACTCTCCTGGAGACTGGAGCCGAACTGTAACAACTTGGCGAGGGAAACCCTCTCCTGCAGCAGCAGAGCTGTTACACTGGAGAAGCCTTTCCCTGAAGCAGAGCTGTAAGCTGCTATGCTTACTGTGACCTGTGGTATTCCTTGGCTCTCGAGTGCCATAATACCTTTCCATGTGAGCTGTAACACTCAGTATTCTTTGGCTCCTGAGTGCCAGAATCCCGGTCCATTAATCTGAGCCGTCAAAATGCTTACATTTGGTGCCGTGAATTGGATAGGCTCTCCTGGTACCTGTGCTCCCCATAGTGGTCTGAGCCGCATTGGGATCCTATCCCTCATCTGCTGTCCATCTGTATCAATCTCGACTTCCAGCTCACTGATTGCTCATCACCACATCCACCAGCAGCAATTGCGTAAGTTTCCCCTTCAGTCCCTGTAATCATTTCCCTGAGTCCAAGGAGATGACCATTGATTGTCTGGCATCCCTCTGGTACTCTTAGAGGCCCAGGCTCCCCCAGCCACAGTCCTTAAGTCTATGTCGGGTCCTCTTCACCTGACCCCATCCCACCACCATTGGGAACTGCAATCCTGAAGTTTCATTAGGCCCAAATGGGTCATTGCGCCCCCTTCTAACTGTCTTTCCCATCTCCTCCCTGGAGCTGGCTATAATCCCACAGCTCCTCTGGGCCCTTGTGGCTTCTGCAACTCCATTTCTGACCCTTCTTCTGTGGATGAGATCCCTCTTAAAGCTTGGTTTCTGTCTATGCTTTCTGGCCTCTACAAAAGCCCTGGTACCAGTGTTATGCCTATGGGTTTCCTCAACCTCCAAGGAAGAGACTCTGGACTGCAAAAGCAAAAGGACCTCAATTTATCAGAAGAGTAAGGCACCTGCTTACAATTGCACAGCGTTTTTAAAAGGGAAAAGGGAAAGGGAGGCTTGAGAGACTGCTAGTCTCAGTTCACAAGGTTTTCAAGGTTACAGACATTTCGCAGAGTACAAAGTTTCTTTACAAGTTCCTTATGGATAGGAGAGATTGATTAGCACACCTGCAAGGTGGGGAGGGGGGTTCTTTCTTTTTTTCTTTATCTCCTGAGAACAGTATGTGGGTTCTGTACTCTGTAGTCAGAGAGTTATCTACTGGCAGAAATTCTTGTTCTCTCTAGTTTTCGCTTCTTGCCATAAGCCCTAATTTTTAATTTTTCCATCACACCAGGCGCCAAGTCTCCTCTGGCTAAGCCTGACCCCATTGAGTTGGGTGATGACCCTCTTAACTGTCTGGTCCTCGTTCAGTAGTCCTCCCTGAGTCCTGGGGACACCCTCAGTGTCAGACTGCAATGACCATCTTTTCTCAACCATGGGAATGGTGTCATCCACACCCTATTATTCCCCAGTGGAATGCTTCTTAGAAAACTTCCAGCCTCTACACCTGACATTTGAACTGAAGGACCCTAACTTTAATCACTTTTGTAATCCAGTTTGGCCTAAATACTCCTTAGATAATCAGTCCAAATGACCACATAATGGCATGGTAGATCCCAGTGTTATTTGGGACCTTTATAACTAGTCAGAGTGATCGGGGAAGTGGAAGGAGATTTCCCTTTCCCTACATTCAAACCTGTTCTTTTCTCCACTCTAAGCCCATTTTTTTTTGTTCCCCACACATACTGTGTACATGTCTTTTAAGTAACGACTGATGGATCTATAAGTGTTTTGCAAAGTGGGAGATAGAAGCTGGATCTGGTAGGGCACAAAAGCAGAGGAGTAAGCCAGCTGCAGTATCCACTCCTCCCTGGCTGGTGTATCTCTCAGTAACTTGTGCAGTGTCCTCTGCCTCTGTTTAGGGTTTGAAATTCCTATCTCGAGCATCTTGGTTAAGCTTACTGTATTCAGTTTTACTGGGATTCAGGTTTCCTCTAGGTATGAGTGGCATCAGACCATTGTTGTGTGCTGTCCCACTTTAATTTAAAGCTGGCTCTGGAGTTGGGGTATGCCCCCCTCCTCTATAACCAAGAATGCTTATTTAAAAGCATTACTTAAAAAGTTTCCTCAAAAAAAAATCTCTGTCCCATATCAGGTGAGCCACTTGCTATATGTCAGAAAGGAGAACAAAACAAAATAAAGGGACAGGTCCTCCGCAATGGGGACTATTGCTACTCATCTCATAGGCTTTGGTTTTATCCTCTAAACCCTTTTGCTAAGGCATCTTAAAGGAACCATGTGGTATGATGTCATGTTTGGATAAGCCAACCAAAGAGGAAACAATTCCTACCTATGAAGTTCAAACCAGACTATTGCTTGCTATTTTCTATCACACTAATGGACCACCCTCCATTGGACTCAACCAGCAGTCCCTTCTCTTTCTCTCCAGCCTCTCAGCCTCTCTGGTTTTTCTTTCTCCCTCAGCAACAGGCTGCCCACTCAGTCAAGGCTAAGTATGTGGCATTAAAGCAGAGTACTCCACTATCACCTATAAGGCCTTGCCCCATGAATACCAATTAGGTAGTCAATATATTCCCAATCGTATAACCTCATCTACCATGATGTTTATCTGATTCTTGACAACAGTCTCCTGGAGGAGCGCAGGTGAGTATGGGAGCAAGCTAGGGCTCATGCAGATGAATCCACAAAACTGATGACACCTATCCAGTTAGGGCTATGGCAGTCCCTGACCAGGGTCCTAAATGGGAATACAATACCCCAGGGGCATCCTAGCTATCAAGTGATTTTTAACTTGCCTCCTGGCTGGTCTCAGCAAGGCTGCTATTAAAGCAAGCAGTAAATTATGAAAAAGTCCAAAGAGTCATCCAGGAAAAGTAGCAAAATCCATCTTAAATCCTGAACCACCTTACAAAGGCCTTCTTAAATAACTCCTTATGACTTACGTTTCTCCAAAAGTTATACTGATATCAGGGCCAAACTTCAATGTCTAGAAAAGGGGCCCCTGACTCCACAGGCAGAAGTCTTAGCTGCGGCCTTCAAGGTATACCATGAGAGAGATGAAAAAATCCCCAAAACAAAAACATCTGAAGATGACTAAGGTCTCTCAGTGGCCAAACCACAAGCCCAGGCTCCCTGATCTCCTAAAGCCCAAGAACCTCGCTGCCCTTGTTTCAAATGTGGTCAGGAAGGTCACTGGGCTCAGGCCTGTCAGAATCCTAGTAAACCACCCAGACCATGTCCAAGATGCCATCAAGAAGGGGACTGGAGTGTTGATTGTTCCCATGTCCTTTGTGGCATGAGGACATCAACCCCAGATCACCTTTCATCTGACCTCCTTGGGCAGGCCAAGAATGACTGAGGAGGCTTAGGCTCTCTTGGCCTGAGCACTACCATGTCTAACAGGGAGTCTCAGGTAGTTACCACAATATCAGGGTGGTTCATCTCCTTCCCTCTGGACACCAGAGCCACTTTTTCAATTCTGATGAAGTTTTAGGAACCCACCACTCCTTGTTCCTCTATTGTCAGAATAGGTGGACAGCCTTGTCAGGCTCATCAAATCCCACCACTCTGTATGTCAGCTATTGAATAATGCTTTGCCTAATCACTTTGAAAAATGCTGATTGTACATCCCTCCTAAGTCAAACACACAACCACCATTTATGACCTCACTCATTGTCTTTTTAGACTTCCCTACCTTTCCATTGGTAAATTTCTCTGAGCCAAACCCTTATCTCTTCCACATCTCTTTTCTCTTTGGTATCACAGACTGCTTTAACTTCTCAGGAGCACACCTTGTGGCCACTCTGGATTCTGCAGACTGCAATAATACCACAACACTCAGTACCACCACACGGCCCCTACATCCAATCATTCACAATGCTTTTCAATTCTCTGTGGCACACAAGTATACCACTGCCTAGCTGCTAGATAGATGGTCAGGGACTTATGCGCGGATGTTCCTTATCCCTAAATTAGGAGGGGTACCTAGTGAAGAGCCCTGGCCAATTCCCATCACTAAATTTATAGCAGCACAGCAGGACAAACGAGCAATCCAGGTCATACCCTTCCAGCAGCCCTAGGCATAACTGCAGGTGTGGCCACAGGAGCAGCAGGATTGACTACTTCCCTAGCTATGTACTTTCCTCTCAATTCATCCAGGATTTCCAACAGGTAGCTCAGCCTATCCTCACCCTTCAGTCTATCTAGAATGTTGCTTCTTTGCTTAACCAATCAGGTATAGTAAAAGATTCAACAACTTCAAAAATATAAGGAACAGCTTGATGCTTTTGATCACTGACAGTCCAATATGGAACTGAATGCTACCTTTCTTAATCCCTCTTCTCTCTCTTTTCTTAATCCTACTAATGGCACCCTGCCTCATAAAATTCTTGTCTAGATTCTTTCAACAAGTTCAAAGGATTTCTAATCAGACTTTCAACCACTTCCTATACGCATTTTGATGGTGAATAGGATGAGATAGGTATTCTGGCATTCAGGAGTCCCAGAATATTGAGTGTTACAGCTTGGATAGGAAGGTATTCTGGCATTCGGGAGTCACAGAATACCACAGGTCACAGTAAGCATAGCAGCTTACAGCCCTGCTTCAGGGAAAGGCTTCTCCAGTGTAACAGCTCTGCTCCTGCAGGAGAGGGCTTCCCTCGTGAAGTTGTTACAGTTCGGCTCCAGTCTCCAGGAGAGTGGAGTGTAACAACTTCACTTTGCCCGGTGGACTCAGGGTGGTGTCTGCGTATCTCCTCGGGCAAAGCGGCCAAAGAAGGTCTCACCCAAACCTCCTTCAAGAGATTCATTGGGAGGGAAGAATAGAGGAGAGTAGCTGCCCTCAGCCAGTGTGGCAGAGGACAGCCAGGGAGGCCGAACAGCTACAGGCTGTTGGTTTTGGGTCAGATTTGGCTCTGGTTTCAGGGCCGAAGTGTGTTTCTTTCACACTCTGTCCCTGGAATCAGAGCCAGTGAAAGAAATACACCCGTTGAACCTAAAGTTAGAACCAAAAGGTTAAAAAGGACCAGTGAAAGAAACACACTTCTGCCCTGAGCTCAGGGACTGAAATCTGACCAATCCTCCCACCCGCGAAAAACTCCACCCCCTAAGAATCCCTATACAAACCCTGTGTCTGTTCAGCCTGTGGCTGTTCGGCCTCCCTGGCTGTCCTCTACCACCCTGGCAGAGGGCAGCCACTCTCCTGGATTCTTCCCTCCCAATAAATCTCTTGATGGAGGTTTGGGTGAGACCTTCTTTCACTGCTTTGGCTGGAGTAGAGATGCAAAGATGACCCAGAGCCGAGACACAGAGAAGACCCTGAACAGAGTTGGCAAAGTGAAGTTGTTACACTCCACTCTCCCAGGACTGGAGCAGAACTGTAACAACTTCGCAAGGGAAGCCCTCTCCTGCAGGAGCAGAGCTGTTATGCTGGGGAAGCCTTTCCCTGAAGCAGGGCTGTAAGCTGCTATGCTTATTGTGACCTGTGGTGTTCCTTGGCTCCCGAGTGCCATAATACCTTTCCATCTGAGCTGTAGCACTCAGTATTCTTGGGCTCCTGAGTGCCAGAATCCCGGTCCATCCCATCTGAGCCGTCAAAATGCTTACACCCATGCATGTTTGTGTTTGGGGGTAGGAGATGGAGACAGGTCTTGGTGTACAGATTAAAGAACAACTTCAAGGGCCATTTTTCTTTTCTTTACAGACAGGTTGTATCTTTGTCTTGGAACTCTAGCAAGTGGGCAACTTAGCTGGCCAGCAAGCTCTAGCATTCCAAGTATCTCTGCTGTCCTTCTTGTTAACATTGCATTTACCCCCTGTGCCATTTTTACATGTTTTTCGGGAATCAAACTCTGGTACTCACACTTACCAATGAAGCCAATCAAGTGAGCACTCTACCAATCAAGTAATTTCCCTAGCCCAGAAATCAGTGACCTTTCTTGTGCCCAGCTAGGACCTGGTGTCCCTACACTTACTGCTCTGGCAGAGGGCCCAGAATCAGTTCCTAGCTCCTAAATGTTGGCTCAGTACTGTCCTGATCTACACCAGTTCTAGGGAGTTTGACACCCTCCTCTGACCTCCATGGGTACCAGACATGCACATGATGCACATTCATGTATGTAAGCAAACCACTCACAGCCATAAAAGAAAAAATAAATCTTTTAAAAAGCTTCTGGGAGCCAGGCATTGGTGGCACATGACTTTAATCCCAGCACTCAGGAGACAGAGGCAGGCAGATTTCTTTGAGTTTGAGGCCACCCTAGTCTACAGAGGAAGTTCCAGGACAGTGTCCAAAACAATACAGAGAAACCATGTCTTGAAAAACCAAACAATTACAAAAAAAGTTTCTGGGACGGGCGATTAGTTCACATTTTGTTTGCTTTGAAGAGACCAGGCCTTATTTCTAGCCATTTGCTGAAGTCAGAAACTTCAATTTTTTTTAAAAATCGCATCCTGAAACACACACACACACACACACACACACACACACACACACACGCTTTTTCCTAACAAAGGCTCTTGAATAATGTTCATATTTAAAATATTCATAATGATAATATTGTAACATGACCACAGGTAATAATGAGCTTCTTTCCAATTTTCTAAAAGGCTATGGCATTTTTACCAAGAAAAGATGCTAAGTTGGTGAGATGGTGCTATATTAATTAGCTGGAGTGGTTGCATAAAGTAAATATAGATTAATACATCAAATTAGACCCCACTCAATATGTGCAATTACTATTTTTCAATTGAAATTATTCTAAAATATTTTTCTCAGGGCTTGGGATAGAGTTCATTTCATGATGTGGTTGACTAGCATATATGGAGCCATGGGTTTGTCCCTTTCCTCAACTTAAACCAGCTTGGTGCTGCATGCCCATAATGGCAGCACCAGGAGGTGAAGACAGAATGATCGGAAATTCAAGGTCACCCTTAACTGCATAGCAAGTTTGAGGTCAGCCTGGTATACATAATATCCTGTTTCAAACAAATAAAAAACCATTTGTATTGAAAACAAACACAAATTATCCGGATATTGGTGGCACACACTCAGGAGAGACTGACAGATCTCTTTGAATTCAAGGCCAGCCTGGTCTACAGAGGGAGATTCAGGACAGGCTTCAAAGGTACAGAGAAACCTTGTCTCAAGAAACAAAACACACACGCACGCACGCACGCACTCACAATAAAGGAAGTGCAAGTCTGAAATAATAATAATGATAATGGGCATTGTAATAATCTCAGTCCTTTAGACATATGAACACCAGTCCTAGCTCTCCCAAATTCAGAAGCACGTTCTCTTTTAAGTTCCAGTACCATCAGAGCATATGGAGTTTCTGTTCTCAGTGTAACTCAGTAAAACCCAAAATCATTCCTCTGCTCCAGTATAGTTCTCAGAAGCAGAGAGAGGCAAGGCTGAGTCTCTGCCAAGGCCTGGAGCTGCAAGGGCTTCAAGCCTTGGTCTGTTTGGGGTAGGAGGATGGTGGTGAGGGTTTTTGACTGCTTTTACCCAGCCATCCATTCATTCTTCATTCTGTCAACAAATATGTGTTACATGACCTGCTGTGTGCTGAGCCCTCCATAAAGGAATGTGATACCCAGCATCCAGATCTGTTGGGGTGTTTGGAACTTAAACCATTAACAATGAAGAGGCAGGGAGTGGGTAGCCAGTGAGGTGAGCCAGGAAGCAGCTGTGTTGCTCAGATCATTCAACATCTCCTATCTGTCCTTTACTTGTTGAGTTTCACACACTGAAGGTCTAAGAGGGAGTGACTCCAAGAGCTCAGAGGTCACTGGCAGACTGCCCTGTCCCCCAGACTGTACCTTGAGTGTCAATGACAATTGTTAGAGCAGAGTGTTTCAGCTCCGGGAACAGAAATTGAATCCTGGACTGACTACTGAGGGGCCCCTGCCAGCTGCTGGCTCCGAAGTTGGTTTTGGCTCTGGGCTGGAGATGTGGAAGTTGGGGGCCAGACACTTTGCTCAGCTCAGCAGCTCCTATTGATCTCCGGGGCTCTTTTGTCTCCTCCTCCCAGTGGAAGCCTCTCCTCCTTCTCCCCCTCTCTCCCTCTGCTTTTCAGGCTCTTCCGTTTTGCTCTTCTGCTTCTAATGAATTGAAATCTCCGAGAGCTGCCACGGCTCTGCTACTTTCATAAAACTGTCCTTGCTCTCTCTGCATTTGTCCAGCCAAGGGTATCTTTCCCTGAGGTCAGAATGGTGCTGTTAGTCCTGGTGATGATTGCATAGCAACACAGAGCAGCACGGAGAGGGGAGGAGGAGAAGGAGAAGGAGGACAGGGAGGTGGGAGAGACGGAGGGAGAGTGTGCACACAGCAGCTGTCGGCATCCCTGTCTCAGGGACTTCTTCGCTGATACAGAGGCAGCTTAGCCTGGGCCTCCCAGCCTCCAGCTACCGCCTGCTTCGCAGACCTCACGGAATCAGAAGGTAGGCCACAGAGAAATTATTTCCAAGCCTCGCCCTGGTTCAGCTGGCTGAAAGAAGGGAAGCTTCAGGGGTAGCACTGTCTAAGGGGGGTGTCTGTATGCCTGTTCTGGTCTGCCTGCATGTGTCTTTGGGGGAAAACTTGCATTAAATAAATGCTTCTAATGAAGTAGTCACTGATTGGATTCATAAAGGAGAAAGAAGATACGGAAGACTAGTAACTCAAGCCAATTTGAGCAATTGCCATCTAAATGATGGATAAGAGGAAGGTGCATGGTTTGCTTCTTTGATAGGAAAGGGGTGTTTATTTATTTATCTTAGATTTTTTTTCAATGTCATGCTTTTTGTCTAAAGGTAGATTTACTGGTGAGAGAATAGGGGTATGCGTGGAAAGCCTTTGCTGGAAAGAGAAGAGAGAGAATACCCGACCTCCAGTTTTCTGAGCAAATGAGTATTCTGGCCAGAAGACAGGACACAGGAGTTCTTCCCTGAAGTGAACTGGGCTCAGGCCCCAGAGCCCCGGGTGAAGGGATCATGGCATCTCTGCACTGACTTCCTGGCCCCTTCGTTTCCCTGGTGCAGTTTCCCCCATTGTCTCTTCTGTTTTCTGACTCCCTCTCTGCCTCCTGGAACAGTGAGGCAGCTTTTACCTCTCCAGAGCATAGTTTGGAGTGATTTCAAACAGAGCTTACTTCTCCAGAGTCCAGCACCCCATTTCCTTCTACACCCTCTGCCTCTCCGAGCCCTAGTCTGGTATATGGGCCTGGGACTGGATGGGTAAATGGGATTTATCCTTCTCTAATAGGTAGATAGGGACAGACCTCATGGGTTCCAAGCCAGTGAGGTGGCTGGGGCTGGAGAGGAGTGGTTTTGGGAGCATCTCCTGTTATCTGCTATTGAGAGCATGGTGCTTACCGTCAGGAAGAGAACACACTTTTGTGTTTTCCTTTCAATTGTTCTAAAGAACAAAGGCATTAAAAATCTCTTATGTGTACTTTTACAAAGGAAACTTCGTTTCTAAATTAAAAGCCCCCACCACTAAGTCACTTCCAAGAAAGTCTGATGGAAGCCACAAACCTCAACAGATTCATCTTCTGAGGTTTGGGTGGGAGACGAGTCCGAGGAATCTCAGTGCTGGACATTGAAGGAAATGTCCTGTCCCTGAAGGAAGATGGAGCCACTCCTTCCCTAGGAGACCAGGTCTTACTGCCTTGAACTACTGATCCCTGCCGACCCTTAATGTTGAGTGAAGGCAGGTAGGGAGATACTTGTACCTTCTGGATTAGACCCTAGCTGAGGGGCTTTGAGCTCCCACCAGCAACACCTTTCAGCTCTGCTGTCACCTAAAGGAGAGGACCTAGGCTTGAAGCAGCAAACTTAGGATAGGCCCAAAACCCAGATGGAAAGAACACATCTAGGACACAGCCCTTCCCATCGCAGATGCTCAGAAGTTTCTAGTGTTCCATCTGCCATAAAACCTGTGAGGCTAGATCTCAACACTGATCAAGGGCATTCACTGAGAAAGCACACTCAGTGGGTGTTACAGTATCCAATCATAGTCTGTCCTTCAAAAGGAACCTGACCTTTTTAAAAATATCTTTTTAGTAGAAAATAATTTATTTCATGTTCATGTGAAAGAGGGCATGTGACTCTCATGAGGAGGTCAGAGGGCAACTTGCAAAAGTCGGCTCTACTCTTTCTATCATGTGGGTCCCAGGGATCAAACACAGGTCCTTAGGCTTGGCAGCAGGTGAGCCATCTTACTAGTCCTTCCAAAGGATTCAAACCCTGGCTGCTAAAGTAATAAGAAAATCTTTCTAGAGCAACAGTTTTAGGAGAATAGTAATAGGTTTGATTTTAAAGTGTGTATGTGGGGTTTACAGCAATGTTTTGGAAATGGTTTTAAACTAAATTTTTCTCTTGGAGAGTGACAATGTACATAAACCATATTAAAGGCTCTAAGGAGTACTGCTATGGATAAATCTGAATATTTTTTTGACATAGGAGACACTTCAGCATTTTACAGGGATGGGTTTAGCAGTTGCTGTAAACTAACCTATTAACCAACCAGACAAACAACAACAACAAAAGAACTTGAAGGAAGCAGTCATCTGAAAACAAAAATCTGCAAGACAATCTGCTCTAGCGTTGTATTTTTAAACATGCAAACCCAAGAGTTTAACAAAATTGCTCCCCTTCCCAAAGCTAATGAGTGGCTGAGAGATTACCTCCCAATTTCCAGCTGACTGCATCCAACTGCTAGGTCTCTAGTGGGTTCTCTTCTGAGGAACTAGTCCCTGGAAAATGAAAAAGCTTTAAGGAATAATCTTCTAAGTTTGAATTCAGCATGTATATTTATTACATTGTGTTTAGTGTCTTGTTATATCCGAAAATGATCAGTTCTCCATTTAGCATGGGATTTGTTGCATTTTTAAAAACACTCTGCTATAAATTTTTTTGTACACTCAGAACAGCATACAGATTAATATGATGTCCAGGTTAAGAAAGATGTTACCAATAGAGTTGATTCTTTCATAATTAAAGCTCCCTTCTCCATGGTGAACACTATCCGGGATGTATGGATGTAGTGTTTGTCATTCTCTTTCCTTTCATGCTATAATCCTTCCCCCCCTCTGTGTGTGTATGTATGTTTAAAGAACATGCACTCCTGTTTCTATTGTAAAAGTTTATATCAGTGGTATTCAATGTATATTTTATATTATTCCACAACTTGTTTTTACGGTCAAAATTATACTTGTGAAATCCATCCATGTTGTAATATGTGGCTGTAATTCAAAATACTCATTTTTCAATTATGTATTCATGAACATAAACAAAATTTATTTATCCCTCCAGCTTGAAGCTATGATCACCAGGGCTTCTGTGTTCATTCTTAGGTAGTTAACTTTAGGTGAATGCTTCAGTCAGGAAGATTATCTGTGTCAGCTCAAAAAATATAAACAGCAGCATCTTTAAGGGACATTGTCAATTCCCTCTCTAAAATCGCATACTGTCGTATATTCTCACTTAGCAGTATAGGAAAGTTTCAGCTATATTGAGTTAGTTGGCTCTTAGAATACAATTCTCATCCATGAGGATGGATCTTTAGGCTTCTGAATGAGAAATAGGATTTATTTCTCAAAAGTGCTTGATAGGCTTTATCTCAGGAACACCTTTCCTTCTTTCCACCTGTCAGTTAAGGGGTTGCTTAGACAATCTCCCTGGTCTCACCCTGTTTGACAGTTGGACTTTCTCAGGTTTATTCACTGAGTCAGCTGCATCTGAAGCAGAAGCTTGGCTTTGGCTATGCTACAGGAAATGATTTTAGGAGCACATACCCAATATGTGCCTCCTCTCTTCCTAGCATGTTGTCTAGTAGAGAAATCACATTGTGAGAGGGAAGATGGTCATGTCACCTTGGACCGAGTTGAGGAGTCTGTAGCTGCAGGAAGACTTCTCATTCTGTTTGCCCCTACACTTGTCCATCTTAAAACTCGAAGCTTTTATTTCCTGAGAATAATAAAGAAAAAATGAGAGAATTCCATTTACACAGCTCCCCAGAACTGTCAATAAACAGTTTGGTGTATGTTTGCCTGGGCTTCCTGCACAAATTCACACATGAACTTATAAATGCATTTGCAAAATTGGACTTATATCAAGCATAGCATTCTAGCAGTTGTTTTCTTTGACCTAAAATATATGTTTGAAATCTGTGCTTGTTAGTATTGTCAGCTTGACTCAAGCTAGAGTTACCTTGGAGGAAGGAGCCTCCACTGAGGGAGTGGCTCCGTAAAACTGGTGGGTGAGCAAGTTCTTGGGGCATTTTCCTGGTTAATGATTGATGTGGGAGGACCCAGCCCACTGTGGGCAGTGCACCCGTGGGCAGAGTGTCCTGTGTAAGAAAGCAGGGTGTGGGAGCTATAAGGAGTAAGCCAGAAAGCATTATCCCTCCATTGCTTCTGCATCGGTTTCTGCATCCAGGCTTCTGCCTTGAGTTTTTGCCTCGATGCCTTCATGAGAAGCTGTGAGGTGAAATAAACCCTCTCCTCTGCAAGTTGCCTTTGGTTATGGTGTTTATCACAGCAATAGAAAGCAAATTAAGAAAGCATCTGGTGAGTGAGTGCACAGAGAGAGTTAGCAGCTATATAACAGTCCTGTGTGAGTGACTCCAATAGAAAACATTTGAGTACTTGCTAAACACCAGAACACATGCAGTAACTGCTTGCAGCAAGGCAAAGAGACACAGATCTCTCTCTTTCCCATGGTTCTAGACTTCTCCTCAGTCCAAGGTGACATTGCATGACCGACCACCTTTCCTCTCACAATGTGGTGTTTCTACATTGGCAGTAAAAGAGGAGGCATGTGTTCTAGGTCTTTTTGTTGCCCTGTTTTGTGTATATAGCAGTTGAAGTACAATAAGGTAGGAGAGCTTGTGCAGATTTTTGCTAGTAAATGGCAGAGCCAGATGCAAAGACGAACATTCTGGCTCTGGGCCTATGCCCTTAACCATCATGCTGTGCTTCCTCTCAGACATAGTCCACTCACCAGTCCCCTGTTAATGGACATTTTAGTCAATTGCACATTTTCGCTCTCTCACATTACACTGCAGTAGAAATCCTTGCCTACTTCTATAACTCTTTGTAGTGTAAGTTTCTAACCATCAGCTTTTAGGTGGAAAGAATTTATTTGTTCATTTTAAAGTATTGATTGAGCTCTAGATATTGAGGAAGTTCTGAGCTCAAACTGAGAAGCTTGTCAGTCCAGAAATTTATTTCTAACATGTCCTGCAAAGGGCAGTTGAGTGCTTTGCAGGATTTGTTAGCCTGATACTACCCAAGACATTCACTGCCTTCTACCTTTGTGTGTGTGTGTGTGTGTGTGTGTGTGTAATTCATTTGTCTGCATTGTGTCCAGTGGTGTGTTTTTCTATGATCATTTCCATTTGCTATAAAGAGAGGCTTCTTAGATGGGGCCCACTCAACAGGAGGGAAATCATTCGTGGTACTGGAACCTAGCCAGCTTTTGGGGGCTAGTGAGGTCATGGACTTTGAAAAAGAATCTGCCACTGCCACTTTGCTATACAAGCATAATTCCTTACTACATTCTAAAACTATCCTTACACCAGCAAATAAGTGTGTCTGCCACCCTAGACAAAGTACTACAGGTAACTAATGGGTGCTAGAAGGAAAAGTAGCCTTTGCCGGAGATGAGCCCCTTATTGGTTGTACAACATAGAGTGCTCTGCCCTGCAGCCATATACCCAACAACAAAAACAGGCTCAGCAGGTAGTATTTATATATTTGTGCATATGCATACATACATTATTTGAAATAAATATATGCTAATAAGGCATTAAAAAACACCACCACTTTGGGAAGTGGTTAGTTTAGATCATTAGGGTGGAGCTGTAATGCTTGACTGCTACTGGCATTGTCAGGGGAGGAAGTAATGAGGAGGGGGAAGAGAGCATACACATAGAGATACAAAGGCCCCACCATGTTGCGACCCAGCCTGAACCAGTGTCATGCTCTTTGTTTGAATTTATAGCTTCTAAAACTGAGCTGAATAAAATTTACACTTGTTACAATAATGATTTTGTTTTCTGTTTTTGGTTTTTTAAAACAGGGTTTCTCTACATAGCCCTAGCTATCCTGGAATTCACTATGTAGATCAGGTTGGACCCAATCTTACAGAGATTCGTCTGCCTCTGACTCCTGAGTGCTGGGATTAAAAAAATACATGCTACCATATGCAGCCTAAACTAATGTTTTAAATTGAAATACAATTGCATCATTTTCCCTCCTCCCTTAACTCCCTCCAGCTCCTCCTTGCTACTCTCCTGGAACCCATCCTATGTTTCCCCCACTCAAGCTGTTAGCCTCATTTTCTATATTATTGTTACAGATATATGTGTTTGTGTTATTTGTGACATTTTCGTACATGTTCATAGTGTGTCTAGATCTCAAACACACACACACACGCGCGCGTACATTACTCTCTCACTTTCTCTTGTTCCCCTCCCTCTTTCTTCTAATTCCCTTCATATTCTCAGCCAGCTAGCTCCCCTTCTTTGTTTTCTGGGAGACCAGTGACAACAGTGCCTCATAGCATGGGTTCTAGAATTTACAAAGACAACATAATGAAGTACTGCTCAAGGTACAGATTTCAGCTCTTTGCCAAATGGCTCCAGTGTGACTGCACACATTACTTTTTGTCTGTGTGTCAGTTTTCTCATTGCATGTTGAAGACAATAATGACTTTTATAGAACTGTCTGAAAATTAAATATATTAACATTTAGTTAACATATACATACATACATACAATGGAATTTGGTAAGTTATTTTCTCTTAAAATGGGGCCTCTATGTGTAGCCCAGACTGTCTAACTTTAGACCCATAATCCTCCTGTTGCAGACTCCTCAGGTTTTTATCTTTCTTTCCTTCCTTCCTTTTTTTTTTTGAGACAGGGTTTCTTTGTTTAACTGCCCTGGTTGTCCTGGAACTTGCTTTGTAGACCAGGCTCTCCCTGCCTCTGCCTCCCAAGTGCTGGGACTAAAGGTATTTGCCACCTTTACCCAGCCAGACTCCTGAGTTTTACAGGTGTGTACCACCATGCCTGGTGATAAGATTTTAACTACTATTGTTCGTTTGGATATGGAAAACCACATGATATTTTTCCACAATACAACTGAAGACCTTGTTTTAGTTCTTTTCCTATTGCTATGGTAAAATACTTGGATAGAGAGATGGTTCAGTGGTTAAGAGTACTTGCTCCTCTTCCAAAAGATTCCAGTTCAATTTCCAGCACTCACTCACAACTACCTACAACTCCAGCTCCAGGGGATCTAGTACCTCTGGCCTCCATATGCACAAACCTACATACAGACACATAACAAAAATGATGATTTAACAAATACTTGGGGAAAAGTAACTGAAAGAAGAAGGGTTATTTTAGCTCAAAGTTCAGGTGTTACATCATGATAAGAGTGCTGGTTGGGTTTTGTCAGCTTAACACAAATCTAGTTGTATCTGGAAAGAAAGAATCCTAAGTGGGAAAATTCCTCCATCAGATCACCTATAGGTAAGTCTATAGGCCATTTTCTTGGTTAATAATTGATGTGGATTGGCCCACACTGTTGTGCGTGGTACCATCCCTGGGCTGGTGGTCCTGGGTTCTATAAGAAAACAGGCTAAGGAAGCTACGAGGAGCAAGCCAGCAAACAGATCCCCTCCATGGTCTCTGCACTAGGTTCCTGCTTTGGCTTCCCTTGGTGGGCTGTGATTTAGGATATGTAACCTAAATAAACCCTTTCCTTCCTATATTGTTTTTGGACATGGTGTTTTATCAGAGCAATGGAGACCCTAACTAAGACTTCAGGAAGGTCAAGACAGCAGGGGCCTGGGGCAGCTGGTCATACCACATCCATAATCAGACAACAGAGAAGGGTGAAGGCATGCTCAGCTCTCCTTTTCCATTTTATTCAGTCCAGGTTTTTCCACACAGGTCTCTCCCTCAGTTAAAATGGACCTTTCTTTAAACTGATTAGCACAATGGAGGCAACCCCTCACAGACATTCTCAGAGCCTAGTCTTAATCTAGATAATTCTTCATGGCCTGCCAGGTAATTCTAGATTCTGTCAAGTTGACAGTTGGCACTACTTGTCACAGACTTCTATGGCATCTTGAAGTGGAATGGGGAGAAAGGAGAAAATAGATACATTTAAATTATTAACATATTTACATGGGTAAAATTCAAAAAGTACAAACACTGAGTCTAAAATCCATATTTCTAAGATGGACAGGCAGCTTATCAGTTAAGAGCACTTGTTTATCTTGCAGAGAGCCTGGATTCACTTCTCAGTATCCACATGGAGATTTGTGGTGATGTTTTGTTTATGACCTAACAAATAAAGCTTGCCTGGAGATTAGAGTGCAAAGTTAGAAACACTAGTCAGCCATAGAGGCCAGGCAGTGGTGGCATACACCTTTAATCCCAGCAGCCACACTCGTTAGTCATAGAGACCAGGAGGTGGTGGTGCATGCCTTTAATGCCAGCCCTAGAGAGGAATGTAAGATGGGGAGATAGGAGTCAATCAGTCTGCAGTCGTGCTGAGAATAGGATTGACCATTTTTGGTCTGAGTCTTGGTAGTGGTAAGAACTCTCTATTGGGTGGCTACTTTGTTTTTGTGATCTTCACCTTGAATTTCAATATCTGTCTCTGGGTTTTTATTATTCATGTTAGAGATTATTTTTGTTCTTTTGATCTTTGTTTGTTTTGTTTTTGTGTTTCAAGACAGGGTTTCTCTGTGTGAAAGACCTGGCTGTCCTGGAACTCAAAGAAATCTGCCTGCCTCTGCCTCCTGAGTACTGGGATTAAAGGAATGTGCCACCACTGCCCAGCCTATATGTAGTTTACAACAGTTTGTAACTCCAGTTCCAAGGGATCTGATGCCCTCTTCTGATCTCCATGGTACACATACATTAATGCAGGCAGACATCCATACACGCAAAAATAAGTAAAACCCATATTTCTTATTGATGACATGAGATTTTTATAGTGTGGATTATAATTTTATTTTTCAGCCTTGTCCATGATTATATGGGACTGTACTTATAATAATTCAACATATTTTACATACATGCTCAATGTACTTTCTTAAATAAGGATAATGCTTTTTTCAAGGGAGAAAGTCCCAAAGGAGTGGGAGAGAATTTCTCTATAATAGCAATTCATTTCACTCCTCCAATGGTAACAAATTATCTTATATATGCCCAGAAGATATTTTATTGCAAATATAAGGGCCTTTCAGTGAGCAAATAAAGCTCAATAAACCAAGATGGTTAGTCTTGGTTTATTTCTTCTTTTTTCCTGTTGGAAAATATATTTTACCTGTTCACAGTGGCACATGCCTATAATTTCAGCTACCTATGAGGCTGAGGCAGAAAGATATCAAGTTCAAGGGCAGTTTGATGAACAGTACAACTCTGTCTTGGAATGAAAGCGGCAAGGGCTGTAGCTCAGTGGTAGAGCACTAACTAGCATGCATGAAACTGAATCCCCAATTACACACACTCGCACATGCACACGCACACGCACTTGCACACACACACTCACTCATTCATTCACACCATAGAGCCAAAGCTCTGGCTCAGAAATCAAGAACTCTGAACAGGTTCAGTTATGTTTCAGTGTGTTCACCTCAAAATGAAATTGTAATTCTGGCTGAAACAAACTTGCCAGAGTATTCTAAAACAAGTTTTTGTTTGCTTGTTTTTGTTTATTTCTTGGCTTGATGCAGAATCTCTAACCACTATATACTCAACAATGACTCTGAAATCTCTATCCTTCTCTCTCTACCTCCTAATTCTGGATTATAGGCACGGACCACAGTGCCTGCCTTAGGTGTAGGTGATCTTGAAAGACAGTTTAGCAGGCTTCAAGTTCATGCTGTTCAAAGAGTGGGAATAATGGTGTTTTGATAACTGCCAATCTTAACCACTTATATTTGACAGACTAGCAAAGTAAGTCCTGAACCGTTGTGGTCATGAATTCCTAGCAGCTGTGCCTACCTGTATAAGGCCTGCAAATGATGGGGCTCTTCAATATGCAATCATAAGTGGAGGAGGGGCTTTGAGGCCCCACCCATCCTTGAGTTTTTATTAGCAGTTATTGGGTGCCTGGGTGAGAAGGAGCCGTTGTCTTCAGTGGTGTTGTCCCTTGTTAGTTGCCCATGCTCCAGTAAATAATGTCCCAGTCTCATCTGTTTATGCAGATACCCTAATTAAACTCAGTAGATCCTCCAAACAGCACAACAAAAGACAAAAAAGTAGGAGAATTTGTTGGGAAGAAGAGGATGACCTGGAGGGAGAGGAGAGGAATGAACATGATCAAAATACATTATATACATGTATGAAATTGACAATGAATTAAAACTAAAAAGTAAGGCTTAGAGAGGTAAAATTACTTGAGACATAGAACAAAGGGTGAAAACAGAAGATCCTAATACTGGGACCAGAAGGGGTTAAATGTATTTTTTTTAAAAATCAAGACAGGGTTTCTTTGTGTTGTCCTGTAACTCACTCTGTAGACCAGGCTGGCCTTGAACTCCCATAGATTAGCCTTACTCTGTCTCTTGATTGCTTGGACTAAAGGCATGTGCCACTGCCACCCAGTCAGAAGGGGTTAGTATTTTTATGTCTAAGTTATAATTAGAAGCTATGAATTTTTGTTGAGGGTAGGACAGAGTTGAGACAAGGTCTCTCTCTGGCTGGCCTACAACTTGCTCTGTAGAGCAGACTGGCCTTTAACTCACAAAGATCCAACTGCCTCTGTCTCTTGAGTGAGTGCACAAATTAAAGGCCTGTGCCACCATGACCTGAAAGGTATAGACGTTTTTATTCCTTGGTTTATCTTAGTATTGTCTGGTAACACATCTGCAGATGTGTTAAGGAAAGCATTAATCTGTAAAGAATTCTATCTTGTTTTGGTTTGGGGAACCAGGATTTCAAACACAATAGACCTGGTTGGCTGGGCACTTGCTATGTAGAAAAGGCTGGCTTTGAACTTGTGGCAACCTCCCTGCCTCTGCCTCTTAAATGCTGGGATTACAAACAAGTGCCACTATGTTTGGTAAGAAGTCACAATGAAGGGAATGCAAATGACTGCTAAAATGCATATGGATAGTCCACATTTCTAGTAATTGAGAAAATGCAAAGTATTCACTAAACAGCCCATTTTTGCTCACGGTTGACCAAACTGGCACTCTCAAAAATTTCTGGTGGTAGTATAAATCGGTGTAACTTTTTTCTAGGATGCTTTAAATATATATGTCACAAATCTGAAACTTTACAATCTTTATTCCAGGAGTTCCCCCTTTCAGGACATTATACTGAGAATCACAGTTATGTACAAGGTTGTTCATTAGCATTTGACTTCTAAAGCAAAAGAACTATAAATATATGGCCAACCCATAAATTCTGGTATATCAGTTCAGAGAAATAACATGCGACAATGATGATAGCTAACTAAGCCATGCCCTATTGCAGGACGTATGCTAAGTTGTATAAATCCATGATGAACTTTAATAATTAGACCAATTCCATAGGGTCAGTGTAATTCTTATCCCCATCTTACAGACCAGAGCACTGATGCTCCAAGAGGAAATGGAATTCCAGGCCACACTGTTGGTAGAATTTTGGGTTTGATCTGATGCCAGAGCTAAAGACCAGAACCACAGCACTCTGTGCAGTTATTAGAAATCATGTTTCGATTGGGACTACAGCTTAGAGGTACAGTGCTTGTTTGTGTAGTACATATGAGACTCTGGGTTCAATTCTAAGCACCCACAAACACACAGAGTGGGATGGGGAGAGAAATAGAAACCATGTTTTAGATGAATAATAACATTATATGATGGCCATTATATGATACGTGAACAAAGCAGGATACAAATGATAGAAAGCATATGGCGGCGTCATTTTCATTGAAAGCCCGACATGATAGTACATACCAGTAATCTCAGCACACTGGAGGTAGAGGCAGGAAAAACACAAGGTCTAAACTAGCTTGGACTACATATAGAATCCCCATCTCAAAAATAAGCAACAACAAATTTTTTATTAAATTTTAAAATTAGTATGTATACAAGGTAATGAGTTTCATTATGGCATTTTCCATGTCTCTATATATTATTCTACTTTATAGCCCTCCCTCGTTGCCTCCATTCACTGGTGCCTTCTCTGATACGGGTTGAGATGGGTTCACAAAAAATTTTTTCATTTTTTTTCAAATATTTATTAGGTTTTTTTTTTTTTTTGGTTGTTTAGAAGTCATATCTTGGGGACAGTGGAATACTGAAGTCATCTCCTATTATTATATCAAGACCATGTGAACCTCTATGCCCATTGACATTTGTTTTTTGAAATTGGGAACCTCAATATTTATGCATGTGTATTTACAATTGTTATAGCCTCTTTATTATTATGTATGTCTTTGTCTCGTCTTACTTAATTTGAAATCTGCATTGTTAGGTGCTAGACTAACTATGCCAGTATATTTTCAGCTTCTGTTAACTTAATAGTTAAACATCCATCCTTTGATATTTAGTGTGTCTTTGCCAGTCTGTTTCTTGATAACTCAGAGTTAGAGTTAGATGTAGTATTTTAATCCAGCCAGCTGTTCTGCATCTCTTTGTTGATGAGCTGAGGTCACTTACAGTTCTTGTTATTATTGAGAGATTCTAAAACTCCTGTCATTTTTTTTTGGTAAGTTTGATTATCATTTACTCTTTTCTTTATCTTATATTAGTCTGAGGTCTGCTGCTTTACTGTGTTGGCCACAATTGATTCTTTAATTGTTCTTTGTTCATCTATGTCTCTCACGAAGTTTGTTCTACCCTGTGATCTCATGATTGAGAGTTCCTGTTTTTCTTTCTCCTTTGCATGTAATATTCCTTCAAATATCTTCTGATAGGCCCTACACACAATAGATAGAGCATAATAGTACAATAAAACAATAGAGGAAACCCCCATTGGCAGAGGTGTAGGTAAGTCAGCCCTGAAGTTGTGAGCAGGGGGGAGCTGTCCCCACTACTCACCTGCATGTGGTGGAAACGGCAGGGAAGAGAAGCCCCTGATCATCAACATTCAAGGCAGGTGAGAGAGCAGGCCCTTCCCCTCATCAGCTGAAGCACTCAAGAGAGTGGCCCCAACACCATGCCTGTATAACACAGTACAGCAGGCCCTGAAGGTGTAGGTGTGGGGAAATCTGACCTTGAGGATATTAAAGCAGAACTGGCCCCACCTCTTGCTCATTGCTGAAAGATGTGAACTAGCAGGGCAACACAGGAGAGCTCACCCTGATGGTGAAGACAGGGGAGGGCTGGCCAGCTGACCAATCCTGCAACTACTGAGGCCCAGAATCAGGGTTATGTGTTGGTCCACCCCAACATCCATCCCATCTGTGATCTGCTGTAGCATGTGACAGGGCTGGGCTGGACCTACAGACCCAAAGCTGCAGGATCCCCACAACACAGGGCAACAGCAGGATATCCAAGAGCCATTCCAGTGAAGGCCCAACAGTGTAGCAGAAACCAGAGGCCTTGAACCAACTCTGCAATGAACACTTACACGTAAAGACAGATGATTAAAAGGGTTCACTGTGTCACACTATAGCTTCTATGACAAGATTGATTTTTTTCCCTTCTTGTTTCTTTCCATTTTTCTCTTACATTATATTTTATGTGATGGTGGGGAGGGGGAGTGTTGCAAGGACAGAGGGTTGAAATGAATGGGATACAGATGCATAATGTGAAAGACAGATAATAAAAAAATCTTATGCTCAGTGGTTAGTTTGTACTGGCTGTCCTTATTTCTCCATCAATTTAAAAATATATAGGTTTATGTTTGGTAGAACAGCCTTGGTTGGTAGTTACTTACATTCAGAGCTTGAAATATCTCTTCTTCTTCCCCCTCTTCCGCCTACACCTCCTCTTCCTCCTTCTTTGGTTAGTTTTAGGGTTGCTGATAAGAGACCTGATGTTTTTATGACATGTTTCCTTTTGTAAGTAAGTGGTAGGATTCTTAAAGCTTTTAAAATTGTTTCTTTGTTTTGTATTTTTGGTTTGTTGACTGTAGTATGCCATAGAGAGGATTGCTGTCATGCCTATTTTGGGTTCCAAATGTCTCTCTGGATTTTTCAATTATTTCTCTAGATTTGGGGATTTTTATGATGCTATCTTATTGACTAGATTCTCAGTGTGTGTGTGTTCTGTTTTTTTTTTTTTTTCAAGGAAGGGAATGCCTTTACTAAGTCACAAAACTTTGGCAAATTAATACAGTACCCGTTAATACAATAAAACACTATTTTTTTTTTGCTGGAGTTATATATTACACCTTAACACTAATTTGTACTCCAAAAATATCATTTAAGTACCAAATCCAAACACTGGTTTCCAAGAGGGCAAGTTACAATTTCTCTTTTTAAAATGAATTCCTCAGGTAGGCAGATCCAGTTCACAGCAGTGGGCAACTGTGTGGACCTGAGGGTGGCTGGCTTTTGTTCTGGTTGGTCCACAGCCAGATAGTGTTCCAGTACCTGACAGGCTCTAAGATTCTACCTAAGGAGACTTGAGATCAACATCAGTTTCTTCTAAGTACTTAAACAGAAAAAAAAAAAAAAACCCCGCGAATCATTCGCATGAACACAAGACTTTCCAGGCGGCTCCCTCAAGTCCTTCCACCTCAGACGATCACTCTGATTTAGAAGTTCTCCATCTTTTGTTTTGACCAAAAGCCACAGCCTTATCCCAGCTCAAAAAAATTATAAAATCTACCTAAAATAGCTGTATCCTTTAAATAACAAATAAATATGATGTCATCTTGGAGAGTCCTGGGGTCCCTGTAGCTGCATCTATTTCTGTTGTCATTTTTCCACAAATGCTGCGGCGGCCGCCATTGGTGTCCATATGCCTCCTCTTGCTGATGCTGCCAATTCTTCAATCTCAGCGTTCAGTTTATGTATCACCCATTCCATTGTTTCTCGGCCTTTGTTAGCATTGGAAGATATGGTGCTTGACATGAGTCCTTCAAGGTAGCTGCTGAGGCTGACCCCTTTCACGGTGATGATGGCTTCCTGGTTCAAGACCGTTTTCTCTGGGTCCTGGGGGTGTGGCTTGTATGTGAGCCTCTCGTCTACTGAGGCCATATTTGTAAATGTAGATGTTGGTGGACTTGAGCTCCATAGTCTTCTTTACCGGGTCAACCACAGAATGCTCCTGCACATACGTTTTCATCCTTGCTGCACTTATAAGAGACTTCACAATGGAAGGCAAGCCATTGTGCTGAGGAGTCTGTGGCTGTGCAGTTTTCCAGAGGAATCAACATGTCTGTCCAATACATCAACGCCGACCACGCACGGGTTCATGGCGTTTGGGTATTTCTGCATTGCAGCGGTGGTAACCATTTCCCATGGGTGGCGGGGGTGGGAACTAGCCCTGGCTGGACGGTGGCCTGGATGTCTGTTGCGGGAGATCCATGGAATGGGGGCCTCAGTCAGGGCACCCCAGGCCATCACGAGAGGTTCGGAGCTCAGAACACTCCATCCAGGCCACCATGAGGCCGCCGGGGCCGAGTGCTCCGTGTATTCTGTTTTTATCTCAACTTCTATCCTATGGATTCTTAGATTTGATCTTTTGACCCAGAATTTGTGGAAGTTACAGTCATGTTCATTTTTCTTTCTTTTTTAGTTTTTTGAAACAGGGTTTCTCTGTGTAGTCATGGCTGTCCTGGAAATTGCTATGTAGACTAGGCTGTCCTTGAATTTACAGGGATCTGCCCTTCTCTGCCTCCCAAATGCTGTGTACTGTGACACCTGGACTTAATTTCTTATTTTTCCTTGTTTGTAAATATAGTGTTTTGTTGAAACTGTCCTCCATCCCTGATATTCTTTCTTCTGTATGTTTAGTCTACTGGTGGTGTTTGTGACTATTTTTAAATTTTTTATCTATTGACTTTTCATTTCTAACATTTTTATTATTAAATTTATTTATTTATTATAGGGGAGCATTTTTTGTTGGTTTTTTTTTTTTTTTTTTTTTTTTTTTTTTTTGAGACAGGGTTTCTCTGTGTAACATTGGAGCCTATCCTGGAACTAGCTCTTGTAGACCAGTCTGGTCTTGAACTCACAGAGATCTGCCTACCTCTGCCCCCCCCCCAAGTGCCTACCCAGGGGAACAATTTTTGAGAGTTTTTTTTTTCCATCTACTGATAGAAAACTCAGGTTGTCAGTGATGGCAAGCACCTTAACTCATTAAACTACCTCAATGTCCCTGTTTCTAATATTTGTATTGTATGTTGTCCTAGTTTTCAAAATCTTAACTTCCTTGCTGATTTTTTCCTCCATGTTACTGACTTTCTTGCCTAGGTCTTGGATGAGGGTCATGTGCTTATTACCTTTTTGGAGTCATTGACCATTGGTCATTCATTAGTCGTAAACCTTTGAAATCTTTACCTAGCATTTACCAGTTCCTTTATCTATTAATTCAATAACAGAGGATCTGTGCTCTTTTTGGGTTGCTGGGATAAAATTTGCACTTCCATTGTCTGCAGAGCTCTTCAGTTTTACTGGGCCTTACTTAGATTGAACAGCCTTCTTTGGAGGGCGCAATTCCCTAGGACAATGCAGAGAGGAGAAAACAAAGTGCTTTAGGATGGGACTTCAGCTCCCCTCCCTTTGTTCAGAGAACCACATGGCCAAAGCTTGTTCAGTTTAGAGTATTCTGCACTTTCTCTGCTTTACTGATACCACCTTCCTGGAATTTCAAAGCTCTTCCTCTCCTTCTCTTTTTGAAATGGTCTATTTTTAATTATTCTGAATCTTCTCTTGGTCCCATGCAACCAGTTTCCTGCACTCCACATTACCCGGAATATTGGTTTTTTTTTTTTTTTTTTTTTTTTTTTGTGTGTGTGTGTGTGTGTGTGTGTGTGTGTGTGTGTGTTTAATTAGGGCAAAAGAATTGTATAAAGGGAAGCAGGGGGCCCGGCCTCCAGGGGCATTTATCAGTGTTTATTTTTTCAGAGACAAAGGACCACACTGTTAGTGATGGTTATCTTTGGGTTGTGTTAACATGGAGGTTATTTTCAGTTCCATCCTATGACTTATTTCACATTTTCCAGTTTTTATGTAAAGAATGTACATGAAAGTTGAAGATACAGCTCAGTGGTAAAGCTCTTGCCTAGCATTTGAAAGTCCCTGGGCCCAACCCCTGGAACTACACATAAATACATACATACAAACAAACAATAATAAATTTCAAATTAAAAAGTTTTTCTTTTTTATGAAAAAGGTTTTAAGGGTTAAAAATCTGTGGTTCAGCAATATAGAGCTTGCCTAGTATGCACAAGTCCCCATATTCAATTGCTAGCACCATAGGAAAAAAAATTAATATTAAGAACATGAATTACTTGTGAATTCAACAAAAATAAAAGCATTTGGACTGGAACTCATTGTGCAGGTCAGGCTGCCCTTGCACTCTGTAGATAGCTGTCTGTCTCTGCCTTCTGGGATCTGGGATTAAAGGGCACATCACCACACTCACTTAAATACATTATATTTTGTCTGAGTGACTGGTCTTTTTCTGTTGGTATTTCATTGGGGGGAATTATATTTTCAGCCATCCTTTAGATAATATCTTTGTAAGTAGAAAGTTGTGTGGCTGTATAATTACCAGGAATTTTTAGCTATAACAGGGTCCATCACACTACAAACACCAGAATCTGTAATAGCCCTCCATCTTGGGAACATGGACCCTTGAAGAATAGTGTGCTTAATGCATGAAGTCTACAGATGTCTAAATGTGTTAAGTGTTTTTCTCATTTTGTACATTCTAAAAGTACAGCTACTATTGTGGGTATGAGTGGGTGAAGTGGGACTTTGTATTTCATCTTAGGAAGGGACCCTTATATATAAAATGTTGAGAACTGGTAGAATAGAGCCTAAAAATGGTCACTATCTAATCATCACCACCCGAATCAAAGATTATTGCTCCTTATCATTTGGATAAGGGTTTGTTTTGGCCACACATTAAAAGAGGTCACCTTTATCATTTGCAAGCAGCATCCCTGCTGTCTATCCTCATGCTGTATACATTTATAAAGCCATCATTTATTTGATTTGTACATCTAATTTTTGCTCATATATCTCCTTTTCAAAGCTCATCAATTCTGATGTGTAAAGCTAAATGTCTCCCGCACATCTGATTATACAACGTTACCCTCACCTCTTACCACACCAAATGAGTTCTTTTTCCTGTGTTCCTGCTCTTGCTGTTGGCAAAGTTACTCACCTAGCTCCCAAATTAGAAATTTTGACTCCTTCAGCTCCCTCACCTTTCACATCCAATTGGCCACTAAGTCCCAAACATTTTACCTCTCCAGTGTATCTCAAAGCTTGGTCTCTGCTCATGCATCTTGTCTTCCTATTTATTACATACTAGCTTCTTAGCATGTTCTTCCCCTGGGAGAATTACAACACAAGGCAAGCAGAGAACATTCTGGCCATGTCAGTCTCCTGCTTAAAATCTTCAGGGCCTCCTTCTCATCTACAAGATAAAAGCTACAATCTTTTGTTGTCACTCAGGACATGACCCAATCAGGCACCTATCTTGTGCTATGTTTATACTACACTTTTTTATGTGCAGTTTGGAAAATTCTTTTTATCTTTTCTATTTAATGCAACCCCACTTCTTTTTCATGATTCATCTAAAGCACATTTTCTCTAGGAAATTTTTCTTGACATGGCCAGGAAGAATTCACCTTGTCCTCATCTGTTTCTTTACACTATCACTATTTCTAAAATTAATGCACATAATTGATGGTCTTCACTCTTCACTGTTTGTTTTCTTTGTATGTGAACTCCTTGGAGCAGACACTGTCTTTTCCCTCTCTATCTTCAAAACTCTGGCTATAGTATGCTTTGCCTTTCTGTGACATCAGCCTTTAAATGGGTGGGTCAACAATTAGTGCCCTTCTCCCTTTCTCCCCTTTTCTATGTAGGCAAACACTACTTCCAATGCTTATCAAAAATGCATCCTCTTTGTATCGTGTGTGCATGTGTGCTTGTGTGTGTGTGTGTGTGTGTGTGCGCGTGCGCGCACGCGTGTGCATGCTCCTAATCGTACTTGCAAGTGGATGAATGTGTATGTGCAGGTGTAGTGCCATTGCTATGATCCGCTCCACAAAGTGGGCTAATGCCTAGAGATTGAAATAAGAGACAAGACAGAGGGTCATTCTTTCGACAGCAATGTCAGAATGCCGAATGCCATTTATTGAGGGGTTGGGGTGGGCTTACATACTGCCTCACAGCACAGTGGAAAACACAGGGTTCTCAGGCTTAGCTCCTCCCTAGCAGATATGTGTTAGCAAAACAGGAAGAGTACCAAAAACTGGGGGGGGGGGGTTGGGGCAAGATGTTCTAGCCAACAGTTTCAGCCTTGTTCAAGGTGCCTCGGGGTTCCATACAGGGCCCTACAGATCCCCCTTTCTTTTAATAGAAAATAACACCTATCTTGGGTGGCAGAGGACGTCAGCATAATTCCTTACCCATCATTGGAGAGGTCACCCAGGCCCATAGCCTTCCTGTCTTAGGTTGGATATTTGCCCCCTTCTGCCTTACCCATCTCTGGTGATTAGTTCCTCTGTAAGTTCAGCCATACTTGGGCAGAGGCATTTTCTCTTGAGCCAAAAACAGTAGAATCTGTCTTGTGTTGAAAGTTGCCCTTGACCTATCTAATGCTATGGTAGTGTAGGCAGGTCAGGAAGATAGCACCAAGGGCTATGAGCTCGAGAGAGAGAGAGAGAGAGAGAGAGAGAGAGAGAGAGAGAGAGAGAGAGAGAGAGAGAGAGAGAGAGAGAGAGAGAGAGAGATTGAGATTGCCCATTCTCTGATTAATCTGCTTGCAATTTGAAGTCCTTGTAAAAGGTCTTCTCCACTGGCAGGTGGTACTCAGGTTTCATTGATGTTAATGATCTGCATGGCTAAAGCATGTGTATAATTTAGAAACTGATCACTCCAGGACCCCTGGAGAAAAGTAACTACAACGGATGCATTCTTAGCTTTAGCGGGTGTAACACAGATATGTGTGAAAGAGAGAGAACAAGAAGCCATATGGGCCTCCCACAATAAATCCAATTGTTCCTATAGAAAGCTAGTTTGTAGGTTTAGTTTTAAAATGCCAATTATTACTAGATTACCAAGTGTGTTTTGGGTAGCTAAGGCTTCAGCCAATTCACCTGATAGTTGATCCACTGTGCTTGCAATATTTACAGATTGGGAGAGGGCTATCCTTGAAACTGTTGCTTCAGTGGCAGAGGCCGCAAGGGCCATAACAATCATAGACCTGATCCCGAAAGCTCCTTTCCTGTATGCCGCAGAAGTTGGTCATCTGTAGAGTAGGTCTCTGGCATAGGTACCACCCTGCATATGACCATGACCGCTGTTACTTCATACATCTAACAGCTAACCAGTTGGCAGACCTGCTGAGAACAATCGAGACTTCCTCCAATATTAGCAACAATAGCAATTTGTGCATAGACCATTGGGTCAAAAGAATTTGAGCTGCATGGGTAGCATATTGCCTAGCGCCCGTGAGCATATCTAAATTCCTAGCAGGAAATCCAGCAGCAGCATTGCGTTGGGTGGTTTCTTTGCAATATTCTTGAAATTCACCTCTCCAGAGCAAATAATCACCCCCACTCAGTGTGGCTCTACAGAGCTGCATCCAATCACTAGGGGTGCAACTTAACTCTGGGAAAGACTCAAGTATTGCCTGAGTGGAAGGAGCATAGGGCCCATCAGCAGTGACAGCCTCCTTCAGTTGTTCTAGCCCTGTTATCCTGAGGATATCCATTGTCTCAATCACTGGAAACATTTGTCCTTACTTTTCTAAGGCTTCTACCTTGGTTATTAAATCTTTGACCTTCTCCTCTATCCCTCGAGGCACAGAGGCCCTACTAAAGGGATCTCAAGAAAGGGGGTTTGCCACGGCACACGACACTTGCACTCATCAGCTTCAGAAATTCTTTGTTTAATTGTTCAATTTCTGCTTCTGCTTCCAAAGTATCCTCTTCATCAGTTACGGTAGGACTATCATCTCCTAGTTGAGATCCCTCTTGCTCCCTGACAGATTTCACAGATTCTAAATCTTGTACTTCCTCAAAAGTCCTGTTCATCTCTGCCATTTGTTCGTTTACTTTAACATTGTTGCTCAGGAGCACAGCTTTAACTAGATGCCAAAGGGAAAAGGTGGCAATAGGGAAAGTATCAGAACCCTCTCCTTTATGAGCCTTTTGGAGATCTCTTTTTACCTGTTCCAATCGGGGTTGTCAAAGCCTCCAGAGTGCATAAACCAGGAATTGTGTTTCTCTAATATGGCACTGAATTCTTTAGCTGTCTTAGTTTTAATCCTGGTACCCTGCCTTTTCAATAGGGCCACTAATTGCCCACTGAGAATTTTCTGAGAGATACTGGCACCCATGCTTCAATACATCCTCATTCACTTACTTTGCTGGCTGGCCCCCAAGGGCGATCTCTTGGGTGATCCTTTCTTCCCTATGTTGGTGGGACCTCCACTTGTAAGCACTCGTACTATGATCTGCTCCACTAATAGGGCTAAGGCATAGAGATTGAAATAAGAGACAAGACAGAGGGTCGGTCATTCATTCAGCAATGTTGGGATGCTGAATGCCAAATGCCATTTATTGAGGGGTTGGGGTGGGCTTACAAACTGACTCACAGCACAGTGGAAAACAACAGGGTTCTCAGGCTTAGCTCCTCCCCAGCAGATGTGTGTTAGCAAAACAGGAAGAGTACCAATAACAACTCCGGGGGTGGGGGGCAAGATGTTCTAGCCAAGAGCTTCAGGCTTGCTCAAGGTGCCTTGGGCATCCATACAGGGCCCTACATACAGGAGCATATACAGGTGTGCACACATTTCTAGGGAAAGCACAGGTCAACCCCAGGAGTCGCTTTTTTCCTTTCCTTTGAGACCGTCTCTCATTGGTCTGGAGCTCAATAAGTATGCTAGGCTGGCTAGCCAGAGTGTTCCAGGGATCTGCCTGTTTCCCCTCCCCAGTGTTGGGATTATAAACACAAGCTACCATGTCAAGACTGTTTAAAAGTGTGCGTTCTTGGGATCAAATTAAAATTTTTATGTTTATATAGCAAGCATTTAATGGACTGAGCTGTCTCCCTGGGCCCTAAATTCAGTGTTTCTGAATTTGGGTGCCTTGGATCTGCTTTGTGCTCCCCTAATCTAGTCTAGCCTTATGTATAGTATTTGACACATGAGTATTTTATTATAATTACTAGCTTACCTAGCTGTGTCTCCAACCTATCTCATAGTAATTCATCTTTGTATCTCTAGCACGAAGCATACTAGATTAACAATAATCCTTCCTTGGCTAGCAATTAATCTTGTATGGCACAGTATCCTGGGAAGAACTATTATATAGGTCAGTTAGCTGTGGACACTTATCTGCAATAGTTAGCTGGTCCATACAGCTATTAGGATGTGCTGACTTCATTGGCTTTTTCTAGTCTTGTCTCTAATCCTCTCCTTATTACTCTTCTAGGCACTTGATGCTCAACAGTTGGTGTACTGCCAATCCTCATCCTCCATGAGCCTTGGTTCTGATGCAACCTTTGGTCATGCAGGGATGCCCTTACACCCTCCCACGATGTCATGAGTGGCATGCTGCTGACAGGTTTCATCACAGCCGCAGCCTCAGAAACACCTGTCCCCATCCTCAGGTAAGTATCCATTAGTTTTTTTTTTTTAAAGAGGGGGGGCTGTGTAAAAAGACCAGACGTAGGATCTGGGTGAATTTGTGATACCTGTACTTCCTAAGGTGCAAGGAAACTCACATGTAAATGAAAACCCTTAGATATCACACAGCCTTTTGCAGCCCATCCCTCTTCAGCCAGGAGGTAGTTATTAGGGACATACAGCAAAGAAAATTGTCAGGGTAGGCAATCCAAAGGCCCATTGTGACTAATGGGGACGAATCCCATGTTAATCTTCTGAGGGATGTATGTCTGTGGAGGTCCCAAAATAGCATGGTTTTTCACAGAATGGTTTAGGCTTTGGTAGTGTACTTTATATTCTTCTGGGTTTTTTCTCACTCTCTCCATTGGCTCGTGGCCTCAAGTCCCTAGTCTCCCTTGCAGCTCCTGGCTCAGTCCTGTTTAGAATTTTCTCTCCTTCTCTAGGAGTACAGTGATGATATTGGTAGTGTTCGTGTATGTGTGTGTGTGTGTGTGTGTGCATGCGTGTGTGTGCATGCACACGCGTGCATGTCTGTCTGTCTATCTGTCTATATTGTTAGGTAGGGGAGAGGTAGTAATCCAGATAGAGAACCTGCCTTTCCTGACAATGAGGAAAGAAGTTCAGGGGAAGCTGTCTGGAAAAGAGGGAGACATAGATACACTTTGGATTTCCCTACAAAGCTCTGAGGTCTAGAGACGGTGGGGCATGAGGGAGTACAGTGTATCCTAGAGAACAGACAAACTGGAATGCTGAGTCATTTCTAGGGGCACTGACAGCGGGTCAGTCTGTAGGCAGATGGAAGAGATGGGGGAAAGCAATAGAGAGAGTACAGATGTTCGGGAAATCATTTGGGGAAAGCTACATAAGGAAAAGTCAAGCTCCAGATGGGAATGAGGATCAGGTCTTTGTTAGTCATTTTCTCTTTTTGCATTTAGCCAGAGTAAAATCATTGCATCGATTACATCCTTAAAGCCAGGGTCAATTTAGAATTGCCCAGTAATCTACCTCTTCCTTGAAGTGTGTCTCTCATAGTGTTGAGGTGTTGAGAAGCCCGAGTTTTCTCAAAAGGCTTCCTTTGCCTATTGCCCATCCCCAACCAGCAAGCTGTCTTACATGAGCAGAGCACATGGGGGCTTCAGTGTGTGATTGTGAATGGCATAGCAGTCTTTCGTTCCTGCTTTGATGTAGTTTTTCTTCCTGCCTGCGCTATTATTGTCTCAAGGGTTCAAGGTATGGGGAGAGAATTCTGTGGATGGGGTGTGAGCAGCAAACATCTTATCCATAAAAACCAGAAAGGGAAAGAAACTGATATGGAAAGGGAAAGAAAGCTATTCCTTTTCCCCATTTGCCTATGAAATGTCCTCGGTCCCCTTCAGAGGGGAAAGGAGAGGAGAACAGGGCTCTAGAGAACACGGGGGGGGGGGAGCTGGATGGGGAATAGGAAACTAAGAAGAAAGAGTGATGAAGGGGATGAAAGGCTAACGGCCAACGGCGCCCAGCTCATTGTGTGTTCTTCTCCAGAGCACAGCCAGGACAGCTTGATCACGGCTGGGTCACAAGGGGCAGGGCTGTTTCCAACTCTGGGGCATTCCCAGTTCAAAGGACTTTGTGACACTGGCTTTAGCCCAATTAACCTAACACAAGTAATGCCTGTAACTAGAAGCCACACCCCACTCTTGGCTTGTCATCCCTGCCATCCTCCAGCCACCCCAGTTGGCTCCACTCAGGCCTCTAGAAAGGGTCAGGCAGCTGTTGCAGCTATTCCTGTAGGTGGACCTCAGCGTGGCAACAATGTGGAACTGTGGAAAGCCTAGAAGACTGTGGGAGATAAATAAGGATGGGAACAGAACCCTTTTTGGTATAAACATAGTGTTTTCTGAAAGTGCCCAGGGGTGGGGCCTGAGCTTGGGAATGTTAACCTTTTTCCAGGCAAGTTTACTAAAGAGAGATACTAGTGGTCATTTCCAGTAGAGGCTCTGCCCTTCGGTCAATGGCTTAATGGAAGAGGCCTCCCTCAGTCCCACCCAGTATTGCACAGGCTGGCACAAGGGTGTCCCCATCCCTGGCTCTCTTCATGGAGCTGCTACATTTCATTGCCTTCTCTTCCTCCATTATAGAGGCTCAATGGGATACCCAGAGCCCATGACTCTGTCCTCAGGTTACAGAGGTCTGCAGGTCATGGCTCTCCCTCTACCTCTCAAAGGCAGGACAAAGCCTTCTTTTCAGTGTCCTTCGGTGAATCTTCTGGCCTCTGTACTCATGGAAGATAATCAAATGCAGAAGGATTCTGCTACCCCAGCCTCCCAATGCAGACATTTCAGGACCCTGACCCCAGGTGTGCTGATCACATTCTAAGGTGGCTCACTTAGTTGACAGCAAGGCTTATTTCCCGAGCTCATCCTCCATCAGGCCTTGGAGAAATTGCCTTCACAAATTTTATTACTGAAGTCGTGTTATCATTTTGTCCACTTCAGAGCAGGGCTGGGCCTGAAGGCAGCAAGTGCTTTGTATCTTCCACAAGAAAGGGAAAGTTAGTCAACAGGGGCTGCCCTCTCTACACCCCTCCTCAGCACCATGGAATGCCCAGTCCTACTCCCACCATCCTTGCCAGCCTGGGAGTTAGCCGGAATTCCCCACAACAAAGCTCTGATTCACTGGGTAGGCTCTGACATGGCCACCCCCTCCAGATTCCTGGGGGGTCAGTAAACAAACAGGGTATCACCCCCCCAGACCCCACCTCCTGGCCTGGTTGAGCTCTGTTTGTCTCCCTGAGTGGGCTTGTTCAGAGCTCCTCAGGATTCTGCCTGTCCGCACTCACCAAACACAGGGTGCAGATTCCTGCTAAGGGAAAAATCATGGAAGTCCCAGGTCCTGCCATGGACTCCTCGGGCTGCACAGGTAGGGTCAGCACATGGGCTGCAGGGTGGTGGAGATCTCAGCGTGTTCCCCAAAACTTGTCCCCCATCACTTTTCCTTTCATGCTGTGGTTGTGAGCTGTGGTTTTACTGGGATGGTTGGCATCCTCAGTTGCCTAGAGAGTCTTGTAAGAAGTATGATTTTAAGACAGACAGGGAAATCGAGGAGCCACAGCCTCTAGGTGGGCCAGCTAGGTAAGCAAGATGCAGGTAGACCTGCCAGCAAGCATGAGAATCGTAGATCAGCTCAGATATAGATTCCCTCCTCCAACTCCCCTCCCTCTGCCCACTCTCTACTGCCTCTTGGCTGGGTACTTCCAGCACTATGCTCAATTGGGTGATTCGGTCAACTATAACCTAGACCAAACAGTATTCTCACCAGTGCCCAGGACTGCAACAGTAGAGTATGGAACTGAGAACTTAAGCTACAGTTTGGAGAGCTTCAAGACTAGGCCTCATGTCTGCTGACATTGGGCAGAGTCCCCTTTTAGCAAAAATCCAGAATGTTCCCTTTTTTCTCTCTCAGTCCATGTTCACCTTCATGAGCAGTGCCCTTTAGGAAGATTTCCGGGCTTCTTAAGTGGCTTGAAATGTGGGTTATAACTGGGGGAAAGTGGCCTCAAAGGCCCAGATCCACTGAAAAGTAGGATATGGGTAATGGGTCACTTTCTTTGCCTTATCTGCCTTTTATCTGAGTCTTTGTGGGGCAGCCCCTCAGCTGTATTTTCTAGAAAGTTGGGCAAAGTATGAGCCCCTGTGGATTGAGTCTATAGCCTTGTTTGAATGCTATAATTGTTCATGTTTGAACAAATCCCACCAACTTCTAATTGGATGCAGGAGCCCATTTGCACACTCATTCTGGCAAAATTTCTAATGGGGAAGGGGGAAGAGAGAAGGAAGCAGTATACTGAACTCCTATGCCTGTCCCAAGAGAAGACCTTCCAGTGAGTGGGACTCTAGAGTCCTGCAGCTCACCCCTTGAATCCACACCCACACAAAGTAGGATAGGATTTCTGGACCCTGGGCCTGGACTTTCTCTTTTCTTCCTCACTTGTGCCCCACATTTAGCTTAGCATAGAACAGGCCATGTCAAAGTCCAGGGACCACAGACTTTTTTTGTTTCTGTCCAGGTTAGAGCTGCGGTCACCATCCCTGCACCCCCTTGGGATGGTGCCAGGGATCCCTGCCAAAGTCCAAAGCTCCTGAACGGATCCATTGGAGCCATTGGCCCCCTGGAATCATCAGCCATGAATCTGTGTTGGAATGAAATAAAAAAGAAGTCTCACAACCTCCGGTAAGGACTAACTCCTAGAAACTGATACTTTAGGGATTGACTAGGACAGTATTGGGCTACCTTTGTGGCTGCAGCCCCCCCCCCCGACACACAAACACAACAGCCTCACTATCTACTTCTTTCCATCTTTCTCTGGCACCAAGGGAAGAATCCTGGGTTAGAAGTAAGGAAATTTCTGTCTTAACATGTTTTAAGTAGTTGTGTCATTTTGAATGAGTTGTTGGGGTCTTCTGAATTCCACGTTCCACTTGGTTTGGTTTTGTCCTAAGAATGTAGCTCAGGCTGGCTCGGCATTCTCTGCAGGCTGGCCTTGAATCATGGAATCACTTTACCTCTCCAGGGCTAGGCTTTATTACACTTGGCTTCGTTCTTTGGTTTTTGGTCAGTGGAGGAATAAATAACACCTGTTACCCCACCTCACAGCATTGTCATGAGCATCCAAATGACATGGGAAAATGATCTCTAAACTTAAAAGTGTTGCTATGTTGATAAAAATGAAGTGATTGTTCCCGCTTCCTCTTCTTATGGCTATCCGGCCTTGGAGCGTTTCATCTGTACACTCCCATCCTTTTCTTGCATTTTGTTTTATTTATTTGTTTAGACACAGGGTCCATGTATTCCAGACTGTCCTTAAAGTCACTATCTAGAACTTCTGATCCTTCTGTTTCCAGCTCCTTCGTACTTGGATTACAGGCATAAACCACCATGTCCAGTTTATCTGGTCATGGAAATCAAACTTCATGCCTGCTAGGCAAGTACTCTACCAACTGAGCTGCATCTGTAGCCCACTTGGCATCTTTTTATGTCCTTTGCTCCCATCCACGGGTTATATCAGCTTGGATAGGTGCAACTCAGTAAGAGCCTAAGGGCAATTTCTATGTGGTTTTTTTTTTCTTTCTGCCCTTGTGTGAGTCTCATTCTTTTAAAATCTCCATTGCCTACCACCAAAGCCCAAGCTTGTGGCTTCTAGAGGTCTGTAATGAGGTGAGGAAGTGTAGAAAAGCTGAAAGAAAGCAGGCTGGAGCACCAGATATAACTGGTTTCAAATCACAGATCTGCGTCAGTCACTTAAATCTGTAGTTATGAACAAACTAATCTTTGGAAACAATAATGCCCACCCTATAAGACTGTTGTAAGAACCAGTTGACATAATTTAGAAGTTTTTTCCAGGTATAGGGAAGCAGAAGACAAAGATAGTTGTTAGTGCCAACTAAGAGGAATGAGATTAATAGCTGCATCAGGCCTTGACCAGCTTCCAACTTACTACCATTAGACCTTAACTCATAATTCATTTGAGAGTTGGGGGCAAACAGACATATGATTATATGATAATTTTTTGATTCGGCATTTCCAATGTTTTTGTCATCTATTGAGTCCCTTTGGGCTGGTGGGGTTTATGTGCATCCTTGCTCAAATTTTTGCCCATATTCAACCATCCACCCTGCCCTTCCCAAAAGCTGCATTCTCTTCTGTGCAGAGTATCCTATGTGGCTGAGCAGACTGATGTGATTTGGATTCTGCCAGGGCAAGAAGGGAGCCAGATTGCTGCCACCCCTAATGTCCTTGCTCAGTTTCTTACTCATCTTGTCATGCATGGTGCTGGACATGCAGCTGAGGTGACCAAAACCCACAAAATAATGTTTTAAACCATTTTGCAATGGAATAGCTCCCAAACACTATTCTACTACTGCACACCTGTGGTGAAACCTCAGGAACGTTCATCAGTAGATATAAGGGGAAGGGCCTCCTGGGCCTTCTGGGCCTCCTTCCACTTCAGTTACAGCAGTTCATTTGAATGCATTTTGTATATTAAAGTATTTGTATAGTAAAGGAAGAATTGCTTTTGTCACTTAAAAAGTAATTGAGTCACTGAACTTACTGTTACATGCAGTGCTCGCCTAGAGGCCTTCTCAGACCACAGTGGAAAACTTCAGCTTCCACTCCAAGAGATTATTGACTGGCTCAGCCAAAAGGATGAGGAGTTATCAGCTCAGCTGCCCCTGCAAGGGGATGTGGCCCTGGTACAACAGGAGAAGGAGACACATGCGGTAGGTTAGACTCCTGGAGGTTTGGTATGGAGCCACTCAGCAGGAAATACTCTTTCACAGTACCCTGACACACAGGCCCTCAGTTCTACTCAGTCACCTAAAGCAGAAGGTGATGGTATGCCATCCTAGTGTGGAGCTTGCACTCCACAGAGCTAGCCAAGTCTTGCCATCAAATTTAAAACCCTGCTGTGATTTATAAGGAGAACATGGACAAATGACTATACTATGATGTTTAAAATGCAAATTATAAAACTATAGATCTCAGTTACATAAAAATGTATATAGATAGGTGTATATATTCAGAAGTGGCATGGGGTGGGGGAAATACACCAACACATTAACAGTGTTTAACTCTAGGTGATAAGACTGTAATTCTCTTTGATTTTTGTAATTCTCCATAATTTTTAATTTAGTTTTAATTTTTAATTTATAGGTTTCCGAACTTTTAAATATTTCTGTGACATCACCTCTATAATCAGAAAATGACCAATAACTCTTTGTTTTGTTTTTAAGACAAGTTTTTACTACATAGACTTAGCTAGCCTCCAATTTACTACATAGCTCAGATTGGACTCAAGCTAATTATAAAACCCAGGCTGGCCTCACACTGAGTCTTCCATAAAGCTAAGCTCTACTCTATGTTTCTTCTGCTCTGTGCCATAGCCAGACTCATTGCACATGAACCAGACTTCCTAGCATTAGAGTTATTTTCTGCCTATAGGGAGGACCGACCTTTTCAACCCTGGGTAACACTAAAATACCTAGTAATGCCACAGGACCAAGTTACTTTGAGAAGAAAGGTTGTTGACCATGGGAAAAAAATGAAGTGATTGAAAGGCTTTCTTTTCCTGTTAACTGCAAACCTTCACAGGCCTTTATGGAAGAAGTCAAGTCTAAGGGCCCCTATATCTACTCCGTTCTGGAATCTGCTCAGGCATTCCTGTCCCAGCACCCATTTGAGGAATTAGAAGAGCCTCATTCTGAGAGCAAAGGTAGGTGGACTTCCTGTCTTCCCCCACTTCTTGAGCTATCCCTACCACTAAACAAACACCTCTGTGCCTTTCACAAGCTCCTTTTCTCAGCGGTTACTTAGGAAGGTAGTTTTCTCTAGTGAGCCCAAAGTCAGAAAGGGACAAGAGTCACAGTTATTTAAAAAAAAAAAAAAAAAAAAAAAAAAAAAAAAAAAAGGAATCTTAAGCAGGCTTTACCAGTGTGTGACCTAAAGAGGTATATGGCTCTTCAGAGTAGCATGTGTAGCTATGTAAGGAGATATTAGGAAGAAAGGAGGGAGGGGAGGGAGGGAAGGGAGGAGGGAGGGAGGAGGAGAGGAGGGAGGGGAGAGGAGTGAGAAGCTGAAATTACTACCTTCATTTTCAAATTTGCATGAGAGGATACCAATAAATAAATGGAATATAAATTTAAAACATTAGAAAAACCTGATTTATTCCAACATAGAGGGAAATTGGCAATGTTGGTATTAGCCAACAACTACTGTAAGGTCTAAGAGACCTGCCCCAGCCCCTACCCAAGGTTCCAAAGGTAAAATGCTTCTCAGGAGCGAAGAAGGGGGTAAAAGATTTCTGTAGTAACTTCACATAGTATCTGAGGGTCATTTTCATTATTTCTTCTTTAGTTCAAATTCTCTTGTTTTAATTGTCTATAATTTCTCTCTGATTTTCTGTCCCAGTTCTATCATTCTTATTCCTTCTACATTCTACACTCTTCTAATCTTATATGTTCTCAATCTTCTGTCTTCTCTCTATATTATTATTCTACCTGCCATTACAAAATCCCAAGCATATATACCTCCATTCACTAGCAACTTATTAATACTTAAGAAAAACTACAAGGAAAATTCTCAGAGGTACAGGCATTCTTTGAAGATACATAACAAAACTTAACAGCTGCTGCTGTGAGGAGGTTTCTGCTACAGGTTACAAGGTGAGAAAACTAAACCACTGAGAGATCAAAGGAAAAGACAAGGAATACATGTATTATTTTACATTTCTTAAGTGTGATTAATAATATCTGGATATTGTTAGTCAGTTATGTGCTACTGATCTCTAGAACAAGGACAGACACCTGTAATACCTCTCCAATTTGTCATAAATCTTTGAAGGACTTAGATCTAGTAAGGCCAGGCATCTGCAATTCCTCTCTGTGAAAGTTCCTCCTGTGATCCCTCTGCAAGGACTTCTGTCTGGCAAAATCATACTGTCAGGTAGTTAATTATACAGAACAGGCTTCTAAGTTTTTCACCATAATGTGGAGAGCACAGTGGAGAGAACTCATCTTCCTGACCATCCACAAATGTATGTTCTCTCAGTAGATGGAATTGTTTTTAGGGGTTAATTACTTTATTATTGAATTATATTGTAAAGTCTGCATGTAGGAATTAGTAAATGCTTTGCATTTACATTGAGGACACATTTACTCTAGTGGAATGAAACAGAAACAGACAAAAGACCAAGTACACTTTTTAAAAAATGACATGTTTTACCTGGACCTACTTTTGCTATATTGAACCATACTTTTCTTATTCCAGACTGACCTTGCATGTAGTATATGTTAAGTCTGATATCTCCTCACATTTTAAAACATTAATTGGGGCTTCTCACACATTTTAATTATAAACAAAAGACTGAAAGCAGTATAGATGGAATATTTTTACGAGATAAACATACAAACAGTAGGAAAACACCCAAAGCTATTCTTAGGGAAAACATGAAGTGACTCATGAGAGAAATTACAGAGACACATTTATCCACAGTCAGTGACCCCATGGCCATGCCAAGTGGGGCTCTGCAACAGAGGATTGCTCATCTGGTAGATTGGCCTGTTCAACACTAGTTGTCATTTGCTGTAACTCTTACAGTCTCCAAGAAACTACAAAACAATCTTAAAAGCAAAGAAGTTAGGTAATAACCTTTGAGATTAAAATTGATTGTGGCTTGTCAATACTGACCCTGGTGACTTCTGGAACTGACTTCATAGGGAGGGACATTTTCTGTCTAGATTCCAGTAAACTGCTAATGTGGCATCCATGGAAATTAAGTCTGAGTGTTGGTCAAGTAAAGCCCTCCAGAAAGAATCCTGAGCCCTGACACATGAAGTGAATAGACTAGAAAGAAGCCTTCACTAGTAGAGTCCTTTTTACACACTGATTATAAGCTCAGCTGATTTCTTGTCTCTCAGTGAGCCAGTTAGCACATAACTTGCTGCTCAATGGGCTTCAAGTATGGCAGGGTACAGAATGAGTAAGGCCATCCCACATAGCCTGGGTCTATAAACACTGAATCCCCTTTAGGCAGGAAGTCTGAGGGACAAGGAGGAAACCAAAAAAGAAGGAGCTCAATTAGAAAAGCTTGGCACAAGGTACTGGAGCTTCCTTTCTTTGGATTTTAGTGAACAGTGGACACTAGTGCCTAAATCATTTCCTGGGGGCATATGAATAGGACTAGATGATTTACCTCACCACACCTCTTAAAATAGTTTATTCATTATTTACCCTACCTTTTAAAAATGAGAAAGCTTTAATGTAAGGGAGAAAGGAAACTAAAATGGCCTCATGTGGCAGTAGATTCATGAACCAATACATGATGAAATTGCATTGTGTGTGTGTGTGTGTGTGTGTGTGTGTGTGTGTGTGCACTTGCACAAAAATGAATACAAGAAAAGCCAGGGAACTCTAAACAAAATTGACAGATTATATCAATGCCAAAATCCTGGGTGTTATGTGGTATTATCAGTTTATAAGACATTACCATTTTGGTAAAAGGTGCAGGAATTATCAATATTATATCTTACAACCAAAAACTAATGTATAATAATCTCAATATAAAAAGTTTAATTTTTAAAGAAACCTTGGTATGTGGGTCAGTGAGATGACTCAGTTTGATAAAAGTGCTTGCCCCAGAGCCTGATCCCTGAGACCCACTTTGTAGAAAGAGAAAGCCAACTCCAGCACACTGTGTTCTGACCTCCACACAGGCACTGTAAAAAACACATGCATGCACACACACACAGAGACATGAACACAAAATAAATATGCACATACATAAATACATAAATAAATGTAATAAAAATTTAAAGCTCCAAATGTTCAAAAGGAGTTCAGCCATGGAAATATATATGTGAATATGAATATTTGCATACAAACAGGCACACACTGGTGTCCTAAACGCCACATTTATAGGCAAGCATGCGCATTTGCCTTAAGTCTTTCTCTGGATTGCCTCTGCCAAGGTAGTTTGACTTGGCTTCCTGACTGTACTCACAGATACCTCCCCCAGACAGAGAATTCAGAATCTTAGCCGCTTTGTGTGGAAGCAGGCAACGGTAGCCAGTGAGCTGTGGGAGAAGCTGACAGCCCGCTGTGTGGATCAGCATCGCCACATTGAGCATACACTCGAACATCTATTGGAGATCCAAGGGACAATGGAGGAACTGAGCAGTACTCTGACCCAAGCCGAGGGAGTCCGAGCCACTTGGGAACCCATTGGGGATCTCTTCATTGATTCCCTTCCAGAGCATATTCAAGCCATCAAGGTATGGAGGCCTCCTTTCCTGATGTCCTTTCACAGTACCAGTCTTCCTTCTGCTGAGACTTAGTTGTTGGCCTGGGCCTCAGCTGAGCCTCTTTTAGTTATGTGCTAGTTTGTCTTTTGCCATCTCTATCCTACTGTTTTCTTTCCCTGGCTTTCTGATATGATTACAAGAAAGAATAAATCCAGTGACCACTCACATCTTAGTCTGTGGCACAAATGGCCAAGTAGCTGGGTGATGTTGACACTGAACATGGGAAGGGAAGGTGAATGAGTAATGTGTCCTTTCTCCTACTCTCTGTCTGCTGTGGCACTTGGGTTCTGGTTTTCTAGCTATTCAAAGAAGAATTCTCCCCTGTGAAAGATGGAGTGAAGTTAGTAAATGATCTGGCCCACCAACTGGCCATTTCTGATGTACACTTGTCAATGGAGAATTCAAGGGCTCTGGAACAGATCAACATCCGGTGGAAGCAGCTTCAGGTAGAGGAGCACCCTGAAATGAGCATTTGGGTGGCATCTGGGTACGGTCAGGGTTTGGGAGGAAGTGTATGCAGGCCCAAAGAATATCATGGGTTTGTAAATGAAAACTACCCAGGAAAGTAATAGGAGAGAATGAGGAGTCAGAAGAGAAACTTCTCAACCTCTGGACTGCAGGAAGTGGCTGAACTGGAAGAATGTGAGGAGCTTGTCTAGATTTAAGCACACTGGTTATATTGAAAGCACACTTGGGAGAATTACCTTGGCTCAGAACTTTCTTTGATCCTTGTCAGTGTGAGAGGAGGATGGGAGTTGGGTGACTGTAGATGGGATTGGAACGGGAGAAAGGCTAGCCTGTGAGGGAGCTCATAAGGATACTCGAAAGCAACTGCAGATTCCATACCAAATGGCTAGAAATAACCCACTGTTCTTTCCATAGATGTCAGTTGGTGAAAGACTTAAGCAGCTCCAGGATGCCCACCGCGACTTTGGACCTGGGTCACAGCACTTCCTCTCCAGTACGTGAGCCAAACTAGAGTGCATGTAGCAGAACCTTAGCCATTTTCCAAGAGAATCTACTGTTGTCCAGTGGGGGTCTGGTGAGAGTCCAGTATATCTTGGCATCCAAGAAACAATAAGGAAAAAGCAGTGTAGTGTGATGGTTAGGGCAGCCTCCCCAGTCTGAGAGAGCTAGGTCTTGACCTAAGAAGTCTGCCAATTTGAAAAATTGGTGTACTCTCTTTGAACCTCTTGAACCTCTTCTTTCCAATCTGAAAAGGGGAGATTTCTTAACTCTTAATGTTTTAAATATTAAATATGTTTATTTGTGCAACAGTTTTGCTGTGAGCCAGGTACTTTTCTGGGCACTGGAGACATGCTGGTGGGAGAAAAAAATGCAGGCAGAAACCCTTAGATTTAGATTGCATTCTAGTGAAGGAAACAGATCATAATCAACCAAGTGGACAGGTACAAGAGACATTTGTGGCAAGTGCTATGGAAAATATGCCTTAAAGCTAAGAAGGCATGCCTAGGGAGGACTAGACTTAAAGGAAAGAGACACTGAAGAGTTCTCGCTGAGAGGGTGGCTAGAGAGAAGTAACACTGCAGCACATTCATTGACAAGGTGGCAATTTTACAGAGTTCTAAAGGCAGTGAAAGAATAACCACATAGGAAGCTTAGGGAACCACAATGCAGAAATTCTAGCCCCTTCAAGCGGGAATGGAGTGGGGTGGGCTGGGGTGGGCTAGGGTGGGCTGAGGGATAGTGAGGAGACCTATGGAGAAAAACACAAAGGGAAGAGCAGAGAAGTCAGAGCACAGTGGGCCTTGTAGGTAACAGTAAGAACTTGAGATTTTATTCCAGATGGAATAGAGGATTTTTGATAGGGTTTCAGGAGTGGGGTGACATGATCTGACTTAGACACTTCGGCATGATTTCAGAATACATTGTTAGGGGCCAGAGAGGGTACAGAGAGACCTCTCAAAATTTGTTGCACAATAATCCACATGGTGATACTGGCCTAGACCAAGGAGGTCACAGTGGAGATGGCAAAAATATCCAAAAAGGATACAAGACATGAGCATAGTATCTGGCACATAGGAGGAGCTCAATAAATGTGGTTAGGATTATTGCCTTATAGCCAGGTTCACAGAGCTATAGCTGCAGAGAATTCTTATATTCAGCTAAGTTGCAGTGAGTGAGCAGAGGGGCCAGGTTAGCTGAGCCTGTTAAGATCTCGGTGATATAGACAGAGGGTTGAAAGAGCCACTTATAAAAGAGAAATGGCCAGTACTACTCCCTCTCCCCAACAGTTCTGAGAAGGTTAACTTTATAGGGGAATGACTTTGAGCTTCATGAGACAATAGTTCATAGCTGCAGGAGCAGGCCAGTTACTTGCATTAAATAGGTTTAAAAAGACTTCTTAAGGCAAATATTGGGGTTATGAAATATTCCTGCTCATGTTCTAGCCCTGTGTCTGGTTCAATTAGGGCATCAGTGACAACCTTTCCCCCTTCTCTTGCTCCAGCATCAAGAAACAAAGTGTGTTTATTGTAAGTGTCCCTCCCTGGGAGCTGTTAACAGATGGAAGGAATTGTTATTTCCTTTTGTGTCTAACCTTTGAGGAAGGATAGAGTGTAAGAATGGCCAAGGTGGTGGTGCACGCCTTTAATCCCAGTACTCAGGAGGCACAGGCAGGCGGACATCTGTGAGTTTGAGGCCAGTCTAGTCTACAGATTGAGTTCCAGGACAGCCAGGACTACTCAGTGAAACCCTGCCTCATCCCTCCCCCCCCCCCGAAAGGTCAAGATGGGCTGGAGAGGTGGCTAATTGGTTAAGAGCACTTGTTCTTGCCAAGGACAGGGGATCAATTACTAGTTCCCACATGGTAGCACCCAACCATCTCTAAGTCTAGTACCAGGGCATCTAATGTCCTCTTCTGACTTCTGCAAGCACACATGTGGCACACAGTCCTTCATACATGCAGGCAAAACAGTCACATAAAATGAATTAATCTAATTAAGTAATTTAAGAAAGGCCAGAATGCTTGAAGAATACTAGTGGCCAGCTTTCTTTCTCTTCTCTTTTACCAGCTTCTGTCCAGGTTCCCTGGGAAAGAGCAATTTCTCCCAATAAAGTTCCCTACTACATCAAGTGAGTGATCATCAGAACCAGGAGTTGGTCAGTCACCTGCCAATGCCATCACCTGCCTTTCACTTTCCTAACTTGGTCACTTATGTGCATTGAGAGTCCCCTGCTTAGTCTAATGATTCCTGCAGCTTGTCAGAAGTGCTGAAGGTTCTGCCTGAATGATGGTAAACTCTAGTGTATTAGTATCTGCAGAGTTCGTCTTTGCATTGTGCAGCTTCTTGCAACCCACCTTTCACTGACTAATGGGCTTGTGCCTGCAAAGGGTGTTGAGGATGTGATGTTGGTGCTATTGATGCTTTTGTTTGTAGCCACCAGGCTCAGACCACATGCTGGGACCATCCCAAGATGACTGAGTTATACCAAACCCTAGGTGAGAATGCAAGATTCTTATATGTGGTGGGGATGTGTACAGTTATCTTTGTCTTATACTCCATCAGTGTATGAATGAAGAATATGTACCATATGCACAAAATGGAATAATATTCTTTAGTCTTAAAATAATACCCTTTGGATGATATGGATAAATCCAGAGAATATCAGACTAACTGAAATAAGGCTTGAAAACAAGATCAAACACTGCATTATCCCACTTACATAAGGAATTGAAGATAGATTCATGGAATCAGACAGTAAAATGGTGACTATCAGAGACTAAGGGATAAGAAAACAAGAAGGTAATGGTCATATGCCAGTCTCATTTATGCCACAAGAATAGGTCCTAGAGCTCTGCTGTATGACATAGTGAATATAGTTAACAGCACTATTTTCATGTGTCAGCCTACTAGGAGAATAATCTTACATTAAGTGTTCTTAGCAGCAATATACATTACTAATAGTAATATTGATAAATAATATGGGAGGAAACTTTGTTAACATTGGATAGGTTTATGACACAGATTGTGGTGATAGCTTCATGGTGTATACTTGTCATCAAAATTACCAAGGGATATACATAAAATACATGCCTGCGCTTCCTGTCACTTCACATATAGCTTTTTGCATGTCCATTGTACTTCAATAAGGTAATTTTTAAAAGGGTAGAACAGCTCCTCTGCATCTCCCTCAACAGCATATCTCCATTCCCCTCTGGACCAATTTTAGTATCCTTAGAAAGTTAGTCTTGAAGACATGAATTTTAATGTGATTTGAATGGCAGTCTCTGGTCTACAATGAGGGAGACTCTTTCATGTCTTGTCTTTACCTGCTAGGAGAAATATATCATATGTCACAAGTTTATCCATGTGGCTACAATTAGAACGTTTTCACTGTTGTAGGGGATACTACTGGATATAGCCTTTATTTACCCATTGTATTGCTGACAGGAACATGGGTCCCTAGTTTAGAGTGAATATGTGTAATGCTGCTGAAAAGTTCTTGTGTGTGGCTTCTCTTACATGTGTGCAAGGATTTTTCCAGGGTATGCTTTTAGTGCGTAGATCATAACATTATTTTAGCATGTTAAAACAATCTTCTTCAAAAGCAGAAATAGAGCAGGAACTATCGGTGAGCAAGGGTCAGATTTGATAATAATTTTATTCTTTTGTCCAGTAATGATTTGCTTTCTGAAATGTGATATTAAATACATTTCTTACCGTGAGTCTTAGCAAAGAAGTGTTTGCATATGACTGTTGTGGAATATAGCTGCTTTGATGGCAGGATGTATAGGTTCCACTTTACTGAGTAATAATACCAAGTTGTTTTCCTAGTAGTCAGATCAGAGCTCACTTCCACTAACAGCCCTAGTTCATACATATCCTTGTTGAACTTGTTCTTCTTTACCCTTGTCTGGCCTAAGTGAGTCTCTTTCTGTTCTTTGCAGCTGATCTGAACAACATTAAGTTCTCAGCTTATCGGACTGCCATGAAGCTCCGCAGAGTCCAGAAGGCCCTGCGCTGTATGTTTCAGTTGTTCTTCCCATGGCTTTCACCCTCATCCTCATCTCCCTCGCCTGTCTGCTTCTTCCCATTTGCATCCAACCCTGGCCAGAGTCATTGACATTTTGATGGGAACTCTACAGATACTGGGACATACTGACTGAAATTTTGCTCTTTCTACTCACCCCAAGCCTTGTTTTCAAAGTGATTCCACAGCTATCCGATTCCTAGTCCCTTTTCCCTAGCCAGCTTAGATAAACAAGAAACTGCTTTGCAGCAGGCAGTATCTGATTCATGGTTTGCTGTCTTGGGGTTATTAGATGCAGCAACAGAATTGTTAAGACAACTATTTAAGACAATAGTTGGTCATCAGCATATGCAGATATGTTGTACCTTCTGGCCTTGTTCAGAGGTACTGTTCATTTAAACATCCTTTCCCAGGTGTCTAGCTAGGCTGACTCAGTGCCACAGGAAATTAAAATATCTTCCTGGTGTATGTCACATTCAGCCAGCCATGCACAACTCTTTGCAAACAGTACTAAGCTTCCTAGAACAGGGCTCAGTCCTCTGTACCTCTGAAATTAGTTTAAAAGAGAGAAGAAACTTTGCAAATAGAGAAGTGTAAAATGAGATATGATCCCCTGGGAGTAAGAGATGTATGTTCATTCACATGTCACCATTTTGTCAACACTGATGTGAAAGAACTTATGTATACAGAGACATGCTACATTAACTTGGGTGACATCTTACTGCTTTTCTCTTTCATGGGATGGGGGTCATGGGAAAAATAAGTTTATGGCATATTTATCAGTGGTTGGTCTGGAGTTGGTACCAGATTTGGTGATGTGGTGGCCTTGCCTCATCAGTTCCCTGGGCTGCATTTTCCTTTTCGTCTTTATTCCCAGTGGATCTGGTAACTTTGACTACAGCTCTAGAGATCTTCAATGAGCACGATCTGCAGGCCAGTGAACATGTGATGGACGTGGTGGAGGTCATTCACTGCCTGACTGCCTTGTATGAACGACTAGAGGAGGAAAGAGGCATCCTGGTCAATGTGCCACTGTGTGTAGACATGAGCCTCAACTGGCTCCTTAATGTTTTTGATAGGTAAGCTTTCAGTCCTGGAAACCTCCCTGCTCAAACCAATGGGGCTTCTCCACTGGCCATGGTGGGAAGATCTTGTGCCCATGGATCAATTCAGCTTAGGGCATGGTTGGTCACTGGGTCCAATCAGTAAGGAAAAAGACTGCCAAGATATTAGCCCTTTACATATATTCATGTTCTTTGTCTCTTCCTTTAAACCTAGTGGTCGCAGTGGAAAAATGCGAGCATTGTCCTTTAAGACTGGCATCGCATGCCTGTGTGGCACCGAAGTGAAAGAAAAACTCCAGTGTGAGTACAACCCCAGCATCTGCAGTGATGTTGGGTGGGGAAGGTGTGTTGCAGGGGGAAGAAAGAGAGACCATAAAATAAGCAGAATTTAGATCTTTTGACTCAGCAGATGAGTACTTGCAAGACCTGGTGATGTTTTTCAGCACCCCCCCCTGTGTACTTTCTAGGTCTTAGGTGAGGTTTGAAGCAAAGGATGATGTGTCTAGAGGGGGTTGCTTAGCTCATTAGCCTGGGCTTAATGAGGTCGTGGAAGAGCTGCCCTCTCTTGAGGGCAGGGAAAGCTGCCCAGTGTGTCTCCACATTCGTGAGGTATCTCCTTTCCCAGTACTGTAACATCTGTGTCTGGTAGTGTTACTTAGTGTGCTCTCTCTCTCCCTCCCTCTCTCTCTCTCTCTCTCTCTCTCTCTCTCTCTCTCTCTCTCACCCTCACCCTTCTCTCCTCTCCTTTCCTCCCTCTCCACTTTCTTTCTCTTCCCCCGCCTTTCTCTCTCCCTGCCACCCCACCAATATTCATTATTTTCTTTCTCTTCTCTCTTCTATCTCTTCATCAGCCTCTTCTCTCTTCTCTCCCTTTTTGTCCTTCCTTCCTTCCCTATTGATGATGCCCTATTTGTGTCTGTCTAATTCTCCTATGCCAAACTCAGGAACGCTCTTTTTAGAACCCTTGGGTGTTGAGATTGGGGATGACTTTCTGGATTTTCCTGTTTCAAAAGGCATTAGTTCAGCAAAGTGCTTTCTATGTCATTCTCTTCTGCTTCTTCCTCCCCACACCATTCTCTGGCTATTCCTAAATTGGGGCTGGCTATTGTTGATGATGGCCCAGCAGACCTCTTCAGCCAAGTGGCCAATTCAGGCAGCCAGTGTGACCAACGCCATCTTGGTGCCCTGCTTCATGAAGCCATTCAAGTGCCCCGTCAGCTGGGTGAAGTGGCAGCATTTGGGGGCAGCAATGTGGAGCCCAGTGTCCGTAGTTGCTTCCGTTTTGTAAGTATGGACCTGTAGACTCAAGGAGGAAGGGAAGTGAAATGGAAGGGATGGTGAGTGGAAGGGAGGGGAACACGCATCTCAATTTTTGGTGCAAAGTACTTTGAGACAAAGGTGCTTTTTGAGATTGGACAACATAACTAATGGTTCTTTGGAGTGTGGAGCTGGAGTACTTCAAGGAAAGGTGTCCATTAAGATAAGACAGAAAGTGAACACCTCTGGAGGGGTGCTGGTTCCCCTGTTTCACTAAGAGCTGGCTAGCACTCAAGCAGCAAGATACTTGGGCGCAGTCAAATCCATTGGATTTCTTATTTGTCTAGAGCGCTGGCAAGCCAGTCATTGAAGCTTCCCAGTTCCTAGAGTGGGTCAACTTGGAGCCCCAGTCTATGGTGTGGCTGGCCGTTCTGCATCGGGTCACCATTGCTGAGCAAGTAAAGCATCAGACCAAGTGCTCTATCTGTAGGCAGTGCCCCATCAAGGGGTTCAGGTATGGGATTGGATACCTGCTGGGATGGGGAAAATGGCATGGGACACAAAAGTGGGTACAAAAAGGCATTAGTTAATTATGCTTTACAACTTATTTATGGTTTGTTATTGGTGTATTATTGTAACCTTTTTATTGAAAAAAGTTTAACTTCTGAAAAATGAGAAAGACACCTTTTTGTTCTGGTTGTAATACAAAGTACTACAGATTTTTAGAAATATGTAGTAATCATTATTTTTTTTAAAAAAATCTATATACAAAATGTTCAGTCAACAAATATTTCACAATCAACTGCCCAGAACAAAAGGAAGAAGAGGAAACCTGATTTATACCATTTGTAATATAAATATTCCCACCACAAATGCAGGTTACACACAAAAGATCCCAGTGCAGAAATGGAAAAAGACACACACTCACATGTACAATGTTCATAGCATTTCCATCTGAGGGGCTAGAGAGATGGCTCACTGGTTAAGAGCACTGGCTGCTCTTCCAGAGGTCCTAAATTCAATTCCCAGCACCCACGTGGTGGCTCACAACCATCTGTAATATCCAGTGCCCTCTTCTGGTGTGTAGGCAAACATGCAGACAAAGCATCCATACATATAAAATGCATGAAAAATAAATCTTTAAAAGTCTGAGATCTGTAGTCAATGCACCATAAGGAATTTCTGGGTTACCAGATGCCCTGTCATGAAAGCCTGAGAAAACATGACCAGCCTTTCTCACAAAAGAGACCCAACCAGTACCATAGATGGGAATGGCCTCATAGGTATGAACAACCTGCAGTTATGCAGCCAAGGATGGCTATGAATGTAGCCCAACACAAAATCATGAACTTACAGACTTCTTGAGGTTCTTTAGTAAGTTAATTGCATACTCCTGTCAGCTATGAACTTCATAGATGGCAATACATTACAGTGCCAACTGACAGCAGCACACTGTAGCTTAAAGGATAAAACATTATTGAAATTCATTTGAAACCTCCCTTCTTATAATCCATGACTTTTTTCCACAAAGCTAGCTGATCCCTAAATGCCTAATGTTTGCCGGTATGCTGCTGAAGACAGAGCCCAGGGTCTTCGGCATGCTTGGAAAGCACTGACCAGTACCCTCAATCCATTCAGCCATTTAGTTTTTTAGAGTACCAACATACAATGTCCCTATGAACACTCTGCTTTTTATAACTTGAGCAAACTAGACACAGAGGCAAAACATGACTGCCTAAAAAAACCTGGCTATTTAGCTGTAAACCCAGGGGTAAATATTGGATTTTGGAAGACTAGGCATTTCACTCTTTGATGCTACTATGACTATGGAAGTTTAACTTTTCTTGAGAAGGAGATGGAAAGACTGTTCTATATTCTGTCTGTTATGAAAAACCTTTGAAAACAACCTTCAGCCAACTTAACCACAGCTAGTGAATAAACTGCCTTCATATTGGTGGTCTAACTTCTCCAGCATACAGAAGGGACCTTTGGGGCCATCTTTGGTCAGACAACTACCGTAGTGAGATGTGTCCTCCCGTCTGGCCCCCTTTAAACCCTGGCTGAAGCAATGCCCTTTCCCACACTCCCTGGGACGTATGATTTCATGGGGATTTTCAGTCTGTAGAATAAGACTATTCACATGTTGAGGACTTCACACTGCTAGGTATAGTAGGTTGAACCCCACTCCCTTCTGTGTACCTATTTGGATTGGGGAAATGGTGAGGTCATTGTGGTACACTGGATTGTCTTTGTGACCATGTCTTCTCTCCCCAAGGTACCGGAGTTTGAAACAGTTTAATGTGGATATCTGCCAGACCTGCTTCTTGACAGGCAGGGCCAGCAAAGGCAACAAGCTGCACTATCCCATCATGGAGTATTACACACCGGTACGGCATCTCTGGGCCAGGTGGGAGGGGTGAACATCTCTTAGACACTAGGCTTTGACTGGCATATGTCGGCTCTCCTGGTGGAACATTCCCCAAATAGTAGGTACTCACTGGTTTGGGAAATTCGGGCTCCTTTAGTCTTCTATCATAGTTTCTCTGTCACTGCAGCCATAGTTGAGTGGGGACACTCAGCCTTTTTTATCAGCATTAGCTGTTTTGCTGCCCAAAAATATCCCAAGGGACAAAAAAGAGCAAAGTGATCCCTGGTACCCCCTCTCTTCTCATGTCTGTTTCCCTGGCTAGTTCTTTCTCTCTCAGCAGCCATTTGCCCCTTGTTGCTCTGCATCTAGGTGTGGGACCATGTTCAATTTCCTATCTGTGTTGACATGTCAGCTAGCGTTGTCCCTATGGCTACTATTACAGGCCAGCAAAGGCAACAGGCTACACTAATCCATCATGGAGTATGGCACACTGATAATACTAGATCCACAACTAATCAAAATGTATGTCTCTCATGCTAAATCATTGGGGCTTTTCTTGCTACTTTGCTTTGTTCTGTTTGTTTGTTTTGGGGTTTTGTTTAATTTGTTCATTTGTTTTGTTTCTTTTGTTTTTTTGGGGGGGGTTGTTTTGTATTTTTCATTTTTTGTTTGTTTGTTTTGAGACAGGGTTTTTCTGTGTGGCTTTGGAGCCTGTCCTGAAACTAGCTTTGTTGACCAGGATGGCCTTGAACTCACAGAGATCTGCCTGCCTCTGCTTCCCAAGTGCTGTTGGTTTTGTTTTTTTTTTTTTTTTCTACTCCTTCTTGCCAATACCAAAGTCTGTGCTCAAATTACTCAGTCGATTAAAAGGAAAGGGATATGTTTTTAACCTGTACTCACAAGTTCTACTCAGTTTCCGTAGGCAGCCTTCCCTTCAGAGCTACCTAAGCCCATCTTGGTCAGTGTCCGTGAACTCAGCCACAGAGCTGTAGCATCCTGAGCTCGTTCCCTCCGTGTCTTTTAAGATGTATTCATCTTTACTTTTCTGCATCTGGGTGCTTTGCCTGCATGTGTCTCTATGGACCCCTTGCATGTCCGGTGCCAATGAGGCTGGTGCTTCAGAGCCCTTGGAACTGGAGTGACAAACAGTGGGCTGCCATGTGGGAATCGAAGTCCAGTCCTCTGGGACAGCTGTGCTCTTACCTGCAGAGCCATCTCCCCAGTCCTGCCCTCAGTGTCTTTATACTTTTTTATTCCCTTAGATTCTTCCAGAACCCCAGGTACACTCTATCTAGCTTTCTCGCCCACCCCACCTCTCCATCTTTAACCTGTTTCTTTATAATCCACTTTTCTAAGGTGTTATCTTCAAATTGTTCTAGCACAGGAATGTGTGAGGCAGTGGGAGTAGGGGCCATGCCCTTTAATTTCCCTTTATTATCATTTACATAAAGTATTATCAAGGGCAAACCGAGAAGGCTAGCTAGAAGAGGTAAGCTCATAATCCTCTGCCTCCTGTTCATCTTCTGCATTCCCAGAATTCATAGAAAAGAGGCAGCAAGATGGCACAGCAGTAAAGGCACTCTCTGCCAAGCCAAATAACTGGAAGAAGAGAACCAACTCCTGAGAGTCGTCCTCTGACTCCACTTACACATCATAGAGTGTGGATGCATGCAAACACACAGAGTATATAAACAAAATTTCAAATTTTATAAACATGTATTCGGTTAAAAGGATTTTTATATAATAATTTTATTTTTGAGAACTTCATGAATGAGGAGTGTATCAGCATACTATATATATCCCCTTCAACTTTTCCCTTGTTCCCTACAAAATGCATGATCTCTTCTTTAATTATTGTTAACTATATATACATGTGTACATACATACACACATATATATACATACACATATGTGCACACATGTGCACACATGTGCACACATACTAGCTTTGCTAGTATGAACATGTGTTCAGGGATGACCACTTGGGATTGGACAACCCATATGGGAGCTTGTTCTTGTTCCTGTAGAAGACTGTTTCTTTCTCTCTCAACAGCCATTTGCCCCTTGTTGCTCTGCATCTAGGTGTGGGACCATGTTCAATTTCCTATCCGTGTTGGCATGTCAGCTGGTGTTGCCACTATGGATACTATTATAGGCCAGCAAAGGCAACAAGCTACACTAATCCATCATGGAGTATTACACACTGATAATACTAGATCCACAACTAGTCAGAATGTAGACAATAAGGGACTGTTAGCTGCCCGCACTCCAACTGACTGGTCTTCAACACAAACCCTACACCTAAAATTAGGGACAGTCACAGAAATTGACCTGGAAAGATTGTAAGAGACAGAAGCACAGGACACCTGCTCTGAGATAGTGCCTTCTATGTTTGACAGTAAAGAACCCGTGAACTTTTAACAATATGGCTACCCAAACAAACCCAGCATAATGACAAAATAAAAATGGTATCTTAAAATGTACTGTAAAAGATTCAAACTATGTAGATAGAGGTACTTAAATTCTCAAATGAAAATCTTCCTTTCTCCTCACCCTGACCCTCACCTTTCCAATCTACCTTCCCAGAGTTTAGAGTTTAGGACATATTTTTTGAGACATTTGGGGGTGGGTATGGTAGGCACAAACAACACTGGGGTGCCAGTCACATTCTGTGCTCCAGTAGGAGAGTCACAACACCTCATAGTGTCTGGAAGCCACCCGGGTGAGTCCCACTGTCCTGTCTTCCTGCAGACCACATCCAGTGAAAACATGAGGGATTTTGCCACAACCTTAAAGAATAAATTCCGCTCAAAGCAATATTTCAGCAAACACCCTCAGCGAGGTTATCTGCCTGTGCAATCAGTACTGGAGGCTGACTGCAGTGAGACGTGAGTATGAGTGGCCGAGCAGAGGCTGTGGCGACCTCTTCCAGCTCATGTATGTGCTGGGAAGGGGCTGAGTCCCTGATGAGCTGGAAAGTGTTCCCAAGTGAAAACCCCTAGCAGCAAGGCAGTTCAGCTAGAGTCTGACTTAGAGTCTTGCCTGAGAAATAGAGTGGGATTCTCCGTATCTTACTACCATCTGGGCAGTGTAGGGGCGGGAATGATGAGACAGGCTTTCAGTTGTCGTTGGTCCTCTGAATCTTTGCTACTTTCTTCCAGACCTGCTTCTTCCCCGATGCTGCCACATGCTGACACACACTCTCGAATTGAGCATTTTGCCAGCAGGTACCACTGCTTTTTGGTGGGGCTTGGGGTGGGGACTGTAGGAAGTCCAAGGACAAGGAAATTAGAATGGACTAGGGGGTGATTCAGAGTGGAGTGTGCCATGGTCAGCAAGGCCCAACCTGTAGTGTGGTAGGTGCGGGTCAGCTCCCTAAGCCAGGTATCCTATTGTGCCATTACAGTGCTGGAAGTGGAAGCAGGCCCCACATCCAGCTTTCTCTCCTACTGTGGCTCTTTCTTTCTAGGCTTGCTGAGATGGAGAGTCAAAATTGTTCCTTTTTTAATGACAGCCTGTCCCCGGATGACAGCATGTGAGTTTCCATAGCTGCTAATTTTCCAGAAATAGCTGTCCTTGGGATCCTTCTGCCACTGCTTGGGAATGGGAGGCTGGTGGCTAGGGTCCTTGATTCTCTGAGGAAGGAAGGCTGCTTGCTTCCTGACTACACTATTTAGTAAGAGAAGCCATTTACCCAAGCCCCCTATATCACAAGAGCCCATCCATCCATACCCAACTTTGAGGGGGGAAAGCCCCTATTTAACGTTACAGAAAAGAGCTGTTACCTTGTGCTCACTATGCAAAACCCCATCTAATGCCACAGCCACCCTAGGAGAAGGCAGAGCCTTGACTAAAGTGTGGCCTAAGGGAGCTCTAGCACACAGAGAGCCCATGCATGTCTAAGGGAGATTTCTTGCTTGTAAAGAAGATCCAGGGACAGATGACTACATGGAACAGTCTGGTCCTGGCTGGGACTCAGATCGTTCGGGGGGGGGGGTGAGAAAGAAAACAGTACAGAAAGAAAAATGATTTTTTTTTTCTCATTATACCTGAGAAGACCGCAGAAACCTCAACATCCTGGAAGTATCTTCCAATCCTCTCTCAGATACTGCCTCTTTTAAATTCCCAAAGCCTGAACTTGAGGCCTGGCTTTCTGTATGTGACTTCAAAGTAGATCTTCCAGCATGCATTTCCTGGGAGCTGAGCTGGGATCTCAGAACTGACTCCCTGACTTGTGTCTGTGTTCAGCGCCTGCTCATCTCCTTTCTTCTCCCTACACTTTTGCAGAGATGAGGACCAGTACCTGTTGCGGCACTCTAGCCCCATCACAGACAGGGAGCCAGCCTTTGGACAGCAGGCTCCATGCAGCATGGGGGCAGAAAGCAAGGGGGAGCTAGAGAAGATACTGGCCCATTTAGAAGACGAGAACCGGTAGGTGTGGCCATGACATAAATGTGCATGGGTGCCAGAGGCCGGATGGCTTGAGTGTCAGTCTTGATACTTAATGTGTTACACAACCTAAATCAAGTCACTTACATCCTATGATCATATTTTCTCGGCTGTATAATAAGGATAATAATGATACCAACTTCCCAGGGTTACTTTGAAGACCAGAGGTAATATAACCCTGACTTTTCCAACTACCCACTAAATACAGGTTGAGAGAACCCTAGAAGAATGCAAAAGAGACCATAACCTGCCCTTGTTCAAAGAACTTTCTGTACTGAGCTAGTCCTTGATACTGAGTGAAATTATCTCAGGGGGTTACGACATTGCATACTGCATTTCCAAACCAGAAGAGACAAAGTACGAGGGATGGCATTATTCTCCACAAAAGAAGAGGTGGCTGCATGGGCCTGAAGAAAGTTGAAGGCTCTTGGAGTGAGGGCAGTAACATCTGCAGAGCCTCTTGGAGCAATGCTTTTCAAGCCTTAGTGTGCACAGGAGTCGATTGCAAAGCTTGGGGGAAATGCAAGTCCTGACTTCTGAAGTGGGGGCAGAGTTTCTGTTTCTATCCAGCTGTTAGGGAATATTAGTGTCACTGGTACATGCGCCCCTCTTGGAATGACAAACCTTAGAAGAGTGTTCCTCGAGTGGTGGAGTGCAGGTGAGAATTAGTTTGCAAAGTGTGTGTTGCCAGTCCAGAAAAGATACACACACAGATAGATAGATAGATAGATAGAGAGAGAGAGAGAGAGAGAGAGAGAGAGAGAGAGAGAGAGTTAGAGAGTTAGAGAGTTAGTTTGGATGTTTTTCTGGCAAGTTTGACATTGCCAGGTTCAAGCACCATGTTGAACAGGTTAGAGAACAGTTTGAGTGTTGTTGAACGTAAGGGGCAGGGGATGACAGTGGTTTGAACTATGGACCAGTTATGACCATTAGGGCAGGCTATCATTATACAATGGAGTGAACTATGATCGAAAGCCTGGCTTCTTGCTAGGGATGGTTTGAGAAGCACTGCATTAAAGCAGTGGGGAGCAGGCACTGCTAGGAAGAGTGATTCTGTTTGCCTGAAAGCAGGCTGTCTCTTTGGCTGTCTCCTTGATGACAAGCTTTCAAAGCAGGTCAAGTTGGAAGGCTGCAGAGAGAGAGAGAGAAGAGGCAGGATGGGTGATCTCTTTATTTATGCTATGTCTTCCCCCTAGAATCTAAAAAATCTATAAGAAGAAGAGGTAAGCCATCGGCACTAATGCCTCTTTTATTTGCAGAACATGTTCTTACCTGATTTTGAAGGTCAAAACTAATCCCCAAAGCATAAAGCCCTAATGTGAAATGTCAGCTCACTGCTCTAAGGCCTCTGGATGGCAGAGTAAATGTCAACTAGGCTAGAGAGGAAGTGGCTGTGGCCATTTTAAGCACAGCATTGCCAAGGGTTGGTTTGGGAGAGCAGAGTGACCCATCACACTTGGGAAAGAGGGGATCTGTGGAATCTGGAGAGCTGGCTGACCCCATTAAAGCCCTAGGCCTTGGCTTCCGTGTCCGTGGCAGGATTCTCCAGGGAGAGCTGAGGCGCCTGAAGTGGCAGCATGAGGAAGCAGCTGAGGCCCCAACTCTGGCTGAGGGCTCCACTGAAGCAACTCCTGACCACCACAATGAAGAGCTTCTGGCTGAAGCCAGGATCCTGCGACAGCACAAGAGCCGCCTGGAGACCCGAATGCAGATCCTTGAAGACCACAATAAGCAGTTAGAGTCTCAGCTGCAACGCCTGAGGGAGTTGCTCCTGCAGGTGAGGCTGGAGGCATGAACCAGGGCAGCCCCTGATTCAGGAGAAAGAGGAGGGCATAGAGAGCTGGGGATGCAGCAGAGAAAAGAGAAAGTGCTTCTTGGCTGTGGCTCTCAGGTGACATCTTGGTAAGAGCTGACTGGCATGAAGGGATGAAGGGATGAAGAAGAAAATAGGCAATATGGCTACATCCGTAACCAGTCCTCTTCCCATTCACTCCATCCCATCTCCGGCCTGGAGGCAGAGGACTGACTTTTTAGTTCACAGCCCATTGGAATCTGCTATTAAAAAGAACAAACGTCAAAAACCATTTGAAACAAAGGGGCTCAATAAAGCACCAAGCACAGGGACCTAGGATTGGACCTGCAGAGACCACTTTTTTTTTTTTTTAAGCCAGATGTGGTAACACACACTTGGAATCCCTGTGCCAGGGACATGGATTACAGGTGCTTGCTGGCCAGCCTAGCCTACTTAGTGAGTTCCAGGCCCATGAAAGACCCTGTCTCTTTAAACAAAGAAAACAGAAGAGAAAGGTGAACAACACCTGAGGACTAACACCCAAAGTTGTTTTCTGGCCTCCACATGGATGCCCACACATGTACATTTGAGCCCACTCAAATGTGTGCTCACTCACGCATGCATACACACCAGCACGCCATCCAAAATGCGGCATCTTTAGTTTTGGACATGTTTGGCAAGAGAGCTATCTTAAAATAAAGGGCTCTTTTGTTGCATTTTTTCCCCTTTTTGTCTGTGGGTGGTCAGGCAGCTCTGAGGTCAGACAGCCTGGGGTGCTGGAAAAGTGGCTCAAGTTCTCTTATCTGTAAAGGAGAGGTAATGCTGATACCAGCTAAAAAATAATTTTTCAGTGAAACAAAACAACGGAGCTGAAGAGATGGCTTAGCAGTCAAGAATGCTTGCTGCTCTTCCAGAGGACCCGAGTTCAGTTCCTAGCACCTATGTAGTGCAGTTCAGAACCATGAGTAACTCCAGGTCCAAGGGTTCAGACACCTTCTTCTGACCTCTGGAAGTAACCACACACATGTATCATACACTCACAGATGCATACACACAAATAAAAATAAATCTTTTATTAAAAGGGCCAGCAAGATGGCTCAGCTGGTAAAGTTCTTGCCACACAGCCCTGACAACCCAAGTTCAATACCTGGAGCTCACATAAAGGTGGTAAAAGAGAAGCAACTCCACGAAGTTTAGCACATATGAGTCTACACCACACACACACACACACACACACACACACACACACACACACACACACACGAGAGAGAGAGAGAGAGAGAGAGGAAGAGAGAGAGAGAGGAAGAGAGAGAGAGAGGGTAATAATAATAAATAAAAATTTAAAAACTAATACCACAATACCATATGATTGTGTAATCATCCTAAAAATCAAATAACATGTGGACAGTGGTGGTACACGTCAATTATCCCAGCACTTGGGAGGCGGAGGCAAGCAGATCTCTGTGAGTTCAAAGCCAGCCTGGTTCACACAATGAGTTCCAGGACAGGCAGAGCGACACAGAAAAACCCTGTCTCAAATAAACACATAAACAAATTTAAAAGTGCACATTGCCATATTGCAGAATTCAGCAAGATACCAAGACTATAGTAAACATATATTAACTATCATTGTCATCATGTGCAACAAACAGTGGCACCCCTTCTCTGTATTATCTGGGAATAGCTTTTTTTTTCTAGATCAATTTTTAAGTTCACATTTGAAGAAATACTTTCATTCTGGTCTCTGTACATTTGTGTCATCATACTTGGTTCTTATCTAGTCTCCTCCCCCATTGCCCTTCCTGTGCCCCCTCTCATCTTCTAGCTAGTTCCCTTCCTTCTCTCCTCTAGCAAGGCCCCCATTCTGCTATTTTATGCATGTATTTCATTGTCCTCTTTAGTTTAAGAGACAGTGTTTAGTGAATTCCTAGAATGGCATGTTTTCTGACATGCCATTATGTCATGAACTGAGATTCAGATGTGCAGTGATGAAACTCCAGAGAAAATTGAGCTCTGAATAGCTTAATTAAGTTGAAATGACAACAAGAGACCTTTAGGTGTAGTGACATTCTTATTAGAACAGGAGTCTTTGCCTCCTGTTGTTAAAGCAAGAATCTAATTGATAATTGAACTAAAAGGATGGGCATGAGGTCTCTAAGGTCCCTTTCTAAGCTGGGGTCAGAAAGGCAAAGCTACTTAATCATGTCTTACCTCTTGCTAGCCACCTACTGAATCAGATGGCAATGGCTCTGCCAGCTCATCCCTAGCATCCTCTCCACACCAGTCAGAAGGCAGTCATCCCCGGGAGAAGGGCCAGACTACTCCAGACACCGAGGCAGCGGGTAAGTTTCCCCCATCTAGCACCTTCCTCCAGCAATTTGTCCTAGCTTTGATTGCCTGTCCAAAGTTTTACTAGAGCTGGGACCAAAGTTGTGTGTAATTGATTTCTTAGCTCTCATATGATTTCTCTCTCTCATACGCATCTTCTTAAAAATGTCTAGTGCATGCCTCCTACATACTAGTCTTCAAATGGGAGGGTGAGAGTACTCTGGACCTGCTATCCAGCTAACAGCAGCCTACCTCAGCCTCTTGGTTTCCTTTTTATAAAAGGAGAGCTCAAGTAATCTTTCCCTCTCTCTCTTCCAACTTAGATGATGTGGGGTCAAAGAGTCAAGATGTCAGCCTATGCTTAGAAGACATCATGGAGAAACTCCGCCACGCCTTCCCCAATGTGCGAAGCTCTGATGTGACTGCAAACACCCTGCTAGCCTCTTGATGGAGTAATATCCCCATCCTGTAGTACCTTTCCTTTCCTGATTCTTGTCAATGCCTTCCCTCAACCTTTGTCCAACATTTCCAGTACCCACTGGCCCCACATTCCTCAACCAGAGATATGTGGACCTGGGGCAGCAGCAGGGAACTGATGGTATGTGAGATGTGGCAGGGGATGGGGAGGACAAGTGTGCTTTCTCTAGAATTGTTCCCATTAATCCTTAAGATTGAGCCTGTCCCTTGTGTTATCCTGCTGTTGGCGGCCCAGGCAAAGGCAAATCACACTTGTCATCCAGGTCAGGAGCAGAGGATTACCTTGCAGAACTAAGCCGTACCTATGGGCCCCTTTCCCTTGTCCATAGAATCACGGAGGGGAAAGCCTAATAACCCCAGGGTGTCTGCATTATGGATCCCTGGAGGGGTTAGTCCTGCTCTCTGGCCCAGTTGAGAGAGGCAAATGGGTATCCCTGAGACACCACTCCAAAGTGCCCCTTTGGTATGTCCTATTACTTCAGCTACAGAACATAGTTCTCACCTTCAGGATTCTACCTACATGTTTCAAGTATCTTCAGTTTCTCCTGGGGAACAATTACAGTGTGGGTGTGCCTCCACCCTATATTTGGAAACACTAAAGAAATAATTGTGAGTTCATATTTTCCCCTGATCCTCCTGTTTCCTGAAGACCTTGTCATCCCAAGAGACTTTTTGAGATGCTCTGGAACCCATCTGAAACCACTCTTTGGTCTTCTGAGTCTGTCCTCACAGATCTGGGGCAGGAGTGGCAGCCTCTTAAACAAAGATGCCCCTCTCTATCTATTTATCTCTATCTCTATCTCTCTCTTTGGTGAGAAAGGAAAAGAAACCCTCTCTCCTAGGAGAGTGTGAGCCTGCCACTCTCCAAGCTATAACCATAGGCTGGATTAGATGAGGTGCCTGATTGCCCCCAGATATTCACTGGAAGGCTACAACTGACCAGCCTGAATAGAGGTCCTTAGCTAAACGCCACTGGACTTGAATGAGAAAACTGGCCACATTCCACCCAGATAACAGCAAAGTCTTCCTATGCATAAAACAGTTGCTAACTCTGAAATATGAACCCTGTCCTCAAAGTGAACTAACTTTTCCTAAACTGTACATACCATGGTTCAAAATTGACTGTGGAGATGGGGGCAGAGTTGGCTGGGGAACTTGGAACAGAGACAAAGCCCACTTGGGCTACTTTCTACAGAGAGCCTTCTCCCCAGAGCCTTGAAATTGACAAAATTTTGGGTTTATCCATCCATACATACATACATATTCTACATATCTACTGTATATCAGTGCTCTCCCAGCCTCACTGACACATTAAATTCTAATACTTCTTGAAGAATTAGTGCCCTGCCTTGCTCTTTGCTAGCCTCAGTCTCTGGTTGGGAAGATAGATACAACCTGGCTGTGCCCTTACGATGTTTCTCTCCATTGATATTTGAGGTGAGCAGACGGTAATACCAAAGCAATGGAAGTCTATGGCCACAGAGTAATCGAACAGGAAGAGACATTCTGTTCTCTTCACTAATTCCAAACTTTGTTTCTCTGAGACTTGGGCCTTGGGAAATTTTTTTTCTGCCTACCCCTATGCAATGATTCAGGAATCAAAATAGAGCGCATCCAACCTCTACCCACTCCACACAGAAGAGGAGGCACAAAAGGCATATGTTAGCCTTTGCCAGGCTAAGACACAGAGTACATCCTATGGTCCCCTAAGTTCCTAAGGTCTGGAACATGGCCTTACAGAAAGAAATGGCTGTCACCAAGGTCAGGAGGGAGTGAGATGATTAGAGGTTTGTGTTATAAACCAACATACAGAAATGCTAAGAACCTAGACTGATCTGTTCTGGGGAGGAAGTGTAGCTTGGCTCAAGAAGCCAAGATTGCATTCTCCTCAACCAAGCCACAGGTTCAGGGTATCTGCTTATATGGTGAGCATATGGGAAGCAAGCATCACACACAGAGCCAGGACATTGTCAGAATGAGGCATCTTTGTAGGGGCCTATATTGTAGGCAGTATTTAGACAAATTTGATGTGGAGCAGGGGACTCAGAAACCATGAATATGTGCCTCCCTATGCTTTATGAGGACAGATACTATAGAACAGTTTTTATGAGGAGAGTCCTTTTGTTAGCCTCCACTCAAGAGCTCTTAGGCTGCTGAGGGTCTGTGACAACTACATTGGGCTGGACTTGGTAGAAAAGATGTTGAACTCGTTACGTAGGATTTGTGCTGGAGGTAGACTGAAGCAGCAGGTCATGGTTGAAGCCTCGCTAAGGGAGTCACTGGCACTTTGCCATCTTGTGTTTGCCTGAAATGCCTGAGGTGAGTATATTGTTCAAGGGTTCAGTAGCAGTCACTGCCACATACGTAAGCAGTTTGCATGCAGTGATGAAAATGGTTCCTTGAACAGTGTCAATCCACACTGGGGTTGAATTTAGCAAAATGTGTTCTATGTTTTTGGGTAAGTTGCGTGTTGTAGCTCCTAAAGGGATCTTGTGTAATGTATAACCCTAGACTGGAAGGTAGTGTGTGAATTGCTAGATTAGTAGCCTAAGGAAAACCTTCTGACTTATGAGTAACAGTGATGAGGAATGTGTTTACTGGAATTGTCATCAAATAGTGTGAATTAGATCGAGAACAATAAGTCATTGGAAAGGTAGCTGTGTTTTCAGCTAGAGTAGAGTAGCTTCACATTGACAACTGTTAGGGAAAGCTGATTGGCTAGAAGACATTAGGCTGCAATGCATCATTCCCTAGAGAGTTTCCACCCAAGAGGAAATGTACCCTTCTCTTCAGAATGCAAAAGTTGTAATAAAGGCTCTCAATGTCTCTTGAAAGATCCAGAGTGAGGCAATCTTTTCCTGTGGAAAAACCTGATTGAGATTTCAGGTGGTCTGTGAACTGGTCTGGCAGACCACGATAATTAAGAACAAAGGAAGGCAGAGGCCAAGCCTGGGAGATCTTTACCACCAGAGTAGTTTTAAGAAAAAATTCCTTGCTTCATGGGGTATGTGTTTTAAAAGAGTTTGGGGGTTCCATGTCCAGATTCAGGCTAGAGCATTTTTTTTTTTTACTCTTTTTTTTTCCGGTGGCAGAGTTGGGACCATTGTCTGTCAGTAATTCCATCCAGTTTCCCTTGATACGGTGGACAGTTAATCAGCAAAATTGCTGCCTTGTTATGAAAGCCTGGAGGCATTACCCTAAGGCTGTGGAAACTTAGCTCCTCAGCTGGATAGCCCAATCTGTGGGCCGCCTCCCTGCAGAAACCTGGTTCTTGGAACAGAACAACTTCTCAGTGTTGTAACACTTGTGACTGTGAGACAGGGAAAGACTCAAGGTCAGGTCTCCTCTTCCGATGCCCTCCTCTTTCTTTAGTTGCCATATTTGGAAGGAGACCTGATGAAGCCTTGCTGTTCCCAAGGCAGTGTTAAGGGCAGACTGAAGTGTGCTGTGCCTACTGGCAGCAAGAATGGATCAAATGAATAAAGATTAGGGGTAGGATTGGGGGGAAGTGCCAAGGCTGGCATGCAAATGTATAAAAATTTGGGATGAAGGGTTGGGGCTAGGAGCAAATGGGTTAACTAAAATTGCCACTCACTGTGGTGCTTTTCCCATTTTATCCTTGAATTCTGCTTTAAAAAAGAATAAATTTGTATTTGTTTACTTTGGTTCCTCTGGTTATTCTCTCCAATTATGACATTCTACCTTCTTCCAGTATTTCAGGATGGAAAGAGAAGAGCAAAGTCAAGAAGCCACAGGTACACTGCCAAACAGGCCACGTTCCCTCTGTTCATGCCCCTTCAAGAATCCCCTTCCAAAAGAGAGCTTGCCTCACAGGAGAAGTAATGGTTCCTAAATTTTCTCATTGATCTGAGCTTTTCTGGCAGGTGAAATATGAGAAAAATCAGGACTACTGCTGTGAGTTTCCAGGAAAGCATATTTATTCAGTTACATTCTCTCCATTATTTTGAGTTGAGTTGTGGCTGTATAGTTTTGGGGTTAAAATAGCCCCATGAAATGATAATGATCATGTTATTTAATGGCGTGTCATGCCAAAAAGAAAGCTGTAAATCCTTCATCTGCTCCATTTTTTTCTTTCCTTGCCAGTCCATAGCAATACTGTCCAATACAAATGCAAGTCACATTTATAATTTAAAATTTTACAGCGTATCCAAAAAGTAAAGCTAAATAGGAGGCCAAGACCACACTGAGCTACCACAGAGTGAATCCGATCTCATGCCTTTAATCCTGGCATTTGAGAGGCATAAAAGGTAAAGGCATTCAGTCTGAGAATTAGTCTCTTGCCACATTGAGGAAAGCATAGCAGTCTGAGTGAATCTGAGGAGCAGTGAAGCTGGGAGCAGTTTGAGGATCACCCCTTTGGTTTGAGCTAAGGTAGAGGCAAGAGCTAGTGGCTAAGCTGCTTTGTTTTTCTGATATGAAGCTTGAAGTTTGAACCCCAATATCTGTCTCTGAGTCTTTTGTTTTACATGTTACAGATACCCTATTAGAGATCACATGACTATAACTTGTCAAGCAATCAGTGAGCTGTGGCAAAGGAAAACTGCATAAGGTGTCAGTGTGTATGCACATCTTAATTCATGTGTTTGTCATTGTTAAGTTTGAAGAGGCATGGCAACAAATACTTTGTGACAGAAGCAGTGGTAAAGCAGTCCCCATGAGTGACACTGAGGAATGACATCAGAGGGGACACAGGGGCACTCAGGATGTACAAGCTTAACTCTATCTGCATGTATTGTTTGACCTCTTCCCTCACCTCTCAGCAGAGTTCTTGGCTGCTCTCAAGCTATAGTATTGGACAGAGACTTCGTGAAGGGTCTCGTACATGCCTCACTCCTGGATGCCACCTGCACATGTGCCATCCTTCCTGCCTCAGCCTGTCTAGTGTGTGTTTTAGACCTTTCTGCTGTCCCAGTCCTCTGCCTTGGCTGCCCTGGAAGGTTTGTCTCCATTTCAAGCTCAGCCTCTTGGCCTACTCTAACATAGAACTTCTTTTCCCCATTGTCCTTTTCCTTCTTCACATCTGTTTAGTTCTGTTTCTAGAAAGTGGTTTTGCCAGGTAGTGGTGGCACATGCCATTAATCCCAGCACTCAAAGGACAGAGGCAAGCAGACCTCTGTGAGTTCGAGGCGAGCCTGGTCTACAGAGTGAGTGCCAGGATAGGCTCCCAAGCTACACAGAGAAACCCTGTCTCAAAAAACAAAACAAAACAAACAAACAAACAAAACAGAACCTGATTATTGTAGAGCAATTAGGGTAGGAGATTTAGCTTAATAGAACAGTACTTGCCTAGCTTGTGCAGGGCCTTGAGTTTGATCTCAAGCACCACACACATAAATTTTGACAGCCATTTGTTTAAAATAAACATTTTTTCCTTAAAGCACACACACCAGAATACCATAATGACATAGATTTTAAAAGGCCTTAAGAAGTCCAGGTTTACAAACTGTTTCATGTTTCTAGATCTGGCAGGCCTAGAACAAACACAAAATTCACCCACAAGTTCATCTGGGCTGTCAGAGTGAGCATAGGATGGTGAAATGGGAGAGGGGGGAGGGGCAGAACAATTCATGTGCCAGGGAGAGAGGCAAGGATGGTGAAGAATGGGGTGAGTTAGATGCCCTGCTTGCTACCCAGGGTCATGGCAATGTCTGGGCCTGGGTTGAAGCCAAGGGCCAAAACTTGGTCTGTGACCCTGATGAAACTTTGGGGTCTGTGTTGATACCTGTGGTACCTATTACCTCTGGGGCCTTGTGGATGCCCAGACTCTGGGCCCAGACCTGTGACCATGTTGATGTCCAAGGGATGTGCCCCCACAGAGGCTATGCCAATCCAGGATTACTACATTGCAACTCAGGACCATGGCAACATCCATGGCTGCCGGGTCCATGTCTGGGTCCATGGCCCTTTGTCTGGGCTCTTAGTTGATGTTCATGCTCCTGTTGCCACCCAGGACTGTGCAGAGGCTTGCAGTCCAGGCCAACACCTGAGACCATGTTGGTCTTATAAGGTCAAGCTGCCACTACTGGGGTCATAGAGACCTCGGTGGCCCGTGCTGCCACCTTTGATCATGGTATCATCTAGTCCCAAACTGCAGCTGTGGGTCATGTCTGGGTCCCTGACACTACCTCAGACAGGATTTGTGTCAATGTTTGGGACTCCTTTTACCATTGAAGGCAGAGCAAATGCCAGGAGTCTGGGCTGCCATCTGGGGATATGCTAGCAATTGGGGGCCACACCACCATTGGAGCCATGATGAGCAGGTGATCTACAATGCCAACTAGGGCCATGATGACATCCAGTCCCAGACTGCTGCCAAGGAACTATGTTTGGGTCCTTGGTCCTACTGCAACCTGAGTCTGTGCTGATGTCCAGAGCCTGTGTTGCTACCAAATGCCCATGATCTGGACCTCCACCTGTGGCCCTCTTGGTACCCAAGGGCTGTGCTGCTGCTGAGCCCATATAGACCTGAGTGGCATGCGCTGCCACCCAGGGCCAGGGTGTTTCACAGGCCTGACCTATAGCCAGGGCCATGTCTGGGTCCAGGGCCCTACCACAGCCAGGGTCTGCACTAATGTCTGAGGCTCCTGTTGCCATCAAAGGTAGTATGGATGCCAAGGGTCTGGGCCCACACCTGGGGCCATGTAGGGATTCAAGGACCACAGGGCTGTTGGCTTCATGCCAATCTAAGTGGCCTACACTGCCAACCAGGACCATGGTGACATCTGGGCCCAGGCTGCTGCTAAGAACTATATGTCTGTCAGCATCTCCAAGCCCGTAGCATCCTTCAGCCCTCCCTGGAGCTAGTGAGGTACCTCTGTGGGGGAGGAACAATCTAAGGGACCTCTGACAGTGGGACCAGGATGTATTCCTGGTGCACAAAAGGACTTTGGGGGCACATCCCCCGTGGAGGGGTACTCCCTTAGCCTAGAGATAGGAGAGAAGTCCAAGTCCCTACTTCAAATGACTAGACAGATTTAGATGACCCCTCCTGGATGGCATCACCCTACATGTGGAGTGAGGTGAGGGTGGTTGGGATACATGTGAGGAGGGAGGGAGGGAGGGAACTGGGATTGATATGTAAAAAATAAATAAATGAAAAGAAAAAAAAACTGTGGAACTGCTTCCATGTTGGGACATAGAATTTGGGTAACCAGGGCCATCATCATGACTCCAGAATAAACTCATTAAAAAGAAAAAAGAACTATGTCTGGGTCTGTGGTCTACCCACAACTGGGGTCTGTATTGCTGTCCATGCCCTACATTGCCAATTAGGGCACATAAACATCAGGGGTTAGGTTAGTGTCCGAGGGTTGAACCTCTCTCTGCCACGGCCATGCAGATCTGAGTAGATTGTGCTGCCACACAAGGTCATGGTGTCATCCAGACCTGGGCTGATGCCAGGGGCCATATCTGGGTCCTTGGCCCTGCCACAGCCAGTCTGTGTTGATGCCCATGGCTCCTGTTACCACTGAAGGCAGTGAGGATAGGGCTGCACAGAGTAGGCCTGGCTGCAGTACTGGGCAGAACTGGCCCTACCCCTTTGCAACTGCAGCACTTGGAAGAGCAGGCCCTACACCTCCCCAGCGCAGCACAGTGGGACTGTCCCTGCTGGCACGTGTGCAGGTGAGTTGGCCATGAAGACATGAGAGTGGGAGGGCGGGCTCCACAGTCTGTCATGTGGTGGTGTGGGCAAGGAAAAAATACCTCCCCGCCGCTGCCCCTCGCCCTTCGACCCCTACTGCAGGTGGATCACCTACTGCTCCCCGGCAGGAAAATGGGAGAACTGATCCTGCTCCTCACCAGCTACAGAACACAAGAGGGTGGGCCCTGTACCTAGCCCAGGCCACACAATAAAGCTGACCACATTAATGGGGTCCAAGTAATCTGGTGCCTTGAACTCACATGGGAGATCGAGCCCCACCCTTCATCTGCTACATGACCTCTCCCCTCCCACACCCGTTACTGCCTGTGGCGGGTAGTAGAGTTGACCCTGAGGTCATGAGAGTGGGAGAACTGACCCCCTGGCAGCAGCACTCAGGTTCTTGCACCTCACCCAGGCTGCACAATAGAGCTGACCCTTTTGGTAGGGGGTGCCATGAGCTTGCCCGGGGAGCATAAAAGCAGGAGGACCGGCCCTACCCCCATCTGCCATGTGTGGCTGTGGATGAGATGAAAAGCCTCCCCTCTCCCCTTGCCATCTGCAGCAGGTTAAAAGGGTGGTCCTGGAAGTCAGGAGAGTGGGAGAGCTGCTCCCACCCTGCATCAGGGGCAGCGCATGGGAAAGCGGCCACAGCTCCTCAACTGAGAGCACACTAGAGTTGATCCTGTTAGTGGGGGGGGGGGGGGGCTAAGGCGATGTGAGAGCAGCCCCCACCCGCTCCCTTGTATGCCATGGGGTACAAGGGTAAGGGAAATGTGCCCTCCTCCTCTCACCCCCCTCCACCTGCGACAAGTGGGTGGGCCCTGCTCCTCCCCAAAAGTAGCAATCCCGAGATTGGAGCCTGCACCTGGACTGGGCAAAACAGAAGCGCTGGCTCTCGTGGTAGGAGTGTGGGTGAGTTGGACCTGATGGTATGAGAGCAGGGTTGGCCCCACTCCTTTCTGTCTGCTACATTGTATGAGCTAGAGGGGTGGGGGCGGGGAGGCGCAGTGCTGGAGAGTGCGCCTGGGTAGTGACGATGGATGAGATAAAGCTGGCAGGCTGATCAACCCAGCTACCACTCAGGCCCAGAACCAGGACTACAAGGTACCCACCCCAACATCCATTTCATCTATGAACTGCTGGAGCATGTGAAGGGGCCAGACCTACAGATGTAAAGCTGCAGGATCTTCACAACACAGGACAACAGGATAGCCAAGAGGAGTCTCAGTGATGGCCCAGTATCCATAGTGTAGCTGAAGCCAGAGGCCTGGAACCAGACCAATGACTCACTGCAATGAACACTTAACAAGTAAAGATGTATGGAGTAAAGGATATACTGTGTGACTCACTGGATCACCCTGCAGCTTCCATGCAGAGATTTGTGGGGGGTTTTGGTTATTTTTTTTATCTTTTTGAGACAGGGTCTCACATATATCCCAGGCTGGCTTTCAGTTGTGACCCTTCTTTTCAATGCTGGGATTACAACTCAACAAGTTGATTATTTTCTATATTGTAAGGAATATTTAAAACAGGATTTGAAAAATTAACATCTGTAGAACAGCTGTACATCTTTGTAGGCTACACCAACTGCCTTTGGCAAGCATGACTGAATGATCTCATGGTGACATAGAACAAAGACAAAGATATGCACACATATTTATTTAATCTTAGATTGACCAAGAAAAACAAAATCCCATTTTGAGTGAGGTCTCCAAACCTACAACACATTTTATAATGCCCTCTTCTATATGACTATGACCTTTAAATTTAGTAGAACTTGGGAAAAATATCCAAATAAGCAAATACAGTTGGTGAACACAAAGTAGCTAGTGGTTCCCCCTGGTCTTCATCTGGAAGGTAGGTCCACTTGCTACACTGAGGGCTTCCTTACTCCTTCAGAAAATATTTCAGTTGTTCCTGTAGGTGATAAATCTGTAAGGAGATTACAAACATTATAAAAGTTATCTGAATTTTTCCTGGTATTCCAAACTTCATTTTTAAAAACATCCTTCATTACAATTTCAGAAGTATGACAAAAATTCTGCTTTTACCATATCAAAGAATTGATATCAATCCCAGTTCTCACTCCCTCCCTCCTCCTGCTCTCCCCACCTTTCCCCTACCCTAACTCCATCTATTACTCAGAGGGGGAAACATCCCATGGGGAGTCAACAAAGTCTGGCACATCACTTTGAGGCAGGACTAAGACCTCCCTGCTATATCTAGGCTGAGCAAGGTATCCATCCAAAGAAAATGAGCTCTAAAAAGCCAGTTCAAGCACTAGGGATGAATCCTGGTCCCACTGCCAGTGACCTCAAAGATTGCCCAAGCCACATAACTGTCACCCACATTCAGAGGGCCCAGTTCAGTCCCATGCAGGTTCCCTCGCTGTCAGTCCAGAGTCAGTGAGCTTCCACTAGCTCAGGTCAGCTGGAGGACAAGTATTTTAACTGTCTTATTCAACACTCTATCCAGGGCTTTTCACTCCAGAGGTATTTAATAACTGCTGAATGAACAGATTTTCAAAAAGATCTTGATCCATCCACCCTGCTATTTTCACTCAGAATATATGTTTACCACTACTCTTTAAGACAAGGAGCCTGAAATTAGCTTAGAGGTGGGTGAATTCTTCATAGCAATTTATTTATTTAAAAACATGCTTCTTACCTCCTCACGCTTTTGTTTTTCCAATACATTAAGCTGCCCCAAAACATACTGGAAATGCCTCTGAAAAAATAAATTGTAGCAGTGATGAAAGATGTATCTTAAAGGAAGAGAGAACCACAGAACACAGTTTGTCACATATTTGATAACAAAGCTGTCAATTATAGGAAGAACAGTTTTTTTTTTTTTTTTTAGAAAAACTGGAGCACAAAACTGCTACCTAACAATCCAATCTTATTTTGTGTACTCTCTTCAACATTTTTCTTTTTTTAGATAATTATAATATAATATTATGAAACAAAAATGAACATCAAAATAATACAAAATAAAGAGAATTTTAAAAAGTCCCCCCAAGATATAAGAAACAAATAGAGATATATATTCTCGTATTCAGGAATCTCATCAGAACACAAAACCAGAAGACATAATATATATTGAAAAATAGTAAGGAAAAATAGGTAAACTAAATTTTTTCTTGTCCTCAAATAAATGGGTTAAATGTCTACATGTTACATTTTTCCAGGTATTGTATAAATCCTCCATTTCCTCTCACTAGAACAGAACATTATTACTCCTAACACTACATACAACACCACATATATGTAAATCACACATATCACAACAGTGTCAGATATCTAAATCTTTCAGGATGTATCTAGACCTATTAACTTTGGCTATTCCAAAGGACCACAGCCAAAGTGGGTCCATAGCTCTATGCCAAGCTGCTTCCCTTTGACAACTACTGCTCCAAAAAAGAAAAAAAAATGAAATCTAGCAAAGGATTTGCTCAGTGCTTTAAAATCACCTTACTACCAAGATGGGAGTAAATGTGATATAGCAATATATTTTCCTATCACTGAAACTCTGAAAAATATATCCATAAAAATAAAATAATTTGTTCATGTTTCAGCATACATGATATGTATTTTAAATTAGTTTGGTTATTTTTTACTGAAATATATTTTGGTATTGCTATTTACTATGGTTCCTCTTGCAGTTTTAATTCTATTTTTCTTTTCTTCTTTTTTACTGTGTAGCCCTGGCTAATGTGGAACCCGTTATGTGTGGCCAGGTGTTGTCAAATTCACAGAGATCCACCTCTGCCTTATCAGTACTGGGGGAAAAAGCATGTGTCATGACACCCAACTAGTTTTAATTTTTTGTAAAATGTAAGTGGTGACAGTATCTATGTTTCAGGAAACTGAAGATTAAATAATAATGCATAATTCTATTATGCACCATTTGCATAGTAAATGCTCAGTATGGGTCAGTATCTCAGGTCACCTGGTCCTTTCCCCCATAAAAATGCTTAGATTATAAAACTCAGATATAATAAAACAGGAATATTTTCAGTAGAAGTTTCTAAGAAGTTATTTAGATTTATGATGAAATACTTAGTGGTGGCACGAGTGGAAACACGGAGATGGAATTCTGAAAGTAAGGTACCAGGATGTTTAACAGCTAAAAAGAACTTACCTTAAGGGTCAAGTTTTCCACATTCCGAAGGAGCTCTTTCTGACGTTGTGCTTTTTTATAAATCTGCTGGAGCTTTTTTTCTTTGTAATGAATCAATTTCTGAATGTCTGTGACTAAAGGAAATAAAGGATTTTTGTATATAAATATATCTTTAAATAATGAACCAAGTCACAAATCAAGTAAAACTCCAAGGACAAAAAACTTTTAAAAACTAAGCATTGCACATAATGCATGTTCAGAGTTAGCCTTTTATACTGCCACCCCCCACCCAATTCCTTTGTCTTTTCCTCTGACTTACTTGTTGAACTGTGATCTTTGTCTGATTCGTAGAAGCCAGGTTGATTGAATTTGGCTTGCAGCTCCCTTTCTAAGGCTGCTTCAGACTTGTCCATCTCCTTTTGTTCCTCATCCTCTTTATCATCTTCATCATCCTCATCCTCATCATCACCATCACTCGCCTCATGATCATCCTCATCCTCATCTTCAATTTTACCATCCTTTTCTTCCACATCATTGCTGTTACTGCCAGAATCACCAAACATCTCTCGCAGCATATCATAGTCTATTGATTTTAAGCAGGGATAAAATGAAACAATCTGAGTCTTTGGAAATGACCATAATCCCAAGTAGAAGTACATGCCTTACAATGAACTTTACTGGGCAACCAGTGAATTATTTTATGAATTATTTTCCTATAGGAAGAGTATTCCCTATGAAAAATAAGGACAAGGAATGTGAAACACTAACATTTGTGTATTCAGTTATCAACATATCTAGGGAAATTAAGGGCCCATAGGAAGTTGAATACTAGGGCAGATAGGAGAATAGAATTCCAATCTAAAAATGATGTGACAGATGATCCCCATGGGAGGCCTCATCCTCTCTGAGCAATAGATGGGACTAGAGTCGGGAGAAGGTGAAGGAGCTGGAGGATGGGAAGGAGAGGGAACTGGGATTATTATGTAAAACAAGACTGTTTTAAAATAAGTGAATTTCAATCTAAAAACCCTGGAAGTAAGGGAGGACCAATGAGGGAAGGACAAAGGCATCCTTTTTCTGATTGGTCTGTGAGTCTGTGGACCTATCACACAGTTAACACTTGCCCTTATGTGAAGCTCCTCCTATATTTTCAATAAAGTACCTGATGAGCTAGGACCACTCATTTGTGGGGTTCCTGGCATGCCTGAGATGAACCCTTGACTTTCTATTTCCTTGGTTTCATCATCAGCAATGACTTCCCAGCCTGAAAGTATAGTAGTCAAGGAAAAAGCAGAAGGCAGAGAGAACATATACTTGAAAGGGAAGTGGCTCTTTAACTAAAAGTGCTCTTAATATTTAATTTAGGTCAAATTTAGATAATTGTATCTGTATTCCTAGTATGGAGAACTACCTTATATTAAATTACATGCATAAAGACACTTCTACTCTCTTTATTTACCACTTCTACCTAGAAAATAACATTTCAAAATTTTTAAGTTATACACATCAAACCTGGCACTTGAACACTACAAGTGAGGACTAAGCATGCTGCTTAGTGCTGCAGGGTTTACCTAGCATAGTAAGGCTCTGAATTTGATCTTCAACATCTCAAACAAAAGCAAAACCACATGCACATGACATGAAACAGACTATAGGGAAAGTTTGTGATGTAAAGGATACGGACACTGATGGCTTCAGCATCTGAGCACAGCAATCTCTTCACTTCCTTTTCCACATTTGGAGATTCAGCATACTGAAGCAAAGTATGGAAGGAAATAGCAGTAATGTCAGTTAGCATCCAGTTTTATGTAAATACACTTTTTCTATATGTTAACAGATTGAAATGATTGGGCCTTGTTAGATGTTCATCCAACTTAAATAGTACTATTTATGAAGGAATCTATCCAATATCTGTATTTTTTATAGCAAACTAATTTTTTCACAATTAAATCATTTTAAATATTTAACCTTATCTATATACAACTCTATGGAAAAGAGTCTCAACATGTATGTCTTATTTGCCTTGACTCATTGGCAAAGAGCAATAATTCCATATTAGTTACTTATGACTATTTTGGTTTAAAATCCGAATTCCCAGACTGCATTTTTTCCATCTTATCAAAATGTTCCTACAAAAATCAAATCCCATCTGCTTGTTCTCACTTAAACACAGTTTTAAACAATTATTCCAGAGCAATTAATCCCTCATGACACAATTATAAATCAAGGCTTTTGATGAGAAATCCCATTAGTTCAAGCAATTGTTTGGTAAATTGAACCCTTAACTCCAAGGAATACCTTTTGAAATGAAAGTAAGAGTTTGTAATACATTGCAACACTAACAAAACTGTTGATCTTTTACCCCAGAAGTTGTTATTGAACAATAAATAATTATTTCACAGTGAATAAAGTCCATATGCATGTGTATGTATGTATGTTTATATCAAGCATACTAAAGTAAACAACGAAGATTATGACCACTGCTGTACCTCACTGAAGCTAATTTCATCCATTTGTTTGACATCAGGAAGCTATGAAGTAAAGTACAACAAAGAACAACATTATATTTTGATTTTCTACTTAAATCAAGCTTAAAGAGCTCTACAACTTCTTTTATATTTAAGTAGACAACAAATTTCATTGACTGGAAGTTTATTAAGCTAATGTTAACACATAAATTAGGAAAGCTGATCCACAACTTTAACACAGTTTTAAAATTCTGACAATTCTAGACAAGGTTTTCTGTCTAGATATACAAGCTTATTCTAAAATTCATATGAAGGACACCGATTCTAAAATTTTTTAAAGCTATATTGGTGATGCAACATGAAGTGGTAGCAGTCAATCTTCTGATTTCAAGACTTACCACATTACAGTCTCTGTGGAGGGATCAACACATGGATCCGTGGGACAGAATAAAGAACCCTTAAACAGTTCCATACAAATATTCCCGAGGAAGAGGTGGAGGAGGAGAGGAGGAGGAAAGGGAGAAGGGGAATCTTAAATTACAGCTTGTGCTTTCATAAAACTAAAATATGGATTGCAGGCATAAATATAACATCTAGGCTAAGCAAATACTCCTTAGATTTAATAACAAAAAACCAAAATCCTTGAAACAAAAATATGAATAAATTAAGCCTCATCAAAACTAAAAAAAAATTTGTTGACCCCTCCTGGAAGGCATTACCCTCCCTGAGGAGTGGGGAGGGGATGAGATGGGAGGGGTGTTGAGAAGCATGGGAGGGAGGAAGAGAGAGGGAACTGGGATCCATATGTAAAATAAGAAAAAAAACTAAAAATCTTACTGTCTATAAGCTTATGAAGAGGACTAAAAACTCAAACTAACAACTATGAGAAGTTGTTAGTTAACTATGTATATATGGTGAAAGACTAGTTAGTATACAGAATAGAAAAAGAACTATTGAGACTTAGCAATCAAGTCATTTGAGAAAATGGCAAAAGAAGCTAGATGTCATGGTGCATGTCTGCAATCTCAGCATTCAGACAATGAGGCTGGAGTACTGCTGAAAATTCAAGGCAATTATCTATCCAAAAAATACAAATTAATACAAATTACAAAACAAATACAAAAAATACAAATCACTAGACACTTACAAGAATGGCTAAAATAAAATAAAAATGACAAGACTTACTGCAGGTGGGGAGGTGGAGAATGCATTATATACTATTGGTGTTAATATAA